>NC_141014.1:34118160-34718160 GCF_052327205.1 Somniosus microcephalus | reverse complement strand
AGATTCTGAGAGGGTTTGACAGGGTAGATGCCGAGAGGCTGTTCCCCCTGGCGGGAGAGTCTAGAACTAGGGATCATAGGATAAGGAGTTGGCCATTTAGGACTGAGATGAGGAGAATTTCTTCACTCAGAGTTGGGAGTCTTTGGAATTCTCTACCCCAGAGGGCTGTGGATGCTCAGTCGTTGAGTATATTCAAGGCCGAGATCAATAGATTTTTGGACTCTAGGGGAATCGAGGGATATGGGGATCGGGTGGGAAAGTGGAGTTGAGGTCGAAGATCGGCCATGACCTTATTGAATGGGGTGGTATGGCCTACTCCTGCTCCTATTTCTTATGTTCTCTGACAATACAGCACTCCCTCAGTACTGTAATGGAGCGTGAGCTTAGATTGATTCAATCCTGAGTACGGGGCTAAAATCCACAACTTTCTGACCCAGAGAGGAGAGTGAGACTCACAAAGACAAGTAAGCACACATTAATAATCAAGTAACAACAGAAAATGCTGGAAAAACTCAGCAGGTCAGGCAACATCCGTGGAGAGAAATTTGAGTTGACGTTTCGGGTCGAAACCCTTCTTCAAAACTGGAAAGAAAAGAAAATGGATCGAAGGCAGGGCTGCGATCGGACAAAAGAAGTAAAAGAGACAATAAAAGGTATTCGAAGCTAGACGAGATGGTAATAGGCTGAGATTAGGTGTGAAGTGTACTGGCAGGGCAAGAGATGGCTGCCAGGTGTGAGAGAGAAACAAAAGGAAAGGGGGGGGGGGGGAAAGAGTGGAAAAATTACAAGAAAAAATGTAATAGGGGCCGAGGTTATGATCTGAAATTGTTAAACTCGATATTGAGTCCGGAAGGCTGCAGAGTGCCTAATTGGAAGATGAGGTGCTGTTCCTCGAGTTTACGTTGAGCTTCCGTGGAACAATACAAGAGGTCAAGGACGGTGAGGTCCGAGTGGGAATGGAGCGGTGAATTAAAATGACAGGCGACCGGAAGCTCGGGGTCACCCTTACGGACTGAACGGAGGTGTTCCGCAAAGGGAGGGGCAGGGGTGAGGGCAGAAGTGCAGGAGATAGAACTGACACGGTCGAGGGCAGTGTCAACCACGATAGGGTTCCCCTTGTCCTCACCTTTCACCCCACCAGCCTCCACATTCAACGGATCATCCTCTGGCATTTCTGCTACCTCCAAAGTGATCCCACCACCAAATGTATCTTCCCCTCCCCTCCCAGCATTCCGTAGGGACCGCTCCCTCCGAGACACCCTAGTCCACTCCTCTATCACCCCAAACAGCCCTTCCCCTTCGCCTGGCACCTTCCCGTGCAAGCAGAGGAGATGTAACACCTGCCCCTATACCTCCCCCCTTCCCACTGTCCAGGGCCCCAAACACCCCTTCCAGGTGAAACAGCGATTTACTTGTACTTCTAGTATACTGTATTCGCTGCTCACGATGTGGTCTCCTCCACACTGGGGAGACCAAACGCAGATTGGGTGACCGCTTTGCGGAACACCTCCGTTCAGTCCGTAAGGGTGACCCTGAGCTTCCGGTCGCCTGTCATTTTAATTCACCGCTCCATTCCACTCAGACCTCACCGTACTCGGGCTCTTGTATTGTTCCACAGGTATTGTTCCCCCCCCCCCCCACCCCCCCATCTCCATTAATGCAGCGGTCTGGGAATTTAATACTAACCACTTTGGGTAAGGAAATTTCCGCGACCAGGAAACTGGGGTGTCCGTCTGCAGGCTCAGCCACAATCGTGTAATCCGGCTCCACGCAGGTACTGCCAGGACAGAGAAAGCAAAGACGTCAACAATCCCCTAACAGCGCACAACCCTCGTATATGGTGTGGCTGCCCCTTTCGCAGAAATAAACCCATTGCCCAGGTCCCAGGTGGGAATGCGGACGGTGGCGCCCACAATCAGCATCTCGATCGCTCAGTATTATATTAGTTATAAATCTCCTGGTAATCAATTACCTTCTCCCACTCTGAAGCAAGATGAAGTAATCTTACCTTTCCACTTCTGATATGAGAGGGTTACTGCAACTTCCCTGGGACGGAGTGCTGTCAAAATAAAATAGGACGGCATGGGTTTAGTGATTGTCAGGGTTCACTAGATTGATCCTTTCAAAAATCTATCTCCGCCTTAAAAATATATTCAATGACCCAGCCTCCACAGCTCTCTGGGGAAGAGAAAAGGGATATGGGGATCGGGCAGGAAAGTGGAGTTGAGGTCCAAGATCAGCCATGATCTCATTGAATGGCGGAGCAGGCTCGAAGGGCCGAATGGCTGACTCCTGCTCCTAGTTCTTATGTTCTTCATGTCACAGGCTGTTTTTTGACCCTACGGTTTCCACTGGTTTGAATCTTTATACATGAAAAATATAGAATGTGCAAAGAGCTCCAGCAGCTGTCTGCCCACGGTGCCACTGTAACAATGCTCCCATCGGAACCTCACCGGTGGCTGTGATTATTTTACCGTGTGCACTGCAGGGCTATGGGGAAAGAGTAGGGGAGTGGGACTAATTGGAGAGCTCTTTCAAAGAGCCGGCACAAGCACGAAGGGCTGAATGGCCTCCTTCTGCGCTGTACGTTGAGGATTGTGTGCCGTTTTGGTCGCCTTATCTGAGGAAGGATGTTCTTGCCATGGAGGGAGTGCAGCGAAGATTCACCAGACTGATACCTGGGATGGCAGGAATGACGTATGAGGAGAGATTGAGTCGATTGGGCTTATACTCGCTGGAGTTTAGAAGAATGAGAGGGGATCTCATTGAAACTTATAAAATTCTAACAGGACTAGACAGACTAGATGCAGGAAGGATGTTCCCGATGGTCGGGGAGTCCAGAACCAGGGGTCACAGTCTAAGGATAAGGGGTAAGCCATTTAGTACTGAGGTGAGGAGGAATTTCTTCACCCAGAGAGTGGTGAACCTGTGGAATTCTCTACCACAGAAGGCAGTAGAGGCCAATTCATTAAATATATTCAAGAAGGAGTTCGATATATTTCTTAAGGCTAAAGGGATCAAGGGATATGGGAGAAAGCAGGGACAGGGTACTGAATTTGGATGATCAGCCATGATCTCATTACAGGAAACTTTGGTTTATCCGGAGGTTGTATGTCCAGAAACCTCGACCTACTGGCAGAAATCAGGAGCCGTTTTGTTAGTTTTTTTTTCTTCTCGTGGCTTTTTTTTTTCCAACAGTCGTGCTCTACAAAGTCTCTGTAGCTTAGCAACAGCTTCAGAGAGACGCTTCTAAGGTACGGCCGACTGTTTAGAAGCTGTTGCTAAGCAACAGTGTTTGTTGTCAGATACGGAGATGAAAACCTCCGTATGCTTCAACATTAACGCTGGTACGTCCGGCAGTTTTGATAGATCAGCAACAGCTCGGTCCCGTCGATGCCGGATATAACAATGTTTCCTGTAAATGGCGGAGCAGGCTCGAGGGGCTATGTTGTACGATTCTGGCCCTATCGTGCTCTTTCGAACACCATGCCATCAATGTGCAGGGAATCAAATACATCCCAAGGTTGTGCAAGGTGCTATAATAATGCGAGTTCTTTCTTCTACCACTTTACCTGGAGTCCAGTTCCTGGATAACCGGTTTCGATTTTGTTCTGATGTTCTGTTCTGCTATGGACCCCAGAAATGTCCTGTTTTTCAGCATTCGCCATTCTGGGAAGGAACCAAATTGTTAACAACTTCAGCAACTCGGTGGGAATACTGACCTTTCACCTCTGGAATCTGGGTTCAGGTACGGACAATGACGGTCTCTATTGTCTGGTGGAGATCAAGTCGGGCACGGCCTTGAGCATCTCGGTTCAGATTGAGCACATAGGTCCTCCTCAACTTATTTTATCTCTGGTTGGCCCACCACCACCATCATGTTTAAGAGTCTCCAGACCAAAAACAGTGGCATGTTCACCAAATATGGAGTGCTGGCTCTCTCCCTGCAGCAATGTACCCCACTTACCCATCCAGAGACACTAGGTGGAGTTTGGAAAGATCCCAAAGTGGGTACAAGGGGTACTGCTGGAGTTAAGCACGCTAAAGCGAGGCAGCTTACCAACACAACAACTTGTATTTATATAGCACCTTTAGCGCAGTAAAACGTTCCAAGGCGCTTCACAGGAGCGTAATAGAACAACATTTGACACCGAGCCACATAAAGAGATACGTATTAGGGCAGATGACCAAAAGCTTGGTCTAGATGCAGGAAGGATGTTCCCGATGGCGGGGGAGTCCAGAACCAGGGGTCACAGTCTAAGAATAAGGGGTAAGCCATTTAGGACTGAGATGAGGAGGAATTTCTTCACCCAGAGAGTGGTGAACCTGTGGAATTCTCTACCACAGAAGGCAGTGGAGGCCAATTCATTAAATATATTCAAGAAAGAGTTAGATATATTTCTTAAGGCTAAAGGCATCAAGGGATATGGGGAGAAGGCAGGGACAGGGTACTAAATTTGGATGATCAGCCATGATCGCATTGAATGGCGGAGCAGGCTCGAGGGGCTGAATGGCCTACTCCTGCTCCTATCTTCTATGTTTCTATGGTCAAAAAAGTAGGTTTCAAGGAGTGTCTTGTAGGAGGAAAGAGAGGTAGAGAGGCGGAGAAGTTTAGGGAGGGAATTCCAGAGCTTAGGGCCCAGGCAGCTGAAGGCACGGCCACCAATAGTGGAGCGATTGAAATCAGCGATGCTCAAGAGGACAGAATTAAAGGAGCACAGAGATCCCAGAGGGTTGTGGGGCTGGAGGAGATTACGGAGATCGGGAGGGGCGAGGCCATGGAGGGATTTGAAAACAAGGATGAGAATTTTAAAAATCGAGGTGTTGCTTGACCGGGAGCACTGGCGATCTTCCAGCCTTCTGGTGACCGGTAATTATCACAGAAACCCCACAGTGCAGATAGAGGCCATTTCGGCCCATCGAGCCTGCACCGACACATATCCCACCCGATCCCCGTAACCCCTACACCAACACATATCCCACCCTATCCCCGTAACCCCACGTATTTAATCCCCCTAACACTAAGGGTCAATTTTATCATAGCCAATCATCCTAACCCGCACATCTTTGGACTGTGGGAGGAAACCGGAGCACCCGGAGGAAACCCACGCAAACACGGGGAGAATGTGCAAACTACACACAGTCACCCGAGGCCGGATTCGAACCCGGGTCCCTGGCGCTGTGAGGCAACAGTGCTAACCACTATGCCACCGTGGTTTCAAAAGAAACATGTCTCTTCCACCCTCACAAAAACTGCGGTCGAAAATAGCAGCGTGCAACCGTTTCTCCCCGTCACCCTCCACCACCACCAAATTAAAACAACCTAGGCAGGTCTCGGGGAAGGAGACTCAACTCTGAAGAAAATGTCGACTGAATTATGTGCCAGTCTCCTGGGAAGCGCCTCACTATGCTCAAGTGTTGGATCCGGCTACCATCAAATGTGGCTCAGCACGTGAAGGATCTGCACCAAGGTTAGAAAGGGGTAGGGTATTAATGAAAAACTAAGTGGCAAGCTTAAACAAACTAACCTAGGTACCTACCTCGGGAGAGTTCAAAGTTATATTTGTTTTCCAGTCCTTCAAAGCCGATCGTCATAAAGAATTCCATGAAGTGTTTGTTTTTCTGTGTCAAAAAAAAAGACAATAAATTACTTTTCCTACATTAAAGAAAGACTTGCATTTGTATCACGCTTTTCACCACCTCAGGACGTCCCAAATTCTTTACATAAGCGCACCCAAAACTCTGCTGCCTGTATCCAAACTCACACCACGTCCTGTTCACCCATCTCCCCTGTGCTTGCTGACCTACATTGGCTCCCGGTTGAGCAACGCCTCGATTTTAAAATTCTCATCCTTGTCTCCGTGGCCTCGCTCCTCCCCGTCTCTGTAACCTCCTCCAGCCCCGAAAGCCTCCGAGATCTCCGCGCTCCTCCAATTCTGGCCTCTTGCGCATCCGCGATTTTAATCGTTCCACCTTTGGCGGCCGTGCCTTCAGCTGCCTGGGCCCTAAGCTCTGGAATTCCCTCCCTAAACCTCTCCGCCTCTCTACCTCCCTCTCTTCCTTTAAGACGCTCCTTAAAACCTCCCTCTTTGACCCAAGCTTTTGCTGCTCTGCCCCAATATCCCCTTGTGTGGCTCAGTGTCAAATTTTGTTTGATAATCGCTCCTGTGACGTGCCTTGGGACGTTTTAGTACATTAAAGGTGCTATATAAATGCAAGCTGCTGTTGTTGTTCACTGTCTCTCATTAAACCACTTCACGAATATTTTTATTTATCAGAATGTAGGCAACACAGGGCCACATTTACTACCCATCCCTAGTAACCCCAAGATGGTCACGCTGGGCCACTTCAGAGGGCTTTAAACATCAGCAGACACAGTGTGGGGCTGGAGTCATAAAGAAAGAAAGGCTTGCATTTATACAACGCCTTTCACGACCACCGGACGTCTCAAAGCGCTTTACAGTCAATGAAGTACTTTTGAAGTGGAGTCACTGTTTTAACGTGGGAAATGCAGCAGCCAATTTGCACACAGCAAGCTCCCACAAACAGCAATGTAATAATGACCAGATAATTTGTTTTAGTGATGTTGGTTGAGGGATAAATATTGGCCCCAGGACACCAGGGAGAACTCTTCTTCGAAATAGTGCCATGGGATCCTTTACGTCCACCTGAGAGAGCAGACGGGACCTCGGTTTAACGTCTCATCCGAAAGACGGCACCTCCGACAGTGCGGCACTCCCTCGGCACCGCACTGGAGTGTCAGCCTAGATTTTTGTGCTCAAGTGCCTAGAGTGGGACTTGAACCCACAACCTTCTGACTCAGAGGCGAGGGTGCTACCAACTGAGCCACGACTGACATACGTAGGCTAGACTGGGTAGTGGTGGCAGGTTCCCTTCCCTGAAGGACACTGGTGAATCAGTTGGGTTTTCATGACAATCTGGCAGCTTCATAGCTATTTTTCGGGTGCCAGTCCTGTCCACAATGACCAGATGTAACAAATTCAATTATTGCCATGAACTCTGGACCCCTGGGTTACTGGTTCGGTGTCATAGCCACTACACAGGGAGGAGGGACTTCAGTTATGTGAAGAGACTGGATTAAGTGGGGTTATTCTCCTTAGCGCAGAGATTTAATAGAGATGAAGGGTTTTGATCGAGTAAATAAGGAGAAACTGTTTCCAGTGGCAGGAGGGTCGGTAACCAGAGGACACAGATTTAACGTAATTGGCAAAAGAACCAGAGGTGACATGAGGAAAAAAATGTTTACGCAGCGAGTTGTGATCTGGAATGCGCTGCCTGAAAGGGCAGTGGAAGCAGATTCAATAGTGACTTTCAAAAGGGAATTGGATAAAGGAAAAATTTGCGGGGCTATGGGGAAAAGAGCAGGGGAGTAGGACGAATGAGATAGCTCTACCAAAGAGCCAGCACAAGAACGATGGGCTGAATGGCCTCATTCTGTGCTGTATCATTCTCTGATTCTATTACCCTACCCACCCACCAGTTACACTGTGAGCAATCACGCGAGAGCCATCAACATAAATCATCGGGCCTTACCTGAATTTTGTTGTAAAATTTTGAATTGATGACTATGTCGTATGCAGTGCATCCATTACCACCTGAAAAAACCCAAACAATTTCAATCATCCCTAATACAACATTTCTTTCTCCTTCCAATTTTTTCCTTTCCCTCCTCTCATGCTGGTGCCCTGCTCCACAGCAATGCCTGCCCTCTGGCACCTTGCCCAAGAGGGCTTACGATGTGAGCTCAGACCAGGGCTCTCCACTGCAAAGTCCAATCCGGTCCTCCCTTGACATTTACACCTAACTCGGCACAGAACAAGAAACGACCCTGGGACCTTCCCGCTCTGTACAGGTCACTGCCACGCTGGATGGTGCGCTGACACCACCCGCCACCCCCCCCCCCCACTTCCCTTGTCCACCTGCCCACCCTGCCTCCCCCACCACTCGCACCACCTCCCCCCCCACCCCCACACACCAGCTAGCAGAGAGGGCAGGGTTTAATTAACTTCCTCCTTTCCCCCCTGACATGAATCTTGTCATTCATGGGAAATGACTTATGAAATAATACTGGGCGGCCTGCTGGTGGCGCTGTCCAGGGAGAGTATAAATACTCGGGCACGGGCCCAGCTTGCTCAGGACATTCTTTAACAGGAACTAGTGAAGGACACAACTAGATCTCCGTGTTGAAAAGCAGTTGATTAAAGCCTTGTTTAATACTCAGACCGAGTGCCTCGTAGTTCTCTTACGTCACACACCCCCCCCCCCCCCGCCATTACACAAACACGCACTGTTGTCAACTTCGGCATGCGGTTCGCCGAGGCTCATGGGAATCCTGTATCCGGAAGGGTCTTCAGATTCCAGCAGGCTCACCAAGCCTTCCTCGGAGAGATCTGGCGGAGGTGGGATTTGCTCAGATTTGCACACGTTGACGAAAACCTTCTCGCTGCTGCTGCTCGTCTTTGTCTTCACGCAGAAGCCTGTGAAAAGGGTGACATTTTTGCCAATTGATTTAGGGTCAGCAGTACAAGGAGCCTTCAAAAACAGTAAAGTACTTTTTGCCCCGATTTCCCTTGCTCCGACGGCCGCCTTAGCCCCAGGCTCTGGAATTCCCTCCCTAAACCTCTCTGCCTCTCTCTCCTCCTTTAAACCTACCTCTTTGACCGAGCTTTTGAACATAAGAAATAGGAGCAGGAGTCGGCCATTTGGCCCTTCGAGCCTGCTCCGCCATTCAATAAGATAATGGCTGATCTTCTACCTCAACTCCACCTTCCCGCACTATCCCCATATCCCTTGGTTCCCTTAATATCCAAAAATCTATCGCTCTCTGTCTTGTATATACTCAACGACTGAGCCTCCACAGCCCTCTGGGGTAAAGAATTCCAAAGATTCACCACCCTCTTAGTGAAGAAATTTCTCATCTCAGTCCTAAATGGCCGACCCCTTATCCTGAGACTGGGAGTGCCAGCCTAGATTTCGTGCTCAAGTCCTTGGTGTGGGACTTAAACTCATGACATTCTGACTCAAGAGGCGAGAGTACAACCCACTGAGCAACGGCTGACGGGGGTCACCTGTCCCAAGTGGCTCGGTGTCAAACTGTGTCCGATAACCTATCCTGTGAAGCACCTTGGGACGTTTTACTACGTTAACGGTGCTATATAAATGCAAGTGTTGTTGTTGTAGCAGTAGGGATACAAAACTGGCCTCAGCACCCTTGGCCTAGAGAAAGATTGGGGGGGGGGGGGGGAATAAACCAGGGACGTCCCCTCCCATTAGTCATTGATGTCCACTGTCAAGTGCACATGCGCAGATGTTGGAGGAGGTCAGAACAGGCCTTGGCTATAATGACCATGGTAAAATAATCTTCTGGCGCTTACAGCATTGGCTTGTGTGTCGAATACCCCCTTGGACAAGGTACCAGCAGGTACCCTCTTGAGTCAGCCGTGGCTCGGTGAGTAGCACCCTCGCCTCTGAGTCAGGTGGTCGTGGGTTCAAGTCCCATTCCAGAGACTTGAGCACAAAAATCTAGGCCGACACTCCCAGTGCGGTGCTGAGGGAGTGCTGCACTGTCGGAGGTGGCGTCCTTCAGATGAGACGTTAAACCGAGGCCCCGTCTGCTCTCTCAGGTGGACGTAAAAGATCCTGTGACGCTATTTTGAAGAGGAGATGGGGAATTATCCCTGATGTCCTGGCTAATAATTATCCATTGACCAATGTCACTAGAAAACAGATTATCTGGTTATTAGCACACTACTGTCTGTGGGAGCTTGCTGTGCACAAATTGGCTGCCGTGTTTCCTGCAACAGACTACAACTCAAAGAGTACTTCACTGGCTGGAAAGTGCTTTGCGATGTCCAGAGGTCATGAAGGGCGCAATATAAATGCAAGTCTTTGTTTTGAAAATAATTATACTCCTTTTAACTCCAGTCCACCAGAAGCCCAGTGTAACTTGCAAGTTAAATAGAGTCACTGTGTAAAGATCGTCTGGAATCTATTTAGTTTTTATCCCCTCATGTCCTCATTCAGACAGATTAACGCTTTGTTATATTTTGATGATGCATTGCTTCGTTTGTTAGTTTTTACCCACACGTCTCAGATTAAACCCCAGACTCGCCACTAATTCCAAGTTGTGGATTAGCTGACTGCTTCTGAAAAGGAGGGTAACTGTACCAACAAGTAGGAAGGGAAGGGAAGGGTTAGGCACAGCGCACTTGTCGCTTCGGTGGAATTCTCCGCAGGGTGGACATGATTGCGTACCTGGCAGTGGTACGATCTGCTTGGATTCCTGCGTTGTTGGAAGCTGGCTTTGCATTTCCCTCGCAGCCTAAGGAGGAAGAGGAAACCAGTGAGAATAACTAAAAACTGCAGTGGCTTAAAAAAACAAACCTCAAGCGGTCTTTAGAACCGAAGAAATAGGAGCAGGAGTCGGCCATTCAGCCCCTCAAGCCTGCTCCGCCATTCAATAAGCTCACGGCTGATCATCGACCTGAACTCCATCTACCTGCCCGATCCCCAAATCCCTCGATTCCCTTAGTGCCCAAAAATCTATGGATCTCAGCCTTGAATATATTAAACAACTGAGCCTCCACAGCCACAGGTTAGAGAATTCCAAAGATCCACAAATTCTTCGAGTGAAGAAATTTCTCCTCATCTCAGTCCTAAATGGCCGACCCCTTATTCTGAGACTGTGACCCCTGGTTCTAGACTCTCCAGCCAGGGGAAACATCCTCCCTTCAGCTACCCTGTCAAGCCCTATAAGAATTGTGTATGTTTCAATGAGATCACCTCTCATTCTTCTAAGCTCTAGGGAATATAGGCCCAATCTACTCAATCTCTCCTCATAGGACAATCCTACCATCCCAGGCATCAGTCTAGTGAATCTTCGTTGCACTCCCTCTAAGACAGGTATATCCTTCCTTAGGTAATTAAATGAGGGGCACAAGGCATTAATACAAGTGTCGGACAAGTATATCAGTGTTTAAGTCTGCATAAAATGCTATCAACAAAGTTTAAGGCACCCTTTCCTCGCTTGGCGCTCCTTCTCGAGTGCAAAATATCCTCATAGAAACAGAAGATAGGAGCAGCAGTAGGCCATTCGGCCCCTCTCCTCTCCTGAAGACACTCTACAGTTTCACTTGCAGCATCTCGTACAAGTGGCCATGCATGTGCGAATCTTGGCAGTGAATACTGGCTCTCAGGTGAGCGTAAAAGATCCCGTGGCACTATTTCGAAGAAGAGCAGGGGATTATCCCCAGTGCCCTGGCCAACATTTATCCTTCAACCAACATCACTAAAAAAAAAATCTGGTCATTACCCGATTGCTCTTTGCTGTGTACAATTTGGCCGCTGCCTTTCCTACATTACAACAGCGACTACACCTCAAAAGTACTTGATTGGCTGTAAAGCACTTTGGATGTACAGATGCTATAGACCTCTTTGAATGATAGCAATCTCCGCACTCATCTATTATTTGTTTAAAAAGTGATAACTAAATCCTATGTCAGAAAGTAATATGTGTACTTTTTTTTAATTTAAGAGTTATATAGATACATATTATGCTGAAGACATAAGATTTTACAACTGGCTGTTCTTTATAAAAAAATCTACAGCTTCTAGAAAATCATTAAGCATAAACCTGGTTTAAGAATTACTTTACTTGGCAGAGTTCGAAGCTTTTTCGTTTTTCTTACAACAACAAGAACTTGTATTTATATAGCACCTTTAACGTAGTAAAACGTCCCAAGGCGCTTCACAGGAGTATTAAAAGACAAATTATTATTGTATAATAATAATGTGTGGAATAAGTGAATTAAAAAAAAAAACAGTAAGTGCATTGGGAGAGAGTAAAGAAAGAAGATTTGCATTTATATAGCAACTTTCACGACCACCAATGCCAATGAAGTACTTTTTTTGAAGTGTAGTCACTGTCGTAATGTAGGAAACGCAGTAGCCAATTTGCACACAGCAAGGTCCCACAAACAGCAATGTGATAACGACCATATAATCTGTTTTTAGTGATGTTGATTGAGTGATAAATATTGGCCGGGACACCGGGGAGAACTCCCCTGCTCTTCTTCAAAACAGCACCATGGGATCTTTTACGTCCACCTGAGAGCGTAGACGGGGCCTCGGTTTAACGTCTCATCCGAAAGACATTATGACGATATGAAAAGAAAAACAGTGGAAATTTGTAACAAAACAGAAAATACTGGAAAGAAACAGCACGTTTAACCATTTCTTCCCCTTTCAAAAGCCTACAGACTGGCTCTTGTATTTCCAACATTTTCACTTGGCTCCATTTAATATGTGGCCCAGAGCTGGCACTCCACCCAAGGTGCTGGGTGGGATGGGGCAGTGATCGTGCCTACCTGCAGCAGCAGCTGCTCGTAGAGTGCATCCTCCTCGTGCGTCTCAGCCGAAAGCAGGCTTCCGTCTGTCATCGTTGCCATGGTCCAACTTGTTGAGTGTGTAAAGCCTGGGGATGCCTCTCAATAGTCGCCAAAGGAGTGAGTGTCAAGGCCGATAGGACTGTCAAACACACACACACAAACAGGACAGTCTGATAATGCAGCAGTTCACCTTTCATGTTAATTTTTCTTTTTGAAGTTACATTTCTGCACAATAGAAAAAATAATGGGGGGGGGGCGGAGGGGGAAGTGCAACTATAACTAGATGATCTGCTGGGGTTGCTAATGGGCCTGGTGTGCTGTATAGCTGCTAATGGGTTATTGTGCTTATTCTGGTCTGTTCCTTTAAGGTCTCTGCTCAACCTCGACCTGCAGGAAAGTGTTACAAAAGAGACACAACATGATGTGCGGGTTAGGTTGATTGGCTATGATAAATTGACCCTTAGTGTTAGGGGGATTAAATACGTGGGGTTACAGGGATAGGGTGGGATATGTGTTGGTGTAGGGGTTACGGGGATCGGGTGGGATATGTGTCGGTGCAGGCTCGATGGGCCGAAATGGCCTCTATCTGCACTGTGGGGTTTCTGTGATTCTGTGAAGTCGCTCTGCTATTACTGAGGCACGTGCCTCTAGAACAGGCAGCAACCACTCCAGCAAACACCCAATGGAGCAAGCAGCACCCACTCAGCAGCAAACACCCAATGGAGCAGCAAACACTCAATGGAGCAAGCAGCACCCACTCAGCAGCAAACACCCACTGGAGCAGGCAGCACCCACTCAACAGCAAACACCCAATGGAGCAAGCAGCACCCACTCAACATCACACACCCAATGGAGCAAGCAGCACCCACTCAACAGCAAACACCCAATGGAGCAAGCAGCACCCACTCAGCAGCAAACACCCACTGGAGGAGCAGGCAGCACCCACCCGCTGCTTCTGTCCCGTTACTATGCGCACCATCCCCCAAATCGCTCCCCGAGCAACACCATCCTGGAACAAAAAGGCCGGACACAGCAAATTTACAACGAAGCAGTCTTTTTCTCTCTCTCCCTGCGACAATGACGTGTGACAATGTAAGAGAAACAATTCTACAAAAGGGGGAAAAACATTAATTATTGGGGGGGTCTTAAATGTCAACCATATGGCGAGGAACGCAACGAACGGGCTTTTTGACCTTCTTGCGGGCGGAAGGAAGTGTGGGCACGGCAGGCGGTCCCGCTGACCTGCTTCCGACGGAAGCGGGTCCGGGTGATTGACAGGACAGGAGAAGCTGGGATACGGGGACGGGGTGATGGCTGCCAACGCTGCTCCAGACAAGCTGAGTGTCAGTGACATCTTCAGCAGTATGAGCTATGGGCCGGCCCCCGAGACCTCCAACATGGCCCAGGTAAGAGCGGAGGGGTGCGGGGGTGCCTTTTACAGAGGGTTTAGAGGGGCTGGTTCTTGTTGAAAGTTCCAGTCGGTGGACTTTGCTTCCCCCCCGGGCCCTGTCCTAGAAACAGGCCATTCAGCCCCTCGAGCCTGTTCCTCCATTCAAGGAGATCATGGCTGATCTGCGACCTAACTCCGCCATTGGCCCACAACCCTTTGGTTTGCCGAAATTTAAATCAGAAAAGGCTGGAAATACTCAGCAGATCAGGCAGCATCTGTGGAGAGAGAGACCGAGTTAACGTTTCAGGTCGATGACATAGAAACATAGAAGATAGGAGCAGGAGTGGGCCATTCGGCCCCTCGAGCCTGTTCCGCCATTCAATGAGATCATGGCTGATCATCCAAATTCAGTACCCTGTCCCTGCCTTCTCCCCATATCCCTTGATCCCTTTAGCCTTAAGAAATATATCTAACTCCTTCTTGAATATATTTAATTAATGAATTGGCCTCCACCGCCCTCTGTGGCAGAGAATTCCACAGGTTCACCACTCTCTGGGTGAAGAAATTCCTCCTCATCTCTGTCCTAAATGGCTTACCCCTTATCCTTAGACTGTGACCCTGGTTCTGGACTCCCCCGCCATCGGGAACATCCTTCCTGCATCTAGTCTGTCTAGTCCTGACAGAATTTTATAAGTTTCAATGAGATCCCCTCTCATTCTTCTAAACTCCAGTGAGTATAAGCCCAATCGACCCAATCTCTCCTCACACGTCATTCCTGCCATCCCAGGTATCAGTCTGGTGAATCTTCGCTGCACTCCCTCCATGGCAAGAACATCCTTCCTCAGATAAGGCGACCAAAACTGCACACAATACTCAAGGTGTGGTCTCACCAAGGCCCTGTACAACTGCAGCAAGACATCCTTGCTCCTGTACTCGAATCCTCTCGCTACGAAGGCCAGCATACCATTTGCCGCCTTAACCACCTGCTGCACCTGCATGCTTACCTTCAGCGACTGGTGCACAAGGACACCCAGGTCTTGTTGCACTTCCCCTTCTCCCAATCTATTGCTATTCAGATAATCTGCCTTCCTGTTTTTGACACCAAAGTGGATAAACTTGCATTTCTCCACGTTATATTACATCTGCCATGCTTTGCTCAATCACCCAACCTGTCCAAATTGTACTGGAGTTTCTTGGCACTTGGCACATTGGGGTAACTCCCCTGCTCCTCTTTAGAATTGTCATGATGCCATGACGCTATTCAAAGGGGGTGATGCATGAACAGAGCAACCTGGGGGTATGTGTGCACAAATCGTTGAAGGTGGCAGGGCAGGTTGCGAAAGCGGTTAAAGAAGCATACGGGATCCTGGGCTTCACAAATAGAGGCATAGAGTACAAAAGCAAGGAAGTTATGATGACCCTTTATCAGAACTGGAAAAAGTTGGCGATGTAGCAGGTTTTTAAGCAAGTGTAGGGGCAGGGAGAGGGGGGCGGAAACTTGCTTTAAAAACCTGTTACATCTCCCAACTTTTTCCAGTCCTGACGAAGGGTCGTCAACCTGAAACATTGACTCTGTTTCTCTCTCTACAGATGCTGCCCGACCTGCTGTGTATTTCCAGCATTTTCTGTTCTTATTTCAGATTTCCAGCGTCTGCAGTATTTTGCTTTTGTATTAGTCCCTTTGGTTTTCCCTGCCTAAACCTCGCTACCTCTCTCCTTTTAACACGCTCCTTAAAACCTACCTATTTGACCAAGCGATTGGTCACCTGCCCTAATTTATCTTTATGTGGCTCAGTGTCAAATTTTTTACCTTTTCATATTCCTGTGCAGCGCCTTGGGATGTTTTACTCCATTAAAGGCGCTATATAAATACAAGTTCTTGTTGTAGCTTAAGATTCTTATCCTTGGATTATTTTTGTTATGGCTTCTGCACCCCCTTGATAGCCTTAACATCCTTTCGAAATTAAGGTGTCCAAAAGTGGATACGGTATTCTATACTACAGCCTTAGCAATGAAAAAAATAATCTTGCATGTATATAGCGCCATTCATGACCTCAGGACGTCCCAGAGCTCTTTCCAGCCAATGAAGTACTATCGAGGTGTAGTTACAGTTGTCGGAAACGTGGCAGGCAAGTTTGCACACAGCAAGGTCCCTCAACAGCAATGTGATAATGAGCAGATGATTTGTTTTAATGATTTTGGTTGAGGGATCAATATTGGCCAGGACACTGGGATAACTCCCCTGCTCCTCTTTGAATAGTGACATGGCATGATGACAATTCTAAAGGGGGTGCAGGAACAGAGAGTCCTGGGGTATATGTGCACAAATCGTTGAAGGTAGCAGGGCAGGTTGAGAAAGCGGTTAAAGAAGCATACGGAATCCTGGGCTTCATAAATAGAGGCATTGAGTACAAAAGCAAGGAAGTTATGATGAACCTGTATAAAGCACTGGTTCGGCCTCAACTGGAGTATCGTGTCCAATTCTGGGCCCCGCACTTTAGGAAGGATGTGAAGGCCTTTGAGATGGTGCAGAAAAGATTTACGAGAATGGTTCCAGGGATGAGGGACTTCAGTTATGTGGATAGACTGGAGAAGCTGGGGTTGTTCTCCTTCGAGCAGAGAAGGTTGAGAGGAGATTACGAACATAAGAATTAGGAGCAGGAGTCGGCCATACGGCCCTTCGAGCCTGCTCCGCCTTTCAGTAAGATCATGGCTGATCTTCGACCTCAAATCCGCCCGATCACCATATCCCTCGATTCTGAAAGTCGGCACCTGATGGAGGTGTTCAAAATCGTGAGGAGGTCTAGACAGAGTAGATAGAGAGAGAACTGTTCCCATTGGCGGGAGGGTCGCGAACCAGAGGACACAGACTGAAGGTGATCGGCAGAAGAACCAGAGGCGACAGGAGGGAAAACTATTTTAAAACGTGGTTAGGATCTGGAATGCGCTGCCTGAGCGGGTGGTGGAGGCAGACTCAATCGTGGCTTTCAAAAGGGAGTTGGATAAGTACCTGAAGGAAAGAAATTTGCAGGGCTACGGGGACAGGGCGGGCGGGGGGGGGGGGGGGGGGGGGGAGTGGGACTAGCTGAAGTGCCCTTGCAGAGAGCCGGCACGGGCTCGATGGGCTGAATGGCCTCCTTCTGTGCTGTAACAATTCTGTGATAATTGCCGTTTGCGGAAGAGAGTTCCAAACTTCTACCACCCTTTGTGTGTAGAAGTGTTTCCTAACTTCACTCCTGAAAGGTCTGGCTCTAATTTTTAGACTCTGCCTGCCATCCCAGGTATCCCCAACCAGCGGAAATAGTTTCTCTCTATCTACCCTATCAGTTCCCCTTAATATCTTGAAAACTTCGATCAGATCACCCCATAAGCTTAAATTCTAGGGAATACAACCCTAAATTGTGTAATTGCAAAATACTGCGGATGCTGGAAATCTGAAATAACAACAGAAAATGCTGGAAATACTCAGCAGGCCAGGCAGCATCCGTGGAGAGAGAAACAGAGTTAACGTTTCAGGTCTGGGACCCTTCATCAGAACTGGAAAAAGCTGGCGATGTAACAGATATTAAGCAGGTGCAGAGACAGGGGGGTGGGGTTAGGAGGGGAGGAAGGAATTGAAAGAACATCCTGTACTTTTGTAAGAGGCAGGAAAGATAAAATGTTGCAAATGGGAATGGCAAAAATCATACTGCATGAAAAATGGGGGCAGGGATTATTACCTGAAATTGTTGAACTCAATGTTGAGTCCAGAAGGCTGTAAAGTGCCTAATCGAAAGATGAGGTGCTGTTCCTCGAGCTTACGCTGAGCTTCATTGGAACAGTGCAAATTGTGTAATCTCTCCTTGTAACTTAATCCTTGGAGCCCGGGTATCATTCTGGTAAACCTACGCTGCACTCCCTCCAAGGCCAATATATCCTTCCTGTCAGAGTTAGAGGGATGGGCAGCTTACAATGAGGCCCTGGGACCCCCTGTGTCAACCATGGCTCAGTGGGTAGCACTCTTGCCTTAGTCAGAAGATCGTGGGTTCAAGTCCCACTCCAGAGACTTGAGCACAAAAATCTAGGCTGACACTCCCAGTGCAGTACTGAGGGAGCGCAGCACTGTCGGAGGTGCCGTCTTTCGGATGAGACGTTAAACCGAGGCCCCGTCTGTTCTCTCAGCTGGACGTAAAAGATCCCACGGCCATTACTTTGTAGAAGAATTCTCCCCGGTGTTTTGGGCCAATATTTATCCCTCAATCAACATCAGATTATCTGGTCATTATCTGGTTTGTGGGAGCTTGTTGTGTGCAAATTGGCTGCTGTGTTTCCTAAATTATAACAGTGACAACACTTCAAAAAGTACTTGCTGTTGGTTGTAAAGCGCTTTGAGACATCCTGAGGTCGTGAAAGGAGGCTATAGAAATGCAAGCCTTTCTTTCTCCCCCCCCCTCCCCCCTCCCCAACCCCGGGGCAGTGCTAGAAGGAAAGCTTTGCAAAATGCGTCTTTCACCCTGTACTTGTGTGTTGAACAAGATAAGTTTGGAAAGGTTGCCAATGACTAGAACTTCATCACGCTCGTTCAGTTTTGTTTTTCAGGATTGTTCGGTCAGCAGCAGTTCAATTAATTTTGGCTCCACATACTTTCCAGTGGTTAGTCGGAAGGGGGCAGAGCACTGAAGGCCCCAGCTCCCCTCCTTCAGTCTTTATAATTGGTTAATAAGTGAACCGGTCACAAGATGATGGGAGAACTGGGGTCACTCATGATACACCCGAGATTGGATTTGCGTGCTCTGTGTAACTTGCATTATGCTGAAGCGAAATTAATACAAGGAAATATTCCACTGGCAATAACTGGTCAGTGGAGCTCTTGTTTCATGAGATTATTTTCCGTGTGTTTCAAGCTGGAATCCTGACCCCACCCCAGGAGATGGGAGGTTGTAGTCACTAGAGATCGATATATTAGCAAAATAAACATTGCTTCCTCTCCCAATTGTAATAATTTTACTTTTTATTTTAATTATTTTTCTGCCTTTGGGAGATTTAGAATGATATATCTGTATATTGTGTGTGTGTGTAAGAGATGGATAGAGAGATGGATAGAGAGATGGATAGAGAGATGGATGGATAGGGAGATGGATGAATTTTAGCTATGAGGACAGATTGGATAGGCTGGGGTTGTTTTCTTTGGAGCAGAGGAGGCTGAGGGGAGATTTAATTGAGGTGTATAAAATTATGAGGGGCTTAGATAGAGTGGATAGGAAGGACCTATTTCCCCTAGCAGAGAGGTCAATAACCAGAGGGCAGAGATTTAAAGTATTTGGTAGAAGGATTAGAGGGGAGTTGAGGAGAACTTTTTTCACCCAGAGGGTGGGTGGGGGTCTGGAGCTCACTGCCTGAAAGGGTGGTAGAGGCAGAAACCCTCATCACATTTAAAAAGTACTTGGATATGCACTTGAAGTGCCGTAACCTACAAGGCCACGGACCAAGAGCTGGAAAGTGGGATTAGGCTGGATAGCTCTTTGTCGGCCGGCACAGACACGATGGGCCGAATGGCCTCCTGTGCTGTAAATTTCTATGATTCTATTTTTATATCTATATATATATATATGCATATATATGTTATTTTAAAATATCTTGAGACTTGCTGTTGCACCTATTTCCTGTTCTGATTTAGTAATGGTTTGCTGACATTAGGAACACCTGGAGGCAACGCTGTTCCTGTTCCTTTTAGTCACACTGCAACGCTTGCTGTTCAGACCTCCCACCATTGGTGGTGCTGTAGCGCAAGTCATCCAGGTCCACCTGCCATTTTGGCTTGTTGCAACAATCACAGCTGAAAGACTCCAACAAACCGTGAGCAAGGCTGTGGGAGATTCACTGGGTAAAAGCCTTGTGTGCTCTCCCTGAAAATGTCACGCTTTCCTCACAACACCCCTATTATAAAACAATGCACTCGCTGCGAGGAACACCACCAGAGATTTGCTAATAAGTATAACAACAACAACTTGTATTTATATAGCGCCTTTAACACAATAAAACATCCCAAGGCCGCTTCACAGGAGCGTTATACGATAAAAAAAATTGACGCCGAGCCACATAAGGAGAAATTAGGGCAGGCGACCAAAAGCTTGGTCAAAGAGGTAGGTTTTAAGGAGCGTCTTAAAGGAGGAGAGAGCGAGAGGTAGAGGTGTTTAGGCGGGGAATTCCAGAGCTTCGGACCCAAGTAACATTGGCCCAGGCCAATGGTGGAGCGATTATAATCAGGGATGCTCAAGAGGGCACAATTAGAGGAGCGCAGAGATATCGGGGTGGGGTGGGGCTGGAGGAGATTACAGAGATAGGGAGGGGCGAGGCCATGGAGGGATTTGAAAACAAGGATGAAAATTTTGAAATCGAGGCGCTGCTGAACCGGAAGCCAATGTAGGTCAGCGAGCACAGGGGGTGATGGGCGAACGGGACTTGGTGCGAGTTAGAACGTGAGTTTTGGATGAGATTGTCAGCATCATCTCAAATTGAATAGAAGGGAATAATTCACTCCTATCCAATTCTGTGAAGCTTAGAATCTGCCAGCACAGAAGGGGGTTATTCTGCCCATTGTGCCTGTGCTAGCTCTGTGAAAGAGCTGTCCAATTTAGTCCCAACCCCAGCATTGTTCCTCCTAACCCTGCAAATTAGTTCTTCAAATACATGTTCAGTTACCTTTTGAAAGTCCCTACGGAATCTGCTTCCACCACCCTTTCAGGCAGTGCATTCCAGATCATCATAACCCTCTGAAGAAATTTCCTCTCTAGTTCTTTTGCCAATTATTTCAAACCTATGGCCTCTGGTTACTGACCCACTTGGCAGTGGGAATAGTTTCTCCCTACTCCCTCTATCAAAATCCCTCCTAATTTTGAATACAGGAAACTTTGGTTTATCCGGAGGTTATATGTCCGGAATACTCGATCTAATGGCAAAAATCAGAAGCCGTTTTCTATATGTTTTTTTTAGTTCTAGTTGCTTTTTTTTTCCAGTCAAGCACTGCAAGGTCTGTAGCTATAGCAACAGCTTCAGCTACAGACGCTTGCAGCTGCAGCCGACTGTTTTGAAGCTGTTGCTAAGCAACAGGGTTTGTTGATTCACACGGAGCTTCTCAGTTTCATTTGTTTAAACATTAACTCTGGTATGTCCGGCACTTTTGATGTTACGGCACCAGCTCGGTCCCGTCAGTGCCGGATATCAGAAAGTTTCCTGTACCTCCTATTAGGTCGCCCCTTAACCTTCTCTGCTTTAAGGAGAACAGTCCCAGCTTCTCCAGTCCCTCCACATAACTGAAGTAAGCTTCTATGAACGTCAGCATTGGTTCCTGTTCTTGTACAGTGTGCATTCTGTAAAATATAATACATTTTTGTGCAGCTCATTTGTCTTTGCATCAGGACATTTGTGAACCAGTCACTTATACAGCTAAAAAGAATTGGACTTGAATAGTCCTCGGACACCTGAGACTCCTTACTAATATAGTCTTTAATTAAAAAATTATTTTAGGCACATCCACGCACCCCTGGCTGGCCTCCCACCTTCCACCCTCCATAAACTTCAGCTCATCCAAAACTCGGCTGCCCCGTATCCTAACTCGCACCAAGTCCCGCTCGCCCATCACACCGGTGCTCGCTGACCTATATTGACTCCCGGTTAAGCAGTGCCTCGATTTTAAAATTCTGATCCTTGTTTTCAAATTGCGCCATGGCCTCGCCCCTTCCCTGTCTCTCTAACCTCCTCCAGCCCCACAACCAATGTTCCCTTTAAGCTGTGCCGCCGCGCAGAGCTCTGCAGCTCCCTCCCGCGCAGCCGGCTCTCACCGGCTTTTAAATAGGAAAAACAGCGCGTGCGAGGTATTTTGAATGCGCCGCGCAGCCTCTTAAAGGGGCCGCACAGCCCCTCACCCAAAAAAATTAAAGGGAACATTGCCTGCAACCGCCCCGCGATCTCTGCGTTCCTCCAATTCTGGCCTCTTGAGAATCCCTGATTTTCATCGCGCCAACATCGGCGGCCGTGCCTTCAGCTGCCGGGGCCCTAAGCTCTGGAAGTCCTTCCCTGAAGCTCACCGTCTCTCCAGCTTTCTTTCCTCCTTTAAGATGCTCCTCTTTGACCGAGCTTTTAGTCATCTGCCCTAATACCTCCTTGCGTGGCTCAGCGTCACATTGTCTTTGATAATCGCTCCTGTGAAGTGCCCTGGGACATTTTACTACATTAAAGGCGCTGTATAAATGCAAGTTGTTGCTGCATATAAATCTAGCCTCTGGCTTCGGCCGGCCTACCTACCCTCTGAGTGCCCTGTGGCTACTTGTAAAGTTTCCAGCTAAAAATTGAAATTTTAAATGTTTGCGCTCAATTTAACTTATTGAACGCTTCGCTGCAGCTTTTAAATACTTATTTCAGCTTAACTCAATTGTCAAGTTCTGGCGTGGAACTGTAAATGTTGTAAATACCAGACTGATTAGGTGTGTTTGAAGCCTCTTGGCCAGCTTTTGCCCTAATACAGTAGTTGTTTGTTGTTCAAAGGGAGATTACTAACTGAAATCTCTTGTTCCTTGAGGTCTATAAACTGATCAGCAACTTATCTTGATTTTTCTCATCCGTTTATGGTGGTTTAGAAGAGCAATCAGTGACGGTGTTTGCTGCAGATAATGCATTTTTAATTGTGTGAAAATCGCTTCCTTTTTACAGTGCCAAGAAAGCCGAATTGACCATTAGACTCGCTCAATGTCAGGGCCGATGTGTTCACATTGGGGCGATACAAACCCCTCTCATCTCTTTTGTTAGACTCTGCAATTCCCAGTTTGTATAAGGCCACAAATGAAGCTCACCGATGCTAAAGCTAGCTGCAGGTTGCATAATATGCACGAGTTAGCAAACCACCTCCAAAATTCGATAGAATCTGGAACAGTACCCATGGATTGGCGGGTAGCTAATGTTACCCCACTGTTCAAAAAAGGTGGTAGAGAGAAAACGGGGAATTACGGACCGGTAAGCCTGACATCGGTAGTGGGGAAAATGCTAGAGTCCATTATAAAAGATGTAATAGCAGAGCACTTGGAAAACAGTGACAGGATCGGACAAAGTCAACATGGATTTACAAAAGGTAAATCGTGCTTGACTAATCTACTGGAATTTTTTGAGGATGTAACCGGTAAAATAGACAAAGGAGAACCAGTGGATGTGGTGTATTTGGACTTTCAAAAGGCTTTCGATAAGGTCCCGCATAAGAGATTAGCGTGTAAAGTTAAGGCACATGGGATTGGGGGCAAGGTATTGACTTGGATAGAGAACTGGTTGGCAGACAGAAAGCAAAGAGTTGGAATAAACGGGTCTTTTTCCGAGTGGCAGGCAGTGACTAGTGGGGTACCACAGGGATCGGTCCTTGGACCCCAGCTATTCACAATATATATTAATGATCTAGACAAGGGAACCAGATGTAATATCTGCAAGTTTGCAGACGACACAAAGCTGGGTGGGCGTGTGTGCTGTGAGGAGGATGCCGAGAAACTCCAGTATGATTTGGACAGGTTGGGTGATTGGGCAGAAGCATGGCAGATGCAATATAACGTGGATAAATGCGAGGTTATCCACTGGTGTCAAAAACAAGAAGGCAGATTATTATCTGAATGGCAATAGTTCGGGAGAAGGGGAAGTGCAACGAGACCTGGGCGTCCTTGTGCACCAGTCGTTGAAGGCAAGCATGCAGGTGCAGCAGGCGGTTAAGAAGGCAAATGGTATGTTGGCCTTCGTAGCGAGAGGGTTTGAGTACAGGAACAAGAATGTCTTGCTGCAGTTGTACAGGGCCTTGGTGAGACCACACCTTGAGTATTGTGTGCAGTTTTGGTCGCCTTATCTGAGGAAGGATGTTCTTGCCATGGAGGGAGTGCAGCAAAGATTCACCAGACTGACACCTGGGATGGCAGGAATGACGTATGAGGAGAGATTGGGTCGATTGGGCTTGTACTCGCTGGAGTTTAGAAGAATGAGAGAGGATCTCATTGAAACTTATAAAATTCTAACAGGACTAGACAGACTAGATGGAGGAAGGATGTTCTCGATGGTTGGGGAGTCCAGAACCAGGGGTCACTGTCTAAGGATAAGGGGTAAGCCATTTAGGACAGAGATGAGGAGGAATTTCTTCACCCAGAGAGTGGTGAACCTGTGGAATTCTCTACCACAGAAGGCAGTAGAGGCCAATTAATTAAATATATTCAAGAAGGAGTTAGATATATTTCTTAAGGTTAAAGGGATCAAGGGATATGGGGAGAAAGCAGGGACAGGGTACTGAGTTTGGATGATCAGCCATGATCGCATTGAATGGCGGAGCAGGCTCGAGGGGCCGAATGGCCTACTCCTATCTTCTATGTTTCTGTGACCAAGGGCCAATCACAAAGCAAATTGAGACCCTATGATTAGAGAGAAAAAACTGAGTCGAAAAGGATATCTGTTCACCTTTTTTCCTCCCCTTTCAGTTCTTTGTTAAAATAGCAATCCTAGATCTTGTTCCAGGTAGCGCATTCCCACGAACTGTAGTTCCCAACTCTACCCCTGTAAATAAGAATATGTTCTTAGTTCTTCCAATGGCCCTGTGTGTAAAGGCAACATCCTGTGTGGGGGAAAAAAGAAAGACTTGCATTTATATAGCGCCTTTCATGGCCTCAGGACGTCCCAAAGCGCTTTACAGCCGATTAAGTACTTTTTGAAATAAAAACGAAAATGCTGGAACTACTCAGCAGGTCAGGCAGTATCTGTGGAGAGAGAAACAGAGTCGACGTTTCAGGTGGATGACCCTTCGTCAGAACTGGAAAAAGTTAGAGATGGACCAGATTTTAAGCAAGTGCGGGGCAGGGAAAGGGGGGAGGGGAGGAAAGAACAAAAGGGATGATGGTGCAAGGTGAAAGGAGATGGGAATGGGACAAGTAAAGAAACAAAAGATGGGTCTAGAGGAGGTGTAAATGGGAATAGCAGAATCAACAGCAACAGCTGCCATCCGAAAAAATGGGGGCCGAGGTTATGGTCTGAAGTTGTTGAACTCAGTGTCGAGCCCAGAAGGCTGTAAAGTGCCTAATCGAAAGATGAGGTGCTGTTCCTTGAACTTACGTTGAGCTTCGTTGGAACAGTGTAAAAGGCCGAGGACAGAGAGATCAGAGTGGGAGTGGGGCGGAGAATTAAAGTGACCGGAAGCTCGGGGTCATCCTTATGGACTGAACGGAGGTGTTCCGCAAAGTGGGTCACCCAATCTGCGTTTGGTCTCCCCAATGTAGAGGAGACCGCATCGTGAGCAGCGAATACAGTATACTAGATTGCAAGAAGTACAAGTAAATCGCTGTTTCACCTGTTCAAAGTACTTTTTGAAGTGTAGTCACTGTTGTAGAAAACGCAGCAGCCAATTTGCGCACAGCAAGCTCCCACAAACAACAATGTGATAATGACCAGATAATCTGTTTTAGTGATGTTGATTGAGGGACACTGGGGAGAACTTCCCTGCGCTGCTTCAAAATAGTGGCCACGGGATCTTTTATGTCCACATGAGAGCGCAGGTTTAACGTCTCGTCCGAAAGAGGGCACCTCCGACAGTGCGGCACTCCCTCAGTACTGCTACTGCAGTGTCAGCCTAGATTTTTGTGCTCAAGTCTCTGGAGTGGGACTTGAACCCACAACCTTCGGACTCAGAGGCGAGAGTGCGGCCCAGTGAGCCACAGCTGGCATTGAGCGATGCAGATCATTAAGACCCGAGTCCTCCTCTCTGGTCAGTGTTGAGTTGGCTGATTTCCCAGTGAGACGAAAGGGTCAATCCAATTAGCCTCCGGACAGGAGGGGGTGGACATCAGCCAGGTTCCCAGTACCCCCCCCCCCGATCATTATTCGGTAATTCTTGCTTGGATTTGCTTGTCAAAATGGCCACTTGGGTGAGGGCAAGCTGACGGCCATGAACTGTACCCCAGCAAGAGTTGGTGTCTAAAGATGAGGAGGGTGGATGATCGCAGGAAAGGAAAATCTCTTCTCAATAAATCCAATTTCTTTCCGCTAGGCTTGGCTGGATTATCACAAGCGGTGTTTCGGTCACTACATTGGAGGCAAGTGGGTGAAGCCCGAAAACCGGAAGTTCTATGTGACAAAAAACCCTGCTACTGGTAAGCGCATGTCTTTTCAATATAGAAGCTAACACTACTTCTCACTTGCTGCTCCTCTGTCACTGAAGACTTTGAAAACATTCAGTATCACTTCTTGTCCTCCCTTTCATCGGCCAGGTTCTGCCACGTCTGAGGGTTGTGAGGAGGTATTGGTACAGTGCACTTCCTCTTTGTGCATGGTGACGGGATTTCTTTGCTTCACAACGCTGACTGTTTTCAGTCCCACAGTTTACTGCCTTCTGGTCTTGTGTACAGCTTATGGGACTCGGACATGCATGGGGTGAAAGGGAACGATTCGCTTCCATCTGGTGTTGTGTAGCTCAAATGTGTGTTTGCATCAGTTCGTATAGATGCACAATACACAGTGGGTAAAAGGGATCTACCTCAGTGGCAGCTCCCTACTTGCACATTGCGTAAAGGGGAACAATGCACTCCTGTCTGGTACTGTTACAGCTAGTTTGTGAGTCTTGGGGCAGGATTTTCATTGGGCCGCGGAGGCGGGATTGGAGGCGTGTGGGGGGGTTAAAATCTCGAAATAGGGGGGCACGAACCCATCCCGCCCCCAACCCCCCTCCATGCCCGTTTCAAAGGAGGCGGATACCCGACCTGTGCTGGGATCCGCCTCCCCGAGGCGGGAAGGGGATTAGTGCCCATTAACTGCCTGTTAACAGGTAGTCAACAGGCAGTTTTTAGCCTAATCCCTATTTTTATTGCTGAAGTGTGGGATTCCCGACGGCTCCAAACCACGCCAAGTTAGCGAGGCAGACCGTCGGGCTGAAGGGCTTGGAGGGTTCGAGATGTCCGGTGTTCAGGTGAGTGATGGGTGCATGAGTGCAGAGGTAAGTGTGTTTGGTGTGTGTAAAGTGTTTAAAGAAGTTTTACTTACCTTTACAGCCTTCCTCCCTTCAGGTCTCGGGAGTTCCTCATCTCACCGGCACAGAAAGCAGAATGGCCGCGAGCTGTCAAAAGTTCCAGCATTCAGCTTCCTGTTCTGGAGAGATCTCTAAATCGGCCTGAGAAGAAGGAATTAACTTGGAGTACAGATTGTCAGTATTTGACAGCTTCAAACAGCTGTGAAACGCTGATATTTCATCTGTCAAAAGGTCTTGACAGATGAAATATCAATCTGTGACATCACCTTTGCCTGGTGGCCCTTAATTGGCCTGCTGAGCCCGCTGGGCGGGCTCAACAAGGTCAATCAACAAGGTCAATCAAGTGAAAATCGCATGGGTTGGCCACAACTTGATGGAGGCGGGACTACAACCCCGAAAGTTGTCGTCCCGCCTCCTACACGCCGCCTCAATGAAAATCCAGCAAGTGTCAGCTTGCGTACATCCGCAGAGCAGCATATGGTTGCTCCTCGTGATGTGACAGTAGGCAGTGAGGAATGTAGTAATCATCTGTTCTACTCTCTGGGCAAGCGAAGGAAATGGCTCATTTATGAGTCAGAAGGTTGTGAGTTCAAGCCCTACTTGGGGACTTGAGCTTATAATCTAGACCGACACATCAGCGCAGTATTGAGGGAGTGCTGCGTTGTCACAGATGCTGTCTTTCGATCATACAGGAAACTCTTTTTTTTATCCGGCACCGACGGGACCGGCGTAGTGCTGGTTGATCAAAAAGTCGGGATTACAGAGAGGTATACTTACCAAGGTACGAGAGCCCCGTACACGGCCACAGATCCAGGAGTCCCGGTTACACGGCACTTGTGCAGTAGCCCCGGTTACACGGCCACAGATCCAGGAACCCTGGTTACACGGCCACAGATCCAGGAACCCCGGTTACACGGCCACAGATCCAGGAGTCCCTGTTACACGGCCACAGGTGCAGGAGCCCTGGTTACACGGCCACAGATCCAGGAACCCCGGTTACACGGGCACAGATCCAGGAACCCCGGTTACACGGGCACAGATCCAGGAACCCCGGTTACACGGCCACAGATCCAGGAACCCCGGTTACACGGCCACAGATCCAGGAACCCCGGTTACACGGCCACAGATCCAGGAACCCCGGTTACACGGCCACAGATCCAGGAACCCCGGTTACACGGCCACAGATCCAGGAACCCCAGTTACACGGCCACAGATCCAGGAAGCCCGGTTACACGGCCACAGTAAAACTTACCTGAACCTACTCCTGAATTTTGCCGGTTAAGAGAGCGTTTCCTGTAATAGGTGCTATATAAATGTCGGTCTGCGAGTGTGGCTGATGGGTGAATGGGACAGTGCAAGTTAAGATATGGGCAGCAGAGCTTTGGATGGACTCAAATTTATGGAGGGTGGAAGATGAGAGGCCGGCCAGGATAGAATTAGAATAGTCGAGTCGGGAGGTAACTAAACCATGGATGAGGGTTTCAGCAGCAGATGGGCTGAGGCTTGGGAACAGACATCAAATCCTGTTCTTTCTGTGTGTCTTATTAACAGCGATTAAGTAAGGATTTTGAACGGAAGTGGTAGGGTAGATGGAGAGAAACCTTTTCTGCTCACGGTGGAGTTTAGGACGAAGTCCCAAAACCTTAAAATCAAAGCCAGGCCTTTCAGGAGAGATGTTAGGTAACACTTCTTCGCACAAAGGGTGATAGAAATGTAGCACACTCTCCCATGAAAAGCAGTAGATGCTAGCTCAATTCATACTTTTAAATCGGAGATTGATAGATTTTTGCTAGCCAAGGGTATTGAGGGATATGGGCCAAAGGCGGGTATATGGAGTTAGGTCGCAGATCAGCCATGATCTCGTTGAATGGCAGAACAGGCTCGAGGGGCTGAATGGCCTCCTCCTGTTCCTATGTGTTTGTGCTAATCTTGCCTGACGGTTTCAATGAAGCTCATTTCTGGGGCTTAACAGCTCTGCATCGAGTGCGCGTTTCCAGCTTGCTCTCTATTCAAACACTTTCAGTCTGCTGCCTCCACCTGGTGGCAGAATGGAATTATAAAATTCTAACAGGACTGGACAGACTAGATGCAGGAAGGATGTTCCCGATGGCAGGGGAGTCCAGAACCAGGGGTCACAGTCTAAGGATAAGGGATAAGCCATTTAGGACTGAGATGAGGAGGAATTTCTTCACCCAGAGAGTGGTGAACCTGTGGAATTCTCTACCACACAAGGCAGTTGAGGCCAATTCATTAAATATATTCAAGAAGGAGTTAGATATATTTCTTAAGGCTAAAGGGATCAAGGGATATGGAGAGAAAGCAGGGACAGGGTACTGAATTTGGATGATCAGCCATGATCTCATTAAATGGCGGAGCAGGCTCGAGGGGCCGAATGGCCTACTCCTGCTCCTATCTTCTAGGTTTCTATAAGGGATGACACTAACTTGTAAATGCAGTCTTAACACAGAAGTCGACCTCCTCCCAGTGCCAAATTATCCTAGAGCATTTGAAGGAGGTTCCTTGGGAACATAGCCATCTGAGTATTATAAAGTCCTTCACTTTTCTCCTCACTGAGATGGTAGCTCCTTGATGATCAAACAGCTAATTGGAATGAATGATGCCTTTTAGAAAGAAAGAACAAGAACTTACATTTATATAGCGCCACAGATAAGCCATGATCTCATTGAATGGCGGAACAGGCTCGAGGGGCTGAATGGCCGCCTCCTGTTGCTATGTTCCTACCCAACTGAAGCGTCAGCTTTTATTGAAAAATGTTTTATTTCCCCCAGGGGCAACTCTGGCCACCACCATCGAGGGCGAGGAAGAGGATGTAGAACTGGCGGTAAAAGCCGCAAAGAAGGCTTTTGAGACTTGGAGCAAGCTGCCGTGTCATGTGAGAGCGAGGCACCTGTACAGGTACTGTATGATGCTCTACGCCTTGTTTCAGTAGATAATTCAATCGCAGTGTGGGATGTGGATTTGAATTTAGTCCAGACTGGTGGATTACAAATTCCCCAGTCTTGCAGTGGGCTTGTGACCATAGCACACAATTGGCACTAAATTTTGCCGCATTTGGAAATTCTGATCTGTGCAGCAGCAGTGACTCCGTTCAATCTATTTATTAGCAAAGTGTTTATCCAGCTCCTTTTGGAAGGAGTTGATCAGCATTCTGGGAATTGGTTCTGCTTTCTTTGCAAGGGATTTTTCTAACTTTCAGCCTTATTTGAACATTGTCTTAAGTCACTTTCTCAGCTTAATTTGTGTTTCCGCCGTATTTTCATGAGCATGCCTTTTGCCTTTGTTTTTTTAAATTTATTCATGGGATGTGGGCGTTGCTGGCAAGGCCAGCATTTATTGCCCATTCCTAGTTGCCCTTGAGAAGGTGGTGGTGAGCCGCCGCCTTGAACCGCTTTAGTCCGTGTGGTGAAGGTGCTCCCACAGCGGTCGGAGGGAGTTTCAGGAATTTGACCCAGCGATGATGAAGGATCGGCCAATATACTTCTAAGTCAGGATGGTGTGCAACTTGGAGGGGAACTTGGAGGTGGTGGTGTTCCCATGTGCCTGCTGCCCTTGTCCTTCCAGGTGGAAGAGGTCGCGGGTTTGGGAGGTGCTGCCGAAGAAGCCTTGGCGAGTTGCTGCACTGCATCTTGTAGATGGTGCACACTGCAGCCACACTGGGCGGGTTGGAAGAGAAGTTGAATTATTTAAAACATGTCTGTGCTCAGCCATTTTACAAAGTCCCAGTCGTACAATTGGCTTTCGATCCTGGATGGATAGTGAGCCTTAATCGAGCTAATCAGTCAAATAGATACCAACTGACCGATGAAGATGATGTAGGCTTTGTACTGTAGCCTTGTCATAATCAGCTGTTGGGGAGAGTAGAGTTTGGATGTTGGAGCCACATGTACATTGTGCTAAATCACTGACTGAACTTGTGATCCCATGGCTGTGTACCACCATCGCAGGTGCAGTCAACAGTTACAGTAAGCTTGTACCCAGCATTGCAAGTACATTTGGCAGATACTGTACCGGAGATGCTGTGGTCGATCACAGAGTTCCAGCCGCCACCCCAACATTCAATCCCAAATACACTCCCCAGCAGTGCAAATGTAGGATGTGTGTTGAAAATATAATGCAAATACTTTAGGGGACATAACCTGTTACATCCATTCATTTGCGATATTGATGCGTAGAATGAGGCTGCAGCGTCCATAATAGCGCTGAAGTACTTGACTTCTACCATTTGAGATCCTTGCTGATAAATGCATAGTTCATAATGGGTACAGCAACATTTCAATTTACTCTACGGGTGCTACAGTATTTACACTTTTAAAAAATAAGTTTGGCTGGAACCATTGATAGAATCATAAAAATTTACGACACATAAGGAGGCCACCTGTGTCTGCCAGATGAAGAAAAAGTGCCGGCCAAAAAAAAACAGCCAGCCTAAGCCCACTTTCCAGCTCTTGGTCTGTAGCCCTGTAGGTTACGGCACTTCAAGTGCATATCCAAATACTTCCTAAATGTGATGAGGGTTTCTTCCTCTACCACCCTTTCAGGCAGTGAGTTCCAGACCCCCACCACCCTCTGGGTGAAGAAAGTTCTCCTCAACTCCCCTCTAAACCTCCGACCAGTTACTTTAAATCTATGCCCCCTGGTTACTGACCTCCTCTGCTAAGGGAAATAGGTCCTTCCTATCCACTCTATCTAGGCCCCTCATAATTTCCTGTACCTTCCCAGTAGAATTGCAAAATATCCAACGCCTCTCATCACATTGTGAGTATCAGACTTGCAGAGACTTTATTGCATGGGGCTGTTTGAGATCAATATTTGGGAAGGATGGAGATGTGCCTGCTGTACTGGTCACTGTGGTGTTTTGTTTGCGCAGTATTGCCAGAAACGTTCAGAAGCATCAGAGACTGTTGAGTGTGCTGGAGACCTTAGACAATGGGAAGCCAATCCGTGAGTCACGAGACTGCGACATCCCGCTGGTAGTGCGACACTTCTATCACCATGCCGGCTGGGCACAGCTAATGGATGTCGAAATGAAGGACTGGAAGCCAGTAGGTCAGTATGAGCTCAGCTATGGAGACAGAAACCACTTCGAAAAGAAAATTTTCAAGGGGTGGCATCCTCGCCTCTGAGTCAGAAGGTTGTGGGTTCAAGTCCCCACTCCAGAGACTTGGGCACATAATCTGGGCTGACACTCCCAGCGCGGTGCTGAGGGAGTGCTGCACTGTCGGAGGTGGCGTCTTTCGGATGAGACGTTAAACCGAGGCCCCGTCTGCTCTCTCAGGCGGACGTAAAAGATCCAATGGCACTATTTCGATAAAAGAGCAGGAGAGTTCTCCCCGGTGTCCTGGCCAATATTTATCCCTCAATCAACATCATTAAAACAGATGATCTGGTCATTATCACATTGCTGTTTGTGGGAGCTTGCTGTGCACGAATTGGCTGCTGCGTTTCCTACATTACAACAGTGACTACACTTCAAAAAGTACTTCATTGGCTGTAAAGCTCTTTGCGACGTCTGGAGGCCGTGAAAGGCGCTGTATAAATGTAAGTTCATTGTTCTTTCTAAAATGCATCATTCATTCCAATTAGCTGTTTGATCATCAAGGAGCTACCATCTCAGTGAGGAGAAACGTGCAGGGCTTTATAATACTCAGATGGCTATGTTCCCAAGGAACTTCCTTCAAATGCTCTAGGATAATTTATACAAATTGACTCCTGGCACTGGGAGGAGGTCGACTTCTGTGTTAAGACTGCATTTACAAGTTAGTGTCGTCCCTTATTATTCCATTCTGCCACCAGGCGGAGGCAGCAGACTGAAAGTGTTTGAATAGAGAGCAAGCTGGAAACGCGCACTCGATGCAGAGCTGTTAAGCCCCAGAAATGAGCTTCATTGAAACTGTCAGGCAAGATTAGCACAAACACATAGGAACAGGAGGAGGGCATTTAGCCCCTCGAGCCTGTTCCGCCATTCAATGAGATCATGGCTGATCTGCGACCTAACTCCATCTAACCGCCTTTGGCCCATATCCCTGAATACCCTTGGTTAACAATAACCTATCAATCTCAGATTTAAAACTAACAATTGATCCAGCACCAATTGCCGTTTGCGGAAGGGAGTTCCAGACACCTACCACCCTTTGTGTGTAGAAGTGTTTCCTAACTTCACTCCTGAAAGGTCTGGCTCTAATTTTTTGACTCTGTCCACTAGTCCTAGACTCCTCAACCAGCGGAAATGGTTTCTCTCTCTCTCTCCCCTATCTGTTCTCTTTAATATCTTGAAAACTTCGATCAAATCAGCCAAAACCCTCATCCGTTCCTCACCCCACACACACGAAATGGGTGAAACCATTTTTATTCTTTGTCTACTGCAGTCTGCGGTTAACTGGTGCAGAAAATTAAGCTGTGAAAAGCGCTGAATGCTGGAACACAGATGAAGGTAAAGTTTTCAATGTAATGGTGCGAGCAGAACAGGAACGGAATTGACATTTGTGATTTGGTTGGTTCAGGAGAGGCTGAAGCAGAGGCACAGCCTAACGGGCGAGCAACTACCAACGGTGGTTTTATTGGTTTATTTGCTAAATTTCTCCTCCCCCCCCCCCCCCCCCCCCCCCCGCCCCGAAAATCAGAAGGCACTGACTTTTGTTCCGGTGCAGTGCCATTACCAGCGGCCCTACACTACCTCATCCAGGTGGCCATTCTTCATGCATGTGCCTAGGCAGTAGTTGTCGTCAGGCAGTTTCATTACGAGGGGAAAGGGGCACCACAGCCAAGCTGGATTGTGGGCCGCCCCCCACCCCGCCCCTAAATTTTCACTTTCCACATAAGCACCCAGCGTCTGCACCAAACACTCCCAGGGCAGGTACAGCACGGGTTAGATACAGAGTAAAGCTCCCTCTACACTGTCCCATCAAACACTCCCAGGGCAGGTACTGCACAGGTTAGATACAGAGTAAAGCTCCCTCTACACTGTCCCATCAAACACTCCCAGGGCAAGTACAGCACGGGTTAGATACAGAGTAAAGCTCCCTCTACACTGTCCCATCAAACACTCCCAGGGCAGGTACAGCACGGGGTTAGATACAGAGTAAAGCTCCCTCTACACTGTCCCATCAAACACTCCCAGGGCAGGTACAGCACGGGGTTAGATACAGAGTAAAGCTCCCTCTACACTGTCCCATCAAACACTGCCAGGGCAGGTACAGCACGGGTTAGATACAGAGTAAAGCTCCCTCTACACTGTCCCATCAAACACTCCCAGGGCAGGTACAGCACGGGGTTAGATACAGAGTAAAGCTCCCTCTACACTGTCCCATCAACCACTCCCAGGGCAGGTACAGCACGGGTTAGATACAGAGTAAAGCTCCCTCTACACTGTCCCATCAAACACTGCCAGGGCAGGTACAGCACGGGTTAGATACAGAGTAAAGCTCCCTCTACACTGTCCCATCAAACACTCCCAGGACAGGTACAGCACGGGTTAGATACAGAGTAAAGCTCCCTCTACACTGTCCCATCAAACACTGCCAGGGCAGGTACAGCACGGGTTAGATACAGAGTAAAGCTCCCTCTACACTGTCCCATCAAACACTCCCAGGGCAGGTACAGCACGGGTTAGATACAGAGTAAAGCTCCCTCTACACTGTCCCATCAAACACTCCCAGCGCAGGTACAGCACGGGTTAGATACAGAGTAAAGCTCCCTCTACACTGTCCCATCAAACACTCCCAGGGCAGGTACAGCACCGGTTAGATACAGAGTAAAACTCCGTCTACACTGTCCCATTAAACGCTCCCAGGGCAGGTACAGCACGGGTTAGATACAGAGTAAAGCTCCCTCTACACTGTCCCATCAAACACTCCCAGGGCAGGTACAGCACGGGTTAGATACAGAGTAAAGCTCCCTCTACACTGTCCCATCAAACACTCCCAGGGCAGGCACAGCACGGGTTAGATACAGAGTAAAACTCCGTCTACATTGCCTCATCAAGCACACTTGGATCACATAGCATAGCTAGTTTTCTGCAGTCAGCCCAACTTCAGAAGAGCATGCCTACTGTACCAGTGCGATCTTTTCCATTTCCCACACTAAACCTCCCTCGTGGCACCTCTGAGTGATGCTGAAAACCTAGTGCCAGATTTAGCTGAACATGGGACATTTTTGTGCCATGTACGAGGAGTTGGGACTGCTCCAAACTCATTGCCCATTTAACAACCGAGGTAGCCTTCATCATGTAAAAACGTCTTGCGTTCTAGATGAGGGGACTCTTGCAGCCAGCAGAGAGACCAGATTCTCCTCTTGTGCTTGATTCTAATCCACTGTGCCATTTTAAATCAATCGTCTGTACACACTAAGGTTCATTAAACATGTCCGAAAATGCGAGCTATAGGTAAAATGTCACGATTCTGAATAGAGGGATGTTCATATTTTTTTTTGCTGCATCCTGATTATGTTTTGCCATTAAATGCATTTCCCCTCCTCTCTATCCAGGTGTTGTCGCAGCAATCGTTCCCTGGAACTTCCCTTTGATGTTGCTGACCTGGAAAATTTGTCCAGCTCTAGCTATGGGTAAGGCATTGGCATTTTCACAGTAAAACTAAATCTGAAGAATGAAATGAGAATGGACCAGTCTATGGTGCTCATGAATTGTCAGCTTCACCTGGCATAAAATATTCAGCAGCTATGTCAAGCTAAAACTGAACATAAGAAATAGGAGTAGGTCATACGGCCCCTTGAGCCTGCTCCGCCATTCTGTAAGATCATGGCTGATCTTCGACCTCAACTCCACTTTCTCGTCTTATCCTCCCTTACTGCCTATCGATCTCAGTCCTGAAGATACTCGACGACTGAGCATCTACAATCCTCTGGGGCAGAGAATCCTAAAGATTCAGAACCCTCTGAGTGAAGAAATTTCCCCTCATCTCAGTCCTAAATGGCCAAGCCCCTTGCAGCTTTGAGCACCATTGGTCATCGATGTACAAGAGAGACAGTCAAGCCTTGGCGGCGGTGTAGAGAGGAGCTGGCAGACTGATCCCTAATGCCAGAGGGCTGAATTATGAGGAAAGACTGAAGAAACTTGGTCTATTTATCCCTGAAAGGTGGTGACTAAGAGGGGAAGTCGTAGAGGTATTTAAGATAATAAATGGGCTAGAAAAAATAAATCTGCAGCACTACTTCAAGCTTTGCTACCTCTAGACTTGACTATTCCAACGCACTCCTGGCCGGTCTCCCACGTTCTACCCTATGTAAACTTGAGGTCACCTAAAACTCTGCTGCCCGTGTTCTAACTCGCAGCAAGTCCCGTTCGCCCGTCTCCCCCTGTGCTCGCTGACCTACATTGGCTCCCGGTTCAGCAACGCCTCGATTTTAAAAGTTCTCATCCTCGTTTTCAAATCCCTCCATGGCCTCGCCCCTCCCTATCCCTGTAACCTCCTCCATCCCCACAACCCCTCCGAGATCTCTGCGCTCTAATTCTGGCCTCTTGCGCATCCCCGATTTTAATCGCTCCTCCATCGGCGGCTGTGCCTTCAGCTGCCTGGGCCCCTAAGCTCTAGAATTCCCTCCCTAAACCTCTCCGCCTCTCTACATCTCTTTCCTCCTTTTAAGACGCTCCTTAAAACCTACCTCTTTGACCAAGCTTTTGGTCACCTGCCCTAATATCTCCTTATGTGGCTTGGTGTCAAATTTTATTTTATAATGCAAGCTGTTGAATCAAGACAGTAGGACAAGTGAGCAAATCACTCAGCAACAAGACAAACAGGGACCTACTGTATATTATTCAGGAAAAGCCACTGATTTCATTCAGACCAGAGCTGTTTTCTTGCCTGTAGAGTACAATCTGATACAAAACTAGGTGGGAATGTAAATTGTGAGGAGGATGCAAGGAGGCAAGGAGATATAGATAGGCTAAGTGAGTGGGCAAGAACATGGCAAATGGAATATAATGTGGAGAAATGTGAAGTTATCCACTTTGGTAGGAAAAATAGAAAAGCAGAGTATTTTTTAAATGGTGAGAGATTGGGAAATGTTGGTGTTCAGAGGGACGTGGGTGTCCTTGTACACGAATCACTGAAAGTTAACATGCAGGTACAGCAAGCAATTAGGAAAGCAAATGGTATGTTGGCCTCTATTACAAGAGGATTTGAGTATAAGAGTAAAGACGTCTTACTGCAATTATATAGGGCCCTGGTGAGACCACACCTGGAGTATTGTGTACAGTTTTGGTCTCCTTACCTAAGGAAGGATATACTTGCCATAGAGGGAGTGCAGCGAAGGTTCACCAGACTGATTCCTGGGATGGGGGGATTGTCCTATGAGGAGAGATTGAGTAGACTAGGCCTATATTCTCTAGAGTTTAGAAGAATAAAAGGTGATCTCATTGAAACATACAAAATTCTTACAGGGCTTGACAGGGTAGATGTAAGGAGGATGTTTCCCCTGGCTGGGGAGTCTAGAACCAGGGGTCACAGTCTCAGAATAAGGGGTCGGCCATTTAGGACTGAGATGAGGAGAAATTTCTTCACTCAGAGGGTGGTGAATCTTTGGAATTCTGTACCCCAGAGGGCTGTGGAGACTCAGTTGTTAAGTATATTCAAGACAGACCGATAGATTTTTTAATATTAAGGAAATTAAGGGATATGGGGATAGTGCAGGAAAGTGGAGATGAGGTAGAAGATCTGCCATGATCTCATTGAATGGCGGAGCAGGCTCAAAGAACCAAATGGCCGACTCCAGCTCCTATTTCTTTTATGTTCTTAATCTACAATTGTAAATTCCAGACTGATTAGGTGTGTTTGAAGCCTTTTGACCAACTCTTGCCCTAATAGTTGTTTGTAGTTCAAAGGGAGATTACTATCTGAAATCTTTTGTTCGGTGAGGTCTATAAACTGATCAACTTACCTTGATTTTTCTCATCAGTTTACGATGTTTGGAAGAACAATCAGTGACGGTGTTTACTCCAGATAATGTATTTTTAATTGGAAAATCGCTTCCTTTTTACAGTGCCAAGGAAGCCGAATTGTCCATTAGACTCGCTCAATGTCAGGGCCGATGTGTTCACACTGGGGCGATACAAACCCCTCTCATCTCCTTTGTTAGACTCTGCAATCCCCAGTTTGTATAAGGCCACAAATGAAGCTCACCGATGCTAAAGGTTAGAGGAGGCCTAAAGCTAGCTGCAGGCTGCATAATATGCACGAGTTAGCAAACCACCTTGTATCTCGGAGTAAATCTTGCAGCAGCTGCCTTTTGAGTTGAGCCCACTGACAGCATTTCTGCAATGCCATCTGTTCATGAGGCTCTCGGGCCACTCTTCTAATTGCTTTGAAGAAAACCTTGCACCTTTTGAAAATTCAGACTGTTACAAACAAAAACTTACATTTATATAGCGCCCCAAGGTGCTTCACTTGAGCATTATCGAGCCAGGTGTGATATTGAGCCGCATAAGGAAATATTAAGATGGGCGACCAAAAGCTTGGTCAGAGGAAGATTTTAAGTAGCTTCTTAATGGAGGAGAGAGAGGCAGAGAGGTTTAGGGAGGGAATTCCAGGGCTTAGGACCTAGACAGCAGAAGGCACAGCCACCAATGGTGGGACGAAGGAAATCGGAGATGCACAAGAGAGCAGAATTGAAGGACCGCAGAGGGTTTGTAGGGCTGGAGGAGGTTACTGAGGTTGGGAGGGGCACCTATGGAGGGATTCGAACACGATATGATGCAAATTTTCAATTTGAGGCATTGCTGGACCGGGACCCAGTGTAGGCCAGCGAGTGGTTCAGTGAGCGGTGAGCGGTTTTGGTGCGAGTTAGGATACGGGCAGCAGAGCTTTGGATGAGCTGATGTTGATGGAAGGTGGGAGGCCACGCAGGAGCGCGCTGGAATAGTCTCGTCTGGAGGTAACAAAAGCATGGATGATCAGCTGGAGAGAGTTAACTCTTAGACTACCGGCTAGTCCAGGCAACTATCAGTCTTGCTGGGCTATATAAATACAAGTTCTTTCTTTCAATCAAAAGCCTGAAGACTGACATGGTTGCATCATTAATGTGTCTGACTAACTTGATGGAATTTTTTGAGGAGCTAACAAGGAGGATTGATGAGTGTAGCGTGTTTGATGTAGTCTGCATGGATTTTAGCGAGGCTTTTGACAAGGTCCCACGTGGCAGAGTGCTCAGAAAAGTAAAAGCCCGTGGGATCCAAGGGAAAGTGGCAAGTTGGATCCAATATTGGCTCAGTGGCAGGAAGCAAAAAAAAAAAGCACTTGTGCCTTAACCTACAAAGCTGGAAAGTGGGATGAGGCTGGATCGCTCTTTTTCGGCCGGCACAGACACAATGGGCTGAATGGCCGCCTCCTGTGCTGTAAATGTCTATGATTCAGTCCAACAGGAAGAACAGCAACAGATGAATACATAGGACTCGATTTTCATCAGGCCGTTGAGGCGTGTGGGGGGTTAAAATCGCGAAATCGGGGGGGCACGAACCCAACCCGCCTCCATGCCCGTTTCCCAGGAGGCGGGTACCCGACCTGTGCTGGGAGCCGCCTAATCCCTATTTTTATCCCTGAAGTGTGGGATTCCCGACGGCTCCAAACCACGCCAAGTTAGCGAGGCGGACCGTCGGGCTGAAGGGCTTGGCGGGTTCGAGATGTCTGGTGTTCAGGTGAGTGATGGGTGCATGAGTGCAGAGGTAAGTGTGTATGGTGTGTGTAAAGTGTTTAGAGAAGTTTTACTTACATTTACAGCCTTCCTTCAGGCCTCGGGAGTCCCTCATCTCACCGGCACAGAAAGCAGAATGGCCGCCACCTGTCAAAATCTGCAGCATTCAGCTTTCTGTTCTGGAGAGATCTCTAAATCAGCCTGAGAGGAAGGAATTAACTTGGAGTACAGATTGTCAGTATTTGACAGCTTCAAGGAGCTGTCAAACGCTGATATTTCATCTGTCAAAAGCTCTTGACAGATGAAATGTCAATCTGTGACGTCACCTGTTGCCGGGTGGCCCTTAATTGGCCTGCTGAGCCTGCTGGGCGGGCTCAACAAGGTCAATCAAATGAAAATCGAGTGGGTTGGCCACAACTCGATGGAGGCAGGACTACAACCCCAAAAGTTGTAGTCCCGCCTCTTACATGCCTCCATTGATAAAATCCAGCCCATAATGTCCATGGTGTGGTAAAGGTTGAGAGTTGAGATAACTTCTAACCATGCAGTGGCCCATGAATGATAGGCTTGCCGGTGCATTAGCGAAGTCCATAGAGAAAGATTGCACTGCTTCTTTGAATGCCCATCTCGAGTCTGAACGGTCCCCTCTTCTTATGAACCTCCAGGTAACACAGTGGTGTTGAAGCCAGCCACATACACTCGACTCACCGCCTTGCTGTTGGCTGAAATCTGCGCGGAGGCCGGCCTCCCACCCGGAGTGTTCAACGTGGTGACAGGGAATGGAGCATTTGGCAGCAAGCTGGCAACTCACCAAGATGTGGACAAGGTCGCCTTCACCGGCTCCACTGCGGTACTGCATCAGATGAATTCTCTGAGACATTGCTCTTAAATCTGTTTATATCTTTTCCCCCTTTTAAGTTCCCGTGCTCTGCAAGAGGATTTGAGTGCAGGAGCAAGGATGTCTTGCTACAGTTATACAGGGCCTTGGTGAGACCACACCTGGAGTACTGTGTGCAGTTTTGGTCTCCTTACCTAAGAAAGAATATACTTGCCATAGAGGGAGTGCAGCGAAGGTTCACCAGACTGATTCCTGGGATATGAGGGGAGATTGGGTCGACTAGGCCTGTATTCACTAGAGTTTAGAAGAACGAGAGGGGATCTGATTGAAATGTATAAAATTCTGACAGGGCTAGACAGACTGGATGCAGGGCGGATGTTTCCCCTGGCTGGGGGGGATCTAGAACGAGGGGTCACAGTCTCAGGATACGGGGTAGGACATTTAGGACTGAGATGAGGAGAAATTTCTTCACTCGGAGGGTGGTGAACCTGTGGAATTCTCTACCACAGAAGGCTGTGGAGGCCAAGTCACTGAATATATTTAAGAAGGAGATAAATAGATTTCTGGACACACAAGGCATCAAGGGGTATGGGGAGAGAGCGGGAATATGGTATTGAGATAGAGGATCAGCCGTGATCTTATTGAATGGCGGAGCAGGCTCGAAGGGCCGAGTGGCCGACTCCTGCTCCTATTTTTCTATGTTTAAATCACCCCCACACCCATCCCTCTTTTACCCGGAGAGCAGGCAATATCAACCTGCTATCTGCGTTACTTTGTGCTCGTCTGCTGACCTTGACCTCCTGACAGACGGTGCGTTGTGCCGCCTGACCAAGAATTGCTGCTATTCATGGCAGATGGACTTGGTGCACTGACAGCTCTGGGAGAAGGAGACCAACACTCAATTATTTGAGCAACAGGGGTGGTGGGGGGGCATCTGGTTGTTTTCTGTAGCTTTCCAGTTGATGAGCTGCCCCAGTTGCCTTCTGGTGACGGCACTGCTGATGTAGCACCAAGGTCAAGCAGACGAGAAGGCCCGAGGTGCGATCTCTGGTTTCGCCTGGGGTAGCAGGAGGGGTGCTGGAAGTGGCCTTCGCACTTCCTTTTGGCTGGGGCTGGTAATCGGGGAGGGTTCCCCTCTGCTGAATTTGCAAAGTGAAATGAATCTTTAAATTTTCTGCTTCTCAACCCTTTGACGTGTTTCTCAACAACTATCTCCCTAATGATGAGAGTGAGCCAAACCCTGTGACTAGGCTGCGCAATCAGCCGAAATGCAAGTCCTATATGTTGGGCAGAAAGCCAATTTATTTACAGTTCGCAGTGTGATGTTTACTGAAGTGAATGGGCTGGATTTTGCTGTCAACCATGCATTACACTTGTCCATTCACTCTTTATTGGGCTGAAGTTCCTGTCAGCCCGCCCCCCCCCCCGTAAACATTAACTGCAGATCACTTGCCTGGATGAGTGCAGCTCCAACAACACTCGAGAAGCTCGACACCATTCAGGATAAAGCAGCCTGTTTAACTGGCACTCCATCCACCTTCAACATTCACTCCCTCCACCACCGGCACACTGTGGCTGCAGTGTGTACCATCTACAAGATGCACTGCAGCAACTCGCCAAAGCTCCTTCAACAGCACCTTCCAAACCCGCGACCTCTACCGCTTAGAAGGACAAGGGCAGCAGACGCATGGGAACATCACCACCTACAAGTTCCCCTCCAAGCCACACACCATCCTGACTTGGACCTGTATCGCCGTTCCTTCACTGTCACTGGGCCAAAATCCTGGAACTCCCTTCCTAACAGCATTGTGGGTGTACCTACACCATATGGACTGCAGCGGTTCAAGAAGGCGGCTCACCACCATCTTCTCAAGGGCAATTAGGGATGGGCACTAAATGCAGGCCTAGCCAGCGACGTCCACATCCCATCAATGAATTAAAAAAAAAAAAAAAATTCTGTGCTGTACATGATCTGGAAGTGTTTGATTAAAAGGTATAGAGGGAGCTTTATTCTTGTATTCGTACTGTGCCCGGCCTGGGAGTGAATGACGTGAGAGTGTAGAGAGTGTTTTGCTCTGAATCTAACCTGCGCTGGCCTTGGGAATGCTCGCTGGGACGACGTAGAGGAACAGCTGACATCTGTTGCCTGAAATGAGAAGCGCTAACATAGCTTGCCTTAAGCACGAAAAAAAATCAACAGAAAATCAAAATGTGCTGGGTTTTGGTTACTGGTGTTTTTTTTGGCATAAAGCATACTATTCTTCCTGTGAATTGTTAGTTTTATATTGGCTATTTGACATTGTGTCCATTGTCAGCTGCCTTAACTGTGTAGAATCCGACATTTTGGAAGCTGGGCCGTACAGTTGCTGTGGCAATAACAGACAACAAAACAGGGGGGAAAACTCTTAATAACTGGGTGTTTATAGCCTGACAGAGCATGTGTCTGGCACATATTTTCAGCATCTTGACCAGTCAGGTTCAATGACGAAGTGATTTCATCTGACCCTATTCCTCTTAGCTCGTTGTGTCTCAGTGTTGCAGAACTACAGGGCCTGCAGTTAACCAGCGTAATGCATTCCCTTTGGACACCCCAATTTCCCTCCAGCTCCTTCTGGCAGGTGGCTACAGAATTCCATGAACTGGTAGCCGTATGGCATCAGGCTAATCTCCCTGTCCTCTTAGTTGCGACGTGATTCCCCAGGCCAGAAAATGAGTTGCATGTTGAGAGCCGTGCAGCTGATTTCGGGCTGCAAGGAATGCTTTGCAGTGACTCGCCAAGTGGGGAAAGGGTACTACCCAGTGTGGTCTTAAGCCATGCAGACCAGCCGTAAGAGTGTAAAATAACAACAGGAAACACTGGAAAATCTCAGCAGGCCAGGCAATATCCGTGGAGAGAGAAAGAGAGTCAACGTTTCTGGTCACAGACCCTTCGTCAGGACTGAGAAAAAAGCAGTCCTGACGAAGGGTCTTCAACCTGAAACGTTGACTGTTTCTCTCCACGGATGTTGCCCGGGCCTGCTGAGTTTTTCCAGTGTTTTCTGTTGTTATTTCGGATGTCCAGCATCCGCAGTATTTTGCTATCGTAGCCGTAAGAGTGTGACTGATCTGTGCTGGATTGTCTGATCTTAGTCGGACAGCACTTGTTGCACTTCAATTGGCCTCAGTGCCCCTGCATTAGGGAGGCGTTTGTGAAGCAAAGTTCCTGCCCCGGACTCCTATCCAGTGATTCCTATTGGAAAGCGGGCGTTGGATGAGCACGGGATGGGCTTGCCTTCCATGGTTGAATGGCCTGCTGATCGCACTGCCTAGTCTCCCGCATGAGGAATGTGCTGGAGGACTGCCAGCGCTCACGGGTCTGGAGCCCAGCCAAGAAATCATCCAACGCCTTCAGAAAAGGCGGGGGATAAAATTGTGAGCGAGAAATTACTCCCAAGAGAGTGAGCCCTCAAAAGGAACAGAGAAGAAGCTGGTCGGTGTGAGAAGGAGCTGCCACCAGACATGGACAAGCAGGAGATGGATATTGAAGGGCAGAGGTGGACAAACTTGTACAGGAAACTATCTTTTAACCGGCACCCAAATAACCGGAAACCTCTGTTAACCGGCAAAATTCAGGAGTAGGTTCAGGTAAGTTTTACTTCATATTAGTGGCCGTTCCTGGATCTGTGGCCGTGTAACCGGGGTTCCTGCACCTGTTGCTAAGCAACAGAGACGCTTGGTCTGTGGCTGGAGTTCCTGCACATGTTGCTAAGCAACAGGGAAGCCTGGATTTGTTGCTGTGTACGGAGCTCTCGTACCTTTTAAACTATACCTCTCTGTAACCCGGACTTTTTGATTAACCGGCACCACGCCGGTCCCGTTGGTGCCGGATAATAAAGAGTTTCCTGTAGCTGTTTTGTCGAACTAACCAGGGGGGATTTTTCCAGCCCTATGCTCACTGCTTCTGTGGGATGTTGGGGTTTTGTTTCCTTTGGGATACGAGCAGATTTTGAGCGGATCTAAGTTTTGGAGATTGTGAAGGGAATAGAGAAGGTTGGTCCAGACAAATTGTCCCACTAATGCGAAGGGTTAAGGATGAGGAAGTTGGGAGTCAGAAGGGAAGTTGGGGGAACATTTTCATCCAAAGGCTGATTGATTCGGGGAATGTTACCAGGAAAGGCTGTGAGACATGGTATCAAGAGCAAGCATTTTGAGAGACGTGGTGAGGAGGAGGGTAGACCTGGCCTGTAACCTGGAGTAATCGGGTCAAATGCTGATGCGACTTTTAGCCAGCACTTGGAAGCGAGTTGTTCTCTCGAAAGGTGAAGCTGTCCTTGTCCTGATTTAAGAATTCCTGTATAATTGAGATTTCAGTAGCTCAGCTGCTGATGTAACCTGACACTTCTGTGCCGGACAGGTTGGGCAGCTCCTCCGCCGCTGTACAGCAGGCACCGGCAAGAAGCTATCGCTGGAACTTGGCGGGAAATCTCCTTTCATCGTGTTCGACACCGCAGATCTGGACAGCGTGGTGGAAGGCCTGGTGGATGCAATTTGGTTCAACCAAGGACAGGTGAGGACAGCGGTGGGAGTTCGGACTGTACGGAGCTAATGTGCGCCGCTTGCGAAAGGCGAACTCCAGATGCCAAACAGCGCGCGCACACACAGCTGTGCCGTCGGAGCCCAGTTCAAACATTCGGTGTTCTTGGGGGTATTTCATTACATTTGGTAATACTGGACTCCAAAGGGAGGGATTTCCAGCAAGGCTGTAACAGACTATGGTGATAATGTTTCAAGGAACCTTAACCAAGTATTACACTCCTCAGTACCTCGGGCTAGGTTGGTGGAGAAACCAGCTCCTGACCCCCGTCCAGTGACTTTTGCTGAAAAGTGCAATCGTGTGATTATGTTTGATTAGGACAGGGTTGGGCTGAGCTGTGATGCTCACTCCCCATGGTTAAATAGCCTTCACACACGCACACACACACACTCTCTCTCTCTGCCTAGGTTCACATATAAAGAATGACCAGTTGGGCAAGGTACGGGAGGGCTGCCATTTCCTTTTGGAGCAAATGTCAGCCCACAAGATGGTGCCCTGGCTGAGAACAGCTAACTCAACATAGACTAGGAATCAAATCAGGAGCTTTTTGGTCTGTGTGGCTTTGTACTACACTGGGTGGAGGCATTAGTCTCTCGGTGATTGGAGTTACACTCTATGAAAGGAAATGGGGGGAGAAAAAAGAAAGGCTTGTATTTATATAGCACCTTTCACGACCTCGGGACATCCCAAGGCTCATTATGTCCAATAAAGTACTTTTTGAAGCTGTTGTAATGAAGGAAATGCAGCAGCCAATTTGCGCACAGCAAGCTCCCACAAACAGCAATGTGATAATGACCAGATAATCTGTTTTAATGATGTTGATTGAGGGATAAATATTGGCCCCAGGACACCGGCTCCCCTGCTCCTCTTCAAAATAGTGCGGTGGGATCTTTTACATCCACCCGAGAAAGCAGACGTCTCGGTTTAACGTCTCATCCGTAAGACGGCACATCCGACAATGCAGCACTCCCTCAGCACTGCCCTGGAGTGTCAGCCTAGATTTTTGTGCTCAAGTCTCTGAAGTGGGGACCTGAACCCACAACCTTCTGACTCAGAGGTGAGAGCGCTACCCACCGAGCCACAGCTGCCACTTTTATAATCATGTGTGTTTATAATCACAGTTGCTGTCTCCACACCTCATTGGCAGGAATCTGACAGTACAAATTCCTCCTACTTTGACACAAATGATGGTCAGTTTCACAAGGATGGCTGCTGTTCCAAATGGAAGTGTCACGGTGGTACAGGAGCGGGTTCTTTCTCCTGAGGTTTGGGAGAGTGGGGGTTAAGGCACATGGTTGGGAGTTGAGCAAAGGGAGCTTTATTCTGCATCTAACAATCCCATACCTGACCAGGAAATGCCTGCTACTGACACTGAGTGCTCAAAATGGGAAGTGTTCCAACCCTCAGGGTTGGCATCCCTCACCTTAAGCACTGAACAGTCCACAGCTGGAAAATAAGGAAAGATATTCTGGGTCTCCCGGGATTGATGGTTGTTCCTCTGTCGTAGGTGTGCAGCGCGGGCTCCAGGCTCCTGATGCAGGAGTCGATTGCTCACAACCTGATTGGCCGGCTGAAGCAGCGGATGCAGTGCCTACGGGTGGGTGACAGCCTGGACAAGAGCATTGACATGGGCGCGTTGGTGGACGAAGCGCAGAAGAAGACGATCACAGAGTACGTAGAGCAGGCCAGGGACGAAGGGGCAGAGGTAAGAGGTCAAAAGCCATATTTGCCTTAGGCACTGTTCAGTTAGTGAAGCTTCCCTTCCTGTAAGCTGGCACTTTGTGAGCAAGTTTCCTATGTTTGCATGAAGGTGTAATTTATGCACAAGTCTTGATGCTAACTAGTAACTTAAGGGCGCGTATCTATTTAAAATGTATACATCAAGAAATGTGATAAATGTACTCCATTGGCTGATGTAGATTTGCCATTTTAGATCTCATTCCATTCTCCGTCATTCCGATGACCTCATTTATAGGGGCGGGGTGCATGTCCCAGAGTGCCTCCGTTCATTCCAGTCAGAGCTGCCATTTCGAACTGGCCAGTCCAAAACTGGATGGCGGACAAGAAGTCAACCTTATGGCCCAGAAATTCGGGTCGGGGGCTTCCCGCGGGTGCAAGCCCCCGACCTGCACTTACCTAGCGCGCCGGCCATTGAGCTGTGGGCCCGCGTGGGATTCCAATCCGGGGGCCTGGTCCAGCTGCCGGCGCGCAGTGCTTGCGTATCCCAGGGGCGCAGTTAGTTCGATGTGTCCCCTGGGATCACGTGGGCCGTGGGGAGCCAATCGGAGCAGGGAAAGCTCCATTCATAAGTTTGACAGGAAGGGCTGTCAAACTTATAAATACTATAAAATAGCACTAAATCTTCAAATACATTTTTTTAAAGATCACATTTTTAAAATAAACTACAAATTAAATGAAATAACTATTTTAAACAATAATTTAAATTTTTGAAAAAGATAATGTTATTTTCTAACGGGGCTAAAAATAAACTTACCTTGCTTTAAAGTATTTAAAAATAATAAACCTGTGGGGAAAATGTTTTAATTTTAATTAATTCACCACTTACCACTAAATTCTGCAGGCTTACGTTCCCGGGAAAACCTGTTTTTAAAAAAAAAACGAAGTTCGATGCGCGCGCGCAGCCCCTCCTGCGCACGCGTTCGACCTCTGAACCCCTTCGTTCAGAGGAACGGAAGTGCCGGTTTCCCGCGCACGCGCAGTGCATGCAGGAAACCGGCACTTCCATCGGGCCTACGGGTGAGTACCCCGTGCGTACTCACCCGTGGAGACCCGAAGTTCTGGGCCTATATCTCTCTCCTAGAGATTCCTCTTAGATGACCTCTAGTGACAATTTATGATTAGTGACAGACAATCCTAACGCACTTCCTCCTCCCTGCTCCTGACTGTATTGGAGTCGAGGCTCACCGCACCATCTCCTGAATGAGTTCATCCATCTCCTGCTTGAAGCCATTCTTTCAGTGGCCTCAGATGTGGAACCCCTTACCTCCCTCAGTCATTCCCTGCACCAATAATCTTCAAACTTTTAAAAGTTGGTGTTATCGATTTCTCTTGGTGGTCTGTGCTGTGGACGTTGACTTCTGAATTTTGAATAATTGCCATTCAGTAACTGGAACTTGACGAGTTAGCCCATCCCAGCAGTCGCTGTTATGTTTCACTGTCGACTGATTGTATTGATTGATGTCATCTATCCCTAGCTAGTTTTCCTCCCTGCCTCTCCTGAATGCCTTGACCGCCCTCCTCGGGTGTAGTTCAACTGGTGTCCTCCAGTACCTCATCCAATTGGCTATTATGCATGCGTGGCCTTGACGGTGAATGTTAGCAGGCAATTTGATTTGTGTGGCCCATTGCGGCCGCGCCTGATCCTGTCCTCGGGCTCAGCTGCAATGGTCCCCACAAGTCAAATTGGCTTGTAGATGTGCCTCCAGTCGGGCGTCACCATCAATGTTCCTGCTAATTTTTTGGGGGCGCGCGGCCCATTCAAATTATCGCACATGCGCGTTTTTTATCCATTTAAAAAGCCGGCAAGCGGGCCTGCGTGGGATTTCCACACCGCCATGCAGCCGCACAGCTTAAAGGGATCATTGATATAAAGAAAGACTTGCATTTCTATAGCGCCTTTCATGACCACCGGACGGCTCAAAGCGTTTGCAGCCAATGAAGTACTTTTGGAGTGTAGTCACTGTTGTAATGTGGGAAACACAGCAGACAAGGTCCCACAAACAGCAATGTGACAATGACCAGATAATGTGTTTTTGTTATGTTGATTGAGGGATAACTATTGGCCCCAGGACACCAGGGATAACCCTGGAGGTGGGGACTTGAACCCACAACCTTCTGACTCCGAGGCGAGAGTGCTACCCACTGAGCCACTGGCTGACACTTCATATAGTGATCGGGTGTGCTTTTTTTTTTCCCCACTGTCCCCTAGCCCAGGGAGTGCTTAGGCCAATTGTGATGGTCCTACTGTGATGGATGAGATCACCTAATTCAGCACAGACCAGGGATGGCAGATGCAATATAACGTGGATAAATGTGAGGTTGTCCACTTTGGTGGCAAAAACAGGAAGGCAGATTATTATCTGAATGGCAATAGATTGGGAGAAGGGGAAGTGCAACAAGACCTGGGTGTCCTTGTGCACCAGTCGCTGAAGGTAAGCATGCAGGTGCAGCAGGCGGTTAAGAAGGCAAATGGTATGTTGGCCTTCGTAACGAGAGGGTTTGAGTACAGGAACAAGGATGTCTCGCTGCAGTTGTACAGGGCCTTGGTGAGACCGAGTATTGTGTGCAGTTTTGGTCGCCTTATCTGAGGAAGGATGTTCTTGCCATGGAAGGAGTTCAGCGAAGATTCACCAGACTGATACCTGGGATGGCAGGAATGACGTATGAGGAGAGATTGGGACGATTGGGCTTATACTCGCTGGAGTTTAGAAGAATGAGAGGGGATCTTATTGAAACTTATAAAATTCTGACAGGACTGAACAGACTAGATGCAGGAAGGATGTTCCTGATGGTCGGGGAGTCCAGAACCAGGGGTCACAGTCTAAGGATAAGGGGTAAGCCATTTAGGACAGAAACGAGGAGGAATTTCTTCACCCAGAGAGTGGTGAACCTGTGGAATTCTCTACCACAGAAGGCAGTAGCGGCCAATTCATTAAATATATTCAAGAAGGAGTTAGATATATTTCTTAAGGCTAAAGGGATCAAGGGATATGGTGAGAAGGCAGGAACAGGGTACTGAATTTGGATGATCAGCCATGATCTCATTGAATGACGGAGCAGGCTCGAGGGGCCGAATGGCCTACTCCTGCTCCTATCTTCTATGTTTCTATATTGCAGCAGATACTTTGGTCTGTTCGGCTCAACTACTCATTGCCTAGATCAGAGTCATCAGGGGAAGCTATTACTTGTAAAAAAAAAAATAATAATAATTCTAATGAACTTTTTGTTGCTGACTAAAGAGGGGGGTCTTCCTTCTCCACGACCACCACCTTCGATCCAGGACAGCTGAGTTATCAAATCAAAAATCACATCAACTTTTATTGTCATTGTTAGTGCACAAGTGCAGTACAACGAAATGTAGGCTTGAGGCTCCCGAGAGTGTACATTTAGATTAAGACATTTAAACATTCCACATACATTTGGCTTGTAATACATTAACATAAACATAACCATAATAAAGTGCATTGGCAGATGTGCAGGCTTTAGAGTTTATTTGTGGAGTTCAGTAGGATGACAGTCCTGGGAAAGAAGCTGTTCCTAAATCTGGTCGTACGGGTGCGAATGCATCTGTAGCGTCTCCCAGATGGCAGGAGGGCGAACAGACTGTGGCTGGGGTGGGTAGGGTCTTTGATGATGGACCGTGACCTCCGTAAACAGCGTTTCTGGTATATGTGCTCTATGGTCGGTAGCCAGGTGCCGGTAATGCGTTGGGCAGTTTTGACTTTGCTGAATTTTTGGGGAGCTTTGAAGATGAGTGTGATCACCTCTTTTTTTTTCTCTCTCTCTCTCTCGTTGCAGGTCTACCAAGTGACTGAAGGGATGCCACAGAAAGGTCTCTTCTACCCACCCACCCTCATCACCCACGTGAGCACAGTCTCCCGTGTTGTCCACGAAGAGGTAACTGGAACTAACAACAGAAAACGCTGGAAAAACTCAGCAGGCCAGGGCAGCATCCGTGGAGAGAGAGAAACAGAGTTAACGTTCCAGGTCGAAGACCTTTCGTCAGAACTGGAAAAAAAGCAGGAAATGGAAAGCAAGTTTAGGGGCTGGGAAAAGGGGGAGGGGATGAAAGAACAAAAGGGAAGGTCAGTGATAGGATAGAAAGCAGGAGAGATTAAGAGACATTAAGAGATATTCAAGGCGAGAGGAGGTGGTAATGGGACAGGTTAAGGAACAAAGGCTGGCTCTAGATGGGGTGTGAATTGCGCTGGCAGAATGAAGGACAGCTGCCCTATGGGGGGGGAAGAAAAAAAGGCCAATCAAAAAAGTGTGGGTAACTGGAACCTTCCTCAAAAGAACGGATTTTATTTCCTTGTGCAGCAAATAAGTTAATGGTTGTAACCGATGTGTCCTGTTTTTAAAAAAAATAAAAAATAAAAATAAATAAATAAATAAATGTGGGGGCGGGGTCTGCACGGCCCATTCAAAATATCGTTCGCGTGTGGTTGGTCCATTGAAAAGCCGGCTGCGCGGGACCCCTGGAGCACGGCCGTGCAGCTTAAAGGGAACATCAGCGTTCCTGCTAAGCTGCGCGGCGGCCTGGAGGTCCCACGCAGGCTGCTCTCCGGCTTTTCAGTTGAAATAACCGCCCATGCGCGAAAAATTGAATGGGCCGCACAGCTAGTTAAAGGTCCCGCGCACCTTTTTAAAAAAAAAAAAAAAAAAAAAAAATTGACAGGGAACGTTGGTTGTGTAGCCCTTCCCTTTAGCACCTCTTACTTTGCAAAATTATAAAACAACACCCGAGAATGTACCGTATTTGCCATAACTGGGCACTGCTCTTCTCTCCCTCTTTTCCCCCCCACCCCCACCCCCCCCCCCCCCCCCCAAATGAGCTGGCACATTTACTTTACTGATGGTGATTCGGTCGTACTTTTGAAGTGAACTACTGCTCATTTCAAAGGGTGGTAGAGGCAGGAACCCTCACAACATTCAAGAAGCATTTAGATGAACACTTGAAACGCCATAGCATACAAGGCTACGGACCAAGTGCTGGAAAATGGGATTAGAATAGACGGGGCTTGATGGCCGGCGGGGACACGAAGGGCCTCTTTCTGTGCTGTATAACTCTGACTTTTTATGGGCAGGTGACATCCGCCATTTGCACATTCACAATTGCTTTAGCCACTTACTGCAGGCAGCAGCTGACTGTGTAACGGGGAATGGAACTCATTCCCAGGTATAATTTTCTGCAAAACTAACTCTCGTATCCTGGCTGGAGACGGGTTATGACCAAGTTCAGAGTGTGCCTAAAGCAAGCTGTGCTGTATAAACCTACCGTCCTCCCCTGTTTCACGGGCACACACCAGCACCTCCCCAAAGTAGCAAATCTCCATGTATGGGACTAGATCGTTAATACCGGCAGGCTGTTTGACCGTAAAAGGCATCCAGCCAATCTTACCCCCTCCTTTCGGATGAGACGTTATACCAAGTCCTCGTCTGCCCCTCAGGTGGATGTAAAAGACTTTGAAGAAGAGCAGGTGATTTATCCCCAGTGTCCTGGGACCAATATTTATCCCTCAATCAACATCACCTAAAACAGATTATCTGGCCATACCACATTGCTGTTTGTGGGAGCTTGCTGTGTACAAATTGGCTGCCGCGTTTCCCACATTACAACGGTGACGACACTTCAAAAAAAAAGTACTTCATTGGCTGTAAAGCGCTTTGGGACGTCCTGAGGTCGTGATAGGCGCGATATAAATGTGCGTCTTTAAGTCTTTTCTTAAGCTAACATGTCACAAATGAGGAATCGCACTCTGGGATCCCTGTGGCTTGTGGTTGAGTTCCACACAGATTATAAATATCTTGATAAACCAAATAAACACCAGAAGTTAATGATGAATCCAGGAGGAGTGTGGAGTAACAAGGAGAGAGGGTGAGAGGAGTCGGTCTATTAGCAGAGTGATGGAAATGTGTTACAAGTTCAGAATGTAATGGGTTCAAATAACCTCAAAACACAGGGAAACTTGAGCCATTTCTTTGCTTTGAACCGAGAAGTTATTTCTGCTTTTAGCCCTCGACAGGAATAAACCTTGTTTCAGGGCAGTGGGTAGTGTCAGTGTTGTGGATCTCTGCTGCTACTGCATTTAACGAACGACTGTCTCTTAATTCTTCAGATTTTTGGACCAGTTTTGGTAGCCATGACGTTCCGCACTGCGAAGGAGGCTATAGCTCTGGCAAATAACTCACCATATGGACTCGCAGGCAGCGTCTGGACTGAAAACTTGCCGCTGGCACTGGAGGTGGCAATGAGGTGATATAATCTGTGTTCTTGTGAATGGTGGTGGGGCGTGCAGCAGCTTCCCTGCCTCCTCCCCCTTCCTTTCCCTTTCTCTCTTCACTTTTCCTTTTATATCTCTCTCTCTTCTTCCTTCCTTTGTCTTCTTCCTTTCTCTCCCCTCCTTCCTCCTCCCCCTCCCCTCCTCCCTCCCCCTCCCCTCCTCCCTCCCCCTCCCCTCCTCCCTCCCCCTCCCCTCCTCCCTCCCTCCTCCCCTCCTCCCTCCCCCTCCCTCCTCCCTCCCCCTCCTCCCTCCTCCCCTCCCCTCCCTCCTCCCTCCCTCCCCCTCCCTCCTCCCTCCCCCTCCCCTCCTCTCTCCCCCTCACCTCCTCCCTCCCCCTCCCCTCCTCTCCCCCTTCCTCCTCTCCCCCTTCCTCCTCTCCCCCTCCCCTCCTCCTCCTCCACTCCCCCTCTCCTCCATTTCCTCCTCTCTCCCCATCTCTTCCTCTCTCGCCTTAGAAACATAGAAGATAGGAGCAGGAGTAGGCCATTCGGCCCCTCGAGCCTGTTCCGCCATTTAATGAGATCATGGCTGATCATCCAAATTCAGTACCCTATCCCTGCTTTCTCCCCATACCCCTTGATCCTTTTAGCCTTAAGAAATATATCTAACTCCTTGAATATATTTAATGAATTGGCCTCAACTGCCTTCTGTGGTAGAGAATTCCACAGGTTCACCACTCTGGGTGATGAAATTCCTCCTCATCTCAGTCCTAAATGGCTTACCCCTTATCCTTAGACTGTGACCCCTGGTTCTGGACTCCCCGCCATCGGGAACATCCTTCCTGCATCTAGTCTGTCTAGTCCTGTTAGAATTTTATAAGTTTCAATGAGATCCCCTCTCATTCTTCTAAACTCTAGCGAATATAAGCCTAATTGACCCAATCTCTCCTCATACGTCATTTCTGCCATCCCAGGTATCAGCCTGGTGAATCTTCGCTGCACTCTCTCGATGGCAAGTGTCCCAGGAATTTGAATCCCTCCCCCTTGCACCATTCCTCTAGCCACGTATTCATCTGAAATATCCTTCTATTTCTACTCTGACTAGCACGTGGCACTGGTAGCAATCCTGAGATTACTATCTTTGAGTTCCTGTTTTTTAATTTACCTCCTAACTCCCTATATTCAGCTTTTAGGACCTCATCCCGTTTTTTACCTATATCGTTGGTACCTATATGCACCACGACAACTGGCTGTTCACCCTCCCCCCTCCAGAATGTCCTGCAGCCGCCCCGAGACATCCTTGACCCTTGCACCAGGGAGGCAACATACCATCCTGGAGTCTCGTTTGCGGCTGCAGAAACGCCTATCTATTCCCCTTACAATAGAATCCCCTATCACTATAGCTCTACCACTTTTTTTCCTCCCGTCTTGTGCAGCAGGACCACCCCTGGTGCCAGGAAGTTGGCTGCTGCTGCCTTCCCCGGATAAGCCATCTCCCTCAACAATATCCAAAGTGGTATATCTGTTTGAAAGGGAGATGGCCTCAGGGGACCCCTGCACTACCTGCCTGTGCCTACTACTCTGCCTGGTGGTCACCCATTCCCTTCCTGCCTGTGCAGCCTTTACCTGCGGTGTGACCAACTCCCTAAACGTGCTATCCACGATGTCCTCAACATCGCGAATGCTCCAGTATGTATCCATTCCCTTTGCTTCCCTTCCCTTTTATTCCTTTCCTTCTGTTCTGTCTCCTCTCCCCCCTGTCGGTCTCGCCTCGCCTCTCCTCTACCCTTGCCTCTCTTCACTCTCCTCGCCTCTTCACTCTCCTCGCCTCCCCTCCTTTTCCCTTTCCTCTCCTTCCTTTCCTTCTCTCTCCTCCCCTCTCCTCTCCACATCCCTTCATGCTTCTGCTCCACGCCGATACTCCTGATTTACTAATGGACACAATCTTTAGTTTGAAGGCTGGTGCCGTCTGGGTGAACGGGCACAACATTTTTGATGCTGCGGCTGGCTTTGGTGGCTACAAAGAAAGTGGCTTCGGACGGGACGGTGGAAAGGAGGTCAGTGCCGGAGCATCGTTGAAAGTGGCGTAGAGGCCAAGAGTCACAGTTCCATGCACAATTGAATTGTTCTGAAGATGAATTTTGTATTCCTATTCATAGAAATTTACAGCACAGAAGGAGGCCATTCAGCCCATCGTGTCCGTGCCGGCCGACAAAGAGCTCTCCAACCTAATCCCACTTTCCAGCTCTTGGTCCGTAGCCCTGTAGGTTACGGCACTTCAAGTGCACATCCAAGTACTTTTTAAATGTGATGAGGGTTTCTGCCTCTCCCACCCTTTCAGGCAGTGAGCTCCAGACCCCCACCACCCTCTGAGTGAAAAAAGTTGTCCTCAAATCCCCTCTAATCCTCCGACCAATTACTTTAAATCTATGCCCCCTGGTTATTGACCTCTCTGCTGAGGGAAATAGGTCCTTCCTATCCACTCTATCTAGGCCCCTCATAATTTTATACCTCAATTCAGTCTCCCCGCCCCCCCCCCCCCCCCCCGCCTCCTCTGTACCAAAGAAAACAACCCCAGCCTATCCAATCTTTCCTCACGGCTAAAATTCCCCAGCCCAGGCAACATCCTCGTAAATCTCCTCTGCACCCTCTCTAGTGCAATCACATCCTTCCTGTAATGTGGTGACCAGAACTGCACGCAGTTTTCTAGCTAGTGACCACATGTAAAGCAACTTTTTAATAGACCTTTTGTGCATGCAGTCAAATTTTAAATGTTGCGTAGTGGAAATCGCTGGGTCAGTACCCTGGAACTCCCTCCCTAACCGCAGTGCTTGAGTACCTTCACCACACGGACTGCAGCAGTTCAAGAAGGCGTCTCACCGCCAAGGGCAATTAGGGATGCGCAATAAATACTGGCCTTGCCAGCGACGCCCACATCCCTTGATCAAATTTTTAAAAATTGAGAATTTGCCTGTTGCTGGGGGGGGGGTGGTGATGGAATGGGGAAAAGAATATCATAAGGTGAAAAAGTAGTCAGTCAAGAGTCAAAACGAAGTCAGGAGAAGTAAGGGAAATATACAGCCCTCCTCCTGCTTTGATAACATTATGTATGCATCTTTGTGCGTACTTGGATATGCAGCCAGCAGTGTGTCTTTTACTAAGGTGGGCTAGCTCCGTATTGCTCGTGGGGCTGTTTGAATGCAGTAGGGACGTGACTTCGATCAAGGAACACCAGAAGATTGACATCTTAAAGCATCACCTAGGAGGAGCCCTGAACTGGTGGTGGGTCTCTGGTCAGATAAAGATTTGACGTCTTTTTTTAAAAAAAAAAAAACACGTCAAAAGATTTGAAAATTGTGTGGAGGAATGTTGTGAATGAAAAGGAACCATTTTAGACTTTCTCCTTTACTCCACAGAGGGGGTTTATTTTGCAGGTGTGGAGTCTGTACAACTAATAAGGCGAGGCTGCTCTTCAGTCTGGGCTTAGCTTTCCAGTTGGTCGGGATTCAGTATGTTCAGTGTGGGTGGCACCCTCGCCTCTGAGTCAGAAGGTTGTGGGTTCAAGCCCCCCTCCAGAGACTCGAAGGAAAATCTAGGCTGACACTCCCAGTGCAGTACTGAGGGAGTGCTACACTGTTGGATGAGATGTTAAACCGAGGCCCCGTCTGTCCCTCTCGGGTGGACATAAAAGATCTCGTAGCACTATTTCGAAGAAGAGCAGGGGGAGTTCTCCCTGGTGTCCTGGGCCAATATTTATCCCTCAATCAACATAACCAAAAAACAGATGATTTGGTCATTATCACATTGCTGTTTGTGGGAGCTTGCTGTGTGCAAATTGGCTGCCGCGTTTCCTACATTACAACAGTGACCACACTTCAAAAAGCACTTCATTGGCTGTAAAGGGCTTTGGGACATCCTGAGGTCATGAAAGGCGCTATAGAAATGCAAGTCTTTTTTCCCTTGACATTATTCACCTCTGCCCTTGCATCCTCCCGCACCCCATTTAGGGCTTGTATGAGTATGTGAGGCCTGCCTGGGAGGAACGACCCTATCCAAACCCAGGAGAGATCAAGTACAAGACATTTGCAGCCGTGCACGGAGCAGACCTTCCCCCAATCCCAGGACAAATGGCACAGTCCAAGCTACTCCAGACTGATGCCATTCCGAGGTGGGAAATTGCGGAATTTCTTTTTTGTCACCAAGCTCTATGAACATGACTGCCTTCGCATAACTCAGTTGACTCGCTGGTGTTTTATTTACCTGCAGCGTTGACCGTACGTATAAAGTGTACTACGGAGGTGCTCAGAAGAGGCCTTACAGCATGTACTCTCGCCCCATTTTCGACCACTGCGGCAGGGCCCTGGCCTACGTCGGTGATTGTAACCGCAAAGATGTTCGGAACGCGGTCGAGGCCGCTCACGCAGCAGCACCGGGGTGAGTATTGGTAGAAGGTTATGCTTCGAAATTAAATCCGCACGTCAGCGTGAATCTCCCTTTTCAGTTTCATGGGGTTAGAAAGTGGGAATTGTACCGCCGCCCCCAATTCTTTTCAAGGGGTAGGTACTCCATAGGCGATTTAAGAAAACTACTAGGCACTTGGTCTAAGCATTAAACAAAGCTTTAATCAACTGTTTTACAACATGGAGGTCTAGTTGTGTCCTTCACTAGTTCCTGTTAAGAATGTCCTGCGCAAGCTGGGCCCGTGCCCGAGTATTTATACTCTCCCTGGACAGCGCCACCCGCAGGCCGCTCAGTATTATTTCATAAGTCTTTCTTTCATGAATGACTGACTGATTCATGTCAATAGGTAAGGCCAATCTCCAGTACGTCTGGATACTAGGCAAGAGTTGCAGGTAGGGCAGGTCCCAAACCGAGTGCAGCAGGCACTGGGGTGCTGGTCTGAGTTTTGAGGCCTGCCTTGCGACTGTACGAGAATTCATTGAAGACTTTAATAGGAGCCACCCGAAGTCCAGAATAGGCTCCCCTAGAGGAAGAGAGACCCAATTCACGTTAATTAGGATTAGGCTGTTACTGCTGATTCCCCAAAGTTGTAGACCGGCATAGAGACGGGGTGGGGGTGGAGAATCTAAAGAAAGCAGGATGGGATAGTGAAAGTGTAGATTGGGCCTACACTCTTGGAGTTTAGAAGAATGAGATATGATCCCATTGAAACATATGTTTCTGAGGGGAATTGACAGGGACTGAGAGGTTGTTTCCCCCTGGCTGGCGGGTCTAGAACTAGGGGCACAGTCTCAGGATAAGGGGTCGGCCATTTCGGACTGAGATGAGGAGGAATTTCTTTATTCAGAGGATTGTGAATCTTTGGAATTCTCTGCCCCAGAGGGCTGTGAATGCTGAGTCGTTGAGTATATTCAAGGCTGAGATCGATAGATTTTTGGACTCTAGGGGAATCGAGGGATATGGAGATCGGGCGGGAAAGTAGAGTTGAGGTCGATGATCAGCCATGATCTTATTGAATGGCGGAGCAGGCTCGAGGGGCCGTATGGCTGACTCCCGCTCCTAATTCTTATGTTCTTATTTCTGATTTGCCCCTGCAGCTGGGGAAAGCGAGCTGCCCACAACCGGGCTCAGGTTATCTACTACATGGCCGAGAACCTGGAGGTGCGCCGGGAGGAGATGGCGCAGAGGCTGAGCGCTCTGACTGGTGTCGACTGCGAGGAGGCCGAAAGAGAAGTGGACTCGTGCATCGAGAGACTTTTCTACTGGGGCGCCTATTGTGACAAGTACGGGGGCACCGTCCAGGTGAGTAGTCCGACAGGCTGTGTTGGGGAGAAGCAAAATAGTTGCTGCATGGGGTTCACCAATGGCCTACTGGGTAAATGTTCAAGCCAGTCTGGAACTGGGCTATCCAAGCCAAGAATATCTCTGGCTCCATGCCTCATTTGGGGTGGTTAGATAAGCATGTGAGGGAGAAGGGAATAGAGGGTTATGCTGATCGAGTTAGATGAGGAAAGACTGGAGGAGGCTCGAGTGGAGCATAAACGCCGGCATGGACTGGTTGGGCCGAATGGCCTGTTTGTGCTGTAATTCGTTTATGGGATGTGGGCGTAGCTGGTAAGGCCAGCATTTATTGCCCATCCCTAATTGCCCTTGAGATGGTGGTGGTGCGCCACCTTCTTGAACCACTGCAGTCCGTGTGGTGAAGGTACTCCCACAGTGCTATTAGGGAGTTAGTTCCAGGATTTTGACCCAGTGACGATGAAGGAATGGCCAATATACTTCCAAGTCAGGATGGTGTGTGACTTGGAGGGGAACTTGGAGGTGGTGGTGTTCCCATGCGCCTGCTGCCCCTTGTCCTTCTAGATGGTAGAGGTCGGGGGTTTGGGAGGTGCTGTTGAAGAAGCCTTGGTAAGTATATCCTATGAATTAAATGTTCAAAGGAGTCAGTGCTATACTTGCCCTCAATGCCCCCGTGCAAGTGAGGAGCAAACTCGAGCAGTGCGCCTCCTGCTGAAGGCCGTCCAGTGACTCCTGCGAGATGGTACCTGTGCATGGATTTGGAGCAAGGACAGAGTCAGTCGCGCCCCCTTCAGTCAGACAGACATTCACTGTCTAGACACGCACTTAATAAATGGCCACCTGGCTGAAATGTCAGTGGAATCAAGTTCTAGCTTGAAACCATATCTGCAGGAGAAGAGGGTAGAAAACGGTCATGGGCAGCCAGGAGACAGGAATCACAGCGGTTATCTGCCGGTTACGCACACGATGCATTCTGCTAATGGACAGTAAATCGGTGGTGTAGCATGGATGAATGCCTGTATGCTGTGACACACAACAGTAGCTCGCAGGTTTCCATTAGTAAGTTTCCCACTTGATGGGTTCCTGATCTTCCCTGTTGAGGGGAGGCACTGAGCGGAGATTGGGTGTCTCTGCCCCAAACCCAGGGGAAAGGAATCGTTGTAACGAAGACATCTCACTCAACGGGTGGCCAGCTCAAGAGCAGCCTTGGCCGTGACCAAGGAATAAGTCACCTGCCAGCACTCGCCAGCGAGTAATTCTATATACATTTTGACATAAAACTACCAGGCACTTGGTCTAAGCGTTAAACAAAGCTTTAATCAACCGTTTTACAAGATGGAGGTCTAGTTGTGTCCTTCACTCGTTCCTGTTAAGAATGTCCTGCGCAAGCTGGGCCCGTGCCCGAGTATTTATACTCTCCCTGGACAGCGCCACCCGCAGGCCGCTCAGTATTATTTCATAAGTCTTTCTTTCATGAATGACTGACTCATGTCACATTTCATAATTTACTGTATAAATTTCATAAATCTCAGGAAAAAAAGTGTTTCTGTTCACAGTGCCTTGTCAACATCACATCGCCCATTATAAGACTGTTGTGGTGAAAATAAATTCACATCTAAACCATGTAAAAGTAAAAAGATGCAGTTTATTATCAGAGCTCTGGGAGAAGCGCCTTAGACCCCGCGGTCTGTGCGAGCACCTTCTCGTTCTCTCTTGGTTGGTACAGCTTTTTATTCTATTTTCATCCAATCACATTGTATTACAATAATCACCTGATCACATTGTATTACAGTAATCACCTGATCACATATGGATTCTTTTCAGTATTAGTAAAGGTTAGTTACATCTTACTATGCCTTTGGTCACAGGTCAAATTCCCATGACCCCTATATTCTGCTGTGTCTACAATTTTTAGCTAAAGCAGCATATTCCTTATCGCTTAGCAAAACGCACATATTCTGTCTGGTCCCACAACTGCGTCCTATCTTGGTTTTTCGAAGCTTCTCACATTGTTCTTTGTTTTGGTTTTGCCTTTTTACGTAAGTCAATTTTTATTGTGATATTTCTTATCTTATTCACTTTCACATGGCCCCACTCCTTTGTTCTGAGTTTAATTTTGCTAGCATCACTCGTGGTCACCTCGGCTGTCCGAATTCTGAGAGGGTTCAATTTAACCCCTTCAATACAATAGCTAATTAATCCTCCCCTGCAATGATTCTGGCGGTTAGGCCCTCGTGACCCTTCTTGGTCTGCAATACTGGGCTGCAGGTCATAGGTTACAGTATCAACAACTCGTTTGTAACTGAGCCCATTCTTTCTGTTCTGTTTCTTATCTCTGCCACCTGGATTATGACGTCTGGTTCTACAGGCTGCCAGACCATAGTTGCTAGGCTGAGGCTTCTTTAGTAATCTACGCAAGCCATTTTGTTTCTTTATGTTACTAGTTTAAGTTTATTAAATCTCACATTTCAGCATTAGCTGTGTGTAGCTTGGTGGCTATGCCTTATCTTATTCTTGTAAGTCTCCATTGTATAAAGTCCTTGAGCTGGGCAGACATTTTATCGTCCCTTGGCTTCTCCTCAGCTCTTAGTGATTTCGCACATAACCCCTTTCTCTTTCCTTTGTTTTGCTCTGCATTTTAAACACTGAGAGGATTTGCTTTTAACCCTTTCAAGGCAGATACCGCGGGGTTGAAATTGGACGTTGCTGTGCCCATTTTCCCGATGTAAAATGGGCACTACGCGGCCCACCTTTGGGGACCAGTGTCCTGCTCCCCAAAGACGTCTGGAAAAACATCCGACCCAAAATTGGGTCAGGCCATTTTCCAGCCATCCCTGGCGGCCACCTACAAACAGGCGTGTGGTCCCTTATATATGTAAATGAAGCCTGTTTTAAGTCCCTCCACAGAAACTGGGCAGCAATAAGCAGGGCAGATGACCAGCCTGCCCCCTGCTCGGGTTCTTTACCAGCCGTCAACTAAAAGTACATTTTTTTTTATTCTGCAATTTTCCAAAAATCTTCCTGTGCAGCCAGGAGTTCTCCCCCTCCCCCCCCCCCCCCCCAACTCCACAGTCGTTTGTGATTGACCCCTCCCACCCCCACACCCCATTGCCAGCTCCAACCACCCCCTCTCGGGATTCACCTTTGGGCTCCTGCCGGTGAGGCAAGCGGCCGGACATTCGGGCTCTTCAACTGCGCAAGTTTGGACTGTGGAAGTGTGACGGGCAGCTCGCGCGTAAAAAGAGTTAACAAGGCCCCATTTCGGACTGGCCTCTCGCTTGGGGCGCCGCGCAGCTGCAAAGGGGGCCCAGATGAATTTCTACCCTTATGTGCTAAACTTAAGCCAGGTTGGGGTTGTGCTTTGGTCCCAAAATGCACCCGTAAGCCTGGCTGACTTCAGCAAAAGAAGGCCAACTTCAGAACGTCTCCATTGCATTTGTCTTCTCTCTCTTCCCCTCCCACAGCAAGTGAGTCTCCCTCTTTATATCATCCAGCATGTTAGCTCAAAGGCAGCCAGACCTGCTCACACCTCACCCACTTGCTGAAAATGTACAGCACTTCCATAATTCAAGGTGCCTTGTACAGGAAACTTTGGTTTATCCGGAGGTTAACTGTCCGGAATGCTCGAGCCACCGGCAAAAATCAGGAGCCGTTTCGTTAGTTTTTTTTTCTTTTCGTTGCTTTTTTTTCACCAGTCAGGCTCTGCAAGGTCTCGCTGAAGCTGTCGCTAAGCTACAGAGACACTTGCAAGGTACGGCCGACTGTTTAGAAGCTGTTGCTAAGCAACAGGGTTTGTTGCCAGATACGGAGCTCAAAATCTCCGTATGTTTCAACATTAGCGCTGGTTTGTCCGGCAGTTTTGATGGGACGGCAACAGCTCGGTCCCGTCGGTGCCGGATAGCACAAAGTTTCCTGTATATCCAGTGACCCTCATTATGTTTAGCAGCACATTAAATGCTGCAAGATAAACTGTTGTGCAAAGTGCCAAGTATTCCAAACCTTATCTTTATTGGTGCTGCTGTTCCAATTTCGTTCAGGACTGGTTCTAAAAAGTGGGTTTTTTTTTAAATCTTCTGCCACTGGTCTTTGTACTAATGGTTAATTGTCACTTGGAAAAATCACGAGTTAATAAATGACAGCCAGCAAGGATTTGTTAAAGGCAGATCGTGTTTGACTAACTTGATTGAAGTAATGGAGAGGGTTTATGAAGTTAGTGCAGTTGTTGTTGTGGTGTATCTGGACTTCCAAAAGGCGTTTGCTCAAGTACCACATAATAGTCTTGTTAGCAAAATTAAAGCCCATGGGATTAAAGGGTCAGTGGCAGCGTGGATACAAAATTGGCTAAGGGACAGAAAGTAGAGAGTTGTGGTGAACGGTTGCTTTTCAGACTGAAGGGAAGTATACAGTGGTGTTCCCCAGGGTCAGTTTTAGGACCAATGCTCTTTTCGATATATATATTAATGACCTAGACTTGAGTATACAGGGCATAATTTTAAAGTTTGCAGATGACACGAAACTTGGAAATGTAGTAAACAGTGAGGAATATAGTAACAGACTTCAGGAAGACATAAACAGACTGGTGAAATGGGCAGAGAAGTGTGAAGTGATGCATTTTGATAGGAAGAATGCAGAGAGGCAATATAAACTAAATGGTACCATTTTAAAGGGGGGTGCAGGAACACAGAGACCTGGGGGTGTATGTACACAAATCTTTGAAGGTGGCAGGACAAGTTGAAAAGGCTGTTTTTAAAAAAAAAAGCACATGGGAGCCTTGGTTTTCTAAACAGAGGCTTAGAGTACAAAAGCAAGGTAGTTATGCTAAGTTTTTATAAATCACTGGTTAGGCCCCAGCTGGAAACATAGAAACATAGAAGATAGGAGCAGGAGTAGGCCATTCGGCCCCTCGAGCCTGCTCCGCCATTCAATGCAATCATGGCTGATCATCCAAATTCAGTACCCTGTCCCTGCCTTCTCCCCATATCCCTTGATCCCTTTAGCCTTAAGAAATATATCCAACTCCTTCTTGAATATATTTAATGAATTGGCCTCTACTGCCGTCTGTGGTAGAGAATTCCACAGGTTCACCACTCTCTGGGTGAAGAAATTCCTCCTCATTTCTGTCCTAAATGGCCAACCCCTTATCCTTAGACTGTGACCCCTGGTTCTGGACTCCCCCGCCATCGGGAACATCCTTCCTGCATCTAGTCTGTCTAGTCCTGTTAGAATTTTATAAGTTTCGATGAGATCCTCTCTCATTCTTCTAAACTCCAGCGAGTACAAGCCCAATCGATCCAATCTCTCCTCATACGTCATTCCTGCCATCCCAGGTATCAGTCTGGTGAATCTTCGCTGAACTCCCTCCATGGCAAGAACATCCTTCCTCAGATAAGGCAACCAAAACTGCACACAATACTCAAGGTGTGGTCTCACCAAGGCCCTGTACAACTGCAGCAAGACATCCTTGCTCCTGTACTCAAACCCTCTCGCTACGAAGGCCAACATACCATTTGCCTTCTTCACCGCCTGTATTGTGTCCAATTCTGGGCACCGCACTTTAAGAAGGATGTCAAGGCCTTCGAGAGGGTGTAGAGGAGATTTGCTAGAATGATACCATGATGGACTTCAGTTATCTGGAGAGACTGGAGAATCTTGGATTGTTCTCCTTTAGAGCAGAGAAGGTTAAGGGAAGATTTAATAGAGGCGCTCAAAATCATGAAGGGTTTTGATAGTGTAAATAAGGAGAAACTGTTTCCAGTGGCAGGAGAGATGGTAACCAGAGGGCACAGATTGAAGGTGATTGGCAAAAGTACCAGCCGGGAGACGAGGAGACTTTTTTTTAATGCAGCGAGTTGTTGTTATCTGGAATGTGCTGCCTGAAAGGGCGGTGGAAGCAGATTCAATAGTAACTTTCAAAAGGCAATTGGATAAATGCTTGAAGGAGAAAAACTTTCAGGGCTATGGGGAAAGGGCAGGAGAAGTGAGACTAATTGGAGAGCTCTTTCAAAGAGCCGGCACGATGGGCGGAACCATTCTGTGATTCAATGATAATGTGAGATTTATCATCACCTTGTTGGGCAAGTGTTACTCCTTGTATCATTATTGAGCTATTCATTCAGAAGATAAAGGCTTCTGTGTAAGCATTATGAATTTCCTGTTCATTCAACAAGGTGAGGGTTACCATGTAATTATACATAGTTCCTCTATTCATTACGGTTAGTGTTGCTGCCTATGTAATTGTCTGGAGTCATTGTTCATTCAGTAAGGTAAGGGTTGCTCACTGTATAATTATAGAGTATCTCTTCATTCAGCACAGGTGGTGTGGTATTTGCAGTTGTAACACTGACCCATCTCTTCCCCCTTCCCTTCTCTCTCTCTTGAAGGAAACCCTGCTTTATGGTGCCACGGTCATGGTTCGCGAGCCGGTTGGTGTGATAGCCATTGCGTGCCCGGATGAGAGCCCCCTGCTCAGCTTTGTGAGTCTCTTTGCTCCGGCTATCGTTCGAGGGAATGCTGTCGTCATTGTCCCCAGTGAGAGGTATCCTCTGCCAGCCTTGGAACTCTATCAGGTACAGGCGAGTGTTTGAAGATATCTGTGCAGCAACGAGGATAATCTTGATTGTCCTTTGAGCAGGCTGCCCACCTTTCCTCCATTCTTAGTAGGTTGCGCTGTAACGATTGTATTGCTGTGCGGCCGGCAACATGAATTTAGAATTTCTGAAAGTCTCAACCCAGCTAATGCATATATACAGACCAGCAATGTAATAGGTTCCATCCCTTGCGTATGCTGAGCTAGCTGATCTCAGATGGACCATTGTTGGCCCTGCAACCCTTGATTAGGGAGAGTTCCTGCTGCCCCAGGACCCTGTGCTGAAAAGTGCAGGGAGGAATTTTTAGTGAGGGCAGGATTGCGCTCCGCTGTGATGCCTTCATGCTCAAATAGCATGCTGTCTAGGTTCACACATGAAGACTGCGTATTTGAGCGAGGCTCACCAGAGGTGTCCTGGCACCCATGGGGCAGTTAAGTCAGTGCCTTCAGTAGGCGAGAACCGTGGAGAGAGAAAAATGATCAATCCGCCCAGATATTGGGGTTTGGTGATAGATGTCTTTACAGTAAAAATCTCATGTAAACCTAGCTCAAGTAAGTTTTGGGATCTCTTGCACTATGGCGTCAGGGACGCCAAGCTACAGGTGCCTGTTGGTCTGACGGCTCTCCTCTATTCCCTGTAGCAGTGCACTACTTCCACTCGGGCTCAAGTGGTAGAGCTGCCCGCTGCCCTACTCTGGACGTGAACCTTTAGCGGGTTGTCTGTAGCACGTTGACTGTTCCTCCTCAGAGCTGCCGTCAGTAATCACCTATCTACGGACGTGGATTGATAAGCATCTTAGAGCAGCCCAACTAGCTGGAGGAAGTAAAGGGTTGAACAACGCTGTTGCTACATGTTGTTAAATGCGTGGCTTGGATTCTGCACATAGCCGAGCTTCATTTCACGCACTGTTTGTTTGATCTGTGGGCTGCCATGGATCCCAGAACCACGCCCCAAAATACAAATAGATTCCTGTTCTCTCTTCTCCCCATGTCTTGCATCACGGCGGATGGGAGTGCTATGCAGTGTCCTGAGCCAACACTTGCCCCTCAACCAACACCACCAAACAGACACCAACAGGTCATTCATTCCATTGCTGTCTGTGGGACCTGGCGACGTGCAAACTGGCTGCTGTGTTTGCCTGTGCAGCAGTGACTACACGTCAAAAGCAGGGGAATTCTCCAGCTGACCCTCAATCAAAGCAGATTATCTGGTCATTTCCTCAGTGACACTCTGAACTGGTTACCAGAATGACCCCCAAAAAATAACTTACCGTGCTCATTACGGCGAGGAATACCAGTGCTGGTGTTTGTCAGTGTTGGCACCAAGCACACTCAGTCAGGCATGACATGTGTTGGATACAGAATGAAGCTTCTGCTACCCTGTTCTATAAAATTCACCTCGATCCTAAGAGCTGTCTCCACATGCCCAGTTTTGTGCTCCAGACTTGTCCAACTAATTTGTGGATTCAACGCTGGCCAACAACGACTTACTTGCATTCCTCCTGCAAAAACAAACTGATTATGCACTGGACAGACAGTTTGGCTAGAGCTAACCTAATGTTCAGAGGTAAAAGGCTGATGTGCTATTATTCTGTGCTGTCCAGAGGTAACTTTAAAAATCCTATCTGTTTTATGCTAGATTCAAACCTACAAACTGACATATACGATTTTTTTTTTTTTATCGTTTTCTAATTTAGCTTTATACCTTCATGACATTTTTTCTTCATTCACGGGATGTGGGCGTCGCTGGCAAGGCCGGCATTTATTGCCCATTCCTAGTCGCCCTTGAGAAGGTGGTGGTGAGCCGCCTTCTTGAACCGCTGCAGTCCGTGTGGTGAAGGTGCTCCCACAGTGCTGTTAGGGAGGGAGTTCCAGGATTTTGACCCAGCCACGATGAAGGAATGGTCGATATATTTCCAAGTCAGGATGGTGTGTGACTTGGAGGTGGTGGTGTTCCCATGCGCCTGCTGCCCTTGTCCTTCTAGGTGGAAGAGGTCGTGGGTTTGGGAGGTGCTGTCGAAGAAGCCTTGGCGAGTTGCTGCAGTGCATCTTGTAGATAGTACGCACTGCAGCCACGGTGCGCCGGTGGTGGAGGGAGTGAATGTTTATGGTGGTGGAACCATCCTTCCAAATCCAGAACTGCAGTGGTGACTTTTTAGTAATTGGAAATAGTCTTAATCATTATCAGAAAATTACCCATATTTTAAAATTATCTTGGAAACAAGCCTGTGGTTTAAAGCCAGGCTAATTCACATGAGCATTCCACATTTCAACCGAAGAACTCCTATCTTTTCTTATGCAGGTCTTTGAAACGTCCAATCTTCCTGCCGGTGTTGTGAATATTCTGACTGGATCTCGAGACCACCTGAGTAAATTCCTGGTTGAGCATCAAGATGTCCAAGCCATGTGGTACTTCGGTTCCGAAAAGGTAACTGCTGCTGTGCGACTGCTTCCCATGGGGACACGTGCGGCACTCCGAATTGGGAATGTCTGTTCTGCTGGGTCATAGAGAGGGGAGGCTGGGAAAGGAGGGCGAAAGCAGTTTTAATGGTCAAGAATTGAGGGCATGTCCGTCTTCACAAGCTGCTTGTTGCAGTTTTATTGAAGGAAAAGCACACAGGACAAATCAGAAAGTGAGTTACAAGCAGGAGTCTAGTCGGGTTTCTGGTGGTTTCTACAACAACAACTTGCATTTATATAGCACCTTTAACATAGTAAAACATCCCAAGGCACTTCACAGGAGCGTAATCAAACTAAATTTTGACATCAAGCCACATAAGGAGATATGAGGACAGATGACCAAAAGCTTGATCAAAGAGGTAGGTTTTAAGGAGGGGAGAGAGAGAGGCGGAGAGGTTTAGGGAGGGAATTCCAGAGCTTAGGTCCTCGGCAACTGAAGGCACGGCTGCCGATTATAATTGAGGCCAGAATTGGAAGAGCGCAGAGATCTCAGAGGGTTGTAGGGCCAGAAGAGATGACAGAGACAGGGAGGGGGCGAGGCCATGGAGGGATTTGAAAACAAGGATGAGAATTTTAAAATCGAGGCGTTGCTTAACTGGGAGCCAATGTAGGTCGGCGAGCACAGGGGGTGATGGGCGAACGGGACTTGGTGCGAGTTAGGACACGAGCAGTCAAGTTTTGGATGAGCTGAAGTTTATGGAGGGTGGAAGATGAGAGGCCAGCCAGGGGTGCGTTGGAATAGTCGAGCCTAGAGGTAACAAAGGGTTTCAGCAGCAGATGAGCTGAGGCAGGGGCAGAGTCGGGCGATGTTACGGAGGTGGAAGTAGGCGGTCTTAGTGAAGGCGCGGTTATGTGGTTGGAAGCTCATCACGGGGTCAAATATGATACGAAGGTTGCGAACAGTCTGGTTCAGCCTCAGGTAGTTGCCAGGGAATAACAGATACCAGGAAGCGAGCTAAAGGCTGGAATCTAATCCAGGGTTTCTGATGGTTTCTATATAGAATAACAAATGCCAGGAAGTAAGCTAATGGCTGGAATCTAATAGGGCTTGGGATGGTTTCTATGTAGAACAACCGATACCTGGGGCAGGTTTCAGGGTGGAGTCTAATTGAGGGGTTCAGATTGCATTATAAACCACGAGCAAACTTTCAATGTTTTTAAGCCTGATCTACATCATTGAGTTCGATGAGGTGTAGAGTCAGTCCCTGTCGTGTTACATTATGTGTTGATAATATATAGTTTCATATTTTACGTAGTGGTTTTAAAATGTAGTTGAATAAATTTAATTAAAATTGAAAACTGCAACAGGAACTTGGGAAGATGATGATAAGGCCGTTGCCCCTCAGTTGAAACTCTGCTGTTTCACAGACATGTTAGCTACGGTGATCAAACTAGTGCTTGAGACACAGGTTCTGAATATACCTAGCACGAGCTGCTGTGAGGTTGGACGAAAAGACAGTGTGCAGAGTGAATAGTTTCTGTGCAGTAAACCGAACAGTTCCAGTTCACCTTTACTGGTTGCTGTGGTGCATATTTAAATGTTCCTTTTTAAAACCGTGCGACTGCAGGTAGGTAATGGCCTTGTAGCTCATTCAAGATTATATGATGAATAAAAAGAAATACTTGTATTTCTATAGCGCCTGTCACAACCGCCGGATGTCCCAAAGCCCTTTACAGCCAATGAAGTACTTTTGAAGTGTAGTCACTGTTGTAATGTAGGAAACGCAGCAGCCAATTTGCGCACAGCAAGCTGCCACCAACAGCAATGTGATAATGGCCAGATAATCTGCATTTGTTATTGTTGATTGAGGGATAAATATTGGCCCCAGGACACTGGGGAGAACTCCCCCGCACCTCTTCAAAATAGTGCCATGGGATCTTTTGCGTCCACCTGAGAGAACAGGCAGGGCCTCGGTTTAACGCCTCGTCCGAAAGACGGCACCTCCGACAGTGCAGCGCTCCCTCAGTACTGCACTGGGAGTGTCAGCCTGGATTTTTGTGCTCAAGTCTCTGGAGCGAGACCTGAACCCATGACCAACCGAGCCACGGTTTGACACTCCTAATGGTAATGAGGGGGTTTAACCGTACACAGAGGATGTGTGAATTGGGTGGTTTTGGCAAGGTGATTTGATTTCATAATGCATTTTGTGACAGTAAACATTCTTTTGATCCTTACACATTGGTTGTGATCACACAATCACAGAATCACAGAAACCCCACAGTGCAGATAGAGGCCATTTCGGCCCATCGAGCCTGCACCGACACATATCCCACCCGATCCCTGTAACCCCCTACACCAACACATATCCCACCCTATCCCCGTAACCCCACGTATTTAATCCCCCTAACACTAAGGGTCAATTTATCATCGCCATTTAAGCTGGTTATTTTGAAGGTTTCGACGACAGTGTTTTATCAGTGCTTGCAGGTGTCTCTTAGTTTTAAAATCTGGGCATCTTACAGTGTAAGAAATGGATCCTTACAGTTAGTACCACATGGGGAAGGTGCTGGAAACCAGTTGACCTATTAACCCAGGCAGAATATAGTCAGGAGCTGGAGTTTGGGGAAGTTGGGTATCTCCGTGTGGTTTAGTAAAGGCTTGTGTGGGTTGGCGAGAAGCCTGTAGATTGTAATAGGGCTTTAAATTTGGCATTTTCTTGGTATTACCGAAATAAATGCTGACCTCAATTTATTTCAGGCCAGTGGTTGTGCTGTGAGATTGATTTAAACCTGAATATTTGGAAACTCGTGATATTTCCCCGCTACAGGCAGGGAGTACTGACCTGCAGCAGCAGTCACTGTTTCCGTACAGAGGAGGTTGTGGGGATTAAGCGCATCACTTCTAAAGCACACCAAAATCTCATCTGAACCTTGCTGCTGAGTGTGGAGTGTATGCAGCCAACGCCCTCTCACTTTCCATATAGGGTAGATAGCTAGAGGGTGACACTGTGTGTTCATGACAATGTTTCCGCTCTGGTGAATAAAAATAGCAGCAATGTATGCACACCCCCTCTTTAGGTTCTTAATGTTACTGCTAAATATCAGTCCCTGTACTTTTGGATCTGAGGAATAGTTAGGGCAGTCGGATCATTGACCTGTATTCAATAACGGTAACTCTTTCCGTAGTGGAAAGATCTGTACTGTATGTCATTTCAAAGAGCGCGGCTGTTCAAATGGTAACAAAACAAGCCTTGTACCTTATGGGTCTATGAAGAGAGTCTGCCCATCAGAAAACCTTTCAATTGTTTAAAAGAATTATCAGATTTACTATTTGATCGCTCTTGTTCAAGCCTTTGCCAGCGATTAAGAACTAGGAGCAGGGTAAGTCATACAGCCCCTCGAGCCTGCTCCTCCATTCAATAAGATCATGGCTGATCTTCGACCTCAACTCCACTTTCCCGCCCGATCCCCATATCCCTCGATTCCCTTAGAGTCCAAAAATCTATCGATCTCAGCCTTGAATATACTCAATGACTGAGCCTCCACAGCCCTCTGAGGTAGAGAATCCAAAGATTCACCACCCTCTGAGTGAAGAAATTTCTCCTCATCTCAGTCCTAAATGGCCGAGCCCTTATTCTGAGACTGTGACCCCTGGTTCTAGACTCCCCAGCCAGGGGGAACATCCTCCCTGCATCTACCCTGTCAAGCCCTGTAAGAATGTTGTATGTTTCAATGAGATCACCTCTCATTCTTCTAAACTCCAGAGAATATAGGCCTAGTCTACTCAATCTCTCCTCATAGGACAAACCCCCGATCCCAGGAACCAGTCTGGTGAACCTTCGTTGCACTCCCTCTATGGCAAGTATATCCTTCCTTAGGTAAGGCGACCAAAACTGTACACAGTACTCCAGGCGTGGTCTCACCAGGGCCCTATATAATTGCAGTAAGAGTCTTGACTCTTATACTCAAATCCTCTTGTAATAAAGGCCAACATACCATTTGCTTTCCTAATTGCTCGCTGTACCTGCATGTTAACTTTCAGTGATTCGTGTACAAGGACACCCAGGTCCCTCTGAACACCAACATTTCCCAATCTCTCACCATAGAAAAAATTGAAAAGCAGAGTATTTTTTAAATCAAAGTGGATAACTTCACATTTCTCCACATTATATTCCATTTGCCATGTTCTTGCCCACTCACTTAGCCTGTCTATATCCCCTTGAAGCCTCCTTGCATCCTCCTCACAACTTATATTCCCACCTAGTTTTGTATCATCAGCAAACTTGGATATATTACATTTGGTCCCCTCATCTAAATCATTGATATAGATTGTGAATAGCTGAGGCCCAAGCACTGACCCTTGCGGTACCCCACTAGTTGCAGCCTGCCAACCCGAAAATGATTCGTTTATTCCTACTCTCTGTTTTCTGTCCGTTAACCAATCCTCAATCCCTGCTAGTATATTACCCCCAATCCCATGAGCCCTAATTTTGTTTAATAACCTCTTGTGTGGCACCTTATCGAATGCCTTCTGAAAATCCAAATACACCACATCCACTGGTTCCCCCTCATCTATTCTGCTAGTTACATCCTCAAAAAACTCTAACAGATTCGTCCAACGCGATTTCCCTTTCATAAATCCGTGTTGACTTTGCCCAATCCTATTATTATTTTCTAAGGGCCCTGTTACCGCGTCCTTAATAATAGATTCTAGCATTTTCCCTTTTTTTCCCTCCCTCCACTGAAAGGGTCAACCAAGAATGACTCATGCGGGAACATGAGGTGGATGCTTACATTGTATGACCTAGCTTTTAACTGTTGGATTCAGTTGATCGATTCGCTTCTGAACTTTGCTATTACTTCAGTTCTTCTGTGGTATTTTTATAATTGACCTCACAAGGTCCCATCTGCTCCTGTGTCCTGTTTGCGTGTAGTTTGTGTAATTCCCCTAATTCGTGTTGGCACAGTGCCCGAATTCATTTTCCTGTCACAATATAGGTCAGTAACTGAGGCTTGTAACCGCTAATATTTAACCTCTGAGTGCGAAGCAACAGCAAGTTGAAAATCAATTTGAGCAGCTGCCCGGGAGGGTTAAATTGGTAAAGGCATCGCCAGGCAGGTCAGAAGAACTCAATTCCTGACTCTGATTTTGTTAATGCAGGAGGGCCATTGTTTGGTTGCTATAATTAGCCTCCTACATTACACTTCTAAAGTACATCACTGGTTGTAAAGCACTTTGGGATGTCCTGAGGTCGTGAAAGGCGCTATAGAAATGCTCGTTCTTTCTTCCCGTGACCCTGGGCTAAGAAGGGAAAACCAGCCAGGAATTCCCTATCCTGTGACCCTTGTTCAAAAGTGTGTGTGCGGTAGGTGGTTGTGATTCCTTCACTTCTTGTCCAGGCATACAGCTGGGGAATGGCCATTTGGACAAGGCATGAGAGCGCTGCGGGCACCAGTGAACCGTACCGCAGCAGGAATGGGCACCTTCCGACGAGGAGGGGAGAAAACCAACTTGTTGATTTCAGGCTGTGCCAGCAGGATCAAGGCTAAAGTCTTTAGTGTTGAACTGAATTAACGATGGATAGTTCGATAAACATCTGGATAGTGCATGTGCAGTCTGAGTATGTAGACTCTCCTCAACGTGAGAAGTGGTAACGGTGCAGCACTCCCTCAGTATGCCTTTCGGATGAGACGTTAAACTGAGGCCCACGTCTGTCCTCTTGGGTGGACATAAAAGATCCCACGGCACTATTTCAGAGAAGAGCAGGGAGTTCCCCCTGGTGTCCTGGCCATCATTTATCCCTCGACCAGCATCTGGTCATTTATCTCGTTGCTGTGTGTGGGAGCTTGCTGTGCGCAAAGTGGCTGCTGCATTTCCTACATTACAACAGTGACTCCACTTCAAACGTAATTAATTGGCTGCAAGGCATTTTTGAATGTTCTATGGTTCTGCAAGATACTAAATAAATGCAAGTTTGTTCGTTCTGTTCTGTGTCCCAGAGGTTTAACGGTCAGCGTCTAATCCACGGCCTTGGTGAAATCCTACATCGTGGGCTGTGGCCCATCATTTGGCTCCTTCACTTTTATATATAAAAAAAAATTCTCTTTTTTGTTGTCTTCTGTAGGGGTCAAAGTTTGTTGAGTGGTCATCGGCTGAAAACGTGAAGCGGACCTGGGTGAACTATGGGATCCAGCGTGACTGGTGGAACCCTCGGCAGGGGGCAGGAGAAGAGTTCCTATACCATGCTACGCAGTGCAAGAACATCTGGATTCCCATGGGGGAAATCTTTGCCAACTAGAGACAGGCTGTCTCGGGCTTACAGACTGGAACCCCCGCCCGCCCACCCCCGCATCTCCACCCTTTCCAGAACGTAACTCTTCTTTCAGGAGGGCAGTCAATCAATGATGGGAGGAGGGAGTTCTGTCTCGCTAAATTTACATGCCCTTCCCGTTATAATATGAATGTTTGGGTTCGATAACAAACAGCAAGGTTTCCAATCCCACTGGCCACAGATCTGGCCTGTACTTTGACATCTTTCTGTGTTGTGACTTGGCAGGGCATCTGATGAGCAGGGAACGCCAAGAGTCCTACCAATAGCTATCAGCCATAGCGAAGACAGAACGGCTGTAAAGTTTGTCGACTTCAGAACCGCACAAATTGGGTCTCGGAAATGGGACATGACACAAATGTCAAAGCGCAGGTTTATTTTTTGGAACCTTTTGCAGTTCCGGCCTTCTAAAGTTGGAGTGTGTGGCCAATGTTGTTTCCCTTGCGTTGAGTCGCTCATTCTCTAAAGAGCTGAGCACCAGTGCATCTGCCAGTCTTTTTCATCTTTCTTCCATTCCTCTTTTTCCCCCCCCCCCCCCCCAAAAGCTAGTTTCTTCAACCGTGAAATCACATCCTTACCGATTCACTATCGTAAGGATAAGCCACATGCATAATCAGCATCCCTTTCCATTTCACAATAGTCAGTCAGTTAGTGTTTTTGCCAACTCTGAGTAGGGAGCGTGGGTGATAATTTCACGGAACAAACTTGTTCCGCAAGTGTTAGCTATCAATCTCGAGCATTGTTGGAAAAAAAAGCTTCCTGTTAATTCAAGCTCCAGCGGCCATTATTGGGTGGAAACCTGCAGTTATTAACCGAGATCTTTTGAGAATGGAAAGTCTCACCCAAGATCACTGAATATGCTTGCCACAGATTTGCATAGCTCCAGAAGTGCGACACAGCAATGCCGCCGCCCTCATTGGAGGAGTCATCACATTGTGACCCTGGAGTGACCTGGGCACCACCTCCCGGGACCATTATTCATTGCTCAGGGCAGATGTTCTCTTTGAGAATCTAAAATGATCTTTTACAACAAATTGCTTGTTTAATTTTTTTGATCAAACTTCAGGCAGGGAAAAGCATCTTGCGCGAATACGTTGGAAATGAAGTCCGCCATGGTTTTACTGTGCAGTGGGATGGTGAATCCAGCATTTTTACCTGTTGGAACCTGGGTTCGAATCCAGCCCAGATTGATGGGGACCAAACTCTGCTCTCTCTGCTGCCTTTAAGCATTTAATGTGAAGTAATTTTAGGGCAATTCCTAGTACGGCAAGTCCTCAGCGCAAAACTGCCCACAGTTTTAGCACCACCTTTGGCCTTTCGTGGAAAGGTCTGAAGGGTGGCCGAGGTGGAAAGGTCTGAAGGGTGGCCGAGGTGCGAAATGGAAACGTCACCAATTGCTTTCTAATTGCAGCAAGTAACCGTCCTTTCCTGCCGATTTCTGATGAACAGTTGAGTTTAAGTTATTCTCGTCAGTACCAGGAGATGTGACTAAAGTTCCTTTTAAAATGAATAGCCTTGTTGATGCGATGTGATACAAAACAATGGCGATCAATGATAAACTTAATGAAACCTTTATGTATGAAAACCTTGCGTCTTGGTGCATGCTTAGTGCGTCACACGTCAAGAGTCGGTCTGCTCTGTAGATTTCTGCGACACACTTGCACCCGCTCGGCTCAAATGTTGTACAGTATTTATAAACCAACAACAAATTGCGACTGGAAATATAGCGAGCCAGTCCCCCCCCCCCCCCCCCCATCCACCCCCCCCGCCCCGTCCCCTCCTGCTCCTATCTTCTATGTTTCTATGTAAAAAAAAAAGACAGGCGTGCGTTTGTACAGATTCTTATCAGGTCTGAGAAACACTTAAAAGTGCATCACACAAATTACTTTTACTGCCCTGTAATAAATGCAGGCGTAAAACTTTCCATTGAGGAACTGCTGAACCCGGTGTAAAAACTTATCAATCAGCGGCGAGCAGTCTGCAAACGCTGTCAATCGAAAAAGGGGAACCAGTTCAATCGTTCAAAATATGCCATCATCTTTCATCACTAATGCATCCTGTAATAATAAAGGTATTGTAATAAGCATAATAAAGCATTACATAGCTTGCTGTAAAATCATTAATCCTCCCCATAAACCTATCTATCCCATCTTGTACTCGCTGCAAAAACTTGCTGCCGCCCTTTGGGCCTCACAAACCTTCCTGGCCCCTTGCCCATACCAGGTTATGCCTATAATATTTCAAAGGCCCATGCCAGGCCTTGAGAATTATGCTAAAGAATTGGACTACAATTTCCAGGAGCTACCAGTGAGCACCACGCTCCAGCACAATCCGTGCGCACAATTGGGGGGGGGGGGGAAAAGCTATTCACGGAATTATATTGAATTTACAGCAAAGAAACAGGCCATTCGGCCCAATCAGCCCATGCCGGCGTTTATGCTCCACTTGAGTCTCCTCCCATCCTTCCTCATCTAGCTCCATCAGCACATAACCCTCTATTCTCTCCTCCCTCGTGCTTATCTAGCCTCCCCTTAAATGCATCTATACTATTCGCTTCAACCTGGGTAAAGAAGTTTCTCCTGAATTCCCAATTGGATTTCTTGGTGACTATCTTATATTGATGGCCTCTAGTTACGCTCTTCCCCACAAGTGGAAACACTCTCTCTGTGCGTCTACTCTTATCAAAACCTTTCAGAATTTTAAAGACCTCTATTAGGTCACCCCTCAACCTTCTCTTTTTCAAGAGAAAAGAGACCCAGCCTGTTCATCCTTTCCTGATAGGTATAACCTCGCAGTTATTCCTCCTGTGCAACCTAGGCACTGAATGTTACCAAGCTACTAAACAGTGACAGGCACCATAGATTGGTGAAATCCTGTACACACGCAGCCTTAACAGAAGAAGCACGGAGGCCATCTGCAGCACCAAACTGCTACCATCTCTTAGCGCTCAACAGAGTAAGGCTCAAAACCTTTCATAATTTTAAAGACATTTATTTTATTCCTACTGCCCGGAGTTCTGCTTCCTCACCCACTCGCACACTTGCGGTATTTCCTCGCCCATCTGCCTGGAGCTCAGTGTTCTTTGCTATGGGACACAAGCCCCTTTTGTTTATAAAACATAAGTGGAACTTTCTGGGAGTGGAGCTTGGGCCGCTGAAACATTTTACACAACGTTGCCTCTCTACATTCACTGACCTGACCTCTGGTTGAGTAATGCAAAAAATGCCTTACTAGGATCCCAAGGCTTATTGGAATTTCCATCACTGATATGGCTGCGGAGTTTGGCCACTACCTTTATGTTACAGTCAGTAGCTTTTTTTTTTTTTCCATTGGTACCTCTACAGAAAGAGAGGACTCGCATTTCACAGTCTAAGGATAAGGGGTAAGCCATTTAGGACTGAGATGAGGAATTTCTTCACCCAGAGAGTGGTGAACCTGTGGAATTCTCTACCACACAAGGCAGTTGAGGCCAATTCATTAAATATATTCAAGAAGGAGTTAGATATATTTCTTAAGGCTCAAGGGATATGGGGAGAAGGCAGGGATAGGGTACTGAATTTGGATGATCAGCCATGTTCTCATTGAATGGCGGAGCGGGCTTCTATGTTTACAGCGCCTTTCACCACCTCCGGACGTCCCAAAGCGCTGTACACCCAATGAAGTACTTTTGAAGTGTAGTCACTGTTGTAATGTAGGAAACTGCAGTTTTGCCTTCAATTGGCCGACCTTTCTTTGGCAGGCCTTCTTCCCGTTCACTAATCAGCTCAGGGCGTCACTTTCTCCAGTCCTGTCTGTCCCTGTGATTGTCCAAGACATTAAATTTTCGAGTTGCCTCGGCCAAGGCGTTTCATTGCCAATCTGGCTATTCACAACTTGTTTTTGGAGCCACTTATTCTCTCCGTCCATTTTTATAAATTCCATTTTCCATTATTTGGTCTGCACAAATGCTTGCTTTAGGGTCGTGTTCACTGTTTTACAGCCAAAACACTAAAACTCGAGCACATTATCAAAGGTTGTATGCGTCATTTCTCGTGAAGGTGATGGAAGTAAGTAACTCTGCAACGCAGTAAACAAGCATGTTCCTTCAACCAAACATAATGGCCAAGAAATTGTGGTCGGCGGCATAGCTATGGAGTACGCCAGCGACCTCCAAAAGGAATTCGCACTTGCCTGGTGCAAGGCCCCACGTGTGAACTTTCTGTCAGACACTGCAGAGTTGAGCGCAGCATAGTGGGTACTACTGGCATTCTGGTTGTCTTCCCTAGAATTTAGAAGGTTAAGGGGTGATCTGATCGAAGTTTTCAGGATATTAAGGGGAAACAGATAGGGTAGAGAGAGAGAAAGCATTCTCCACTGGTTGGGGAGTCTAGGACTAGGGGGCCGAGTCTAGAAATTAGAGTCAGACCTTTTCAGGAGTGAAATTAGGAAACGCATCTACACACAAAGGATGGTAGATGTTTGGAACTGTCTTCTGCAAACGGCAGTTGATGCTAGATCAGTTGTTAATTTTAAATCAGAGATTGATAGCTTTTGGTTAACCAAAGGTACTAAGGGATATGGGCCGGATATGGGCCAAAGACGGGCATATGGAGTTAGGTCACAGATCAGCCATGATCTCATTGAATGGCGGAACAGGCTCGAGGGGCTGAATGGCCTCCTTCTGCTCCTATGGCCCATGGATCCCAGGGGCGCACCGTGTGCATAAGCGTACCTGGGATCATATGGGGCGGTGCTTCAATCAGGAAGTAGAAGGTCGCTCATTCACCCCCACTAGATACTGTGCTATTTTCTAGGGGGAATATTGGAGTTGGCAGCTAATGACATGCGGTTGATAAAAGCTTTTATGCATTTTGTACCATGAAAGGTTACCTCCTGCAACATGGTCTTTCTCAGATTGTTGATTTAGCAGATGATAAGCAGGAACTTGGCAAATAATGAAATGGCAGCAAAGATGAGACTCTGACAGTTCGAATTAAGTGGTGATTAATGAATGACTTGAATTTTCAGCCACATGAAGGATGCAAATCTAGCATTTCAATACCGAACACACAATTGAAAATCTGTTAAGTTATTGATAGACAAACACTATTCCGCACAATTTATTGAAGGACCAATTTCTGTACCCTTTCACTTTTACTCATGGGACTGAGAACAAGGATTTTCTGCTGTAAAATAATGCAGTAGTCAACTTTCAAGGGGAGGAAAATCTATTTTCACCATGGATGTCCCCCACACTGCGCAAGCAGGCTCCTGCGCCTGTTTGCACTAGCTGTAAAATTTTCACGCGTAATTGCTGGGCAATTAGCCCAACTCTGCGCCAGCAATGAGGATAATGCAGTCGGAGCGGATGATCTGTCAAGTCGGAACTTGACCGATCGCAAGTTTGGCATTCAGCACATGCACATACGCAAACGCACGCGGAAGTCCCGAACTTGCTGTCTATTTCAAAGGCGGTATGACGACGTACATCTGAACCCACTGCTCACCCTCCATTTGATCAGAACCTCGGCGGTGGCAGTCTTGTACTATAGAAACATAGAAGATAGGAGTAGGCCATTTGGCCCCTCGAGCCTGCTCTGCCATTCAATGCGATCATGGCTGATCATCCAAATTCAGTACACTGGCCCTGCTTTCTCCCCATACCCCTTGATCCCTTTAGCCTTAAGAAATATATCTAACTCCTTGAATATATTTAATGAATTGGCCTCTACTGCCTTCTGTGGTAGAGAATTCCACAGGTTCACCACTCTCTGGGTGAAGAAATTCCTCCTCATTTCTGTCCTAAATGGCTTACCCCTTATCCTTAGATTGTGATCCCTGGTTCTGGACTCCCCGACCATCGGGAACATCCTTCCTGCATCTAGTCTGTCCAGTCCTGTCCGAATTTTATAAGTTTCAATGAGATCCCCTCTCATTCTTCTAAACTCCAGCGAGTATAAGCCCAATTGACCCAATCTCTCCTCATACGTCATTCCTGCCATTCCAGGTATCAGCCTGGTGAATCTTCGCTGAACTCCTTCCATGGCAAGAACATCCTTCCTCAGATAAGGTGACCAAGACTGCACACAATACTCAAGATGTGGTCTCACCAAGGCCCTGTACAACTGCAGCAAGACATCCTTGTTCCTGTACTCAAACCCTCTCACTACGAAGGCCAACATACCATTTGCCTTCTTAACCACCTGCTGCACCTGCATGCTTACCTTCAGCAACTGGTGCACAAGGACACCCAGGTCTCGTTGCACTTCCCCTTCTCCCAATCTATTGCCGTTCAGATAATAATCTGCCTTCCTGTTTTTGCCACCAAAGTGGATAACCTCACATTTATTCACGTTATATTGCATCTGCCATGCTTCTGCCCAATCACCCAACCTGTCCAAATCATCCTGGAGTTTCTCGGCATCCTCCTCACAGCACACACGTCCAGCCAGTTTTGTGTCATCTGCAAACTTGGAGATATTACATCTAGTTCCCTTGCCTAGATCATTAATATATATTGTGAATAGCTGGGGTCCAAGGACCGATCCCTGCGGTACTCCACTCGTCACTGCCTGCCACTCGGAAAAAGACCCGTTTATTCCAACTCTTTGCTTTCTGTCTGCCAACCAGTTCTCTATCCAAGTCAGTACCTTGCCCCCAATCCCATGTGCCTTAACTTTACACGCTAATCTCTTATGCGGGACCTTATCGAAAGCCTTCTGAAAGTCCAAATATGAGAAAGAACTGAAGACGAGTATTGCTTCCAACTTCTCCACAACTGTCAGGAAAATCTGCATCTCCACCCTTGGGATAGCCAGGCCGCTGTCCAGAACAGCCATTTATAAAGTACCATTGAGACTCACTGAGGAAGGTGTTACAAATTTCTCCCACCTTCCAGATCTCCCTGTCCAGGACCTACAAGGACCAGCCAGGAGAAAGTGAGAGTATATCGTATATGTATCTAAGACACATACTTCCAGAGTCAATCTTGGGTCTTTAGTGTAAATGACCTCAACCACCTGTTCTAGACCCACCTCTGCTGGTTCTACATTACCAATATCCACCTCTGCTGGTTCTACATTACCAATATCCACCTCTGCTGGTTCTACATTACCAATATCCACCTCTGCTGGTTCTACATTACCAATATCCACCTCTGCTGGTTCTACATTACCAATATCCACCTCTGCTGGTTCTACATTACCAATATCCACCTCTGCTGGTTCTACATTACCAATATCCACCCCCTGAACTCTTAAGACAATCTATTTATTTAGTATCTGCACCATTCTCTTCTCCACTACAACTTGCCTCTTTCATGTCTTGGCAACCTGATCCTACCTTGACTATCCTACTACTAAGGTGACCACAGAAAGCCTTTTTCTTGCCATTTTTTGGCTAATATTCTCACCTACTCTTGGCGTTTGCAGTCTCTTATATCTTTCCTATACTTTTATTAATTGCCGTGGCTTTTTATTATATGCTCTAAGTGCTAATTGCCTTTATTCGATTCAAATATGATCTAATCTGGTTATCCATTCCCTTTATACTTTTTTCTGATTATACTTGTTTCTAACCTTTCCATTTCCTGTTTAAATACTTCCCATTGCTGATCTACAGTTCAGTTTGCCATTTTTCCCCTTTAATTTGGGCAGTGTCTCTTTATAATGAGCTATAATCAGATTTTTTTTAACCATTCAAGTACACTTGACTTTTCTCTTTTCCCTTTTCTCTACTTACACTGAAGTTGATTGTGTTAAATGTTCCCTTCTCGTTAGGCTGCCTATCTGCTCTATTTCATAACTTAAAACTAGGTCAAGTAGTGCTTCCTTCCTTTTGGAGTAGAATTGTACTTACTGAGAAAACACACTGCAAAAGATCCTCCCCTTTCTAACCGCAAATCATTTTCCTATCAGTCTATTTTTGGGTGGTTAAAATCTCCTGTGATTATGACTCCATTGTTAATACATGCCTCTCTAATTTGTACCTTGCTGTGCACAAATTGCCCGACGCATTACCGGCACCCGGCTACCGACCATAGAGAACATATACCAGAAACGCTGTTTACGGAGGTCACTAACCATCATCACAGACCCTACCCACCCCAGCCACAGTCTGTTCGCCCTCCTGCCATCTGGGAGACGCTACAGATGCATTCGCACCCGAACGACCAGATTTAGGAACAGCTTCTTTCCCAGGGCTGTCATCCTACTGAACTCCACAAATAAACTCTAAAGCCTGCACATCTGCCAATGCATTTTATTATGTTTATGTATTACAAGCCAAATGAATGTTAAATGTCTTAATCTAAATGTATACTCTCGGGAGCCGCAAGCCTACATTTCGTTGTACTGCACTTGTGCACTAACAATGACAATAAAGTTTATTATGATTATGATTATTATTACATTACAATGGTGACTGCACTTCAACAGTGCTTCATTGGCTGTAAAGCACTTTGGGATGTCCTGAGGTCGTGAAAGGCGCTGCATGAATGCAAGTCCTTTCCTTTATGTAATATCCTCCCAGTATTGTAACCAATTCCAAATAAATTCTTTTTTGGACCATTTTTCCAATGAAGTCCTTAGGCTGTAATGCCAAAATATTTCCTGTAATTGATAACGCTACCACTCCACCATTTCTTCCTGCTTCCTACTGTTGTGGGATTTCTCTCTGCCCCAAAGCAGACGGAGACGAGCGTGTACTGGTTCCAAGTGATCTTTATTCAAACATGTGCAGGGAGAGGCCCCCTCAGTCTGAGCTGAGACGGGAGTCTAATTTTTACATTCGAGCAGTTGGCTTATATACAATCTTGCATCTTGTTTCCTTCACATCTTCGAGACTTGGCCAGTTAATTGTCCAAGCCACGTACACTTAAATCACATCTCCACAAAACACATCTTGTTTATCTCATTTGCCCTGTTTCCACATCTGCTCTTTAGCTCTTATCCAATTTCGCACACTTAACCACATCTTCACAAATCACATTGGCAGCCCATTGTTCAATGGCCTCCTCGCCGCCTTTCACTCCCCCAATCATCCTGTAATATGCTTTTTCCAACTGTCTTTGTTCCACCAGACTTCTCCTTTATTACATCAGCCAGCGAGTCAGTTAAGCCTCTAATCGAACCTTTAACCCCTTCACTACTGACTGAAAATCTTAAAACCTGGGAATTTTTATTACCAATCCTGACCAGGTGACAGCAAGTTTTAGTTACAGTTATTATGAGACGATTTTCTATTTAATCAATAACCCAATTTTTCATCTCTGGCCATTAACGTACACACCTTTTAGTTTGCATTCCTTTAGTTTGACAATTTTTTCTTTTTGTTTCCTACCCATATACTTTTTGTGAGAAGTCACACAACACCAGGTTATAGTCCAACAGCTTTATTTGAAATCACAAGCTTTCGGAGCGCTGCTCCTTCGTCAGGTGAAGTGGAGAAATGCATAAAGACACAGCTTATATAGTCAGAGAATCATGTCAGATGTTTACAGGTAATGTTTTTATGCATTTCTCCACTTCACCTGACGAAGGAGCAGCGCTCCGAAAGCTTGTGATTTCAAATAAAGCTGTTGGGACTATAACCTGGTGTTGTGTGACTTCTTACATTTGTCCACCCCAGTCCAACTCCGGCATCTCCACACCACATATACTTTTTATTTACTATATTGTCCTATTTAACCTCTTTCAACCTTTTAACTCCTTATTACCTACAAATCCAGAGATTACTACCCCCTTTCCAAGCCGCTGATTCCACTCTCTCGTTTTTCCCCACCTCCCCGCCATATTCATTTAAACCCTCTGTCAGCCGTGGCTCAGTGGGCAGCGCCCTCGCCTCTGAGTCAGAAGGTCGTGGGTTCAAGTCCCACTCCAGAGACTTGAGCACAAAATCTAGACTGACACTCCCAGTGCGGTACTGAGGGAGTGCCGCACTGTTGGAGGTGCCGTCTTTCGGATGAGACGTTAAACCAAGGCCCCGTCTGCCCTCTCTGGTGGATGTAAAAGATCCCATGGCACTATTTTGTAGAAGAGTTCTCCCTGGTGTCCTGGGGCCAATATTTATCCCTCAACCAACATCACTAAAGCAGATGATCTGGCCATTATTGCATTGCTGTTTGTGGGAGCTTGCTGTGCGCAAATTGGCTGCTACATTTCCTACATTACAACAGTGACTACACTTCAAAAGTACTTCATTGGCTGTAAAGTGCTTTGGGACGTCCGGTGGTCGTGAAAGGCGCTATAGAAATGCAAGTCTTCTCTCCTTGTTCTCCAGCCAATGATGTAGAGGTGGGTAAGATCTCAGATTGTGCATTGGCAGAAAGATTGGAATGGGGCCTGACTTTACTGAGTGGTGCTCTTGCAATGGTTCCAAATAGTTGAAAGAATTTGCTGTCCCAAAAATGATAGGTGGCCCAGCAGGTGAACAACCCATGGTCTGTTGCCGTTGCTATTTAAGGGAGTCATTATGATGGCTTGTAGCAACAGTCTCCCTTGTCAATGTTTATTCTCTCCCACTGCCATGCAGGAGAGGAAATGTCTTGCAGCCAGGACCTGCCTCTCCAATCTGACTCACCTCTGTTGTGCCTGCACATGTAAATTGAGAAGTGCTGATCTGTGTACAGCCTTGTTGAATGATACTGTACATGGGCCAACTCAGTGTATCAATTATTTCCTACATTACAACAGTGACTACATTCCAAAAATACTTCATTGGCTGTAAAGTGCTTTGAGACATCCGGTGGTTGTGAAAGGCGCGATAGAAATTTAGAAATATAGAAGCCTTTCTTTCTATGGACAGTTACGAATAATGGAGGAAAAATTGAGTCGCGCCCCCTTTGGGGCGCTAACTTCGCCGGGGCGCTACTTTTAGCGCCCTGAAACAATTAGCGCTCCCCGCGGCCGAAATTCATCGGTAGCACCCCAAGAGGGGCACGACTCAATCGGTTGCATTGCACCTCCCATTACCGCCGCCTCTAACCTCCCGCTGAATTTCGTGGGAGGCGTTGGCGGTAACGGGAGGTGCAAAGCAACCGAATTTCTCCCCCCAATGTCTTTTGTATGAAATTTGGTTTTCCCTTACTTAATTAACTTTAAAAAAAAAAATTTAACTTTGACAGTTAACACCTGTAATGTGCTGACTCAAAAATGTGAAGGTAATTGATTGCGTATTTCTCGCCAATGTACAGTGAAAATCGGGACTTAAAGGGCATCTCTGAGGAGCGGTAATTCCTGAGGGTCAAGTGGTTAGGTGTCAAACACCACCAGCAAAGGCAGGGCAAGGACTCCCTGCACAGAGTGTGTGCTGCAGGGTGTTATGTAAATGAAGGGGTATTCCTTTTCAGCGTAATGAATGAAATCAGAAGCCAGCAAGAAAAACCTGGGATGGCAGGAATGACGTATGAAGAGAGAGTGGGTCGATTAGGCTTGTATTCGCTAGAGTTTTAGAAGAATGAGAGGGGATCTCAATGAAACTTATAAAATTCTAACAGGACTAGACAGACTAGATGCAGGAAGGATGTTCCCGATGGCGGGGGAGTCCAGAACCAGGGGTCACAGTCTAAGGATAAGGGGTAAACCATTTAGGACAGAGATGAGGAGGAATTTCTTCACCCAGAGAGTGGTGAACCTGTGGAATTCTCTACCACAGAAGGCAGTAGAGGCCAATTCATTAAATATATTCAAAAAGGAGTTGGATATATTTCTTAAGGCTAAAGGGATCAAGGGATAGGGGGAGAAGGCAGGGACAGGGTACTGAATTTGGATGATCAGCCATGATCTCGTTAAATGGCGGAGCAGGCTCGAGGGGCCGAATGGCCTACTCCTGCTCCTATCTTCTATGTTTCTAACTCTCCGGGTGCGCGGTGACCCATGGGCAAGCCTTTTGTTTTCCAGCGAAATATGATAACAGCAGGCAGCTGGAGGCAAGTGCATGAGCATCTCGGGCGCTTCACTGACGATTACCAGGAAATCGTGGCAATTAGATGGTCGTGGGGTACCAGCCAGTATCCCATAGTCCAAATGAATGCTCCGGCCTTCCTGGTTTATCCATCAGTGGTTAAACGATTTGAAGACCTAGACCTTCGATGTCTATACCACTCTCCTTCTCGTACCACCTTCCTCAGCAGCTGCCTATAAACTCAGTCTTACCTGACTGCTGTAGTTTCAGCCGGCTGTTTTTGATAACCTTTCTGCTCAATACAGTTGTATACTTTGTAACAGCGCCTTGCACCTATTTCAGAAATGTGCCGGATCCCGCTTTGATGTATGTTTTGTGTCATCATAATCTTGCCGTTAAACCGAGGCCCCGTCTGCCCTCTCGGCTGGATGTAAAAGATCCCATGGCCACTATTTCAAAGAAGAGTTCTCCCCGGTGTCCTGGGGGCCAATGTTTATCCCTCAACTAACATCACTGAAACAGATTATCTGGCCATTTATCGCATTGCTGTTTGTGGGAGCTTGCTGTGCGCAAATCGGCTGCCGCGTTTGCTACATTGCAACAGTGGCTACACTTCAAAAAGTACTTCATTGGCTGTAAAGCACTTTGGAATGTCCTGAGGTCATGAAAGGCGCTATAGAAAGCCAAGTCCTTTTTGGGTGGTATTAGCAGTTTGGCTTCTGCACCTTGGGTGAGTAATCAGGGAGGAATGACTGCTCATTCTGATCGCTATCCTGATCACTATCCTGCTGGGAAGTCCGCTTTTGTGGGGATGTGAGGTGAGTCGAGGATCAGACTGAGCCAAGACAACCATCATGGTTGAATCACACACCAACATTCCCTGTCTAGGCTCACTCGTGAGGACTTGCCCACTTGTGCAAGATAGAAAAAGAACAACTGAAGCCCATGGAGCAACCATGCCAGGGTGCCTGAACGCCTTCAAGATGGGAGAAGAAAAAGGGGAGGGAATTGGAAGAAAGATAATGTGAGTATGTGGGAGGCCTGGGAACTGAAATATTTTAATGCTTTTTCAAGTAAAGTTTTGACATTTCAACAGTCATGGGGAAAGACAAGGGTGGAAATTAGGTTTCGAAATTCACTTTGGCAATTTGTCAAAGGAGAAAGTTAATGTCCAGCTCTTGTGAGGAGCTTATGATGAACCAACTTTCCTGTTACTGAGTAACTTCAGTGTGTATAAAACCCTACTCCCCTGCTGTGTCTGATCCTTTGTGTTGTGTTGCAACTCTCCCTGCCAGACTCTGATCGCCTCGTCATCTGCGTCAAGGGTAGGCCTTTTGTTTCTTAATAAATATTTTGAAAAATTTTAAGTCGAAAAATGAATCATCAGCTGGAACCACTTTTTTGGTTTGAATCTTGTCTCGTGTTTTTTTTTTAGTTATCTTAAGCCCCGATGTTAAACCAGCCAGCCCCGTGAGAGAACGGTGCGGGCAGGGAGTTAAAATGGCAGCCGGGCAGAAGCGCCACTGAGTTCCCGCAGTGCTCTGTTCGCCTGCCCCCACCACCCCGGCTAATTTAACTCCCGTCTTTCCTGGAGCACAGAGGTTGCCCGCTGCAGGTGGGGGGATCTGGTAAATATTGAAATGTCCGGGTCTGATGACGTAATTCGGAACCAATGTTCCCGCCAAGGAGCGCGCGCGCGGCCGCGCAGGACTCTGAAAGGCCCCACGCAGGCCGCTCACCAGCTTTTATGTTGTAAACACCGCGCGGGCGCGGAAATTTAAAGGGAACGCGCGTCAAAAGAAACCGGGCCGCCCAGAACAAAACCACAGCTCACAGGGAAGCTTGTTCAGAACCCGGCCTACCTATAACTAGTGTGTGAATCGCACAGGGTGTCCAGGCCATCAGCATCGCTCCAGACAAGGCCCAGGTACGACTTACGAAGTACGAGGTCATCCACTTTATGATCAAGTCCTGTGGTTTGCAGTTTTCAGGGAAAAATAGGCGAAAGGAATGACCCTTGATCCCCAACATAAGGCCAAAACTCTGGAAAGCCCCATTGTCCCATGTAATACAAATGGAATTTGACCGATTCACTGTTTCCAATTACAAATGGGCAGAATTATGGAACATGGTCCCAAAAGCATTAGAATCCCATGTCATAAAGTGGGTATTTATCTTGATTCCAATTAAATATTGTTTTCAGTCCCTGCCGCAAACTCTGTTCCCTAGCCACTGACTCCATCCCTCTCCCTAACATCTGTCTGAGGCTGAACCGCATTGTTCGCAACCATGGTGTCATATTTGACCCTGAAATGAGCTTCTGACCACATATCCGCAGCATAACAAAGACCACCTACTTCCACTTCCGTAACAACGCCCGTCTCCACCCTTGCCTCAGCTCATCCGCTGCTGAAACCCTCATCCATGCCTTTGTTACCTCTAGACTTGACTATTCCAACGCACTCCTGGCTGGCCTCCCACATTCCACCCTACCTAAACTTGAGGTCATCCAAAACTCGGCTGCCCGTGTCCTAACTCGCACCAAGTCCCGTTCGCCCATCTCCCCCTGTGCTCACTGACCTACATTGGCTCCCGGTTAAGCAACGCCTCGATTTCAAAATTCTCATCCTTGTTTTCAAATCCCTCCATGGCCTCGCCCCTCCCTATCTCTGTAACCTCCTTCAGCCTCACAACTGCCCCGAGATATCTGCGCTCCTCTAATTCTGCCCTCTTGAGCATCCCTGATTATAATCGCTCAACCATTGACTGGGCCCTAAGCTCTGGAATTCCCTGCCTAAACCTCTCTGCCTCGCTACCTCTCTTTCCTCCTTTAAGACGCTCTTTAAAACCTACCTCTTTGACCAAGCTTTTGGTCACCTGCCCTAATTTCTCCTTATGTGGCTCGGTGTCAAATTTTTTCTTAAAATACACCCGTGCAGCGCCTTGGGACATTTTACTACGTTAAAGGCGCTATATAAATACAAGTTATTGTTGTTGTTGTTGAGCCAAACCAGAGGCCCTGTAAATGGTCACTTGACCTTAACAGCAGTAGATGGTGTAACTGAAACCTCACTGCAGTTTGCAGGATGTTTCTGTGGCATTCAAGCAGCGTATTACATTCTAATACTTCCTGTTCCATGAAGCTCTCTTTTCAGAATTCGCAAGTTTGGTCTTGTCGTCGCCACCAGCCACTTAATTCTGTTTTGTCTCAGCAACTCCCTCTGGATGTCAAAGGTAGAACAGTAACATTTCATGCTTTGTAAAGGGAGTCAAAACCTTAAAATTACTTTACACCGGATATATGGCACAGAAACGGCCATTCGGTCCAACCAGTCCATGCCGGCGTTTATGCTCCACTCGAGCCTCCTCCTGTCTTTCCTCATCTAAATCTATCAGCGTAACCCTCTATTCCCTTCTCCCTCATATGCTTGTCTAGCCTCCCATTAAATGCATCTATACTATTCGCTTCAACCACTCCCTGTGGTAGCGAGTTCCACATTCTCACCACTCTCTGGGTAAAGAAGTTTCTTTTGAATTCCCTATTTGATTTCTTGGTGACTATCTTATACTGAGGGCCTCTAGTTATGCTCTTCCCCACAAGTGGAAACATTGGCCCAGAAATTCGGGTCGGGGGCTTCCCACGGGTGCAAGCCCCCGACCTGCACTTACCTCGCGCGCCGGCCGTTGAGCTGTGGGCCCGCGTGGGATTCCGATCCTGGGCCTCCTCCAACTGCCGGCGCGCAGTGCTTGCGTATCCCAGGGGCGCAGTTAGTTCGCAGCGTCCCCTGGGATCACGTGGGCCATGGAGAGCCAATCGGAGCAGGGAATGCTTCATTCATAAGATTGACAGGAAGAGCTGTCAAAACTTATAAATACTGCGGCCCCAAAATAGCACTAAATCTTCAAATAAAATTTTTTTAAATCACATTTTTAAAATAAACTATAAATTACATGAAATAACTATTTTAAACAATAATTTAAATTTTTGAAAAAAGAATTTTATTTTCTAATGGGGCTAAAAATAAACTTACCTTTCTTTAAAGTATTTAAAAATAATAAACCTGTGGAAAAAAATGTTTTAATTTTAATGAATTCACCACTTACCTTGTAAAAAGCAGTCCTTACGCCTGCTTTTTACATGTCTAACTTCTGCAGACTTACCCTCCCGGGAAAACCTGCAAAAAAAACCTAAGTTTGATGCGCACGCGCAGCCTCTCCTGCGCACGCGTTCGACCTCTGAACCCCTTCGTTCAGGGGAATGGAAGTGCCGGTTTCCCGCGCATGCGCAGTGCATGCAGGAAACCGGCACTTCCATTGGACTTACGGGTGAGTACCCCGTGCGTACTCACCCGTGGAGACCCGAATTTCTGGGCCATTGCCTCTGTGTCCACCCTTTCAAAACCTTTCATAATTTTAAAGACCTTTATTAGGTCACCCCTCAGCCTTCTTTCAAGAGAAAAGAGACCCAGCCTGTTCATCCTTTCCTGATATGTATACCCTCGCATTTCTGATATCATCCTTGTAAATCTTCTCTGCACCCTCTCCAGTGCCTCTATATCCTTTTTATAATATGGTGACCAGAACTGTACGCAGTACTCCAAGTGTGGTCTAACCAAGGTTCGATACAGGTTTAGCATAACTTCCCTACTTTTCAATTCTATCCCTCTAGAAATAAACCCTAGTGCTTGGTTTGCTTTTTTTATGGCCTTGCTAACCTGGCACAACTTTTTAGTGATTTGTGTATTTGTACTCCGAGATCCCTTTGTTCCTCTACCCCACCTAGACTCGCACCCTCCAAGTGATAAGTGACCTCCCTATTCTTTGGAGACTTTGGAGAAGGTGGACATCATTCTTAATTGTAAGTTATGTGTCTGGTTTTGTGCTTTGACCTATCTGCTATGTAGACATCACCCAACCCAAATTCGCTTATTTGCTGTACAACGTGATAAACTGTTGCTTGGCTTAAAGTCCACGATCATAAGAACATAAGAAATAGGAGGAAGAGTCGGCCATTCGGCCCTTCGAGCCTGCTCTGCCATTCAATGAGATCATGGCTGATCTTCTGCCTCAATTCCATTCACCGGCCCTATCGCCATATCCCTTGATGCCCTTACTAGTCAGAAATCTATCGACTTCTGTTTTGAATATACCCAATAACTGAGCCTCCACAGCCCTCTGGGGTAGAGAATTCCAAAGGTTCACCACCCTCTGTGTGAAGAAATGTCTTCTCATCTCAGTCCTGAATGGCCTACCCTTTATCCTGAGGCTGTGGCCCCTGGTTCTAGACTCCCCAGCCAAGGGAAACATTCTCCCAGCATCCACCCTATCAAGCCCTGTAATAATTTTGTATGCTTCAATGAGATCCCCTCTCATTCTTCTGAATTCAAGAGAATACAGGCCTAGTTTACTCAATCTCTTCTCATACGACAGTCCCGCCATCCCAGGAATCAATCTCGTGAACCTTCGTTGCACTCCCTCTATGGCAAGTATATCCTTCCTTAGGTAAGGAGACCAAAATTGTACATAGTACTCCAGGTGTGGTCTCACCAAGGCCCTATATAATTGGAGTAAGACTTCTTTACTCCTGTACTCAAATCCTCTTGTAATGAAGGCCAGCATACCATTTGCCTTCCTAATGGCTTGCTGCACCTGCACATTTACTTTCAGTGACTCATGTACAAGGACACCCAGGTCCCTTTGAACATCTGCATTCCCCAATCTTTCACCATTTAGGAAATACTCTGCCTTTCTGTTTTTTCTAACGAAGTGGATAACTTCACATTTATCCACATTATATTCCATCTGCCATGTTCTCGCCCACTCACTGAGCCTGTCGAGATCCCCTTGAAGCCTCTTCACATCCTCTTCACAACTGACACTGCCACCTAGCTTTGTATCATCAGCAAATTTGGAAATGTTACATTTAGCCCCCTCGTCCAAATCATTGATATAGATTGTGAATAGCTGGGGCCCAAGCACCGATCCTTGAGGTACCCCACTAGTCACAGCCTGCCATCCTGAAAAAGACCCGTTTATCCCTACTCTTTGTTTTCTGTCTGTTAACCAATTCTCAATCCATGCTAGTATATTATTCCCAATTCCATGTGCCCTAATTTTGTTCACCAACCTCTTGTGTGGGTCCTTATCGAAGGCCTTCTGAAAATCCAAATACACCACATCTACCAGTTCCCCTTTGTCTACTCCACTAGTTACACCCGCAAAGAACTCCAATAGGTTTGTTAAACAGGATTTCCCTTTCATAAATCCATGTTGACTCTGCCCAATCTTACTGTTAGTTTCTAAGTACCCAGTTATTGCATCCTTTATAATAGATTCCAGCATTTTCTCAACTACTGATGTGAGGCTAACAGGTCTGTAGTTCCCCGTTTTCTCTCTCCCTCCTTTCTTAAATAGCGGGGATCATTTTTCATTCTATTATTGTTCGGTGTCAGCTGTGGCTCAGTTGGTAGCACTCTGAGTCAAGACGTCATGGGTTCAAGTCCCACTGCAGAGACCTGAGCACATAACCTCCTTCAGTACTGAGGGAGTGCTGCACTGTCGGAGGTGCCGTCTTTCAGATGAGACGTTAAACCGAGGCCGCGTCTGACACCTCAGGTGGATGTAAAAGATCCCACGGCCACTAATTCAAAGAAGAGCAGGGGACTACACTTCAAAAAGTACTTAATTGGCTGTAAAGCGCTTTTGGAACATCCTGAGGTTGTGAAAGGCGCTATATAAATACACGTTCTTATTGGATACGTGGTCAAGGTGAGAGTTCTCAGTACTGGGAATGGGAACGCCCTTCCCCCTCCTCCTTCCCCCTCTCCACCCAACACTACCATCGAATCTCAGCACTAAGCACCTCCACATCAGGTACAACATGAGTTAGATGTAGCATACGGCTAACTCTACACTGTCCAATCAAGCGCTCAAGTCAGATACAGCACACAGATTAGATAAAAAGTAAGGCACTCTCTCTTATGTGTGACGAATTGGAAGTAAATGGGGTAGCCTTACCCAAAGGAACCCCTGCTCTTCTAAAATTGGTGCTAAGGCACGTTGTTGGGACAGAGCAGAGGTAGTTGTGCCCTGCATTAACCCCGTGCTGCATCTGGCCTTGGAGTGCTTGATGGGGAAGTATATAGGGAGCTTTAATTTGCATCCAACCTGTGCTTGATTTGGCTTGTTAGAGATTGCAATCCCCCGTACTGCTGGAGCAGAGAAGGTTGAGAGGAGATTTGATGGAGGTGTTCAAAATCATGAGAGGCTTAGACAGAGTAGAGAGAGAGAAACTGTTCCCATTGGCGGAAGGGTCGAGGACCAGAGGACGCAGCTCTAAGGTGATTGGCAAAAGAACCAAAGGCGACATGAGCAAAAACTTTTTAACGCAGCGAGTGGTTGGGATCTGGAATGCACTGCCTGAAAGGGTGGTGGAGGCAGACTCAATTGTGGCTTTCAAAAGGGAATTGGATAAGTACCTGAAGGAAAATATTTGTGCAGGGCTCCGGGGAAAGGGCTGGGGAGTGGGACTAGCTGAAGTGCTCTTGCAGTGAACCGGCACGGGCTCGACGGGCCGAATGGCCTCCTTCTGTGCTGTAACCATTCTATGATTCTAAATGTCTTTTTGATGAGCATATATATATATATGAAAAAAAACTTCCTTTAGGAAAAGTTGAAAGTTTTAGCAGCAGCAGGCGGATGCTTCATGTAGCATTCGCATATTGAATTATCATTGGCCCGCAGGCATCTGTAAGGAATACCTATTATATTCACATGTGATCACATGCTGAGTTGTCATTGGCCTGCAGGCATCTGTAAGGACTACTATTGTTTTGAAGACCCAGGCTAGGGGTCCTAACGCCAGGCTTTTTCCAATGGTGCTGTTATGAGTAAGACCACAGACCTAATGCTTAATAAAAGAGTTAAACTGTAATACTCCGTTGTCCTGCAATTTATTATTTTTATACAAAGTGTGTAAAACAAGCCACTCCACATGTTTGTTTGACACTTCTCTGCCCGCTATTTCAAAGGGGGAGCGAACCGATTTAATATAAACAGGTTAGCACCTGTGTTAAAATAGTGGACGGAGTAATGTTATATTGAATGCACCGACTGTTCTCTGCAAACATCGCCAACAATCATTTTTAGGCCAAAACGTTTTTTTGCAGATGCACGGTTGACATTTTTGCTAAACTGTGCCCTGTGAGAGCGGGATACTATCTCTTCCTGGTGATGTTGTGGTCCATGAGCAGAGCCTCTCTCAAGCGATTGCATCAGCATCTCAACCAGCCTGTATCTCCACAATCACACACACACAACCGGTCGCAACGTTCTACATCTTCAGTCCAAAGTGCTGACTAAGTTTTGAGTGACTCTTGAGGAAAGCAGACTTGTTCATTTAGATGCGGTTTACAAATTTGATTTTTAAGACTGTAGAAAGATGGGTTAGAAAGATACCGCAGCAAGCAATCTTGCTTCGCTTCGTTTGAAATTATGCCACAGGCTGCTCGCTGAGGAAATGGCAGTCGACCTCTTTTCACCTTCTCAAATGTGTTCCATGCGACCTGACACCTAACCCCTGTTATAGCTGATACCAAAAGCAAAAACACTGGATGCTGGAAATCTGAAATAAAAACAGAAAATGCTGGAACTACTCGGCAGGTCAGGCAGCATCTGTAGAGAGAGAAACAAGAGTTAATGTTTCAGGTCGGTGACCTTTCATCGGAACTGGAAAAAGTTGGAGATGTAACAGGTTTTAAACAGGACCAGGGGCGGGGAAAGAGGGGAGGGGAGGAAAGAACAAAAGGGACGGTCTGTGATGGGATGGAAGGCAGGAGAGATTAAATGACAAAAGGGATGATGGTGCAAGGAAAAAGGAGATGGTAAAGAAGTAAAGAAACAAAAGATGACTCTAGATGAGGTGTAAATGGGAATGGCAGAAACATCAACAGCTACTGTGTGAAAAAAATAGGGGCCGAGGTTATGGTCTGAAATTGTTGAATCGATGTTGAGTCCCGAAGGCTGTAAAGTGCCTAATCGAGAGATGAGGTGCTGTTCCTCGAGCTTATGTTGAGCTTCATTGGAACAGTGTAAGGGGCCGAGGACAGAGAGGTCAGAGTGGGAGTGGAGCGGGGAATTAAAGTGACAGGCGACCGGAAGCTCGGGGTCACACCCATTTACACCTCTCCTAGACCCATCTTTTGTTTCTTAACCTGTCCCATTACCACCCCTTTTTGCCTCGCGCCATCATCCCTTTTGTCTTTTAATCTCTCCTACCTTCCACCCGATCACAGACCTCCCCTTATGTTATTTCCTTCCCTCCCCCCCTTTCCCTGCCCCTACACTTGATTAAAACCTGTTACATCTCTAACTTATTCCCGTTCTGATGAAAGGCCATCGACCTGAAACGTTAACACTGGTTCTCTCGCCACAGATGCTGCCTGACCTCCTGAGTGTTCCCAGCATTTTCTGTTTCTATCCCTGTTCTAGCTGGCCTGAGAGTGTCTGGTTGAGCTATACATGGCATCTAACCTGTGCTGTGCTTGATCGGGACGTGCTTGATAGGGCAGGGTCCAGGGAGCTTTGCCTCGAATCTAACTTGGGATTGTTTGGTAATGCCACTGGTCATCCTTTCCCTAGGACTATGATCATTCTATAGCTTGGTATTTCTCTGTAACATGGCCAGTTTTCAAGGGTTATAAAAGACAATGGGGGGCGGGGGGTAATTTTAGCTTAACTCACCTGGCGGGAAACCCTCTGGATCGGGTGGACCGGCGGTTTTACACCCTGCCCCGATATTACTGGTGTCAGCTGTGGCTCAGTGGGCCGCACCCTCGCCTCTGAGTCAGAAGGTCGTGGGTTCAAGTCCCCACTCCAGGGACTTGAGCACAAAAATCTAGGCTGACGCTCCCAGTGCCAGTGCTGAGGGAGCGCGGCACTGTCGGAGGTGACGTCTTTCGGATGAGACGTCAGACCGAGGCCACGTCTGCTCTCTCAGGTGGACGTTAATAATCCCGCGGCCGCTATTTTGAAGAAGAGCAGGGGAGTTATCCTCGTGTGTCCTGGGGCCAATATTTATCCCTCAATCAACATCACTAAAAACAGATGTGGGCAAAGATCTGGCAAATGGAGTATAATGTGGGAAAATGTGAAGTTGTCCATTTTGGCAGGAAGAATAAAAAAGAAGCATGTTACCTAAATGGTGAGAGATTGCAGAGCTCTGAGATGCAGAGGGATCTGGGTGTCCTAGTGCATGAATCGCAAAAGGTTACTATGCAGGTACAGCAAGTAATTAGGAGAGCTAATAGAATGTTATCGTTTATTGCGAGGGGAATTGAATACAAAAGTAGGGAGGTTATGCTTCAGTTATACAGGGCATTGGTGAGACCACATCTGGAGCACTGTGTACAGTATTGGTCTCCTTATTTAAGGAAGGATGTAAATGCGTTGGAAGCAGTTCAGAGAAGGTTTACTAGACTAATACTTGGAATGGGCGAGTTGTCTTATGAGGAAAGGTTGGACAGGCTGGGCTTGTATCCGCTGGAGTTTAGAAGAGTAAGAGGTGACTTGATTGAAACATATAAGATCCTGAGGGGTCTGGACAGGGGGGATGTGGAGAGGATGTTTCCTCTTGTGGGAGAATCTAGAACTAGGGGTCACTGTTTAAAAATAAGGGGTCGCCCATTTAAGACAGAGATGAGGAGAAATTTTTCTCACAGAGGGTCGTGAGTCTTTGGAACTCTCTTCCTCAGAGGGCGGTGGAAGCAGAGTCTTTGAATATTTTTAAGGCAGAGGTAGATAGATTCTTGGTGAGCAAGGGGGGTGAAAGGTTATCGGGGGGTAGGCGGGAATGTGGAGTAATCGGATCAGCCATGATCTTATTGAATGGCGGAGCAGGCTCGAGGGGCCGAGTGGCCTGCTCCTAATTCGTATGTTCGTATGGTCATTTATCTCATTGCTGTTTGTGGGAGCTTGCTGTGCGCAAATTGGCTGCTGCGTTTCCTGCATTCCGACATTGACTAGACTTCAAAACAAGTACTTCATTGGCTGCAAAGCGCTTTGGGGCATCCTGAGGTGGTGAAAAGCGCTATAGAAATGCAAGTCCTCCTTTAGTTCTTTACTCTCCATTGCCTTCAGTGAGATTCCCGACGGGTGGATGAGGTTTAAATTGGGCCCAATGTTTTTTTTTGACACAAACGGGAATTCATGCATTGGCTTGAATCGCTGAGAAATTTAAGGTATATATATATATTTTTTTTTTTAAATCACAACTTTACAAAATGCCTTTTAAATGAGCCTCCAGCTGTGTATACAGATGTATGTATATCAGCGCATATTTTAATTTTTTTAAAATCCTGTTGGTGCGGTTCAGGATGAATATGTAGAGACCTGCATTAAACATGTGTGTATTGGAAACTAGATTTGAAGCCCTGAAGCATGATACTAACTGTGTGCTTTGAGCGACAGGTAAATTGTGGCACTCCACCTTGATTCTATATCGAGCAACGCCAGTTGATGCGATTGCAAAATGCTGTGGTACAAAGGGATCTGGGACTCCTTGTACTTGATACACAAAAGGTTAGCATGCAGGTACAGCAAGTAATTAGGAAGGCAAATGGAATGTTGGCTTTTATTGCAAGGGGGATAAAGTATAAAGGTAGGGAAGTCTTGCTACAACTGTACAGGGCGCGGGTGAGACCACACCTGGAGTACTGCGTACAGTTTTGGTCTCCTTATTTAAGGAGGGATATACTTGCATTGGAGGCAGTTCAGAGACGATTCACTAGGTTAATTCCAGAGATGAGGGGGTTGACTTATGAAGAAAGGTTGAGCAGGTTGGGCCTATACTCATTGGAGTTTAGAAGAATGAGAGGTGATCTTATTGAAATATATAAGATTCTGAGGGGGCTCGACGGGGTAGATGCAGAGAGGATGTTTCCCCTCGTGGGGAAATCTAGAACTAGGGGGTATAGTTTCAGAATAAAGGGTCGCCCTTTTAAATCAGAAATGGGGAGGAATTTCTTCCCTGAGGGTCGTGAATCTTTGGAATTCTCTACCCCAGAGAGCTGTGGAGGCGAAGTCATTGAATATATTCAAGATGGAGACAGACTAATATTTGAGCTACAGGGGAGTCCAGGGTTATGGGGAACAGGAGGGAAAGTGGAGTTGTGACCAAGATCAGATCAGCCATGATCTTATTGAATGGCGGAGCAGGCTCGAGGGGCCAAATGGCCGACTCCTGCTCCTGTTTCTTATGTTCTGTTGCATCATTGACCTGAAAGTAAGAGCCTGAAGGATGTGAGAATCAGTTTCTGCGGCAGGTGTGGAATCTGCGGCTGCACAAGGGTTCCTTCTTGATGACCAGTATAGCAGTAACATGTGTTGAGGCCAGTCCTAGTACACGTCCTTGCCCAAAACACCCCATCGAAACACTCGGTGCACTGTCAATGTCAAAGATAGATTCAAGGCCAATTGTCCTTTACACTGCCCCATCAAGCGCACTCGGGTTTGGTACAGCGTGGGTTAGGTGCCGTGAAATGCTTCCTTTTACCTGTAAGAAGTCACACAACACCAGGTCATAGTCCAACAGCTTTATTTGAAATCACAAGCTTTCGGAGCGCTGCTCCTTCGTCAGGTGAAGTGGAGAGATGCATAAAGACACAGCTTATATAGTCAGAGAATAATGTCAGATGTTTACAGGTAATCTTTCCAACTGCCATTTATCACACCTGGTGTACACAGGCATTGATGATGTGATGAAGCACTACAGAACATGTAAGTATTAGTATTTTTAATACACAGTTCGTGTTGGACAAATTCAATCTTTTGTCATAAAGGTGATTTTGGCCTAGAAAAAGGAGAGGAAGTGAGTGGTCTTTGTCTTCAGATAGTTGGTTTTTTTTTTGGCCTGGGCCATCTTGAGCTTTGAACCAGGCTCCAAAAGCCTAGTTTTTAAAGTCGAAGTCCTTGTCAACTAATGATGTGGAATCATGAGGGGAGCTTCCGGTCACCTGTCGCTTTAATTCTCTGCTCCACTCCCACTCTGACCTCTCTGTCCATGGCCTCTTACACTGCTCCAATGAAGCTCAATGTAAGCTCAAGGAACAGTGCCTCATAAGAAACATAAGAAATAGGAGCAGGAGTAGGCCATTCGGCCCTTCGAGTCTGCTCCGCCATTCAATGAGATCATGGCTGATCTTCTGCCTCAACTCCATTCACCGGCCCTATCGCCATATCCCTCGATGCCCTTACTAGTCAGAAATCTATCGACTTCTGTTTTGAATATACCCAATGACTGAGCCTCCACAGCCCTCTGGGGTAGAGAATTCCAAAGATTCACCACCCTCTGTGTGAAGAAATTTCTTCTCATCTCAGTCCTGAATGGCCGACCCTTTATCCTGAGGCTGTGGCCCCTGGTTCTAGACTCCCCAGCCAAGGGAAACATTCTCCCAGCATCCATCCTATCAAGCCCTGTAATAATTTTGTATGCTTCAATGAGATCCCCTCTCATTCTTCTGAATTCAAGAGAATACAGGCCTAGTTTACTCAATCTCCTCATACGACAGTCCCGCCATCCCAGGAATCAATCTCATGAACCTTCGTCACACTCCCTCTATGGCAAGTATATCCTTCCTTAGGTATCCATCTTTCGATTAGGCACTTTACAGCCTTCTGGGCTCAACATCGAGTTCAAAAATTTCAGACCATAACCTCTGCCCCCATTTTTTTCACATGTCAGCTGTTGATGTTTCTGCCATTCCCATTTACACCTCATCTAGACTCATCTTTTGTTTCTTTACTTCTTTCCCATCTCCTTTTGCCTCGCACCATCATCCCTTTTGTCGTTTAATCTCTCCTGCCTTCCATCCAATCACAGACCTTCCCTTTTGTTCTTTCCTCCCCTCCCCCCTCTCCCTCTCCCGGCCCCCACACCTGCTTAAAAACCTGTTCCATCTCCAACTTTTTCCAGTTCTGACCAAGGGTCACCGGCCTGAAACGTTAACTCTGTTTCTCTCTCCGCAGATGCTGCCTGACCTGCTGAGTGTTTCCAGCATTTTCTGTTTTTATTCAGACTTCCAGCATCTGCAGTGTTTTGCTTTTCTAATGATGTGGGATCATAGAAACATGGAAACATAGAAGATAGGAGCAGGAGTAGGCCATTCGGCCCCTCGAGCCTGTTCCGCCATTTAATGAGATCATGGCTGATCATCCAAATTCAGTACCCTGTCCCTGCCTTCTCCCCATATCCCTTGATCCCTTTAGCCTCAAGAAATATATCTAACTCCTTCTTGAATATATTTAATGAACTGGCCTCCACCACCCTCTGTGGCAGAGAATTCCACAGGTTCACCACTCTCTGGGTGAAGAAGTTCCTCCTCATTTCAGTCCTAAATGGCTTACCCCTTATCCTTAGACTGTGACCCCTGGTTCTGGACTCCCCGACCATCAGGAACATCCTTACTGCATCTAGTCTGTCCAGACCTGACAGAATTTTATAGGTTTCGATGAGATCCCCTCTCAATCTTCTAAACTCCAGTGAGTATAAGCCCAATCGACACAATCTCTCCTCATACGTCATTCCTGCCATCCCAGGTATCAGCCTGGTGAATCTTCGCTGCACTCCCTCCATGGCAAGAACGTCCTTCCTCAGGTAAGGTGACCAAAACTGCACACAATACTCAAGGTGCGGTCTCACCAAGGCCCTGTACAGCTGTAGCAAGACATCCTTGTTCCTGTACTCGAACCCTCTTGCTATGAAGGCCAGCATTCCATTTGCCTTCTTAACCGCCTGCTGCACCTGCATGCTTACCTTCAGCGACTGGTGCACAATAACACCCAGGTCTCTTTGCACTCCCCCTTCTCCCAATCTATTGCCATTCAAATAATAATCTGCCTTCCTGTTTTTGCCACCAAAGTGGATAACCTCACATTTATCCACATTATAGTGCATTTGCCATGTTTCTGCCCAATCACCCAACTTGTCCAAATCGTACTGGAGTTTCACGACATCCTCCTCACAGCTTACCCTCCCACCCAGCTTTGTGTCGTCTGCAAATTTGGAGATACTACATCCAATTCCCTCGTCCAGATCATTAATATATATTGTGAACAGCTGGGGTCCTAGGACCGATCCTTGCGGTACCCCACTAGTCTTTGCCTGCTACTCGGAAAACGACCCGTTTATTCCAACTCTTTGCTTTCTGTCCGCCAACCAGTTCTCTATCCAAGTCAATACCTTGCCCCCAATCCCATGTGCCTTAATTTTGCACGCTAATCTCTTATGCGGGACCTTATCGAAAGCCTTCTGAAAGTCCAAATACACCACATCCACTGGTTCTCCCTTATCTATTTTACCAGTTACATCCTTCTTTGAATGATCGTTAGTTAAGCTTTTCAGTGTTAGTGAAGAACTCATTGGAACTTGAGCCAAGGTCCCACTAAAATCACACGACTCTGTGATGTTGCATCAGAGTTCTGGAATTCCCCTTTACTTCCCTTTTGATGAGCTTGGGGAGGCGACACAACCGACCCAGAGGCAAGAGAGTTGGGGAGTCATTCTGTGTCTTTGAAGTTTGAGTAGTGTGATAGCAAAGTGGCTGACTGTTTTTAAGATATGAGGTAAGTATATTCAAAGAAAAGAAAGCATTTATACAGCACCTTTCATGGCCTCAGGACGTCCCAAAGCGCTTTACAGCCAATAAAGTACTTTTTGAAGGGTAGTCACTGTTGTAATGAAGGAAATGTGGCAGACAATTTGTGCACAGCAAGCTCCCACAAACAGCAATGTGATAATGACCAGATAATCTGTTTTAGTGATGTTGGTTGAGGGATAAATATTGGCCCCAGGACACCAGGGAGAACTCCCCTGCTCTTTTTCGAAATGGAAGGAATCCTTTGCTCCCTCCCTAACAGCACTGTGGGAGCACCTTCACCTGCAGCGGTTCAAGAAGGCGGCTCACCACATACGTCTCGAGGGCAATTCCGGATGGGCAATAATTGCCGGCCTTGCCAGCGACGCCCACTTCCTGTGAATACATTTCAAACAAACCAGGCGCCTCCGTTTTATAACCTTGGTCAAACATCTCATTAAACTCTCTCCAACTACACCGCACTGTTGCTTAGCATTGTTTAAGAAGTGTGGGAGGAGGCTGGTGTGGAGCATAAACACCAGCGTGGGCCCTAATGGGCCGAATGGCCTGTTTCTGGGCTGTAAATACTATGTAATACTTTGTAGTCCTGTTCTGCTGGAATGAACAATGATGTTCAGGCTTTAATTTTCAGCACCAGTACAGGATGTGGGCATCGCTGGCAAGGCTCAGCATTTATTGCCCATCTCTAATTGCCCCTCGAGAAGGTGGTGGTGAGCCGCCTTCTTGAACCGCTGCAGTCCGTGTGGTGAAGGTACTCCCACAGTGCTGTTAGGGAGGATGTTCCAGGGTTTTGACCCAGCGACGATGAAGGAACGGCCGATATACTTCTAAGTCAGGATGGTGTGTGACTTGGAGGGGAACTTGGAGGTGGTGGTGTTCCCATGCGCCTGCTGCCCTTGACCTTCTAGGTGGAAGAGGTCGTGGGTTTGGGAGGTGCTGCCGAAGAAGCCTTGGCGAGTTGCTGCAGTGCATCTTGTAGATGGTGCACACTGCAGCCACGGTACACCGGTGGTGGAGGGAGTGAGTGTTTAAGGTGGCTGCTTTGTCCTGGATGGTGTTGAGCTTCTTGAGTGTTGTTGGAGCTGCACTCATCCAGGCAATTGGAGAGTATTCCATCACACTCCTTACTTGTGCCTTGTAGATAATGGAAAGGCTTTGGGGAGTCAGGAGGTGAGACACTCGCCGCAGAATACCCAGCCTCTGACCTGCTCTTGTTACCACAGTATTTATGTGGCTGGTCCAGTTAAGTTTCTGGTCAATGGTGACCCCCCAGGATGTTGATGGTGGGGGATTCGGCGATGGTAATGCCGTTGATTGTCAAGGGGCGGTGGTTAGACACTCGCTTGTTGGAGATAGTCATTGCCTGGCACTTGTGTGGTGCGAATGTTACCTGCCATTTATCAGCCCAAGCCTGAACATCATCCAGGTCATGTTGCATGCGGGCATGGATTGCTTCATTACCTGAGGAGTTGTGAATGGCGCTGAACACTGTGCAGTCATCAGCGAACATCCCTGACCTTATGTTGGAGGGAAGGTCATTGATGAAGCAGCTGAAGATGGTTGGGCCTGGGAAACTTCCCTGAGGAACTCCTACAGCGATGTTCTGGGGCTGTGATGATTGACCGCCAACCACCACAACCATCTTCCTTTGTGCTAAGTATGACTCCAGCCAGTGGAGCATTTCCCCCCCCCCCCCCCATTACCATTGACTTCAGTTTTACTAGAGCTCCTTGATGCCACACTCGGTCAAATACCAGGGATAACTCCCCTGCTCTTCTTTTAAATAGTGCCTTTTACAAAGGATAGAATGGTTACAGCACAGAAGGAGGCCATTCGGCCAGTCGAGCCCGTGCTGGCTCACTGCAAGAGCACTTCAGCTAGTCCCTCTCCTCCGCCCTTATATAGAATCATAGAACATCCACCTTAGAGAGCAGACGGGGCCTCAGTTTAACGTCTTATCTGAAAGATGGCACCTCCGACAGTGCGGCACTCCCTCAGCACTGCACTGGGAGCGTCAACCTCGATTTTTTTTTGTGCTGGAGTGGGGACTTGGAGCCCTGACCTTCTGATTCAGAGGCGAGAGGGTGCTACCAACTGAGCCTCGGCTGACACATCAAATGATACGGATGTGCTTCCCCACCCAATCTATTGGGAGCGACCGGCAGCATTTTGCGAGCACGCCCTAAAATCCTGAAGTTGCGGTCAGTTTCAAAGGCGATATGACGGCCGAATGCTGACAGTTCACCGTCATCAAGACTGCCAGTTCCGGCCCATTACTTTTGAGAGAGCCTCCCAACTCAAGGACTTATTTTCCAGATTCCCGGAGGAATTCCATTCTGGTCCTGGTGGAATTAATGATGGTCATTCCAAGACTTCCATCTTCCTCCACTTGTGTGGACCTGCTCCAGTGGGGCATAACCATTTTGCATCAGAGCTTAAAGGAACATAAACAGGAGGAGGCCATTCAGCCCCTCGAGCCTGTTCCGCCATTCAATGAGATCACGGCTGATCTGTATCTCAACTCCAACTACCCGCCTTGGTTCCGTAACCCTTAATACCCTTGCCCAACAAAAATCTATCAATCTCAGTCTCAAAATTTTCCATTGACCCCCCTCGGCCTCGACAAGTTTCTGAGGGACAGAGTTTGAGATTTCCACTACCCTTTGTATGAAGAAGTGCTTCCTGACATCACCCCTGAATGGAGCTCAAATTTTTAAGGTTATGCCCTCTTGTTCTAGACGTCCCTCACCAGAGGAAATAGGGTAGAGAGAGAGAAACTATCAAATCCATTAATCACCTTAAACACCTCAATTCGACCACTCCTTAATCTTCTGTAATAGAAGCCTGGTCTCTGCAACATGTCCTCACAATTTCTACTCAATGAATGAAAAACATTTGTTCTTTGCACCACCTGTGCCAGATCCTTGTGTGCTTCCCACGTACAAAAATAAATGCAGGAAATCCCCCAGAACAAGGCAAAGCTCTGTTCTTCCTGAAAATGAATCTACGGCTTGATAACTATAAAAGAACTATGACTGAATCATTATCAGAAAGCAAATAGCCCAGATAATTCCCGGGGCTCTGCTCTGATTAGAATGGGCAATGTTATCTAAAGAATGTAGCTTTTAGCAAGGAAGCCTGAACACAGCCTTGGCCGTCTGAATGCCAGGTGCATGTTGATGTCTTCCGAGATGAGCATTTTTCCTGCCAAAAGGATGTATTGTTACAAGATTCAGAAGATCCAGATGTAAGGAATAGGGGGGGAACAGCCCTCACTGCCCTCAGTCTCCTATATAACCCAGCATTGATAGGAGGTGGACACTCCTAGAGGGAAAAAGCGGGGAATTATAGATCGGTAAGCCTGACATCGGTAGTGGGGAAAATGCTAGAGTCTTTTATAAAAGATGTAATAGCAGAGCACTTGGAAAGCAGTGACAGGATCAGACAAAGTCAACATGGATTTACAAAAGGTAAATCATGCTTGACTAATCTACTGGAATTTTTTGAGGATGTAACTGGTAAAATAGATAAGGGAGAACCAGTGGATGTGGTGTATTTGGACTTTCAGAAGGCTTTCGATAAGGTCCCGCATAAGAGATTAGCGTGCAAAATTAAGGCACATGGGATTGGGGGCAAGGTATTGACTTGGATAGAGAACTGGTTGGCGGACAGAAAGCAAAGAGTTGGAATAAACGGGTCGTTTTCCGAGTGGCAGGCAGTGACTAGTGGGGTACCGCAGGAATCGGTCCTTGGACCCCAGCTGTTCGCAATATATATTAATGATCTGGACGAGGGAATTGGATGTAGTATCTCCAAATTTGCAGACGACACAAAGCTGGGTGGGAGGGTAAGCTGTGAGGAGGATGTCGTGAAACTCCAGTATGATTTGGACAAGTTGGGTGATTGGGCAGAAACATGGCAAATGCACTATAATGTGGATAAATGTGAGGTTATCCACTTTGGTGGCAAAAACAGGAAGGCAGATTATTATTTGAATGGCAATAGATTGGGAGAAGGGGAAGTGCAAAGAGACCTGGGTGTTATTGTGCACCAGTCGCTGAAGGTAAGCATGCAGGTGCAGCAGGCGGTTAAGAAGGCAAATGGTATGTTGGCCTTCGTAGCAAGAGGGTTCGAGTACAAGAACAAGGATGTCTTGCTGCAGTTGTACAGGGCCTTGGTGAGACCGCACCTTGAGTATTGTGTGCAGTTTTGGTCACCTTACCTGAGGAAGGATGTTCTTGCCATGGAGGGAGTGCAGCGAAGATTCACCAGGCTGATACCTGGGATGGCAGGAATGACGTATGAGGAGAGATTGTGTAGATTGGGCTTATACTCACTGGAGTTTAGAAGATTGAGAGGGGATCTCATCGAAACCTATAAAATTCTGTCAGGTCTGGACAGACTAGATGCAGAAAGGATGTTTCTGATGGCCGGGGAGTCCAGAACCAGGGGTCATAGTCTAAGGATAAGGGGTAAGCCATTTAGGACTGAAATGAGGAGGAATTTCTTCACCCAGAGAGTGGTGAACCTGTGGAATTCTCTGCCACAGAGGGCGGTGGAGGCCAGTTCATTAAATATATTCAAGAAAGAGTTAGATATATTTCTTAAGGCTAAAGGGATCAAGGGATATGGGGAGAAGGCAGGGACAGGGTACTGAATTTGGATGATCAGCCATGATCTCATTGAATGGCGGAGCAGGCTCGAGGGGCCGAATGGCCTACTCCTGCTCCTATCTTCTATGTTTCTATGTTTCTATCCAACATTTCTTGGATTTATGGGACCTCCTTTCATCAATTGCCAGGGGATGCTGCACCTTGACTATATGGTGGCACCAATGGCTCAGTGGGAAGCACTCTTGCCTAGGAGTCAGAAGGTTGTGTGTTCAGAGTCCCACTCCAGAGACCTGAGCACAAAAACCCAGGTTGAGGAAGTGCTGCACTGTCAGACTTGGACTTGGGTGTACAGGACACAGTTTCAACATTTGCAGATGACACAATACTTGGAAGTATAGTGAACAGTGAGGAGGAGAGTGATAGACTTCAAGAGGACACAGACAGGCTGGTGGAATGGGTGGACGCGTGGCAGATGAAATTTAACGCAGAAAAGTGCAAAGTGATACATTTTGGTAGGAAGAACGAGGAGGGGAAATATAAACTAAAGGGTACAATCCTAAAGGGGGTGTTTGAACAGAGAGACCTGGGGGTATCTGTGCACAAATCATTGAAGGTGGCAGGGCAGGCTGAGAAAGCGGTTAATAAAGCATACGGGATCCTGGGCTTCATAAATAGAGACAGAGTACAAAAGCAAGGAAGTTATGATGAACCTGTATAAAACACTGGTCCGACCTCAACTGGAGTATTGTGTCCAATTCCGGGCATCGCGCTTTAGGAAGGATGTGAAGACCTTAGAGAGGGTGCAGAAAAGATTTACGAGAATGATTCCAGGGATGAGGGACTTCTGTTACGTGGAGAGACTGGAGAAGCTGGGGTTGTTCTCCTTAAAGCAGAGAAGGTTGAGAGGAGATTTGATAGAGGTGTTCAAAATCATGAGGGGGTCTAGACAGAGTAGAGAGAGAGAAACTGTTCCCATTGGCGGAAGGGCCGAGAACCAGAGGACACAGATTGAAGGTGATTGTCAGAAGAACCAAAGGCGACATGAGGGAAAACTTTTTTGCGCAGCGAGTGGTTAGGATCTGGAATGCACTGCCTGAGAGGGTGGTGGAGGCAGACTCAATCACGGCTTTCAAAAGGGAGTCGGATAAGCACCTGAAGGAAAGAAATTTGCAAGGCTACAGGGAAAGGGCGGGGGAGTGGGACTAGCTGAAGTGCTCTTGCAGAGAGCTGGCATGGGCTCGATGGGCCAAATGGCCTCCTTCTGTGCTGTAACCATTCTATGATTCTATATTAGGTGCTGTCGTTCAGATGAGACGTTAAGCCGAAGCCCCGCCTGCTCTCTCAGGATGGATGTAAAAGATCACATGGCACCAATCTTCCCTCTAATTTTTTTCCCATTACGCGGTCCTTTTAAATATGCTGCCCGGCCGTGGGTGCGCGGTAACTCTTGCAGCGGCTGGCGAGCGGCATGCATGGGACCTCGCGGTTGATGGGCAGCCGCGCACCTTAGGGGGAGCATTGCCTGGCACTATATCGAAGAAGAGCAGGGGGAGTTATCCGCGGTGTCCTGGCCAATATTTATCCCTCAACCAACATCACTAAAACAGATGATCTGGTCATTATCACATTGCTGTTTGTGGGAGCTTGCTGTGCGCAAATTGGCTGCTGCGTTTCCTACATTACAACAGCGACTACACTTCAAAGGCACTTCATTGGATGTAAAGCCCTTTGGGACGTCCTGAGGCAGTGAAAGGCGCTATAGAAATGCAAGTCTTTTTTTTTCTTTTACATGTAGGGTCTGCCTTGAAATACAGGCTTTCTCGATGGTCGGGGAGTGGTTAGGCCAGAGAGTATTTGACCCTGGAAGTAATGAAGCAACCTCTTTACTTTGGCAGAGAAAGTACTTCCCTTGGGCCAGGATAGCTCAGTGTTCCAGTCTTGATACTTTGTTGTCCCCATAAATCTAGGCTGACTCTCCAGTGCAGTGCTGCAGTGTTGGAGGAGCCGTCTTTCAGATGAGACGCTAAACCGAGGCCCCGTCTGCTCTCTCAGGTGGGTGTAAAAGATCCCGCGGGCACTATTTCGAAGAAGAGCGGGGGGGGAGTTCTCCCCGGTGTCCTGGGGCCAATATTTATCCCTCAACCAACATTAAAAAAAACCCAGATGATCTGGTCATTATCACATTGCTGTTTGTGGGAGCTTGCTGTACACAAATTGGCTGCCGCGTGTCCTACATTGCAATAATGACTACACTTCAAAAAGTACTTAATTGGCTGTAAAGCGCTTTAAGACGTCCGGTGGTTGTGAAAGGCGCTTTGATATGCAAGTCTTTCTTTCTTTCTTTCAAAAGCTGATTGGATTCCACTCCATGCCATCCTTGAATTCTGCCACATGGATATGGTCAGACCAGGCACAGAAACATAGGAAAGCTCAAGTCTGGGAAAGGCCATTGAGTGCTACTGTCCTCACACTTGTAACCAATGGTACTTGTCTAATTTTGCCTTGAAGAGATCTAAGCTTCTTACTCATAGAATCATAATGGCACAGAAGGAGGCCATTCGGCCCATCGAGTCCGTGCCGGCTCTCTGTAGAGCAATCCAGTCAGTCCCATTCCCCCGCTCTATCCCCGTAGCCCTGTAAGTTTATTTCCCTCAAGTGCCTGTCCAGCCTCCCCTTGAAAACACTGAGTGTCTCCGCTTCCACCACTTCCGTCGGCAGCGAGTTCCAGGTCCTCACCACTCGCTGCGTAAAAAAGTTTTTCCTCACGTCCCCCCTGTATCTCTTGCCTGAAACCTTAAATCTGTGTCCCCTAGTCCTTGTACCATCAACTAGTGGGAACAGCCTTTCCCCGTCTAGCCTATCCAAACCCGTCATCATCTTGTCCACCTCTATCAAATCACCCCTCAACCTCCTTTGCTCTAATGAAAACAAATCCAACTTCTCCAACCAGCTTGTACTCCTACAAACACCTATTGGCAAATGAGTCCAGAACTTGTATTGATTTCTTTGTGGGTTCAATGACGAGACATTTATGAAAGAGAATGTCTTTTAATCTAAAGTCTGTTCAACTCTTTATACAGCATTTACAGGAGACATCATGCTAGTGATGCATCTAGAACAAAACTGAAACTAAACTAAACTGCCTTGCTTGTCTCGGTCACATGCCCTCTGCTGGTCAGGCACAAGCAATCAATACATGCTGGTAAGGCATCATAATCAAACAGGCAAATACCATCTCTATTTGCTGATATCATTACATCTCCTTTTCTTAAAACAAAAGTATTTTACTTTTAACTAACAACATGTTTTCTTTGTATTAATCTGCATTTTAACTGTAACACTTAATGAACTTACATTATCATTATCATGATCAAGGTTTTTTAACCTTGCTTTGTGCGTTCACATGAAATATGTCAATACACTAGAACTTGAAGAAAGAATAAGATAACATTACTTCCTTCTATAACAATAGTCCTTAAATTTGCTCAATGAGTCTCTCAGGAGGCGTCACGTGTCTTGAGGATTTTCTGATTGATTGTCCTTGAATCTGAGTTGTTGCCTCAGATGATTGGTTCTCAGCTGTGTGATCAGGTTGTTCAACAGTATCAGTCTCTTGACCTGCTGTGGCTGGTCCCATGAGAAGATCTCGACGATTTCTTCTCAGAACAGCACCCTCATCTGTTTGAATGGTGTATGATCTTGGTTGAACTTCACTCAGGACAGTTCCCTTCTGAGTCCATGTGTTTGTTTTGTCTTTCAACCTTACTTGGTCACCAGTGTGGAGTTCAGGTAGGTTTTGTGTTCCTCTGTCATAGTAGTACTTTTGCTTTTCTTTCTGTTGTTCTTTGAACTTCCTCACTTTCTCCCCCTCTTTTGTTTCCAGGAGGTTCTCCGGGATGGGTAGGTTTGACCTTAGCCGACGTCCCATCAGGAGTTGGGCTGGTGACGTACCACACTCGAGCGGCGTTGTGCGGTATACAAGTATGCTTTGGTAGAAGTCAGTTCCACTGTCTTTTGCCTTGTACATCAGTCTTTTCACTGTGTTTGCGGGCTCTCCTGGGTCAACAGCTCTGGACAACGTGTCTACTGTATACATCAGCTTACCCGGTGTGTACGCAACATTCAGTTCATCATAGACTGTCTCTCCTTCGCTTTCCACAACGAGGACTCTCTTTACCAGGTTCAGTCTCTCACAGGCTTTTAAACCTAATATGGCTTGCACATCCTTTGGCACCACGATTAATGCTAGCGTGTGCTCTCTGTCCTTGTGTGTTACTTTGACAATGCATCTTCCTTTCACTGGTATATCAGTACCTGAGTATCCTGTCACTTTCACTTTTATTCCATGTATCTTTGGTCTGGGTCTAATTTTCTTAAAATCAGTCTCTGATATCACATTAACTTGTGCTCCAGTATCCAATTTAAATGGAATGTGTATGTCATTCACTTTTAGTGTCAACATCCAGTCTCTTTCTTCTTTTTTGTTTTCAGACACAACATCTACATAGAACTCCTCTATCTCGCTTTCATCTACTGTATGGACCTTGCTTTGTTGCGCTTGGTTCTTACAGCAATGGGCATAATGGTTGTTCTTGTTGCAACTATTGCATGTTTTACCATATGCTGGACACTTTTTTGGTGGATGCTGTGTACCGCATCGACTACATGACTTTCGATTGTCCCTTTCATTTTCGTTCGCTGGCCACGCCTCTTTTTTCACATTGGCGCTCTTTTTGTTAAACAGTTTGTATCCGTTCATTCTTACTGCATCCACGTTGCAGCTACTGTCACTGAACAGCTCCTTTGCCTGCAACTTCACAGTCTCTGTAGCCCTACACAGTGCTATGGCTTTTCCCAGGTCTAGATCTTGCTCTCTTAGCAGTCTTTCCCTTAGACCATTATCTGGAATACCACACACCAGTCTGTCTTTTATCAGCGAGTCTGTCAATCCCCCAAATTCACACGATTTGCTTCTGTTTCTCAGTTCAGTCACATACTGATCAATAGTCTCTCCCGTTTTCTGTACACATGTGAAAAATCTGTGCCTCTCAAACGTCACGTTACGTTTAGGTATGCAGTAGGCCTCAAACTGTTCCATTATTTTATCTAGCTTCATTTTGTCTCCATTAGCAGCGAATGTGAAGTTATTATACACCTCCAGCGCTTCATCACCCACGACATGTAAGAACAGTGACGATTTCCTTTTATTACTTTTCTCGTCAGCTCCGATTGCTGATAAATACAACCCCACACGTTGTTTGAACCTTCTCCAATTTTCAGCCACATTACCTGTCAACTGAAGCGTCGCCGGTGGGAGTAAACCTTCCATTTTTCACTTCATTAGCTATTCTCTAATGGTAAGTAACGATGTTCTCTTTTGGCTTGCTAATCTGTGGAGAGCTGATTTAACTTCAGATTTTTCCTCTTCATCTCTTTCAATCACTTCTGACACCATGTATTGATTTCTTTGTGGGTTCAATGACGAGACATTTATGAAAGAGAGTGGCCTAGAAATTCAGTGCCCTTAGCGCCGATTTTGCGGCGCTAGAGGGCCTAGCGCTGCAATTGGCGCTGGCGCCGAAATTGCCTGGGGCCCTTCCGCCGCGGTAGACTGGTAGCGCTGCGCCGGCACCGATGACGTCATCGGTGTGCGCAGCGTCCCGGTTGCCATGCCGACGGGCCCCAGCGCCGAAATTCAGTTGCGGCCGCCTCGCCCGTGGCAGCCGCAACTAAGACTCTGGCAACAGAGTCTTACATGACTTTGCGCCGGCGCATTAAAGGCCCCGCGGCGGCCGGCCGCTTTCCCGCCGGCCGCCTGGCCGCAGCTCCCTCCCCGGACTTCCCCCCCCCCCCCCCCCCCCCGGAACAGAAGCAAGCCCGGCACTTGTCCAAGGTGCCGGGCTCATTTTTAAAAAGATTTTCGCGGGCCGCGGCCGGGTGCAGGCAGCTCCTCCTTAAGGGAAGGAGGAGGCCTGCACTTCCCGAACCTGCCGCACCGCAGCGGGCGCCGCAGCGCCGGAATAGCGCCGAAATTCAGCGCGTTGCGCCAGTTTTCAGGCGCAAACAGCTCTCAGCAGCGCCGGCAGCCGTTTGGGCGCAGAACTATTGAATTTTGGGCCCGACCAGCGCGACTTAGCTCCGGCACTAACTTCCGGCGCTAAAGCCCTGGCTGCGCCAAAACTCAATTTCTAGGCCAATGTCTTTTAATCTAAAGTCTGTTCAACTCTTTATACAGCATTTACAGGAGACATCATGCTAGTGATGCATCTAGAATGAAACTGAAACTAAACTAAACTGCCTTGCTTGTCTCGGTCACATGCCCTCTGCTGGTCAGGCACAAGCAATCACTACATGCTGGTAAGGCATCATAATCAAACAGGCAAATACCATCTCTATTTGCTGATATCATTACAGAACTCTTCCACCCTCTCAGTGAAGTAATCGTTTTACATCCCATCTGAATCTACCCCTTTGCAGTTTATACGTGTGTCCCTTTGTTCTATCATCAAATATCCTTGACTAATCCTCTACATTCCTAAGCCTTACTAATTTCAATGCCTATACCCATATCATCTCCCAGTCCTGAGAAGGATTTCACTTCTTCATGAGCTTTATTCTTTAAGTCCCTAATGACAAACCAGGAAGTAATGGATGGGAACACAAATGGAAAAGGGGGTCGTCTCTGCTGCGAGGGCTGCACGGCCAGGGTTTGGGGCCTGCATGTGCCCCCCCCCCCCTCCAAGGCAGCAGTTTGGATACCCCTTGCCCTCTGAGAATCAGGTTCATGAAAGGCACTTGGCAAAAAAACAAAAAAACCTGTTCGTTCATCCAGACTTGGCTCCAGTCTGAGATCTAAATATGAGATCTGAGCAAACATGTCAGAATCTTGCGAACCCATCTTCTAGCCATAAGTTTTTTGTGCAAGACTATCAATCAGAATTAGTGGACTTTACGCTTGACAGGTAAGTCTGCTTTTTCTGAAAAATCCTATCTCACTTAGGGTACTTAATGGTGTTGAAATGTTATTGGCCCAGCGAGTGTTGCATCCTTTGAAAGGAAGCTCGCCACTTTGTTTGTGTGTACAGAGTTTAGATTTTCCACTATCGATAGAATTAAGAGTGTTCACTACCTGGCACTAAAACAGGCTTGAGTTCCCCAAAGCTTTTCCTTATCTGAGGAAGGATGTTCTTGCCATGGAGGGAGTGCAGCGAAGATTCACCAGACTGATACCTGGGATGGCAGGAATGACGTATGAGGAGAGATTGGGTCGATTGGGCTTATACTCGTTGGAGTTTAGAAGAATGAGAGGGGATCTCATTGAAACTTATAAAATTCTAACAGGACTAGACAGACTAGATGCAGGAAGGATGTTCCCGATGGCCGGGGAGTCCAGAACCAGGGGTCACAGTCTAAGGATAAGGGGTAAGCCATTTAGGACAGAGATGAGGAGGAATTTCTTCACCCAGAGAGTGGTGAACCTGTGGAATTCTCTACCACAGAAGGCAGTTGAGGCCAATTCATTAAATATCTTCAAGAAGGAGTTAGATATATTTCTTAGGGCTAAAGGGATCAAGGGATCTGGGGAGAAAGCAGGGAGAGGGTACTGAACTTGGATGATCAGCCATGATCGCATTGAATGACGGAGCAGGCTCGAGGGGCCGAATGGCCTACTCCTGCTCCTATCTCCTATGTTTCTATGTCTATGTTTTCTTCATCCTACTGTCTGTGAAAGGTGGTGTACAACAGAGGCACAGAGGCCTAGATCAAGGTCTGCAGTTACGACGTGCAGAAGCAAACTGCAAAGAGCTCGTTCCTGCCTTCGCCATCATTCTCCCAGTGCAGTGCTGAGGGAGTGCCGTGCTGCCGGAGGTGCCATCGTTCGGCTGAGATGTTAAACCGAGGCCCGTCTGCTCTCTGAGGTGGATGTAAAATATCCCATGGCCACTATTTCGAAGTGTCACACTATGTCCTGGCCAATATTTATCCCTCAATCACAAAAACGGATTATCTGGTCATTATCACATTGCTGTTTGTGGGAGCTTGCTGTGCGCAAATTGGCTGCCGCGTTTCCTACATTACAACAGTGACTACACTTCAAAAAAAGTACTTCATTGGCTGTAAAGCGCTTTGGGATGTCCTGAGGTCATGAAAGGCACTATATGAATGCAAGTCTTTCTGTCTTTAATGGTACGCAGATATGACAACTGTGCTGTCAAAACTAAACAACTGTATTTGGCCAGCCTGCGGGACGTCATTTGGAGGTTGAGGTCCAACCTCCACTATGGATGCTGAGATTCTGTTGCAGGAGTCAAAACCGTTGTGGCATAGCCATTGACAGCCTCCCGATCTACTGGGAGGTTTATCTTCCCTTCATTTCCTGTTCCGTCCAAAGACCTAGGAAGAGTCATTCTGCTGGCCAAGCAAAATGGTTCTCGGACTTTCTGACGCTGAGCATCAATGAGCCCTCCCAGATCTTGTAGAAACAGAATCTGCGAACACGGGCGTAATTTGGCTGCGCTTCAGGAACATCAGAAGTCTACCCATTCTTGACTCCAATCCTTCGTTCTATATCTGGTTCGCTTGTGTACTGTTGCAGTCCCTCCCTTTAATGAGCAGCTCCTTATCAGTAGTGTAATGATCAATAACATGTCATTCTATAGTGGACACTAGGTGGAGCCGTAGAGCTGTGTAGAGCTGTATATAGCTGTATGTATATAAGACTACACTACCCAGCTGTATGTATATTAAGACTACATTACCCATGAGGCACTAGGCCACCCACAAGGCAGCAGTCGAGATGGATGCCTCTACAGATACTGTACCTAGTCCACATGTGCTCAATAAAAGTGTTTAGCAAAAGCTAGCTGTGTTCATAATAAGAATGTCTTTATTAATGAACATAAGAAGTAGGTGGTTTTATTACAACTTTGTCTGAGAAAGGCAATTTTGGCGAATAAATAAAACAGCAAAAGAAGCCATCTTTACTCTGGTTGCCAACTTTTTACATTAACCAGAAATGGTTTACAATTACAAGTTTACCAAGGACTCCACACTCTGTTAATACCATTTACACAGACGATGTATGTAAAATATATGTTAAGAAGATCTTGTACCAGACTCTGCCACCCTCCAAATGGAGAAGGATGCGTGATGATCCTTCTTTGTTGAAGATAGTCTGGAAGAGTGCACTTGTGTCTCCTCTTCACCCCACAAGATCTTCCTCCCCCTTACATCCTCAATGTGTTGTCACCGAGACTCATCACACTGTTTCCTACACCATCTTCTTCCTTAAGACCAACAACACTCGAGAAGCTCGACAACATCCAGGACAAAGCAGCCCGCTTGATTGGCACCTCATCCACCACCTTAAACATTCACTCCCTCCACCACCGGCGCACCGTGGCTGCAGTGTGGACCATCTACAAGATGCACTGCAGCAGCTCGCCAAGGCTTCTTCGGCAGCACCTCCCAAACCCGCGACCTCTTCCACCTAGAAGGACAAGGGCAGCAGGCGCATGGGAACACCACCACCTCCAAGTTCCCCTCCAAGTCACACACACCATCTGGACTTGGAAATATATCGGCCATTCCTTCATCGTCGCTGGGTCAAAATCCTGGAACTCCCTCCCTAACAGCGCTGTGGGAGTACCTTCACCACACAGACTGCAGCAGTTCAAGAAGGTGGCTCACCACCACCTTCTCACGGGCAATTAGGGATGGGCAATAAATGCTGGCCTCGCCAGCGACGCCCACATCCCATGAGCGATTTAAAAAAAAGATGGTGGAACTCCTCATCTCCGTCCTCTCTCCTGCAGCCTGCAAGCTTTTGAGACACATGCATTGAGTCATCTAATCAATCTTTCTGGATTCTCTCCCACTCTTCATCTCCCACTACTATCTGCATTATGGGTGGCGCCCTTCACCTACATTGTAAATTGCAGATTGGAAGTTGGAAACAGAACGTTCAGTGGGCTGAATGGCTTGTCTTTCTCCTTTATTTGCTCATGTCTCTGGTTCCTCGCTAGCTTGCATGTGTAGGAGACTGGAATCTGGGGTCAACCTGGCATCAGTCTTTTACTTTTATTTATCTAGGCCAAAAATACTGGTCACATTGCAGGGAACTATTGCCTTGAAACTATTGATTGCATCTGAATGCTTAAGAACATAAGAAATAGGAGCGGGAGTCGGCCATTCGGCCCCTCGAGCCTGCTCCGCCATTCAATAAGATCATGGCTGATCTTCTGCCTCATCTCCACCAATACTCCCTCTAATTTTTTTCGTGCGTGGTCCCTTACATTTGCTGCACGCATGTGTGCTATCTTCCAGCTTGTGAGCGGCCTGTGCGGGACCTCCTGATTGATGCGCGCCCACGCGCCCACATATCAATCGGGGGAACATTGAACTCCACCTTCCCACCCTATCCCCATATCCCTTGATTCCCTTAATATCCAAAAATCTATCGATCTCTGTCTTGAATACACTCAACGACTGAGCCTCCACAGCCCTCTGGGGGAGAGAATTCCAACGATTCACCACCCTCTGAGTGAAGAAATTTCTCCTCATCTCAGTCCTAAATGGCCGACCCCTTATTCTGAGACTGTGACCCCTGGTTCTAGACTCTCCAGCCAGGGGAAACAGCCTCTCAGCATCTACCCTGTCAAGCCCCTTAAGAATCTTAGGGGAAAAAATTCGGTTGGTTAGCGCCTCCCTCTTGTGCCTCCAGGGGGCGCTAGCAACTTAACGCCCGAGCGCGGCGATTTCAGCGCTGCTCTCGAAATTGACCTGGCGTTTTACAGTGGCGCTAAACACTACCGCCACGATCTCCTGCACCCGCAGATCGTGATGCCATGCAAGCGTGCAATGCCCCGGTAGCGCCCCGGACTGGAAATTGATTCTTGCCCCCTGCCTTAGCGCTTGCCGCTAGGAACGACAGGTAGAGGGGGATGTTTTGAAGGCGGGAAGGGACTGGGGGAGCGCTGTTTAATGGCGTGCGCTTCCTTCTTTCTCTTGTCGGCAAACTTTTTGGCATACGCAGGTTGAGAGGGAGAAAGACGTCCAGAGAGATTTAACGCTGTCCTAAGGAGTTTTGGTCCTGAGCACCACTTTTCAGGTTCCTATTTATCTGAGCTCCATATTTACAGGAAACTTTGGTTTATCCGGAGGTTGTATGTCCGGAATACTCGATCTAACGGCAAAAATCAGGAGCCGTTTTCTATAAGTTTTTTTAGTTCTCGTTCTTTTTTTTCCCCAGTCAGGCACTGCAAGGTCTGTAGCTATAGCAACAGCTTCAGCTAGAGACGCTTGCAGCTGCAGCCGACTCTTTAGAAGCTGTTGCTAAGCAACAGTGTTTGTTGTCAGATACGGAGATGAAAACCTCCGTATGCTTCAACATTAACTTTGTATGTCCGGCAGTTTTCATAGATCGGCAACACGCCGGTCCCGTCGGTGCCGGATATCACAAAGTTTCCTGTACCACATTTAGAAGATTTTAAATGGGGGCTGTACTAACTCGGGGCGTCGTCCTCCAGCTTCACCTTCGGAGGCAGCAGAGGCAAAGAGAGAGAGTGGCAAATGTGGCCAGAGGGAGGAGGGCCAACAGGCCTCTGCACAGGAGACCTTACCCTCCCAGGGTATTCCGGGAGCAATTCTCCGACATTCATTTGTCTGAGGAGCAGTGTTTCCGCAGGCTGCGCTTCAGCAAGGAGGTGGTTACCGAGCTCTGCCACCTCCTGCAACCAGATCTGCAGCCTCAGCTCAGGACCAGGACATCTCTGTCGGTGGCAGTGAAGGTGATGGTGGCTCTGAATTTCTATGCCGGCGGCTCCTTCCAGGCTTCAGCTGGGCACGTAGCGAATATCTCCCAGTTCGCTGTCCATTGCTGCATCCGGGAGGACACAACTGCTCTTTACAAAAGGAGAAGGCAGTACATCTCTTTCCCCATGACCTGGGACAAACAGCGTGAACGGGCATGTGGCTTCGCTAGGATAGCGGGCTTCCCCATGGTTCAGGGCGCCATTGTCTGCACGCACGTGGCATTGCGGGCACCTCATGAAAATGCAGAGGTGTCCCGAAACCGCAAGGGCTTCCACTCTCTGAATGTCCAGTTGGTGTGCGACCAGGGATTGGTGCACCACCTCAGGAGGAGGAAGAGGGAGAGGAGGAGGGGGCGGCGGCGGAGGATGAAGAGGAGGATCAGCAGCACCAACGTGGGAGGGAGGCGCTCAATGTTTCCTCTGCAAGGGCGGTGAATGCCTGATAAGACACCACTTCTAACGAATGACAGAGAAGATGACCTTCTTGGATGAAGAAGCACATCATCGCAAGCATCCCGCAACCCCCATTGCCGGGCAAAGCTCCAATGAGTCAAATCAGCAAAGTTGTAAAGTTCCAATAAATTTTTTTATTTATATTACAAACTGTGTCTTATTTATTCAGGACAAACAATTAGAAACAAACACAACAATTCATAAACAAACAAAACTCGTTCTTACTACATCGAGATAAGTGTCAACACAGTAAACAAATATGTTAAGATGAACATCAAACTTTCCCACAAACATTCCCCCCATTTATTACATAATTTACTTTATGGCCTTCGAGGGTGATCTCCATCCCCTGCGCACTTCCCCCCCTTCCCACCCTACTGCTCCTCCGTCATGTGGCCCCAGTGGCTGCAGCAAGAACATAAGAACATAAGAAGTAGGAGCAGGAATAGGCCACTCGGCCCCTCGAGCCTGCTCCGCCATTCAATAAGATCATGGCTGATCTTGGGCTCAAAGCCACTTCCTAGCCCGCTCCCCATAACCCTTCACTCCCTTATCTTGCAAAAATCTGTCTATCTCCACCTTAAATGTATTTAATGACCCAGCCTCCACGGCTCTCTGGGGCAGAGAACTCCACAGATTTACGACCCTCTGAGAGAAGAAATTCCTCCTCATCTCAGTTCTAAAAGGGCGACCCTTTATTCTGAAACTATGCCCCCTAGTCCTAGATTTCCCCACGAGGGGAAACATCCTCTCTGCATCTACCCTGTCGAGCCCCCTCAGTATCTTATATGTTTCAATAAGATCACCTCTCATTCTTCTAAATTCCAATGAGTATAGGCCCAACCTGCTCAACCTTTCTTCATAAGTCAACCCCCTCATCTCTGGAATTAACCGAGTGAATTGTCTCTGAACTGCCTCCAATGCAAGTATATCCTTCCTTAAATAAGGAGACCAAAACTGTACGCAGTACTCAAGGTGTGGTCTCACCAGTACCCTGTACAGTTGTAGCAGGACTTCCCTGCTTTTATACTCCAACCCCTTTGAAATAAAGGCCAACATTCCATTTGCCTTTTTGATTACTTGCTGCACCTGCATGCTAACTTTTTGTGTTTCATGCACAAGGACCCCCAGGTCCCTCTGAACTGTAGCATTTTGTAATCTCTCTCCATTTAAATAATAATTTGCTTTTTTATTTTTCCTGCCAAAGTAGATAACCTCGCACTTTCCCACATTATACTCCATCTGCCAAATGTTTGCCCACTCGCTTAGCCTGTCTATTTCACTTTGCAGGTTCTTTGAGTCCTCTGCACAACTTGCTTTCCCACCCATCTTTGTGTCATCCGCAAACTTGGCTACATTACACTCGGTCCCTTCATCCAAGTCATTAATGTAGATTGTAAATAGTTGAGGCCCCAGCACCGATCCGTGTGGCACCCCACTAGTTACCATTTGCCAACCAGAAAATGACCCCTTTATCCCGACTCTCTGCTTTCTGTTAGTTAGCCAATTCTCTGTCCATGCTAATATATTACCCCCAACTCTGTGAGCTCTTATCTTATGCAGTAACCTTTTATGTGGCACCTTAGCAAATGCCTTCTGGAAATCCAAATACACCACATCCACTGGTTCACCTTTGTCCACACTGCTCGTTACATCTTCAAAGAACTCCAGCAAATTTGTTAAACAGGATTTCCCTTTCATAAAACCATGCTGACTCTGCTTGACTGCATTATGATTTTCCAAATGCCCTGCTACTGCTTCCTTAATGAAGGACTCCAGCATTTTCCCAACGACAGATGTTAGGCTAACTGGTCTATAGTTTCCTGCTTTCTGTCTCCCTCCTTTCTTAAATAGGGGTGTTACATTTGTGGTTTTCCAATCTACTGGGACTGCTCCAGAATCCAGGGAATTTTGGTATATTGCAACCAATGCATCCACTATCTCTGCAGCCACTTCTTTTAAGACCCTGGGACGCAGGCCATCTGGTCATGGGGACTTGTCGTCTTTTAGTCCCATTATTTTACCAAGTACTTTTTCCTTAGTGATAGTGATTCTCTTTAGTTCCTCCCTCCCTGTGGCCCCTTGATTATCCATTATTGGGATGTTGTTAGTGTCTTCTATCGTGAAGACAGATACAAAATATTTGTTCAGATTCTCTGCCATTTCCCCGTTCCCCATTATTAATTCCCCAGTCTCATCCTCTAAGGGACCAACATTTACTTTAGCTACCCTCTTCCTTTTTATATACCTGTAGAAGCTCTTACTATCTGTTTTAATGTTTCTTGCCAGTTTACTCTCATAATTCATCTTCTCTCTATTATTCTTATGATCACTCTTTCCTAGAGGATCCTTTACTATGAGATCATTTATTAATTCTGTCTCATTATACAACACCAGATCCAAGATAGCCTGCTCCCTGGTTGGTTCCATTACACATTGTTCTAGGAAACCATCCCGGATGCACTCTATGAACTCCTCCTCAAGGCTACCATGGCCAATTTGATTTGTCCAATCAATATGGAGATTAAGATCACCCATGATTATTACCGTACCTTTTTTACAGGCCTCCATTATTTGTTGATTTATACTCTGTCCAACAGTATTGCTACTGTTCGGGGGCCTGTAGACTACGCCCACCAGAGAATTTTTCCTCATATTATTTTTTATCTCCACCCAAACCGATTCTACATCTTGATCTTCTGAGCCAATCTCACTTCTCACCACTGCACTGATCCCATCCTTTACCAACAAAGCCACCCCACCTCCCTTTCCTTTCTGTCTATCCTTCTGAATTGTCAAATACCCTGGAATATTCAGTTCCCAGCCCTGGTCACCTTGCAACCACGTCTCTCTAATGGCGATCAGATCATACCCATTTGTATCTATTTGTGCCATCAACTCATCTACCTTGTTACGAATGCTGCGTGCATTCAGATATAGAGCTTTTAACTTTGTCTTTTTACCATTTCTCCTTGTTTTGGCCCCATTTTCCGTTGCACTCTTATTTTTAAACATTCTGTCCCTTCCTGTCACACTCTGGTTATTATTTCCCCCCTCTCTATCCTGCTGTATTGTTTCCTCATTTCTCATTGTCTTTTTAAATTCCCGCTCACCCTCTCCCTCTCCCTCACTACTGGGAACCCTCCCCCCCATGACAGAAGGCTGGCGGGAGGCTACTGAATGTTGGATTCAGAGCCTTGAAGGACGCCCTCGACCAGCTCTGGGCCTGGAGGGCCCGGCTGCAGACTGCACCAACTCTGCATGGGCGGCAGCAGTCTGGGCTGGCTGGGCTACAGGCTGTTGCAAGTGCAATGGGGAAGTGGCAGTGGTGGGAGCAGGAATACTGTCATCCCTGAGAGAGGACAGCACCTCCCTGCTCGACCGACACACTGCCACTCCCCCGGGGCAGCACCTCAGCATCCGGAGCACAGATTGCTGGCCTGCTGTGGCACCGTGAGATCCCCGGTGGACTGTGGGCGATCCAGCCAGGATAGCAGCAGTCAGCGCTTGTGTGGCATCAATCTGAGACTGCATGAGAGCAGCCTGAGACTGGAAGGCACCAGCCAATGACTCGATTGCAGCATTAAGCCATTGCGTTGCGTCGGCCTTTGCTGCAATGGATCCTGCCACCTCACCCATTACACGCAGCATGGGCTCTGGTTCACCACGGTCTCCCTGCAATTCCACCATCCTCTGCAACGAGGCAAGGATGGGTTTGAGGGTTTGCGCACAGATGACGGCTGTGCTAGCACCGGACTCCTCCATGCTCCTAGCCAGTCCATCCATGCTGTCGGGCGCCCTTGCCAATGCACCCATGAGCTCCGTATACATGCCCTGATGTAAGAAAACTACTAGGCACTTGGTCTAAGCGTTAAACAAAGCTTTAATCAACTGTTTTTCAACATGGAGATCTAGTTGTGTCCTTCACTAGTTCCTGTTAAAGAATGTCCTGCACAAGCTGGGCCCATGCCTGAGTATTTATACTCTCCCTGGACAGCGCCACCAGCAGGCCACCCAGTATTATTACATAAGTCATTTTCACATTAATGACAAGATTCATGTCATTCCCATTGCCTGCATATTCATGGCCGCAATGTCGAGGTCATCATCTGAGTGCTGTGCAACAGAGCGCGTGCGTGTACTCACCCTCCAGGGAGATGGCCCCCAAGCTTCCCTTCCCCCATGGCATTGCTGCAGCCCGCTGGGTCCCGGAGCTTCACCCACATCAGATGCAAACCCTCTGCTCCCCTCCAGTGAACGCGTGGCCCCAGTATCGGAACCGTCACCCTTGGGAGACGCAGGCGGTGAGGCTCCGGCTTCCTCCTCCTCTGGTGCGTCGCTGCCACTGGCAAGCTGAGTTACAGGCTGGTCAGCTGGTGTTTCACTATCTGAAACAGGAAGATACAAGAGTGGCTTTAGCATGATGACAGGGGGCCAGTAAGGGAGCAAGGACTGGAGACAGTTAGTTAGATTGAAAGTGTAAAAGGCTGGTGTTGTGAGGGGGAAGTGGTATGAGAGAGGAGAGAAAGCTGATAAACAAACCATTGTTGTCCCCAAGAGAGTCGACCTCTCCAACTGCCACGACGCCTACTACCTGGCTCGCAATGAGTCTGTGGACCCTCTCCTCCAATTCAGTGAGGGGTTGTAACTCCACCTGTCCTCCTCCCGTTCACTGGGTCTCTTGCCGGTTATGTGAAAGCTTGGCCTACAAGAAAAAAGACAGCGTGTGAGTAAGTGTACAGCCATGTGTTTGGCAGATGTGCCTACCATAGTTGAATAGCGAGGTGTGGGATGTGCATGTGAGTTTTATGAGATGGCCATAGGTCTTGGATAAGTGTTGGGCATTTGGGTATTTACACCGTCTGGGCACAGTGTGAGGTTGAGATGGTGGGATGTAGAGGGATTGAAAAGCAGGTACTCACTGACGTAAGACAACTACTAGGCACTTGGTCTGAGTATTAAACAAAGCTTTAATCAACTGTTTTTCAACATGGAGATCTAGTTGTGTCCTTCACTAGTTCCTGTTAAAGAATGTCCTGAGCAAGCTGGGCCCATGCCCGAGTATTTATACTCTCCCTGGACAGCGCCACCAGCAGGCCGCCCAGTATTATTTCATAAGTCATTTCCACATGAATGACAAGATTCATGTCACTCACCCTAACCACCCGAGTGAGGCCGTTGAACTTTTTACGACATTGTATGTGTCCTCTGCACCAGGCTCTGCGATGACACACGCTGGCCCCACCTCCCTCCAGTCTCTTCTAAACTTGCGGGGCAATGGCCTCCTGCCACTCTCTGGAAAGAGCACTGCCTGTCGCCGATCAACAGCGCCAACCAGAGCCACCGATGTCTGGTCGTTAAAGTGCCGGGCTCCCTCCCTGGGCCTCTGAGTATCCATCACTAGTATTAGGTGAGGAGGTGTTTGCAGGCCGAGATTGAAGGCTGCAATGAGTAGGGTGTGGCCAGCAAGAGGTGCCCTTTAAGTCTGTCTGGCTTCCATGGTTGCGGACATCGCCTGAGCTTCGGTAGTGTTCTGAGGTAGCGCCTCACTCCCCGATGTTAGCGCCTTAAGAGAGGTGTGCAGAGCCTGATTTAGCGCTCAAATCATCTCCAGGGGCAATGGAGACGAATTTCGCGGTCGGCGGCGATAATTAGCGCCGGGTGCTAAACTTTGCGCCCGGCCGACATTAGCACCCCGAAATGGGCGATACACGATTTTTCCCCCTTATCATCTTCTTCTTCTTAGTCAGTCCCTCGGAACCGAGGATGACTTGCTTCCACATTAAAAATGAGTTCACAGGTGACTGATGAGTCCAATGCGGGACCTACAGTCTCTGTCACAGGTGGGGCAGACGGTGGTTGAAGGGGCGGGTGGGTGGGGTGCTTGGGTTGACGTGCGCTCCTTGCGCGGTTTGCGCTTGGCTTCCGCTTGCTCCCGGCGAAGAGACTCGAGGTGTTCGGCTGCCTTCCCGGATGCTTCTCCTCCACTTTGTGCGGTCTTGGGCCAGGGATTCCCAGGTGACGGTGGGGATGTTATACTTTTTCAAGGAGGCTTTGAGGGTGTCCTTGAAGCACTTCCTTATGCATTTCAATGAAATCACTTCTCATTCTTACTCCCTATTCTACTTAACATGCTCGTCTGACATTCCACTGTCCGATATTTTTACAGAGGCATTTAAAATAAACAGGTTTAATGTCTCGAATGAAAGAGCAGGAAGGAGGAACCTCACACAAACATGTTAAGTGTTCATCTACTAATATTGGCAACTGTAGTCTCGTTCCTTTACAGGTTTCATTCTAAAACCAAAGTCTAAGTAGGTTATCGGGGGCCGTTTGAAGTGTTTGTTCCTTTCCAGGGACCCAGGGTGCTGCACCTCCGACGGTCAGACAGAAATTTGAGGGGGCGAGGAGAAAAGCGAAATGTTTAAAATATTCCACACTGATCATAGTCGGAGACCTAAGCGCCTTTGGTGGACTGCGGTAGGTAATGAGGACACGAGATAGTAATTCCCCTTCACAACGCTGAAAACCCCTCTTTGCTCCCCTCTGCACTAAAGCTTCTGCAAAGCGGGTGGGCTGACTGCGATGGCAAAAGTAGAGCATTTAACTTGCAAGGGCGTTTTGCATTTCCTATTTGTTGATATTTCTGATTGACCCAGTAGTGTGTGTTTGTGCGTGTGCTTAGGTGTTTGTGAGCTTGTGTGTTGTGCACAGTCTTGGCTGCATGTGTTTAGGTACATGTGTTTGTGTGTGTGTGTGTGTAACATCGCCCGTCTCCGCCCTTGCCGCAGCTCACCCGCTGCTGAGACCCTCATCTGTGCCTTGTTACCTCTAGACTTGACTATTCCAACGCACTCCTGGCCGGCCTCCCACATTCCATCCTACGGAAACTTGAGGTCATCCAAAACTCGGCTGCCCGTGTCCTAACTTGCACCAAGTCCCGTTTGCCCTTTGCCCCATTGCTGAAAACATTGAATACGATGGGTGCGAATGGACAACCTCATCTCCTCTTTCGAGAGAGGTAGGCTCAGCAAGTCTCTCCTCTCCCCTGCCTGACGTCTGATCTTGAAGTTGGAGAGCATACCCCGGATAAAATCCAAGATTTGGCCACTTACTGCCCAAGCTAATTATATTGCACACTTCTGCCCTACAAGAGATGGAACATTAAAGCTACTTCTGCAACCCCACACTCTGAGCAAGGAAGCTGCGCACAAAGGGATCGCAGGCCGGAGGTAGGACTACAAGAGTCCCCAACGGCCAGATCCGGCAGTGTTAAAGTCAGAGTCTGTATTCAGGTGTGCGACACGAGGCCGCGTCATTTTTAAAAAATTAGACGTCGGCACCTCTCCTGCCAGGGTTGCCAACTCTGGTTGGCCCTAATTCCTGGAGATTTTGTCACGTGATGCCCCCCCCCGCCTCCAACTGCCCCGCCCCCCTACGCCCCCCTCATTGGCCACCCGGCATGTCAATCCTCATGGGCACCGCCTTCCCGCGCTAATTAGCAAGCGAAACCGACTCTTCGTTTTATCTGATTGGATGATTCTTGACTGTCAGTCAAGCAGCCATCTTCAATATTTTTATAACTAATCGACAAAAGTATTTGAAGAGAATGAAAAAAAACCCATAATTTTTTTAAACGCCCCTATGATATTTTTTTCCCGGGTGTTGCTAGTAGCAGTGTGGTGGGAGATTAATCTTCAATTCCTGGAGACACCAGGAGGGTTGGCAATCCTATCCACCACCACCACCACCAACAACAATGACTTGCATTTATATAGCACCTTTAACATAATAAAACATCCCAAGGTGCTTGTCACCTTGCCAACCTATCCTTTCACTAACAGGAACTCTCATGGGGATCTGGTGTCCCTGACTCCATTAACAGGTTATATATTGATGTTGTGGTTTAAATGAAACTGATAGTTTATCCAGTGTCAAATATCACCTTTGCAAACTTTTACTTCTCCGGGCTTGTATTCGGCTGTTTTGAATAGGGTCCAGCAATCTGTGAACTTTCTCTTCCTGTCTGCAACTGTGCTCTGGTGTCTGTGGTTCGAATACCCTGGGGATCATGTATACAAACACTTTGTACCATTTTTGTACTTTTACATAATGGGTGTTTATCTGCCTTTGTTCTTTGAAGTACATTCTCACCTCCCGGCAAGTCCTGTAAATTAGGTTTAAGTGAGTCGTCAACCACTGAGAAAAACCTTTATTAAATGTCCGCCACATCACCAAGCTGGGACACAAATTTTTTATGAAGTTCTTGGCCAAGAAATTCGATTTGATTCTTGGGTGAGAGGCGGGTGGTGAAAGACTTGAATTTTTTTTAGGGCCTTTGAAGACCTCAGGACATTTCCAAAGCGCTTTACAGCAAATTAAGTAATTTTTTGAAGTGCAGTCACTGTTTTTTTCATTCGTTCCTGGGATGTAGACATCGCTGGCAAGGCCCAGCATTTATTGCCCACCCCAAGTTGCCCTCGAGAAGGTGGTGGTGAGCCGTCTTCTTGAACCGCTGCAGTCCGTGTGGTGAAGGTGCTCCCACAGGGCTGTTCGGGAGGGAGTTCCAGGATTTTGACCCAGCGACGCTGAAGGATCAGTGATATATTTCCAAGTCAGGATGGTGTGTGACTGGGAGGGGAACTTGGAGGTGGTGGTGTTCCCATGCGCCTGCTGCCCTTGTCCTTCTAGGTGGAAGAGGTCGCGGGTTTGGGAGGTGCTGCCGAAGAAGCCTTGGCGAGTTGCTGCAGTGCATCTTGTAGATGGTACACACTGCAGCCACGGTGCGCCGATGGTGGAGGGAGTGAATGTTTAAGGTGGTGGATGAGGTGCCAATCAAGCGGGCTGCTTTGTCCTGGATGGTGTCGAGCTTCTTGAGTGTTGTTGGAGCTGCACTCATCCAGGCAAGTGGAGAGTATTCCATCACTGTTGTAATATAGGAAACGCGGCAGCCAATTTGTGCACAGCAAGCTCCCACGTTAATTTTTTTTTAACTAAGTTTAGGGTTTGCTGTGTTACAGTGTTAGTTGCCCATTTTCTCTAAACCCATTTCAACATTGTAACGCCGTTTCTCTTACCCTTTACAACACTAAAGCCTCTATTTCCAACCTGCGCCCCCTGCTGGAGGAACCAGATGGCTGAATTGCCCCAAAGGTGTGTTTTTTCACGGCACTTATTAAACCTGTTTAACTAACGTGAGCAACCTGGCCAAGTCCATGTACAATCAACATGATCAATATCAAAGTACTGTCAGTGGTTACACCACTGCATTTTTTTGTCACATTATAAATCAGGACATGACTAACAATTTAACGGCTGAAAATTTTCCACATGCCCACTAACCTAACGGTGAAAGTCTGCCCTAATTAGACCATGGTGTAAAAGCCGAGATCAATTACAAAGCCGCATCAATCTCTGAGAAAATGTCAAGGGTGGGCGTGGGGGGGGGGGGGGGGGGCGGAGTCTGTTCGGGTCACTGTCTCAGAGCTCCTGAAAGCCCCGGGAGAAGTATCTCGTGGGTCATCGGAATTACAGCACAGAAGCAGGCCTTTTCAGCCCATCGTGCTTGTTCTTCAACCATGAGCTATTTACTCTAATATCATCTCCCGACTCTTGTCTGCACTCTTGCCCCTCCTCCATGCTTTCGGCGTGTGTGGAAGAAAATTATGTGGGAAAGAGAGGGACCAGCTTGTAACATTTGCATATCGAATTATCATTGGCCCACAGGCATCTGTAAGGAATACCTATTGTATTCACATGTGATCACATGCTGAGTTGTCATTAGCCTGCAGGCATCTGTAAGGACTGCTATTGTTTAGAAGACCCAGGGGTCCTGACTCCATCTTGTCCACACGGTGCTGTACTGTTGTGAGTCAGAACAAACCTAATGCTTCATTAAAAGAGTTTAAACTGTAATACTCCGTTGTCCTGCAATTTATTAGTTTTGTACAAAGTGTGCAAAACAAGACACGGCTGACCAACTTTTATGAGACCGACACACCCAGACATACCAGGGGAGGTATGATAGCATAGTGGTTATGTTACTGGACTAGTAAGCCAGAGGCCTGGACTAATAGTGCGGGAACGTAGTGTTGAGGTAGAAGATCAGCCATGATCTTATTGAATGGCAGAGCAGGCTCGAAGGGCTGAATGGCCGACTCCTGCTCCTATTTATTATGTTCTCATGCTCTTAATAATCCAGAGACGTGAGTTCAAATCCCACCACGGCAGCTGGGGAATTTAAATTCAGTTAATTAAATAAATCTGGAATTTAAAAAAAAAGCTAGTATCAGTAATGGTGACCATGAAACTACCGGATTGTTGTAAAAACCCATCTGGTTCACTAATGTCCTTTAGGGAAAGAAATCTGCCGCCCTGACCCGGTCTGGCCAATATGCGACTCCAGACCCACAGCAATGTGGTCGACTCTTAGCCGCCCCTCTGAAATGGCCCAGCCAGCCACTCGGCTGTACCAAACCGCTACGGCAAAGTCAGCACTGTGGGAGAACCTTCACCACACGGACTGCAGCGGTTCAGGCAGGCGGCTCACCGCCACCTTTGAGGGCAATTAGGGATGGGCAATAAATGCCGGCCTTGCCAGCGACGCCCACATCCCGTGAACGAATAAATAAAAAAAGAATCAGCGTCGCTAGTTTTAACTAAAAGCTTTTGCTGTGAAGTTGGGGCCGGTAGAGCTTTGTGTAAACGCTGCTTACCGGCCCCTCCTCATAGTGCAGCTTCCCGTCAGTGAAATACAACAGAATTTATTTCTCCAAATTTAGACGGCCAAATCTGGTCAGAGGTGCCAAGCCGTCACGGATTTTACCATTTCAGCGGCCCATTTGGCAGAAAGGTACGTGAATGAGTTCAGAATGCATGTGAGTTAAGTTTGGCACTCCGCATGAGTGAGTTTAGAACAGTGTGGGGTCAATTTTAGAACGAGGGTGAATGGGTTTGGCAAGGGCGTGAGTTTTTAAAAAATTTGTTCATGGGATGTGGGCATCGCTGGCAAGGCCAGCATTTATTGCCCATCCTTAGTTGCCCTTGAGTAGGTGGTGGCAAGGGAGGCTGTTAGGGAGGGAGTTCGGAATGGGTGTCAGTGAGATTAGAACGAGGGTGAATGGGTTTGGAATGGTTGTGAGTGAGATTAGAACGAGGGTGAATGGGTTTGGAATGGGTGTGAGAGAGATTAGAACGAGGGTGAATGGGTTTGGATTGGGTGTGAGTGAGATTAGAACGAGGGTGAATGGGTTTGGAATGGTTGTGAGTGAGATTAGAACGAGGGTGAATGGGTTTGGAATGGGTGTGAGTGAGATTAGAACGAGGGTGAATGGGTTTGGAATGGTTGTGAGTGAGATTAGAACAAGGGTGAATGGGTTTGGATTGGTTGTGAGTGAGATTAGAACGAGGGTGAATGGGTTTGGAATGGTTGTGAGTGAGATTAGAACGAGGGTGAATGGGTTTGGATTGGGTGTGAGTGAGATTAGAACGAGGGTGAATGGGTTCAGAATGGGTGTGAGTGAGATTAGAACGAGGGTGAATGGGTTTGGATTGGGTGTGAGCGAGATTAGAACGAGGGTGAATGGGTTTGGAATGGGAGTGAGTGAGATTAGAACGAGGGTGAATGGGTTTGGAATGGGTGTGAGTGAGATTAGAACGAGGGTGTATGGGTTTGAAATGAGTGTGAGAGAGATTAGAACGTGGGTGAATGGGTTTGGAATGGGTGTGAGCGAGATTAGAACGAGGGTGAATGGGTTTGGAATGGTTGTGAGTGAGATTAGAATGAGGGTGAAATACGTAAAATGCGGTGAGCAGAAGGTCCAGTGAGCTAACCTCTCCTCGGTGATACATGATGGACTGAAAGTGCCGCTCCTCAAAGGTGCTGGTAGATGCGACTCAGTAACTCGAACAGTCCTTGAGGTGAAGCAAATATTCAGTCGGCACAGGATAGCGGGCAACGCGGCGAACATGTTCAGCCAAAGTGCGACTATCTCTTTGCGATTGGCATCGTGTTTGTTGAGTCTGTGTGTTCCAGTTATGTTTAGGATCAATCACTGTACACAGACAACAAGAATAACTTTTAACAGGTCTTTACTATTCGAAGGTCAGGGCTGAACTGCCCAGCAAATCCCGACACAACACTTATATACCGGTGTGGTCACCACCGGTATTACAGTATTACAGTATACAGCAGCCAAGAGAAAGTAGTACATCTCTTAAGGTAGTTCTCTTAAGGTGGAACAGGTTACATACACCACAATCCTCCCTTTTTAGCTTAACAGTTATATCCCCATTTAACATAACATAATAACATATATATATATATATATATATACAACTTCATGCAAAACAGTTCAAAGATTCAGTCTCTGAGGAGGCCTCCTGATTCGAGTTGGATAACGCCTTTCAGGGGTCTCTGATTCTCGTTGCTGGGGTGACTCATCTAGTTGGTCTCTTATGGATTGGACATCATCATCAGGTACATTCACTTCTGAGGTAGATGCTTCAGGTTCACTAACTTCTTCCACGGTTGTCTCTGCCGTAACCATGGGTTCGACCCTTGTTCTCGATTCTACCAGTTGGTCAGCATGGCGCCGTATTACATTTTCACCAATATCTACCGTGTACATCAGGGGTCCTTGTCTGGCCCGAATTGTTCCAGATTGCCATTTCTCGTTTTTATAGTCCCGGGCTAACACTGGTTGTCCTATTTCGAAGCTCCGAGTGGTCTTGTTATTTATATGCTGGAACTGTTTGTTTTCAACATCCCTCCGCACATTTGGTTTTAACAAGTCCAACCTGGACCGCAACCTCCTGTTATAGAACATCATGGCAGGACTTTGGTTTGTCACTGCATGAGTGGCGTTTCGATATGCCAGTAGGAATTTGTCCACCTTGTGTTGTAGTGGAATCTGATCTTCGCTCATGGCCTTTATTGCTTTTTTAAACGTTTGTACAAATCTCTCGGCCAACCCGTTTGTAGCCGGATGATATGGGGCAGAGGTATAATGTTTCACCCCATTCTTCTTCATGAATTTCTGGAATTCTTCTGACACGAACTGCGGTCCGTTGTCTGAACATATTTGTTCTGACAATCCATTTCTTGCAAATATCGTTCTTAGCACCGCGATCGTCTTTTCCGAGGTAGTGATAGTCATCTTAATCACTTCTGGCCATTTAGAATGTGCGTCCACCGCAATTAAAAACATGGAGTCCATGAATGGACCAGCAAAGTCAATATGTACACGTTGCCATGGGGTTGAAGGCCATTCCCATGGATGCAGCGGTGCAATCGGAGGTGCATTTTGCACTTTTTGGCACCCTGAGCAGCTTTTCGTCAGATCCTCTATCTGTTGGTCGATACCCGGCCACCACACATAAGCCCTAGCAAGGCTTTTCATCTTGACTCCCCCCAGATGACCTTCATGCAGTTCCTTTAGAACTCTCTCTCTTAACTTAGGAGGAATAATCACCCTTGTTCCATACATCAATGTTCCTTGACAGACGGACAGCTGTTCTCGTCTTGCTGAGAATGCCGGTAACAGTGGATCACCATGTGCTGGCCATCCCTTCACTGTCACTTCGTAGACCCGGGACAGTGTCGGGTCGTTCCTGGTTTCTCTTTCAATACTTGCATTGGTGACTGGTAAACATTCGATGATGGTCGAGTGAAATAACTCAACAGGGTCAACCGTCGGTGCCTCCTCCTCTGTAGGTAGTGGTAGGCGCGACAGCCCATCAGCATTACCATGCTGCTTTGTACCTTTGAATTCAATCTGATATTGATGTGCCCCTAGGAAAAGGGACCATCTCTGGAGTCTCTGTGCTGTCATCACCGAAACACCCTTCTTAGGGTTAAAAATGGATACCAATGACTGGTGGTCTGTCAGAAGCGTGAACTTTTGGCCCTGCAGGTAATGATTAAACTTCTTTACTCCCCACACAAGGCTGAGAGCCTCCCTATCTATCTGAGCATAGTTGCGCTCAGCGGAGGTCAATGATCTGGATGCGAACGCAACTGGCCTCTCCTGGCCATTTGGCAACTTGTGTGAGAGTACTGCCCCAATACCTTATGGAGAAGCATCACAAGCCAAACGAATAGGTAGTGTTGGGTTGAAGTGAGCCAACACTTCCTCTGAGGTGATCAATGCCTTGCTTTTGCGAAAGGCCCTCTTACAGTCCTCGCTCCACTTCCATGGTACTCCCTTCTGCAAAAGAGCATTCAGCGGGTGCAGCACCGTGGATAAATTTGGCAGAAACTTATGGTAATAGTTAATCAACCCTAGGAACGACCTCAACTGGGATACATTATCCGGAGCGGGAGCCTTCACAACAGCTTCGATCTTGTCAGGAGACTTATGAAGCCCCTCCTGGTCAATGACATGACCACAGTACGAGGTCCTTTTCTGAAAGAACTCACATTTCTGGCGATTAACTCGAAGTCCATATTCTTTCAATCTGGTGAGCACCAGTTCCAAATTTGCAAGGTGTTCCTCGTCATCATCTCCTGTAATCAGAATATCATCCAGGTAACATTGTGTGCCTGGAATTCCCTGTAATACCTGCTCCATGGCCCTCTGCCAAATTGCTGGCGCCGATGCCACTCCAAAAACCAGTCTATTATACCGGTACAAGCCTCTATGCGTGTTGATCGTGAGATACTGGCGTGACTCTTCCCCAACTTCCATCTGTAAGTACGCCTGCGCCAGGTCTATCTTGGTGAAGTGTTTCCCGCCAGACAACGAAGCGAAGATATCCTCAATCCGCGGAAGCGGATACTGCACCGTGTGAAGCACTGGATTAACAGTGATCTTGAAATCTCCACAGATGCGAACCTTCCCCGGTTCCCCCGGCTTGTTGCTCGATGAACGCTTCATGACGGGAACAATGGGCGTGGCCCACTCACTCCAGTCTACCTTAGACAGTACTCCTGAACGTTCTAGCCCTTCCAGCTCAGCTTCCACAGCAGGTCGTATCGCATAAGGTACCGGTCTGGCTTTGAAAAATTTCGGGTTTGCATGTTCTTCAACCTTGATGTTTGCCGTAATTCCTCTCAGTGTTCCCAGTCCCTGTTGAAACACCTCTTTAGCATCGTCCAATATTCTGGACAATCGTTTAGGTTTGACATCTTTTTTACCGGAATCTACCGTTAGTGCTTTTAAGGAATGCCAGTCCATATTTATTTTCCTAATCCACTCCCGTCCCTGTAGTGGTGGACCTCCCTCAGGTAGCACATATAAGTCCATTCCTCGGCTTTCTTTGCCCTTGTGGACCACCTTTACCTCTATCTTCCCGATGGGGTATACTCTTTGCCCCGTGTATGTTTTCAATACAATCTCCGTATCCCGTAGGGGAATATGTGGGAATAATCTTTTGTAATCTTGCTTATTCATGACCGTCAATGCCGATCCAGTGTCCAATTCCATCTTCACTTGGACTCCTGCTATCTGAAGTGTGACCCAAATTGTTTGGAGGTCTGCTTCCTTACCAACATTGTGTACTCTTAGACTACCCAGTTCATTACTGCTGGAGTCTGAATCTGACTTCTGTTCGTTCGAACTGTTCTCTGTCACCTTGTGTACCTTTCTGTACTTTTCCTGCGGTGACTTTTTGTTGCTGGTCTTCTTTCCTGACCGGCATACTTTAGCTATGTGACCAAGCCTGCCACATTTTCTGCATTCCTGATTTTTGAACCAGCACTGGTTCTGATCATGCGTTGTCTTTCCACCACGATAACATTTTACTGTACCCAAGACCATTTGATTGGTGCTGAGTTCCGGTGACCGTAGCTGCATTTCCGCCGTGCCTCTCGCTGCGGCTTCTTGCGATGCTGCAATAGCAACAGCTTTATCAAGCGTAAGATCATTCTCCTCAAGCAGTCACTTTTGTGTTCCTTCTTTTAACAATCCACACACAAATTTATCTCTCAGCACATCTGCTAGTCCTGTTCCAAACTGACAGTACTTCGATAGCTTACGCAGTTCAATTAAAAATTCAGCGTTGCTTTCGTCTTTCAGCTGCGTTCTTCTGTAAAATTTAAATCGTTCCGCTATCATCAGCGGCGTGGGGTTTAAATGATTTTTCAGGACAGTAACAATATTCGCGAAAGTCTGATCCGCCGGTTTATTTGGTGATAAAAGGTGCTTCAATAGCCCGTATGTCTTCGCACCCATTGAGCTTAATAAGGTTAGTGCTTTCTCATCATCTGGTACCTTATTTGCTTTACAATAAACTTCCATGCGTTCTACATACGTGGTCCAATCTTCGATATCACTATCAAAGGTATTAATGCTCCCATGTTTAGGCATCCTTGCAAGTTTTAAAATTTTTCTTTTTCTCAAAATGGCGGCTTCCCGCGCTTGTCTTCTTCCCCCGCCTACTAAAATGGCGGCTTCCCGCGCTTGGCGGTCTTTCCCGCGCTCGCCTTCTTCCCCCGCCGACTACAATGGCGGATTCCCACGTTTGCCTTCTTCCCCCGCTGGCTGCAATGGCGATTGCCGTGCTGCTGCCGTTCTCGCCTCCCCAGCGGTTCTCAATTCCCCGACGCTGTTTTGCCTCGCAGCCCCGCTTGCAGCCCGGTCCTTTACACCGGCTGCGTTTGATTTCTCCGCGGCTCTCGCGCCTTAAGCTGCCCCAGTCGCTGCGCCTCTCGGCCTCGATTGCAGCGCGGCCCTTTTTACCGGCCGTGGTCGAGTTCTCTGCCCTTATTCCTCCGTTTTCCCTCCCCTACTCCACAGCCAACGCGGCCGACTTTCTGCTCGTGTCGCTGATCGGCTTACCCACCACCGTGGTAGAAGGGATGATCACTCTCTGTCGCTGATGGAGGGCTTCGTGGTCAGAATTTTTCTTTTTAACCCGGGTTCTCGATGCCTCCCGTGCGATGGTGCTCAGCAGGATGATGAGGGCGGATGCCTCTTCTCGACGCCCGTTCTGAGGACGAAGCTGCCTTGGATGTAAAACTGCCGCAGGGTAAGATCGGACTCGTCGCCACTGTTGAGTCTGTGTGTTCCAGTTATGTTTAGGATCAATCACTGTACACAGACAACAAGAATAACTTTTAACAGGTCTTTACTATTCGAAGGTCAGGGCTGAACTGCCCAGCAACTCCCTACACAACACTTATATACCGGTGTGGTCACCACCGGTATTACAGTATTACAGTATACAGCAGCCAAGAGAAAGTAGTACATCTCTTAAGGTAGTTCTCTTAAGGTGGAACTGGTTACATACACCACAGTGTTATGTTACAAACATACGACCATTACTGCCCGATCCTGTACAAAATGCCTGGCAAGTTGGTTCAAGTTCTGTAATTTTGTTTAAACAGTGAGCAATATTCCAAGAAAATTCATCTGTCAACAGCTCCAATAAAAGATAAAGAATTCATTTACTGAGCTATAAAGGCCATTGAGTAAGTACATTGATGTTCATCCAGCTCCTTCGCGCCGCTGGGTAACACAACTTGTACCACCAGGTCGGAGATGGTGGGACTGCCTTTATTTGTTTATTGGGAAAAATTCATACACATATTTTATGAAGTCCTTGACCTAGAAATTTGATTTGATTCTTGGGTGAGAAGCAGGTGCTGGAAGACTTGCATTTCTGTAGCGCCTTTTACGGCCTCGGGACATTCCCAAGCGCTTTGCAGCCAATGAAGTACTTTTTGAAGTGTAGTAACTGTTGTAATGTAGGAAACACGGCAGCCACGTTGCGCACAGCAAGCTCCCACAAACAGCAATGTGATAAATGACCGGATCATCTGTTTATAGTGATGTTGATTGAGGGATAAATATTGACCCTCAGAACACTGGGGATAACTCCCCTGCTCTTCTTTGAAATAGTGGCCGTGGGATCTTTTACGCCCAACTGGGAAAGCAGATGGTGCCTCGGTTTAACGTCTCATCCGAAAGACGGCACCTCCGACAGTGCAGCAGTCCCTCAGTGCTGCATTGGGAGTGTCAGCCTAGATTATTGTGCTCAAGCCTCTGGAGTGGGGACTTGAACCCACAACCTTCTGATTCAGAGGCGAGGGTGCTACTCAGCTGCAGGACCAATATGGTGTGCGCGGGCTCGGTCCGCGCCAGAAGGGTGCCGCACGGCATATTGGTTGGGCCGTCTGTGTTACATTACATAGGATTACATAGGCTATATGGTACAGAAACCAGCCACTCAGCCCAACCAGTCCATTGTAGTTGCCCGGGGCGTTTGCCTGAAACAGGCGTTAGGCCCATTGCCTGAGCAAACTGGGGGGCCTGACACCTGCTTCAGGCCCCTTTGCCGAGCTGGCTCCCGCCGCGCCCCGTGCCCGCCTCGTGCTGTTTTCTCAGGTGCACATCGTCCAATCCGGACACTCCTTAAAGGGTTCACTGGAGGCCCCCCACTGAAAAAGGTAAGGACAGACTTTTATACTTACCTCAACGTGGAGCCAAGAAGGAGCAGGAGCCTGTGCTTGCCCCCCGCCCCCCCATCTCTGGATTGTCTCCCCCTTCCCCCCCCTCCCCACCTCCTGGACTAACCCGCTGCCCTTGGCCGGTTTTGCCAGTCAGTTGATCTTGCTCCCCTCCCGCAATCCCACGGACGGCAAGCTGCCCCCTGGGTTCGCAACTGGGGCCCAGAGCTTGACGGTGGTATGCGAATGAGGCCGTCTGACTGCTGTCCTGTGGTCCTGGCACCGGCCTCTTTAGGGGCGAGCAGTGGCCGCTGCACCCGGTCTGATTTCTGGGCCATTGTGTCCAGTTGGCCTCAGTACTTACAGAGAATACATTGGGCAGATGGTACTGAGGTGCACAGGCTAGAACTGTTTTATTTTTCTGGGGCGCAAGTGGGCGGGGGGGGGAGGGGCGTGTACTAGAATCACAGAAATAGAACTATAGAAATTTACAGCACAGAAGGAGGCTATTCGGCCCGCCGTGTCTGCGCCGGTCGAAAAAGAGCTATCCAGCCTAATCCCACTTTCCAGCTCTTGGTCTGTAGCCCTGTAGGTTACCGCACTTCAAGTGTATATCCAAGTACTTTTTAAATGTGATGAGGGTTTCTGCCTCTACCACCCTTTCAGGCAGTGAGTTTCAGACCCCCACCACACTCTGGGTGAAGAAAGTTCTCCTCAAATCCCCTCTAATCCTTCTACCAATTGCTTTCAATCTGTGCCCCCTGGTTACTGACCTCTCTGCTAAGGGAAATAGGTCCTTCCTATCTTCTCTATCTAGGCCCCTCAATGAAGTCTCCCCATAGCCTTCCCTGTTCCAAAGGAAACAACTCCAGCCTATCCAATCTTTGTCAAGTTCATTTGGTGACTGCCCCAGACGCTCAACACTGGGTGAGGAAGCTATCAAAGGTCCTACCTAATCGAAGTGGTGGTCTTTTAAGGCTGGGTCACCACTTGGGTTGAGCCATTGTCCTTTGTGGGGCTCAACACTTAGGTTGGGTCATTGCCCTTTTCTGGGGCTTTAGGGTAGGGGGGGCCTGTTAGTTTGCAGACCCTTTCCAAGGTGCCACTCGCCTCCTTTCTTGGGGGAGGGGGGCAAACCCCCTTTTGAAAACAGGTCCCTTTAAGGTGTCTCCGTGGCAGGAAGGTTGCTAACCTTGGAAGCACTGCCCACGGCATCAGCTAAGGAATGCTTAATGTTCATCTTCATTAAATCAAAGGACGGACAGACATGTGAAACTAATTTCACTGGCAATATTGACCGGGTTCACGTTTGTAAATTTCCAAAAACTCCCTATCATGATGGCTTTCTCAAAGCGCTCAATTGTTTATTGTCCCTTGTGTTTATGCACTGTGTTGGTTACTTCACTCAACCTTGAAAAGGGACATTCCCTGGAAAAGCCCGCAGCATTAAACCAGCTGGACTAACTTTAATTAGCCTTTCACACCACAGGTCTCAGCCCATACCCGACACAACAGTTCCCTCCTGTTTATTCTCTGTTTGTCGTGTTGCTGAACGCGTCTCCTTAATCTGTACGTTGCATCTCCCTCATACCTGGAGTGCCAGCCTGGGTTTTGTGTGCTCAAGTCTCTGGGGTGGGACACCAGCACACATCCTTCTAAGTCAGAGGTCGAGAGTGCTACCCAGTGAGCCACGGCTGACCCTGTAGCAGAAGAAACATAGAAACATAGAAGATAGGAGTAGGCCATTCGGCCCCTCAAGCCTGCTCCGCCATTCAATGCGATCATGGCTGATCATCCAAACTCAGTACCCTGTCCCTGCTTTCTCCCCATACCCCTTAATCCCTTTAGCCTTAAGAAATATATCCAACTCCTTCTTGAATATATTTAATGAATTGGCCTCTACTGCCTTCTGTGGTAGAGAATTCCACAGGTTCACCACTCTCTGGGTGAAGAAATTCCTCCTCATTTCTGTCCTAAATGGCTTACCCCTTATCCTTAGACTGTGACCCCTGGTTCTGGACTCCCCCGCCACCGGGAACATCCTTCCTGCATCTAGTCTGTCCAGAAGGCATGAGAGAGAGAGAGAAACCCCCCACCACCTCTTGACCCTTGAAAACAGGAAGACGCATCTGGTCAGAAATTAATGGGAAGTGGTGTTAGATTTCAGAAACTGACCTCAGGCGAGTTGACTTCAGGTGAGAAGGAAAACATGAGATATATGGAAATTCTCGTTTATTTTTTTTGTTGCAAATTTCTGACATCCTTTGCACGCCTACGCATATTTGAAAAGCTTATCTGGCTGGTGCGTGCACTGAAGCAAGGAACAATATTGCACACTGAAATGCAAGGGCATCTTATATAATAGCAAAACACTGCGGATGCTGGAAATCTGAAACGATGCGGTCTCCTCTACATTGGGGAGACCAAATGCAGATTGGGTGACCGCTTTGCGGAACACCTCTGTTCGGTCCGTAAGGGTGGCCCTGAGCTTCCGGTCGCCTGTCATTTTAATTCACCGCTTCACTCCCACTCTGATCTCTCTGTCCTCGGGCTATTGCATTGTTCCAATGAAGCTCAACGTAAGCTCGAGGAACAGCACCTCATCTTTCGATTGGGCACTTTACAGCCTTCCGGACTCAACATTGAGTTCAACAATTTCAGATAATTATCCCTGCCCCCATTTCTCATGCAGTATGATTTTTGCCATTCCCATTTGCAACATTTTGGCCTAGAAATTCAGTGGGCCTTGCGCCCACTTAGCGCCTAAAGAGGTCTTTTGCGCCGGCGGGGTGGTAGCGCGGAAATTGAGTGCAGCGGTATTGGCGGTAGCCGTTAGCGCTGCGCCGGGACCGATGACGTCATCGGTGTGCGCGGTGGCCCGTAACGCCCCGAAACCGCGCCGATCCCCATATTTATTTGCGGCTGCCTCCTCTGAAGCGGGCGCAAACAGCGACCAGAAAACGGGGCCGTCCTGCTGCCATAGTGGGGCGCTTTAAAGCGGAAGGTGCGGCCGGCCGCTTTTTCGGCGGCCGCCTGCCCGCACCTCCTTCCCCGGCCTCCTCCACCCCCCCCGCGGCATTGCCGGCTGGTTTCCGTGGAGCCCGGCACTTCTCCGTTGTGCCGGGCTCTTTTGCCGGCACTTGCGATCGGGGCTCCGGCCGTTGCAGACACCTCCCCCTTAAGAGAAGGAGGAGGCCTGCAGTACCGCAGCCTGCCGCACCGCATCGGGTGGCGCTGCGGCAACTAGCGCGCCGATATTCAGTTGCAGCGCCCCAAACGGAGGCGGGCACACCCTGGTATAGCGCCCGCTTCCGAATTGGGGCGCAGAAGACGAATATACGGCGTGCGCTAATGCCTCCCCGCCCAGCGCTAACTTTTGGGCGCGAGCGAGCTGCCCGCGCCCAAGTGAATTTCTAGGCCTTTATCTTTCCTGCCTCATACAGGATGTTCTTGCAATTCCTTCCTCCCCTCCTAAACCCACCCCCGCCCCCTGTCTCTGCACCTGCTTAATATCTGTTACATCTCCAGCTTTTTCCAGTTCTGATGAAGGGTCCCAGACCTGAAACGTTAACTCTGTTTCTCTCTCCACGGATGCTGCCTGGCCTGCTGGGTATTTCCAGCATTTTCTGTTGTTGTTGCAAGGGCATCTTATCAGGTTTTGGGGAGGTAGATCTGAAAAGTAACTGCATGTTGGTTTACATATCAGTACAGTTACAATACATTTCCCTAACTCAGTATTTAGAGGAAGGTATGTTTGACATCATGACCCTGTAAATTTCATTTTATGTGTAGGCAGTTGTAGGTGCTTCACCATCTGGTTGACCACAGCGGTTTTGGCTACCTCCACACTTGACCATTCCAATGCTCCTCCTGGGCGGCCTCCCGTCTTCCAACCCTCCCTAAACTTCAAGCTCATCCCAAACCTCTGCTGCCCGTAACGTGACTCGCGCCGCGTCCCGTTCGCCCGTGTTGTGGAAAGGGTAAACTTGATGGGCCTCTCCATGCTTTGAACTCGAAAGTTTATTCTTTTCCTGGGAAAAAAATAAACGAGCTTCTCCGATAACTTGCTGGGTTGCAGACAACGTTCCCGTTAAGCTGCGAGTCTGCGGCAGCGCTCGGGAGCACCCGCGCAGGCCGGCTCACCGGCTTTTCAATAGAAATAACCGCGCATGCGCTGACATTTGAATGGGCCGCGCGGCCCCTTTAACGGCCCCCCAAAAAATTAAAGGGGACATTGGTTGCAGACCCCCCTCGCTACCTGTGTAGCCATACAGGCCAGAAGCTCCTAGTTTCGATTCCCATTGCTGTTGACGCTCATCCCTACTTCACTACCCCCCGCCCCCCCCACCCCACAGCCCCTGTTTCCAACAGATTATCCAACATTAAGACCTGGCAAAGCCAAAAGCTCCTCCAGCTCAATGTTGGCAAGACTTAAGCCATGCTCTTAGCTTCCCGCAAACACCTACCAACCTCTGGCCTTGGCTCTATCTGCCTCCTCGGCTAACAAGCCAGGCTAAACCCAGAGGTGTGACTCAACCCCCAAGCTCTGCTTCCTCCTCACGTCCAATTTGTCACTTTCTTCTTTCACCTCTGTAATATCGCCGACCTCTGCTCTTTAGACTTCACCTCTGTAATATCGCCGACCTCTGCCCTTTACTCTTCACCTCTGTGATATCGCTGACCTCTGCCCTTTAATCTTCAACTCTGTAATATCGCCAACCTCTGCCCTTTACTCTTCACCTCTGTAATATCGCCGACCTCTGCCCTTTAGACTTCACCTCTGTAATATCGCCGACCTCTGCCCTTTACTCTTCATCTCTGTGATATCGCTGACCTCTGCCCTTTAATCTTCAACTCTGTAATATCGCCAACCTCTGCCCTTTACTCTTCACCTCTGTAATATCGCCGACCTCTGCCCTTTAGACTTCACCTCTGTAATATCGCCGACCTCTGCCCTTTACTCTTCACCTCTGTAATATCGGTGACCTCTGCCCTTTACTCTTCACCTCTGTACTATCGCCGACCCTTGCCCTTTAGTCTTCACCTCTGTAATACTTAGGCCTTTATCACTTTACAATTAGACTCCTTCCAATGTTTGCCAGCCTCCCTGCTTCCACCATCTACAAACAGCAAGTCCTCCAGAATTCTACAATCCCATGCCCTTGCCCGTATTAAGACCCGTCAACAAGTCGCACTGACTGTCTGCATCCCAAATATTCAACTATTGATCCCTCCAGAGACTTGCCCTTGCCCACCACTTGTGCTTCCCCTTACGGGTCGAGGAACCCGCTGGTTCACTATTAAAGTTCACACGTGAAAATGCCCGCTTTGGGCAAGGTGCCAGGGGGCTGCTGGGACTCCAGAAGCCGTACCCCAACAAGAGAAGGGGGTGGCAAATTGGGGGCTTAAAAAAAAAATGGAACATAGGAAAGGAGTTGGTGAAACATCAACAGTAACAACTTGAATTTATATAGCACCTTTAATGTAATAAAACATCCCGTGGCGCTTCACAGGAGCATTATAAAACAAATGTTGACACCGAGCCACATAAGGAGGTATTAGGGCAGATGACCAAAAGCCTGGTCAAAGAGGCAGGTTTAAATGAGAGTCTTAAAGTAGGAAATAGAGGCGGAGAGGTTTAGGGAGGAAAATCCAGAGCTTAGGGCCTTGGCAGCTGAAGGCACGGCCGCCAATGATTGAAATCGGGGATGTGCAAGAGGCCAGAATTAGAGGAGCGCAGCTATCTCGGGGGGTTTGTGGGGCTGGAGAAGATTACAGAGATAGGGAGGGGGGTGAGGCCATGGAGGGATTTGAACACAAGGATGAGAATTTTAAAATCGAGGCGTTGCCGGACTAGGAGCCAGTGTAGGTCAGCAAGCACAGAGGTGATAGGTGAACGGGACTTGGTGCGAGTTACATAGAAACATAGAAGATAGGAGCAGGAGTAGGCCATTCGGCCCCTCGAGCCTGTTCCACCATTTAATGAGATCATGGCTGATCATCCAAATTCAGTACCCTGTCCCTGCTTTCTCCTCATATCCCTTGATCCCTTTAGCCTTAAGAAATATATCTAACTCCTTGAATATATTTAATAAGTTGGCCTCAACTGCCTTCTGTGGTAGAGAATTCCACAGGTTCACCACTCTCTGGGTGAAGAAATTCCTCCTCATCTCAGTCCTAAATGGCTTACCCCTTATCCTTAGACTGTGACCCCTGGTTCTGGACTCCCCCACCATCGGGAACATCCTTCCTGCATCTAGTCTGTCTAGTCCTGTTAGAATTTTATAAGTTTCAATGAGATCCCCTCTCATTCTTCTAAACTCTAGCGAATATAAGCCTAATCGACCCAATCTCTCCTTATACGACATTCCTGCCATCCCAGGTATTAGCCTGGTGAATCTTCGCTGCACTCCCTCCATGGCAAGAACATCCTTCCTCAGATAAGGCGACCAAAACTGCACACAATACTCAAGGTGTGGTCTCACCAAGGCCCTGTACAACTGCAGCAAGACATCCTTGCTCCTGTACTCGAATCCTCTCGCTATGAAAGGCCAACATTTAGGACACGGGGCAGCTGAGTTTTGGATGGGCTCAAGGTTATGTAGGGTTAGAACGTGGGAGGCCGGCCAGGAGTGCGTTGGAATTGTCGAGTCTAGAGGTAACTGTAAAGTCCGCGCCTCAATAATACACGGACTTCGGGAGAACAGTTTAACAGGTACTTTACTGAACAAGAGGCAGCTTGAAACTGAAACTACAGAAGCCTGCTAGGGCCTTTTATACAGGGGTGGTCACTGCCGGTACTGCAGTCTAAGACCAGTTATTCCCTTAAAGGTACATACACAACAATTCCTCCCCTTTTAGATAAAGAGTACATAACATTCATTTAACAACTGAATAATAACTAATTACAATTACAATTTTCTCAGTAATATATACATCAACAGAAATAGTCATTTATAAGTTCAGTCTTTGAGTAGGCTTCCTGATCCGGACTGGATAGCGCCTTTCTCGAGTATCCTGTTCTGGCGGTGGAGTCAATTCTGGCTCATTGTCATTGGTTGGTTCGTCAGCTTCCAATACCACTGCTTCTGAGGTAGACGCAATCTGTACTTCGAGGTCATTACCAGGTGCACATGCTTGTGGTACAGGTTTGGCTTGTTCCTGTGACTCTAGAATCTGGTCAGCATGGCATCTCACGATGCTGTCTCCAACGTCCACTGTGTACATTAGTGGTCCCTGCTGTGTGCATATCGTGCCTGGCTGCCATTTTTCTGTTCGGTAGTCGCGGGCCAAGACTGGTTGCCCTATCTTGAAGCTCCTGGTTGGCTTCTCATTTATGTGCTGGAACTGCTTATCCTCAACATCTCGTCTTATGTTTAGTTTGAGCAAATCCAAGCGACATCTTAGTCTCCAGTTGAAAAACAGTACGGCTGGAGTTTGGTTGGTTACTGCATGTGTCGCATTCCGGTAAGCAAACAGGAAGTTATCCACCTTGTGATAAAAATGATAACATCCGGGAAGTTATGTCATCACTTCCTGTGAACTATGAACTATGAACTATGAACTGTGTACATACCTCACTTCCTGTCATATGTCACTTCCTGTTGGACTGGTATAAATACTGGTCTGTTCAGTATTGTAAGAGGCTTCTACCAGAGGCATGGTAAAGACCTCTCTTGTGTATATAGTGTGTTTATAAGTTACTTAAAGCTTACTTTAAAGTTACTTGATGGTAAGTCTCCTTTTTCTTACATCAATTTAAGTAACTTAGTATTTACACTGACAAATACTAGACCTTCAGACAAACTCGGAAGTTAAGGATCCAGGGAACCACCCATCATGGAGAAAATCCTTAGACCTATTCGTCTGGACTTGGACCCGAATACACCAGCAGCTGGCAGGGTATGGAAGCATTGGTATCGTACTTTTGAGAATTTTCTGGATGAATGTAAAGTGGATGCTCCTGCTAAATTGAAGATACTTGTCAATTATGTGACCCCAAAAGTGTTCGAATATGTTGATGACTGGGATAGTTACGAAGAGGTGATTCGGGCACTTAAGAAACTGTATGCGAAGACCCCAAATGAGGTCTATGCTAGACATCTACTGGCCACAGCCCGACAAGGGCCAGGGGAATCAATTGACGAATTCCTGCAAGAACTTCGCAGGCTCAGCGTAGATTGTAACTTTCAGGCAGCCTCAGCTGAGCTGTACCGCCAAGAAATGATTCGTGATGCTTTCATCTGCGGGATTGCCTCTCCATTTATACGCCAGCGTCTACTAGAAAGTAAAACACTTGAGCTACAAAAAGCTTTTGACCTAGCTTGTTCACTGGATTTGGCAAAGAGAAATGCAGACCTCTATCAGCTGCCCAGATCTCGATCTGCTGCTGTAGCTGCAACCAGACAATTCAAGCGGTCTCAGGTGATCCCTATCATGGGGGAATCTAATTCTGATAATTCTGATGAAGAAGAGGAGGACGACCCCACTTTAGCAGCCTCTTGGCAATCTAGGAAGGAATGCTTCTTTTGTGGAGATGCTTTTCACCCTAGGAAAACCTGCCCTGCTCGCAATGCAATCTGCAGTTATTGCGGGAAAAAAGGACACTTTGCTAAAGTTTGCCTATCAAGGGCCTCTACGAGGGCCAATCCAGCTAAGGCCTACCGAACTGCCCCAATTAGGGCCTATCAAGATGCTCCAGCTAGGACCTATCAAGCTTCCTCTCGCGCTCTCTCCCGAAGAAGCACACCGAGAGTTTTAGCCACTCTCTGTGCAACGACACCAATTACAGCTGCTTGCCCACAGAACCTGTCTCAGGCAGCCACAAAAATTTCAATTAAAGGGCATACCTTAGATGCCTTAATTGACTCAGGAAGTACTGATAGTTTCATTAAGGAACAGATTGTTGCGAAATTGAAACTACATGTCTTCCCATCGGACCAGGCAATTGCGATGGCCCAGTCATCACTTAATACCAGAATCTCCGGCTTTTGTGTTGTTGATATGACACTTCATGGTCGTATGTATCCCTCCACCCGACTTTCGGTGCTCAAAGACTTATGTAGTGATCTCCTCTTAGGGCTGGACTTCCAAAAACAGCATAAGAAACTCACCATTGAGTTTGGTGGATCCAAACCCGGACTTACTATTTCTAATATACCATCTAAATTACCATTTTGTGCATTTTCAGCAGCTTCACTTGATGAACCCTCATTATTTGCCAGTATTCCGCCTCAATGCCAACCGATAATAACGAAATCGCGGCGCTTTAATCAGGAAGACCAATCTTTTATTGCGGCTGAAATCTCTCGACTTCTAGCAGAGGATATCATTGAACCATGTTCGTCGCCCTGGCGGGCTCAAGTCGTCATTGTCAAGAACCCTCTAAAACCTCACAAACAGCGACTATGCATCGATTATTCGCAAACCATCAATCAATATACCGACTTGGACGCCTACCCATTGCCACGCATTGATGATATGGTTAATAAACTGGCCGAATACAAAGTGTTCTCAACTTACGATTTAAAAAGTGCCTATCATCAGTTACCCTTGAAGGTCTCAGATAAGCAGTACACAGCCTTTGAGGCTAATGGACGGCTGTACCAATTTCGTCGCCTCCCATTCGGGGTTACTAATGGAGTGGCTGTCTTTCAACGGGCAATGGATGGCCTGGTTAAGCAGGAAAACCTAAGGGACACTTTTCCCTATCTTGATAACATTACCATTGCAGGTCACGATCAACAGGAACACAACTCCAACCTCCAAAAATTTCGGGATGCCCTCCATCGCCGTAATTTGACCCTGAATGAATCCAAATCTGTTGAGTCGCAACCGACCATCAACATCCTTGGCTACTGCGTAGGCAATGGTATCATTAAGCCAGACCCAGAAAGACTTCGCCCGCTCCAAGAGCTCCCGTCACCTAAGAATCCGGCTTCTTTACGTCGGGCTCTCGGTCTGTTTGCATACTACGCTAAATGGATTCCTCATTTTTCGGACAAAATCCAACCCTTGCTGCATGCTAGATCATTTCCACTGGGAACAGCGGCTGTTGCAGCCTTTAACCTTCTCAAAAAACAGTTGGAGAAAGCGGCTCTTCACTCCATTGATGAGAATCTCCCTTTCGTGGTTGAATGTGATGCCTCGGAGGTGGCGATCTCGGCTACTCTGAATCAGGAAGGTCGTCCTGTAGCATTTATGTCCAGGACCTTACAAGGTGCCGAGCTACATTATCCTCCGGTTGAGAAAGAAGCCACAGCCATCATAGAGGCAGTACGGAAGTGGAACCATTTTCTAGCTCGCCAGCACTTTACATTGATCACGGACCAACGATCAGTCGCCTTCATGCTCGATAATCGAAAACGAACCAAAATTAAGAATAATAAAATACAACTTTGGAGGATGGAACTGGCCTCTTTTGGTTATACCATTCTCTATCGGCCTGGCAAGGAGAATGTGGCCCCGGACACCCTCACACGGGCATTCTGCTCCACTATGTCATCCTCCACTCTCATGGATGTCCACAATGGTTTGTGTCATCCTGGCGTTACGCGCATGCTACATTTCGTACGATCACGGAATCTCCCTTTTTCCACTGGAGATGTAAAGAAAATATGCTCAGAATGCCGGCTTTGTGCGGAATTAAAACCTCAGTTCTTCCGCCCCTCAGATGGTATACTCATACATGCAACCCAACCGATGCAACGACTTAGCATCGATTTTAAGGGCCCAGTGCCCTCTTCAACTCGGAACACATATTTGCTCACCATGATCGACGAATATTCACGTTTTCCGTTTGCCTTCCCCTGCTCCAATATGCTGGCGTCCACAGTAATCTGCTGCCTTGAGCAGGTATTTTCTCTCTGTGGCATGCCGGCTTATATTCACTCAGATCGGGGTCCATCCTTTATGTCAAGGGAACTCAAGGACTACCTCTCAGAACGGGGAATTGCTACAAGCAAAACAACACCATACCATCCCATCGGAAATGGGCAGGTAGAGAGGTATAACGGTATCATCTGGAATTCCGTACGTCTCGCTTTAAGATCTCGGGGCCTACCAGACCAGCAATGGGAAACAGTGCTTCCGGATGCATTGCACTCTATACGGTCCCTGCTTTCTACAGCCACAAATACTACACCTCATGAGCGGTTCTTTGGATTCCAGCGTCGCTCATCTCATGGGACATCACTCCCGTCATGGCTAACTACTCCTGGACCTGTATTACTCCGAAGATACGTTCGGACGTCTAAAAATGACCCTCTTGTAGACGAGGTCGAACTAACCGATGCCAACCCCACCTATGCAAACATACGATATTCCGACGGCCGAGAATCTACCGTATCATTACGGGATCTGGCTCCCTGCCCACCAGGACCTAGTGGGACATCGGGTGATGGCATTTCACCAGGAAACTCTTGGGACCTATCAGGTACCCCTCTCCAGGATCCTGATCGGACACCAACTAGCTTGGTGCCGGTAGAACCCCGTGCTCAAGGTTGCGACCCTCCCAGTACCGCGCATGAAAGTACTGATCCGCCACAGACCAGCTCTGCACCTCCCTCTGAACAGAGGCAGTCCGACTTTGAACCTATTGGGGCTCGTACTCGAAGCCATGATCTCCCCGACCCTTCACAGGGCAATCCAGGCCACACAGACTCTGACCAATGGCCAACCGCATGTAAGCGGACCAGCGACCCTCTACGACGGGAATCCAAACGGGTGCGACTCTTCCTTGTTCGGCGGCTGCGGACCAAAAGGTAGACCACAGCCTCCTAATCCTGCAGGAGGGAAGAATGTGATAAAAATGATAACATCCGGGAAGTTATGTCATCACTTCCTGTGAACTATGAACTATGAACTGTGTACATACCTCACTTCCTGTCATATGTCACTTCCTGTTGGACTGGTATAAATACTGGTCTGTTCAGTATTGTAAGAGGCTTCTACCAGAGGCATGGTAAAGACCTCTCTTGTGTATATAGTGTGTTTATAAGTTACTTAAAGCTTACTTTAAAGTTACTTGATGGTAAGTCTCCTTTTTCTTACATCACACCTTGTGTTGCAGTGGTATGTCGTCATTATACATTGCCTTTATGGCCTTTTTAAAGGTCTGAACAAACCTCTCAGCCAATCCATTTGTGGCTGGATGATATGGGGCAGATGTGTAATGTTTCACCCCATTATTCTTCAGGAACCTCCGGAAATCCTCAGACACAAACTGTGGGCCATTGTCGGAACAGATCTGTTCTGGCAAATCATTCCTGGCGAAGATGGTCCTTAGGACTGCAATAGTTTTCTCCGTGGTGGTGGAGGACATTTTAATGACCTCTGGCCATTTTGAATGGGCGTCCACAGCAATTAGAAATATTGAGTCCATAAATGGACCAGCGAAATCAATGTGTACCCGTTGCCATGGAGATGAGGGCCACTCCCATGGATGTAGCGGGTCCTGTGGTGGAGCGTTTTGGACCTTCTGGCATCCTGTGCATCTCTTGGTCATATCCTCGATTTCTTTATCGATTCCCGGCCACCACACAAACGCCCTGGCTAGGCTCTTGATTTTTACCCCTCCCAGATGACCCTCGTGAAGCTCATTGAGTACTCTATCTCTCAACTTGGGTGGAATTACCACTCGGGATCCACACATCAAGGTTCCCCGGCACACTGACAGCTGTTCTCTCCTTGGCGAGAATGCTGGCAACAGTGAGTCGCCATATGCTGGCCATCCCTTCACCGTCAAATCATAGACCCGAGAGAGTGTCGGGTCATTTCGGGTTTCCTTCTCAATACTTGCGTTTGTAACAGGCAAACATTCGACTATGGTCGCATGGAATATCTCCACCGGGTCCACTGCAGGTGCTTCTTCCGCCGTAGGCAACGGTAGGCGCGACAGCCCATCAGCGTTTCCATGTTGTTTCGTACCTTTGTACTCTATGTCATACTGATGTGCCCCTAGAAAAAGTGACCATCTTTGCAGCCGTTGCGCCGTCATCACCGGAACGCCCTTCTTTGGGTTAAAAATTGAGACCAGGGGTTGATGATCAGTCAGTAGGGTGAATTTCTGCCCGTGCAGATAGTGATTGAACTTCTTCACCCCCCACACCAGGCTGAGGGCCTCCCTGTCAATCTGGGTGTAGTTACGCTCGGCTGAGGTTAGCGAGCGCGATGCAAAGGCTATTGGCCTCTCTGAACCATCACGGAATTTGTGTGACAGCACCGCTCCAATGCTGTAAGGTGACGCATCACATGCCAACCGAATCGGCAGTGTTGGGTTGTAGTGGGCCAATACTTCTTTTGAAGTGATTTGGTATTTACATTCCTGAAAGGTAAGCTTACACTCATCACTCCATTTCCATGTTACACCAGTTTGAAGGAGGGCGTTCAGTGGGTGCAGAATTGTAGATAAATTCGGCAAGAACTTATGGTAGTAGTTCACCAACCCGAGGAACGACCTCAGTTGCGACACATTTTCTGGTGCTGGAGCCTTGACTACAGCCTCAATCTTGTCCGGCGACTTATGCAACCCTTCCTCATCAATCATGTGGCCACAATACGAGATTTGTCTCCTGAAGAACTCGCATTTGGGACGGTTGGCTCGTAGCCCATATTCCTGCAATCTCGTGAGCACCTGTTCCAGGTTGGCAAGGTGTTCATTGTCATTTTCGCCCGTAACCAGGATGTCGTCCAAATAACACTGGGTCCCCGGGATCCCTTGCAAGACTTGTTCCATTGCCCTCTGCCACATAGCCGGGGCCGATGCTACCCCAAATACCAGTCGATTGTACTGGTAAAGGCCTTTGTGAGTGTTTATCGTGAGGTATTTCCTAGATGGTTCTTCCACCTCCATTTGTAGATACGCTTGAGCCAGGTCAATCTTTGTAAAACGTTTCCCTCCAGATAGTGAGGCGAAAATATCTTCTATCCGCGGAAGCGGATACTGTACTGTGTGCAGGACTGGGTTCACAGTCACCTTGAAGTCCCCACAGATGCGAACCTTCCTTGGCTCCCCAGGCGTGCTGCTCAATGCTTTCTTCATTACAGGAACGATGGGTGTGGCCCACTCGCTCCAGTCCACCTTAGACAGCACCCCCGAACGCTCCAGACTCTCCAGTTCAGCTTCCACAGCTGGGCGTATCGCGTATGGCCTTGAAAAATTTTGGGGTTGCGTTATCCTCAATCTTTATGGTTGCCTTTACTCCTTTTAGAGTCCCAAGTCCAGGTGCGACGTCATCATCTTTTTTGTCAGTCACAGTTAGTGCCAGAATGGAATGCCAATCCAATTGTAGTCTTCGGATCCATTCATGTCCCAATAATGGTGGTCCTCCATCTCGTAGTATATACATGTATAGTTTCTGTGTTTCCTTTCCGTTATATTCAACTGGCACCCTTATTTTTCCTCTGGGGTAGACCTTTCGCCCCGTGTATGTCTTCAATACAATGGACGTGTCCTTTAAGGGTATGTGTGAGAATAGCCGCTCATAGTCTCGTCGATTCATGACAGTTAGGGCCGATCCTGTGTCCAATTCCATCTTCACTGGGGACCCTGCTATCATGAGGGTGACCCAAATGGTTCGGTGATCTTCTTTTGTGATCACGTTGTGTAACTTTAAACAACTTAGTCGCCTGCTCCCGGAGTCCTTATCACTCTCCTGATCTTCTGAACTACTATCTGTCAGTTTCTTTACTTTCCTGTACTGTTCCTTAGTAGTTCTTGTCGTGTTGGTCTTCTTTCCCGACCTGCAGACTCTTGCTATATGTCCCATCTTCCCGCATTGCCTGCATATTTTGTCTTTAAACCAGCAGTCCTTCTGCTCATGGGTTGTTCTGCCGCAGCGATAGCACTTTTCGGCTCCATACGCCATTTCGTTAGCGCTGTATTCTTGTGGTTTCTGTTGTATTTCCGCAGCTCCCTGTGCTGCTGCTTCATAGGATACTGCCACGCTGAAAGCCTGTTCTAGCGTCAGGTCCTTTTTTGAAAGTAGTCGTTTCTGGGTTCCTTCACTCTGGAGCCCGCAGACAAACGTATCCCGTAAGGTGTCTGCCAGTCCTGCTCCGAACTGGCAGTGCTTCGATAACTTGCGTAGTTCCGTAAGATAGTCAGCATTGCTCTCATCTTTGTGCTGGTTTCTTTTATGGAACTTGAATCTTTCTGCTATCAGCAGTGGTGTAGGGCTTAGATGTTCCTGTAAGATATGAACAATCTCCTCAAAACTTTTCTCCATTGGTTTAGCTGGGGTAATTAAATTCCGCAATAGGCCGTACGTACCCGCACCCATCAGATTTAATAATACCGACGCCCTCTTTCCATCAGCCACCACATTTGCCTTGCAGTACACTTCAATTCTTTCCACATACGTGGTCCAGTCTTCTACCTCGTTGTCGAAAGCAGTGATACTGCCACTTTTCGGCATCTTGGGCGATTTAAAATGGCGCCTCCCGCGCTTTTGCTTCTTCCCCAATGGAATAAAATGGCGCCTCCCGCGCTTTTGCTTCTTCCCCAACGGGATAAAATGGCGCCTCCCGCGCTTTTGCTTCTCCCCCTTACTGCCATGCTGCTCCTAGCGTTCTACGGGGTAATGGCGGCGACCCGCAGCTTCAGTGCGTCTCGCTTTCCTTCCCCCCCGTTTAGTCTCTTTCCGCTGTCCTGTTCTCGAGCCCTGTGCGCTCCACCCTCTCTCTCTTGTTTTCTTTTCCCGGCGATGCTGCGCGGCCCGATTTGTAGAGCCGTTCGATCGAGCTTGAGCCCGCCACAGTCCGGAAGGGTCAGCGCGCTACCTGCCACCAGCACGATTCGCTGGAACCACAGTCTCTCCCGCAATTCTCCAAACACCGATGGATTCTTTGGGCGGTTGCCCTCGGTCGACGCCCGTTGCTCAGACTACGACCTTCCAGGACCTTTTTTTCAGGCGAGATCCCCGTGAGATGATGCCACACTGCAGGTGAGTGTAGTGATCAATAGCATGTCATTCTATAGTGGACACTAGGTGGAGCTGTATATAGCTGTATGTTTAAGACTACATTACCCATGAGGCACTAGGCTACCCAGAAGGCAACAGTCAAGATGGCAGCCTGCACACAGGAGCACACATGGAAGCCTCTACAGATACTGTACCTAGAGAACATGTACTGAATAAATAACTAGCTAGAAGCTAGCTGTGTTCATAATAAGAATGCCTAGTTATTAATGAACATAACATGGTACCAGGGTGGTGAAGATCTGCTGAAAATTGTGAAAAGCGACATGGAGAATTTGAAGCCACCAGGAGGTTTGAATCTCGAGGGAAATGTCGACTACAATTGGCGGATTTTTTAAACAACAATTCGAACTCTACATTGCAGCCATCGGATTCGGTACGAAGCCAGACGCAAGGAAGATAGCGTTGCTGCTTACGGTTGCAGGCCCACAGGCGATAGAGGTATTTAATACATTTGTATTTAATCCAGCGGAGAACAGAGAAAAATTAGAAGATGTGCTAAAAAAATTTGATGCACATTGCTCTCCCAAAAAGAATGAGACGTATGAAAGATACATCTTCCGTTCTCGGACACAGCAACAAAATGAGACTTTTGTTAGCTTTATAACTGATCTGAAACTGAAAGCACAGGCATGTAATTTCTCTGAGCTCAAAGCATCCATGATTCGTGACCAGATTGTGTTTGGTATTCATGATAAAAAAGTCAGGGAACGTCTGTTGAGAGAAACCGAACTAAATTTGGAAAATGCAGTGAAAATATGCAAAGCCAGCGAGTTAGCTCGAAATCACGCGAAGACTTTCAGTGAAATCAATAATGATGCGAATGTAATGAGTGATAATGCTGCTGTCGGTGCTGTGTCCTACAAGGGGAAGAAACGTGGGCAGAACAGAAATGAAAAGCAATCGGAGGATGAAATTTTTAATTGTAAACGCTGTGGTTACAAACACCAGTTAAGACAATGCCCAGCGTTTGGAAAAATGTGCACAAAGTGTAATGGAAAGAATCACTTTGCCAAACAATGCTTTTCAAAAGTAAAAACGACGAAAGGGCAACGAGTTAATGTGATTGAGGACATTGATGTAAGTGAGACATTTTTTGTAGGAATGGTGTCATGTGACGATATCAAAAAAGATACAGAAAATGTGCAGCCCTCAGAAATAGACAATGCTGAACATAAAGTTAATGCAGTAAAAGAGGACAAATGGATGATCCCACTGCAGATAAATGGAGCATTAGTTACATTGAAACTGGACACTGGGGCAAAAGCAAACTTAATCAGTATGAGTGATATTAACAATATGAAAGAAAAGCCCAAAATACAGAAAAAGTCAGTACTACTGAAGGACTATAATGGACAGAAAATAGATAGCTTCGGTGTATGCAGACTTAAAGTGACAGTCAAAGACAAAGTGCATCATCTCATGTTTTCTGTTGTGGCTGAAAGGCTTGATTCACTACTGGGTGACAAAGCTTGTGAGGACTTAGAACTGGTCAAAAGAGTCTACCGTATAAACTGTGCCATAAGCAGACCAGATGACTCGGTGGATTCTGTAGTGAATAATTTCCAGGATGTGTTCAAAGGATTTGGAGTTCTACCATTCATTTACAAGATCCAGCTAAAGCAGGATGCTCAGCCAGTGGTACATGCTCCACGAAGAGTTCCAGCACCCCTGCGTGACCGGCTCAAGAATGAACTGGACAGAATGACCACACTAGGAGTCATCAGGAAAGTCGAAGAGCCAACAGACTGGGTTAACTCCATGGTATGTGTAAAGAAAAAGAACAATGATCTAAGAATATGCATGGATCCAAAGGACTTAAATGCAAACATAAAACGTGAACACTACCAGATTCCCAAGCGAGAAGAAATCACCAGTGAAATGTCAGGTGCCAGATACTTTACAAAGCTCGATGCCTCACAAGGATTTTGGCAACTAAAACTGGATGAAGAGAGCACCAAATACTGTACCTTCAACACACCATTTGGCAGGTATTGTTTCCTCAGAATGCCTTTCGGGATAATATCTGCATCTGAAATCTTTCATAGAGCGATGGAACACATAATTGAAGGTCTGGAAGGAGTTCGGGTCTATGTTGATGACATCATCACCTGGGGCTCCACACTGAAAGAACACAATGAGAGACTGACTAAAGTGCTACAGAGCATACGCCGGATTGGACTGAAGCTCAACAAAGCCAAGTGTCAGTTTGGCGTCCAGGAAGTCACTTTCCTAGGAGATAATCTATCTGGTAAAGGAATAGAGCCAGATATGGAAAAAGTAAACGCCGTACTCAAAATGCCCCGACCCACTGACAAAAAAGGAGTGCTACGCATCATGGGGATGATAAACTTCATTGGAAAGTTCATTCCTAACTTGTCAGCCAAGACAGCCTGTCTGCGAGACCTGCTACATAAAACAAATGAGTTCGCATGGACAGAAAGACATGAACAAGAGTGGATAAACCTCAAAACAGTGCTGACAACCACACCTGTACTCACCTTCTTTGACCCAACCAAAAGAATCAAAGTGTCAACGGATGCATCAAAAGATGGCCTAGGTGCGGTCTTGCTACAAGCAGATGGTGAAGATTGGAAGCCTGTTGCCTATGCCTCCAGGCCTATGACTGATACTGAGTGTCGATACGCCCAGATTGAAAAGGAATGTCTAGGCTTGGTAGTTGGACTAGAAAAGTTTCATGGCTAAATATATAGACTTCCCACCTTCACAGTTGAGACAGACCACAGCCCTCTGGTTGCCATCATAAAAAAAAACCTGAATGAGATGTCTCCAAGGATTCAACGACTCATGATGAAGCTGCAAAGATATGACTTTGAACTGATCTACACACCAGGCAAATACATAGTGTTAGCAGATGCACTATCCCGAGCACCCACAATGAGTCATGTGAGCTCTACTGAAGAAGACGTGGATGTTCATGTGAGTATGGTCACTGCTGCGCTGCCCATGTCAGACACAAAATCAAAGCAAATAGCAGAAGAAACAGTAAAAGATACAGTATTACAAACAGTAATAGAGAACATTCATCATGGTTGGCCAAAAGGTTCCTGTCCAAAATATTTTCACATAAGGTCAGAATTGAGTGTCGCAAGTGGACTATTACTAAAACAGAACAGAATAGTCATTCCACAGGCTCTACGTCAAGACATGCTCAAAAGGATTCATGAGGGACACCTCGGAATTGAAAAATGCAAAAGGAGAGCAAGAGACACTGTTTATTGGCCTGGTATAAATAAGGACATTGAGAACATGATAGGCAAATGTGAGACATGTCAGAAACACCAAAGCAAACAAACAAAGGAACCAATGATAGTAGCTGACATACCAACAGCAGCATGGCAATAGGTTGGTATGGACCTTTTTCATTTAAATGGTAAAGACTATCTAATAGTGATTGACTACTATTCTAACTATCCTGAGATGGCGCTGCTCTCGAGCACCACAGCAAGCAGTGTCATAATGCATGTGAAATCCATCTTCGCCAGACATGGAATTCCCAGGATTGCCATTAGCGACAATGGTCTGTGCTTCAACTGTAAGGAGTGGCAACAGTTTGCAGCACATTATGACTTTCAGCACATCACATCCAGTCCTTTGTATGCTCAGTCAAATGGTAAGGCAGAGAAAGGTGTTCAAGTTCTCAAGCAGCTACTGAAGAAAGCGACAGAAAGCAAGTCTGATCCTTATCTCGCCCTGCTGAGCTACCGAGCCTCACCTTTAGACTGTGGTTCTTCACCTGCTGAACTACTAATGGGTCGCAAGTTGCGCACCACGCTACCCTGCTGTGCAAAAGAACAGCAAAGTAAGGAACTGAGACAGAGACTTCAACTGTTAAAGCTGAAACAGAAATCATGCTATGACAAGTCATCCAAAACTCTAAAACCATTGACAAAGGATGATGTTGTCAGGATTGAGGATCCAGATGCATGGAACAGGAAAGCTACAGTTCTTGAGGAAGTAGGACCAAGGTCATACACTGTTAGAACTGAGGAAGGACAGATTCTCAGGAGGAACCGCCGTTCCCTCCTAAAAATACCAGAGACTATTCAAGACCAGATTGATGACAATGCCGCAACTGCATCTTGTCATTCACCGCCAGAACAATCTCATGAAGACACATCAGACTTACCCGTGTTGAGAAGATCCACACGTGAAGTAAAAGAGCCTGATAGACTTAATCTTTGAGTACAATGTAAAGCTTTGAAAATGTGTTGACTGTTTTGAAAATGTTTATGTTTATAGAGCACTAACAAAAGTGTCACTGATATTATCTTTATTGTTTTCTTGAAAGTTGATTGATATTGATTTTGTTAAACCTCAAAGAAAGGGGGATGTAGTGATCAATAGCATGTCATTCTATAGTGGACACTAGGTGGAGCTGTGTAGAGCTGTGTATAGCTGTATGTTTAAGACTACATTACCCATGAGGCACTAGGCTACCCAGAAGGCAACAGTCAAGATGGCAGCCTGCACACAGGAGGACACATGGAAGCCTCTACAGATACTGTACCTAGAGAACGTGTACTGAATAAATAACTAGCTAGAAGCTAGCTGTGTTCATAATAAGAATGTCTAGTCATTAATGAACATAACAGTGAGTTTGAACTTACTCGTCGCCACTTTAAAGTCCGCGCCTCAATAATACACGGACTTTGGGAGAACAGTTTAACAGGTACTTTACTGAACAAGAGGCAGCTTGAAACTGAAACTACAGAAGCCTGCTAGGGCCTTTTATACAGGGGTGGTCACTGCCGGTACTGCAGTCTAAGACCAGTTATTCCCTTAAAGGTACATACACAACAGTAACAAAGGCACGGATGGGGGCCTCAGCAGCGGCTGAGCTGAGGCAGGGACGGAGTCGGGCGATGTTCTGGAGGTGGAAATAGGCGGCCTTAGTTTCTAGATGTACTTGATTGAGTTTTACCCAGTGGTGCAGCACCAGATCCTTTGGCCAAGGACCAAACTCAAACAAAAAGGTCAGCAGAACCTTTCTCTTAACTTTGGACAAACAAAGACAAAAAGGGAAAAGCTTCCTCGAAGCTACTCGTGCCAGCGTGAGTGGAGATTTCCCTCTAATTAATCTGCACTTGTTTCTGCACTTAACCGCTAATTATTTTCTGAATGCAGTCTTTCAATTCTGGTGCCCTTGCTCAGTCAATTTCCAGGGAGTTTCTCAGGTCTTTAAAATCATTTATTTCCTTGCCCTGTATTTCTACATATTGCATCACCTTTAGTTTAGGTATTTATTACTTGCCGGCCTCCCATGACAATGCATATGCATGGCACCTAGACCCAAGTGCTGTCTTCAGGTGAAATGGGGCTAATCCTGCAGTTTTGGGTGGGTTAAGTACAATGTCATCATGGGACCGCTCGGGTGTCATGGAGAGAGAGAGAGAGAGAGCAAGAAAAGAGATTAATTTTTAAATAAATAGCTAACTTCTGCCCACTGTCGATAGTGTTCGCTGTGGCTCAGTGGGTAGCACTCTCGCTTCTGAGTCGGAAGGTTGTGGGTTCACGTCTCACTCCAGAGACTTGAGCACATAATCCAGCTTGGCTCTGCCAGTGCAGCGCTGAGGGAGTGCTGCACTGTCGGAGGTGCCGTCTTTCGGATGAGACGTTAAACCGAGGCCCCGTCTGCTCTCTCAGGTGGATGTAAAAGATCCCCTATCAGTATTTCGAAGAAGAGCAGGGGAGTTCTCCCCGGTGTCTTGGGTCCAATATTTATCCCTCAACCAACATCACTAAAACAGATTTAACTGGTCATTATCGCATCAAAGTCACAAGTGACATCCTTTGTGACTGTGACAAAGGTAAACTATCCCTCCTCGTCCTTCTCGACTTGTCTGCAGCCTTTGACACGGTTGACCACTCCATCCTTCTCCAACGCCTCTCCACCGTCGTCCAGCTGGGTGGGACTGCACTCGCCTGGTTCCATTCTTATCTATCTAATCGGAGCCAGAGAATCACCTGCAACGGCTTCTCTTCCCGCTCCCGCATCGTTACCTCTGGTGTCCCCCAAGGATCTATCCTTGGCCCCTCCTATTTCTCATCTACATGTTGCCCCTTGGCGACATCATCCGAAAACGCAGTGTCAGTTTCCACATGTACGCTGACGACACCCAGCTCTACCTCACTACCTCTTCTCTCGACCCCTCCACGGTCTCTAAATTGTCAGACTGCTTGTTCGACATACAGTTCTGGATGAGCAGAAATTTTCTCCAATTAAATATTGGGAAGATCGAAGCCATTGTTTTCGGTCCCCGCCACAAACTCCGTTCCCTCGCCACCGACTCCATCCCTCTCCCTAACATCTGTCTGAGGCTGAACCACACTGTTCGCAACCTTGGTCTCATATTTGACCCTGAAATGAGCTTCTGACCACATATCCGCAGCATAACTAAGACCGCCTACTTCCACCTCCGTAACATCGCCCGTCTCCGCCCTTGCCTCAGCTCATCCGCTGCTGAGACCCTCATCCATGCCTTTGTTACCTCTAGACTTGACTATTCCAGCGCACTCCTGGCTGGTCTCCCATATTCCACCCTACGTAAACTTGAGGTCATCCAAAACTCGGCTGCCCGTGTCCTAACTCGCACCAAGTCCTGTTCCCCCATCACCACCCATGCTCGTTGACCTACATTGGCTCCCGGTTAAGCAGTGCCTCGATTTCAAAATTCTCACCCTTGTTTTCAAATCCCTCCATGGCCTCGCCCCCTCCCTATCTCTGTAATCTCCTCCAGCCCCACAACCCCCCGAGATATCTGCGCTCCTCTAATTCTGCCCTCTTGAGCCTCCCTGATTATAATCGCTCAACCATTGGTGGCCGTGCCTTCTGTTGCCTGGGCCCTAAGCTCTGGACCTCCCTGCCTAAACCTCTCCGCCTCGTTACCTCTCTTTCCTCCTTTAAGACGCTCCTTAAAACCTATCTCTTTGACCAAGCTTTTGGTCACCTGGCCTAATTTATCCTTATGTGGCTCAGTGTCAATTTTTTTGTCTTAAAATACTCCCGTGCGGAGCCTTGGGACGTTTTGCTATGTTAAAGGCGCTATATAAATACAAGTTGTTGTTGTTGTTGCTGTTTGTGGGATCTTGCTGTGTACACATTGGCAGCTGCGTTTCCTACATTACAACAGTAACTACACTAAAATAGTACAGTGCTTGGCTCTAAAGTGCTTTGGGATGTCCTGAGGCTGTGAAAGGCGCTGTATAAATGCAAATTTGTTGGCTAAAGCCTGTTATTGGAAGGATGATGGGGTGGGAAAGGTAATATTGCGTTCAGTTTACATGTCCAGAGTCACAAAAAAAGTAAACCGGAGGTTAAAAGACTAATTAAAAAGAAAAAAGATAATAAAATGGAACCTATTCTGTTAAAACAAAAGGTTAAAACTTAGATGCAAAACTTACCTGCTGAGCACTCAAGATGGCAGTTCCAACCTCTCAGTTATTTTAGAGGGGCTGAGAAGCTGTTAACAGTATAAAAGCAGGGAAGTCCTGCTCCAACTGTACAGGGTATTGGTGAGGCCACACCTGGAGTACTGCGTACAGTTTTTGCCTCCTTACTTAAGGAAGGATATACTTGCATTGGAGGCAGTTCAGAGACGATTCACTAGGTTAATTCCTGAGATGAGGGGGTTGACTTATGAAGAAAGGTTGAGCAAGTTGGGCCTATACTCATTGGAATTTAGAAGAATGAGAGATGATCTTATTGAAACATATAAGATACTGAGGGGGCTCGACAAGGTAGATGTAGAGAGGATGTTTCCCCTCGTGGGGAATTCTAGAACTCAGGGGGCATAGTTTCAGAATAAAGGGTCGCCCTTTTAGAAATGAGATGAGGAGGAATTTCTTCTCTCAGAGGGTCGTAAATCTGTGGAATTCTCTGCCCCAGAGAGCCGTGGAGGCTGGGTCATTAAATACATTTAAGGTGGAGATAGACAGATTTTTGCAAGATAAGGGAGTGAAGGGCTATGGGGAGCGGGCAGGGAAGTGGCTTTGAGCCCAAAACAACGCAAAATCGTCGAGCAGAAACTGATAGCCAAGTTCCGCACCCATGAGGATGGCCTCAACCGGGATCTTGGGTTCATGTCACGCTACATGTAACCCCACCTGACGCAGGGTCATCCAGACTCGAGTCGTCGTTGGCTTGTTCTCTCTACACGGATGTGGCCGGACCTGCTGTGATTTCCAGCAAAAAAAATGTTTTTTGTCTGTTTTTTTGTTTTTCATACAGACCCCAGCATCTGCAATATTTGACCCCTTGTGACCCCACCTCACTGTTCTTTGATGTAATGTTTTCCTGACTGACCTGTTTTGACGCCATTCACACCTTTGACTGCTGTGATTATCTCTCTGCCGAGGTGTGATAAATGGCAGTTGACAAGATTACCTGTAAACATCTGACATGATTCTCTGACTATATAAGCTGTGTCTTTATGCATTTCTCCACTTCACCTGACGAAGGAGCAGCGCTCCGAAAGCTTGTGATTTCAAATAAAGCTGTTGGACTATAACCTGGTGTTGTGTGACTTCTTACATTTGTCCACCCCAGTCCAACTCCGGCATCTCTACATTATGTTCTTATAACAGACTGGGCACAGAGCCACCCGGTGGTCACCATGTGCAACTACAGCATGACACATTTACATAGGCAAAACGCATTATAACTGTTGACATGGGGCAAAGTGTGGCAAAGGAACGTGACAGCAGGAGGCAAAGGAGTGCAGACTGGAAGTGCAATGCAGACACAACATTTTCCATATATTGTGGATGAGCAGATCTCCTGTGGCCATGCTCACAGGTAGTCTGAGGTCTGGAGCGCAGTTATGCTGTTTAGATGTGAACCTGATCTGTTCTTACTGCATAACTACTCACTGTGTAGGGGCATAGTGTAAGTGGACAAATCCAGATAATTGCAGTCGTTTAATAATCCCAAAGTTAATCACGGGCCAAACATAACTGCTTGTAAATTTCAGGCTTTGGGTTTGAAAGATTGTTTCTGAAATAGGAGCAGGAGTCGGCCATTCGGCCCCTCGAGCCTGCTCCGCCATTCAATAAGATCATGGCTGATCTTCGACCTCAACTCCACTTTCCCGCCCGATCTAAATATCCCTTGATTTCCCTGGAGTCCAAAAATCTATCGATCTCAGCCTTGAATATACTCAACGACTCAGCATCCACAGCCCTCTGGGGCAGAGAATTCCAAAGATTCACCGCCCTCTTGAGTGAAGAAATTCCTCCTCATCTCAGCCTTAAACGGCCGACCCCTTATCCTGAGACTATGACCTCTAGTTCTAAACTCTCCAGCCAGGGGGAAACAACCTCTCAGCATCTACCCTGTCAAGCCCTCTCAGAATCTTATCTGCTTCAATGAGATCGCCTCTCATTCTTCTAAACCCCAGAGAGTATAGGCCCAATCTAGTGTGACTTTTGGAGTGTGACGAATGTGTGCTTGGAGCAAGACTTTATAATCTATATATAACAGATCTCCTGTGGTGTTGTTCATGGTAAGTTAAATGATGCATTGTTTTCTAAAGACAGCAATGTTACACCATGTAATCCATAAGGCGTTATTCTGTTACGGTGGATTTGTGTCTCTTTAAAACCAAATCGCCCAATTGTTAAGTAAACACAGGGTATAGAGACTGTATCTTCGGGGAACTTTGAAGATTAGAATGTACTTGTCAATTTCAGGCTGAAAAGAGTTTGTGCAATTCAAGTTCAGTTTTATTTCAGCTTTCAAAAAACTCGGAAACTCTGTTAGATCAAGGGAGAAAGTCGTTGAGAAAAATAGATAAATTTTCTGTAAACCATGATTGCTTTTATCTTGGTCTAATCACATACCTGTCCGTGCCTCTCCATGAGATGGTATCTCCGCCTAAAGTAAGAACTTGTTGGAAACTAAAGTAAGAAGTGTTGGTACCTTGGAGCCTGTCGCCAGTTGGCTGAGGAAACAAGTATTTGGAGTGACTTAATTGGTACAGTTTCTGTTTTATTTTCATTAACAGATTTTCTGCAGTTCTCATCGGTGATCAACGGTAGAGTTCACCATAATAGGGTAAACGTTATATAATCTTCTTCTCTTAGGCAGTCCCTCGGAACCGAGGATGACTTGCTTCCACATTAAAAATGAGTTCTCAGGTGACTGATGAGCCCAATGCGGGACCTACAGTCTCTGTCACAGGTGGGGCAGACGGTGGTTGAAGGGGCGGGTGGGTGGGGTGCTTGGGTTGATGTGCGCTCCTTCCGCTGCCTGCGCTTGGCTTCCGCTTGCTCCCGGCGAAGAGACTCGAGGTGTTCCGCGCCTTCCCGAATGCTTCTCCTCCACTTTGTGCGGTCTTGGGCCAGGGATTCCCAGGTGTCGGTGGGGATGTTGCACTTTTTCAAGGAGGCTTTGAGGGTGTCCTTGAAGCGTTTCCTCTGCCCACCTGGGGCTCTTTTGCTGTGTCGGAGCTCTGAGTAGAGCGCTTGTTTTGGGAGTCTCGTATCGGTCATGCGGACGATGTGGCCCGTCCATCGGAGCTGATTGAGCGTGGTCAAAGCTTCGATGCTGTGGATGTTGGCCTGAGCAAGAACACTGACGTTGGTGCGTCTATCCTGCCAATGGATTTGCAGGATCTTGTGGAGGCAATGTTGGTGGTACCTCTCCAGTGCTTTGAGGTGCCTGCTGTACATGGTTCATCATAATAGGGTAAATGTTATATAACATATATATAATGTAATGTATATGATGTGTAGCAGTTTATTCCCTGTCAGTGTAATAACTAGCATAAAAGAAAAAACTTGCATTTATATAGCATCTTTTTTCACTTCAGGATGGTACAAAGGGCTTCACAGCAAATGTTCCCTCTAATATTTTTTCGTGTGTGTGTGTGAACATAAGAACATAAGAAATAGGAGCAGGAGTCGGCCATTCGGCCCCTCGAGCCTGCTCCGCCATTCAATGAGATCATGGCTGATCTTCTGCCTCAACTCCATTCACTGGCCCTATTGCCATATCCCTTGATGCCCTTACTAGTCAGAAATCTATCGACTTCTGTTTTGAATATACCCAATGACTGAGCCTCCACAGCCCTCTGGGGTAGAGAATTCCAAAGATTCACCACCCTCTGTGTGAAGAAATTTCTTCTCATCTCAGTCCTGAATGGCCTACCCTTTATCCTGAGGCTGTGGCCCCTGGTTCTAGACTCCCCAGCCAAGGGAAACATTCTCCCAGCATCCACCCTATCAAACCCTGTAATAATTTTGTATGCTTCAATGAGATCCCCTCTCATTCTTCTGAATTCAAGAGAATACAGGCCTAGTTTACTCAATCTCTTCTCATACGACAGTCCCGCCATCCCAGGAATCAACCTCGTGAACCTTCGTTGCACTCCCTCTATGTCAAGTATATCCTTCCTTAGGTAAGGAGACCAAAATTGTACATAGTACTCCAGGTGTGGTCTCACCAAGGCCCTATATAATGGGAGTAAGACTTCTTTACTCCTGTACGCAAATCCTCTTGTAATGAAGGCCAGCATACCACAGGAAACTCTTTGGTATCCGGCACCGACGGGACCGGCGTGTTGCCGGTTGATCAAAAATTACGGATGACGGAGAGGGTTATCTACCGAGGCTATTTTTAACAAAGAAAAATAAAAAAATCAAGAAATGTGCAATATACAGTAATTGGGTACTCACCTACAGAATGTTGTGTTAAAGGGATGGTGGAAGATGCTTGATTAAGTACAGTACTGCCAGTTGAGGGTAATGCAATGCAATGACTACCAGCAGCGTGGGAGACACACAGTACCCCTGTAAAATGGCGGATCAGAAGAGACTACCGGCAGTGCGGGAGAGTCAGACTCCTGTTGTTGAGGTGTTCCGACTTCCGACAGCGCCAAGAAGCCGAGTAGTGTCAATTTGGAGAACTACCCCCACTGACTAACTCGGCCACCGCGGGAGACTCGGACTCGGACTCCGCAACATTGCCGGTTATTGAGGTGTTGTTTTCGGAGTGAGAATTTTGCCGGTTAATAGAGAATTCCGGATATTTAGGTGCCGTTTAAACGAGAGTTTCCTGCATTTGCCTTCCTAATGGCTTGCTGCACCTGAACATTCACTTTCAGTGACTCATGTACCAGGACACCCAGGTCCCTTTGAGCATCTGCATTCCCCAATCTTTCACCATTTAGGAAATACTCTGCCTTTCTGTTTTTTCTACCAAAGTGAATAACTTCGCATGTATCCACATTATATTCCATCTGCCATGTTCTCGCCCACTCACTGAGCCTGTCGAGATCCCCTTGAAGCCTCTTCACATCCTCTTCGCAACTGACACTGCCACCTAGTTTTGTATCATCAGCAAATTTGGAAATGTTACATTTAGTCCCCTCATCCAAATCATTGTGTGTGGTCCCTTTAAATTTACTGCACAGCGTGCATGCGCGGTCACTTCCAATGGGAGCAGTTGGTGAGCGGCCTGCGCGGGACCTGCCGTTTGATGCCCTGCCCCTTAGGGGAGGGAACATCGCCTCCCAGCCACTAAAGCGCTTTGGGGATGTCCTGCAGTCATGAAAGGCGCTATAGAAATCCGAGTCTTTCTTTTTAAGAGCAGGAACCCGCCTAGATTTCTTTTAGTACCCCACCTCCCTCAGCACCGGGAGGGTGCAGTCAGCTGTCCTACCCTGGCACTACCTCAGTTGAACAAACTCAGCACAGACAAAGGATGGAATTTCCTGTGTAAGTGACTCAATTCCGCACCATGTGGTAGCTTTCGCTGTTCAAGATATCGGGGAATAACCATTTACCCTTTCTAAAATAAACTGTAGATTACAAGCTGTATTGGAAAGAATAACAGGAACACGCTATGGAATTTAAAGCTGTAATTTGATCTGGATTACTTGTGTGTGACTCCATGCCAGTTGTTTATGGTCCTATCTTATGCTCTTTGGGTGTTAATAATACTCACTAGCCAAAACTATGTTGACTGACTGGAGTAATGACAAATATATATTTCTCTGACTGCTTGCAACCTTGACCTCCTATTGGACCCAGAGATGAGCTTTCTTTTTTTTTAAACATGAAGGAGGAACAACACCCAACAAAATCACAATCTCGCGGTCGGTGATGTGGCTCATGTCCCACCGGTCGCGGAAAGCTCCGAGCTGGCATCCGCCTGGTCACTCAACGGGACCGCCAGGGGCGGCCACGAGGCCTTGGGAAGGGAAGCGGGCAAGTCGGAGCGACCCACTCCGTCCCCAGGACTGCCTACGTCTACCCCCCCCCCACTGTAACTTCGCCCGTCTTCGCCCCCTTGCCTCGGCTCAGCTGCTGCGGAAACCCTCAGCCATGCCACTGCTCCCGCTAGACTCGACTGTTCCGATGTTCTCCTGGCCGGCCTCTCACCTTGTACCCTCCGTAAACTTTCAAGACGGAGGTCGATAGGTTTTATGTTGGGTAAGGGTGCCAAGGGATATGGAGCAAAGGCGGGTAAATGGAGTTGGGGTACAGATCGGCTGCGATCTAACTGAACGGCGGAGCAGGCCGGAGGGGCTGAGTGGCCTCCTCCAGTTCCTATGGTCCTAAACACATAGGGGGAAAAATTCGGTATCGCCCCATTTGGGGCGCCATTATCGGCCGTGCGCAAAGTTTAGCGCCTGGCGCTAATTATCGCCTCCGACAGCAAACTTGGCTTTTATCGCCCCTGGAGGTGATTGGAGCGCTAAATCAGGCGCTTCACACCTATCTTAAGGCGCAAAGGCCGAGGAGCGAGGTGCTACCTCAGAGCGCTGGCGAAGCAAGGAAGGGCAAATCAAAATAAACCTGCAAAGTGCTGCTCAGTACTCAAAACTCCTTCACACAGCGTTGAATCTCTCCAGAAGTCTCTCTCTCTCTCTCTCAGAATGCGTGGTGCAAAAATGTCACCGACAAAAAAAGGCAGGAAGCGGTCGCCTTTAAATAGCGCTCCCCCAGTCCCTTTCTGACAGCAAAACGCTCCCCTCAACCTGTCGTTGCTAGCGGCAGGCGGTAAGGCAGGGGACGCCACTCAATTTCCGGTCCGGGGCGTTGCGCACTCGACTGACGTCACGATCTGCCGGCGCAGGAGATCGTGGCGGTAGCGTTTAGCGCCGCTGCAAAATGTCTAGTTAATTTCGCGAGCGGCGCAAACATCGCCGCGCCCGGGTGTTAGTTGCTTTGCGCCCCATTAGCGCCCTCTTAAGGCACTAACGGGAGGCGCAAACAACTGAATTTTTTCCCCATATTTTTTAGCAAGTGAAGGGAAATCTACCTCTAAATGGTGGAGTCCGTGAAGGAGCAGGTTGTACAGGACCAATGGGATTTTACTCTTACCATTTGAATCTTACATATTTCGTGCTTTTTTTCCAATGTCTCCGCAGCGTTTCTTTTTCAATTTCTTGACGCACTGTTGGATTATTATACTGCAGTACAATCGCTCTTTGTTTGTTCCCCTTCAGCTCTTGTCCTCCCCCTTCATTTTCTCTCTTCTGTTTGCTCCAACGCTGCTGCTCTCGCCCTTTAAGCTTGAGGGGCAGTTCCGCGGGTGCCTTCTGCTACTGTGGCCATCGGGCAGACGTGAGTCGGGCCCGAGCTCATCCGCACGGGAGGTCTCCATATGGACAGTGATTGGGACCTTTTGGCCCTGGTTAAGAACACAAGAAATAGGAGCAGGAATAGGCCACTTGGCCCCTCGAGCCTGCTCCACCATTCCATGAGATCCCGGCTGATCTTGGGCTCAAAGCCACTTCCCTGCCCGCTCCCCATAACCCTTCACTCCCTTCTCTTGCAAAACTCTGTCTTGAGAGTTGGGGCCCTCCCCTGCTCTTCTTCGAAATAGTGCCATGGGATCTTTTACATCCACCTGAGAGAGCAGACGGGGCCTCAGTTTAACGTCTCATCTGAAAGATGGCACCTCCGACAGTGCAGCGCTCCCTCAGTATCACACTGGGAGTGTCAGCCTAGATTTTTGAGATCAAGGGCTAGATTTTCGGGGCGCCGTCAGGCGGGGTTTCACGCATGTGGGGGGAAATCCCGAATTTGGGGGTCCCGCCACCATCCCGCCCAAAACCCCGCCCCACGTAAGTTTCAGGGGCAGCGGGTACCCGCCCCGCACTGGGACCCGCCGAAACCAGGCGGGAAGGGATTAGTGCCAATTAACTGCCTGTTAACAGGTAGTTAGTTAACAGGCAGTTTTTAGCCTAATCCCTATTTTGAGGGGTTTCGTGTGGGTTTCCCGACGGCTCCAAACCACGCCAGGTTGGAGCAGCGGGCCGTCGGGTTGAAGGGGTCGCGATGTCGGTGCTCAGGTGAGTGATGGGTGCATGAGTGTAAAGGTAAGTGTGTTTGGTGTGTCTAAAGTGTGTAAAGAACTTTTACTTACCTGTACTTACCTTAACAGCCTTTCTTCCTGTAGCCGTCGGGAGCCCATCATTCAGCCGGCACTTAAAGCTGAACGGCTGCGATCTGTCAAAAGTGACAGCCTTCAGCTTTGAGTGCTGCTGCGAGTTCGAACTGAGTCTGCGCAGAAGGACTCATGTCAGAACTCAGACTGTCAGAGTTTCACAGCTTCAAACAGCTGTAAAACACTGATATTTCATCTGTCAAGAACTCTTGACAGATGAGATTGCAGTCTGCGACGTCACCTGTTGCTGGGTGGCCCTTAATTGGCCTGCTGAGCCCGCTGGGCGGGCTCAACAAGGTCAATCAAGGGAAAATCGCGCGGATTGGCCGGACGTCGAAGTAGGCGGGTCAAAAACCCGAAAGGGGAAGTCCCGCCTTCTTCCCGACAGGTTCGGCAAAATCTACCCCCAAGTCTCTGGAGAGGGGACCTTCTAACTCAGAGGCACGAGTGCTACCCACTGAGCCAGATGAATTGGACCAACTGTTAAGAATGTTTTATTAGTGGGGTGGAGGGTGGGGCACTTGTAGTGATGTCACTGTCCTGGCGACACTGGGTTCCCACAGTGTCACCCTTTCTGGTCCAATTAAAATAGTCCCAATGCTGGGGCACTGAGGCCAATTGTGGTACCCCCTTATCTTAGTCCCATTTGAGATCAGTTCAGTACAAGACAGGATCAAACTTGGGACCAACCTTGGGTGTTTGACTAAGCTTCAAGGGACTTGAGCACCTAAATCGAGGCTGACACTCCCAGTGCAGTACTGAGGGAGCGCCGCACTGTCGGAGGAGCCGTCTTTCGGATGAGACGTAACACCGAGGCCCCGTCTGCTCTCTCAGGTGGATGTAAAAGATCCCACGGGCACTATTTCGAAGAAGAGCAGGGGGAGTTCTCCCCGATGTCCTGGGGCCAATATTCATCCCTCAATCAACATCACAAAAACAGATGATCTGCTCATTATCACATTGCTGTTTGTGGGAGCTTGCTGTGCGCAAATTGGCTGCCGCGTTTCCCACATTACAACAGCGACTACAATTCAAAAAGTACTTAATTGGCTGTAAAGCGCTTTAGGACATCCAGATGTGGCGAAAGGCGCTATAGAAATGTATGGGTTTTTTTTCTCACTGCCTTAACCTTTGTGGAAGCACTTTACAGCTTCACCTCCCCTCCCCTCTGTTTCCACAGGTCTCCTGTCCTCTGCACATTGTGTTTTTCTCCACACTTTTTTTCATGTCTCAATTTTCTCTCCCTCCCTCCCTCTCTCTCTCTCTCTCTCTCTTTCTCTGAATTTCCCTAACTTGAGTTCCGGAACCGCACCTCCCACCTGCTATTTCACAGGCCAGTGGGGACCGTGAATCACACAAACTTATTCCGACCCACCCCTCTCCTCAAGCCTGTGAACAATCTCCACTTCAATCACCCGGCCGCAACAAACGCTCGGCTCCACACACACACACACACTTTGACCGGCCCGCCCACTGCCCAAAAAAAAACACGTTTTCCCCCCTTTTTTTTTGGGTTAAATACAAAGGGACGGTGAATGTTTCTTTGCAGTTGCAGTTACTGTCACTTGTGATCCTGCGAGACAGAAGGAGTTCAAGCTAACACACGAGTCTTAAAACTTTTAAAACTTTGCTTAAGGTAAGAGAAACTTCTTTGAAAGTTTTGAATGCCATTACTTTGTTTTTATTCTTAGCATAAGTTTGTTGTTTGGAAATTGGTGTACTTCCCTCTCACAGTAGCTCTGATCAATTTCCGTATCGAATCGAAACTGCCTTTTGATCGATTTCTGTATTAACTCTACATGGGAGTTACAACTAACTTTATTTATGTTTGAAGTTCTGAACTCTTGGGATTGCGGCTTCACTTGCTGGGTCGTCGCCTCGCTTGTGTCAGACACACCGCTTTGCAAGACAAGCTTACACTGCGATTTTATAGCCCAGTAAAGTGGGGCTCATTTCGTGGAGTGGCTCTGTGTGTTTAAAAAGACTTGCATTTATATAGCGCCTTTCACGACTGCAGGACGTCCCAAAGCGCTTTACTGCCAATGAAGTACTTTTTAAAAAAGTGCAATCACTGTTATAATGTAGGCAGCCAATTTGCGCACAGCAAGCTCCCACAAACAGCAATGTCATCATTACCGGATCATCTGTTCTTTGTTATGCTGATTTGAGGGATAAATATTGGCCCCGGGACCAAATGTTCCCTTTAATTCTTTTTTCCGGGTGCGTGGCCCCTTTAAGCGGCTGCATGGCCAACTCCAAAAAACACGCATGGAGGGTTTATCCTATTTAAGAGCTGGCTGCGTGGGGACACGCAGAGTGCCGTGTGGCCACGCCGCTTTAAGGGGACATTGGCCAGGACACGGGGGAGAATCAGCTCTTCATTGAAATAGTGCCGCGCGGGGATCTTTTACGTCCACCTTAAGAGGGCAGACTGGGACCTCGGTTTGACGTCTCATCCGAAAGACGCCACCTCCGACAGTGCAACGCGGCACTGCAGTGTCCGCCTAGATTTTGCGTCCAAGTCCCGGGGTGGGAATTCTTTTTAAATGACCTTTTATCCCTGTCTGGCTTTGACGCGTCTCTGTACATCAATAGATTGCACGGGACCCTGGATAGATTTTCTGGTTCACCTACTCTCCCACCTGCGCACAAGTCAGCGTGCGCCTGTGTGCGTGGTGGACCAGATAGTCTATTTTTTGAGGGGCTTGACCGGGTAGATGCAGAGAGGATGTTTCCCCTCCATGAGGGGAAACTAGAACTATTTCAGAATAAGGGGAAACCCTTTTAAATCGGAAATGAGAAGGAATTTCTTCTGAGGGTGGTGAATCTTTGGAATTCTCTTCCCCAGAGAGCTGTGGAGGCGGGGTCATTGAATATATTTAAAGAGGAGATAGACAGATTTTTGAACGGTAAGGGAGTCAAGGGTTACGGGGAGTGGGCAGGGAAGTGGAGTTGAGGCCACGATCAGATCTGCCATGATCTTATTGAATGGCGGAGCAGGCTCGAGGGGGCCGACTGACCGACTCCTACGTCTTATGTTCTTCTGTTAAGTGGTGTTGATTGAGGGATAAATATTGGCCAGGACAACGGGGAGAACTCCCCTTCTCTGAAATAGTGCCGTCTGATTTTTCCGATCATCTGAGCGGTCACTGCAGTTCAATAATTCATTGTATGCAAAGTGCTTTGAGATTATTCTGAGCCCTAATAAGATTTTTATGAACACATCTTTTTGTGTGTGTACCCAAATCCATCTATTTGTAATTTCTGCAATTGCTCATGGGCTCAGAGGTCATGGGCTCAGATGAACGATAGTTAACGGCCCAGAAATTCGGGTCCCAACGCGTGAGTACGCACGGGGTACCCGAGAGAACGTGATTGAGGGGTGTGATGGAGAGCAGTGTATGGTATTAATATTTGGCACTAGGTGAATTTCAATGCTGTCTTCTATCTTTTTGTATAGTCCTGTATAATCTTTGTTTCCACAGCAGGGTAGTGTATATAATCATCCATGCCATTGTTCCCTCTAGACTCAACTATTCCAATGCTATCGTGGCTGACTCCCTAGAACTCTGCTCTCCCTAGAACTCTCCAAGGCCTGTTCACCCATCACCCCTGTGCTTGCTAACCCACATTGGCTCCCGGTTCAGCAACGCTTTGATTTATTTAAAAAAATTAAAACATTCTCATCCTTGTTTTCAATTCCCTCCAGGGCCTCTTCCCCCCTCCCTATCTCTGTAACCTCCTGCAGCCCCTACAACTCGCAGATCTCCGCGCTCCTCCAATTCTGGCCTCTTGCGCATCCCCGATTTCCTTTGACCCACCATTGACGGCCGTGCCTTCAGCTGCCTGGGCCCTAAGCTCTGGAATTCCCTCCCTAAACCCCTCCGCCTCGCTCCTCTTTAAGACGCTCCTTAAAACCGACCTGTTTTGACCAAGCTTTTGGCCACCTGTCCTAATATCTCTTTATGTGGCTCGGTGTCAAGTTTTGTCTGATAATCGCTCCTGTGAAGCGCCTTGGAACATTTGACTATGTTGAAGATGCTATATAAATGCAAGTTGTCATTGTCTCTGTGTGTGTCCCTGTCTCTTTCTGCCTCCCATCTCTTTTTCCACCCCCCACCCCTCCGTTTCCCCCTTGGTAAATTCCAGTGAAGTAACAGTGCCCCAATGTGCAGTGACTCTTTTCAGATTCTGACGAGGCTTGGTGAGAGACCGTGGTTTACCCCAGAATCAACCACTAAATAATCACATGATCGCTGCCAGTGAGCTGCTCACTCTTTTGAGTTCAGCAATGTGGTTGAGTTGGGACCTGTCTGCATTGCTAAGTTGTACAGGCCAGAAAGCCTGATTTCCACCCTGTTGATGTTGCTGATTATTGGCATCCACACCCCCAGGTTATGGAGGGCGGACTAATCGGCCAAGACTTCTGCTCTATCCACCCCTGGTAGAAGGACATAGAATCATAGAACGGTTACAGCACAGAAGGAGGCCATTCGGCCCGTCGAGCCAGTGCCGGCTCTCTGCAAGAGCACTTCACTAGTCCTACTCCCCTCCCCGCCCTATCCCCGTAGCCCTGCAATTTTGTTTCCTGCAGGTACTTATCCAATTCTCTTTTGGAAAGCCACGATTGAATCTGCCTCCACCACCCTTTCAGGCAGTACTTTCCAGATCCTCACCACTCGCTGCGTAAAAAAGTTATTCCTCATGTCGCCTTTGGTTCTTTTTGCCAGTCATCTTGATGTGTCCTCTGGTTCTTGACCCTTCTGCCAATGGGAACAGTTTCTCTCTATCTATTCTCTCTAGACCCATCATGATTTTGAACACCTCTGTCAAATCTTCTCTGCTCTAAGGAGAACCACCACGAGCTTCTCCAGCCTATCCACGTAACTGAAGTCCCTCATCACTGGAACCATTCTTGTAAATCTTTTCTGCACCCTCTCGAAGATCTTCACATCCTCCCTAAAGTGCGATGCCCAGAATTGGACACAATACTCCAGTTGAGGCCAAACCAGTGTTTTTTTTAAATAAAGGTTCATCATAACTTCTTTGCTTTTGTACTCTATGCCTCTATTTATGAAGCCCAGGATCCCGTATGCTTTCTTAATCACTTTCTCAACCTGCCCTGCCACCTTCAACGGTTTGTGCACATATACCCCCAGGTTCCTCTGTTCATGCACCCCTTTTAGGATTGTACCCTTTAGTTTAGTTTATATTGCCTCTCCTCCATTCTTCCTACCAGAATGTATCACTTCGCACTTTTCTGCGTTAAGTTTCATCTGCCACGTGCCTGCCCATTCCACCATATCTATGTGTCCTCTTGAAGTCGATCGCTATCCTCCTCACTGTTCACTATACTTCCAAGTATTGTGTCATCTGCAAATTTTGAAATTACACCCTGTACTCCCAAGTCCATGTGTGTAGACCTCTGGTGAGGACGGGACCAGGCTCTGATGATCTCCACAGTTGAGTAGATTGTCAACGCTCACTGTCTTAGGCTTCCCCATGAAGACTGGCCAGTCGAGTGAGGTGCTGGAGTTGTTGCCCCCTGCACCCATAGAGCGCGGGATGCCAGTGAGACATCTGGAGCGATCAAAGCAAAACCACACTTTCAGTACTTTGTATCGCAGTATGGCAGGGACTTGAGCACATAAAGCTAGGCTGAGACTCGCAGTGCTGAGGGGGTGCAACACTGTCGGAGGTGCCATCTTTCGGATGAGACATTAAACCGAGGCCCCCGTCTGCCCTCTCCGGGGGATGTAAAAGATCCCATGGCTTTATTTGGAAGAATAGCAGGGGAGTTCTCCCCGGTGTCCTGGGCCAATATTTATCACTCAATCAACATCACTAAGGGTGGGATATGTGTAGGGGTTACGGGGATCAGGTGGGATATGTGTCGGTGCAGGCTCGATGGGCCGAAATGGCCTCTATCTGCACTGTGGGGTTTCTGTGATTTCTGTGAAAACAGATTATCTGGTCATTACCACGTTGCTGTTTGTGGGAGCTTGCTGTGTGCAAATTGGCTGCTGCGTTTCCCACATTACAACAATGACTACACTTCAAAAGTACTTCATTGACTGTAAAGCACTTTGAGACGCCTGAAAGGCGCTATAGAAATGCAAGTCTGTCTTTTATGGCATAGGGACAAGTAGAGGGAGATCTGGTGGTGAGCAGAGTATTTCTGTAATGCTGATTATTATAGTGTGTGTGTGTGTTGCCTCTGAGTCAGAAGGTCGTAGGTTGAAGTCCCACTCCAACACGAAATCCACGCTGATGCTCCCAGTGCAGTGCTGAGGGAGCGCCGCACTGTCGGAGGTGCCGTCTTTCAGATGAGACATTCAACCGAGGCCCCGTCTGCCCTCTCTGGTGGACGTTTTTAAAAAAAAAAAAAAAAAAAAAAAAAAAAAAAAAAATCGCATGGCCACTATTTTGAAGAAGAGCAAGTGGCCGGGGGTGGGGGGAGTTCTCCCCTGTGTCCAGGGCCAATATTTCTCCTTCAGCCGACATCACTAAGAACCGATTATCTGGTCATTTATCTCGCTGCTGTTTGTTGGGAGCTTGCTGTGCGCAAATTGGCTGCTGCGTTTCCTACATTCCAACAGTGACCACACTTCAAAAAAGTACTTCATTGGCGGTAAAGTGCTTTGAGATGTCTTGAGGTCATAAAAGATGCTTTAGAAATGCAAGTTCTTTTAAAGGAAGAGGGACATGTACTTATGTGATCCAGTTTGCTTTTGAGACTGTTTGTCCTCTGATGAGGGAGTGCAGAACAAGAGGGCATAATCTTAAAATTCAGAGTGAAATCGGGAGGCATTTTTCTCAAAGGGTAGTGGAAATCTAGAACTTGCTCCCCAAAAGGCGCTGAATGCTGGGAGACAATTGAAATTTTCAAGACTGAGATTTTTTTGCTAGGCAAGGGATAGGGATCAAAGGCTGGTAAATACAGGAAACTTTCGATTAACCAGCACCTAAATAACCGGAAATGTCGGTTAACCGGCAAAATTCAGGAGTAGGTTCAGGTAACTTTTTTTACTCCATTTGTTGCTGTGCAAGGGTGTGGCTGCAGCTGTTGCTAAGCTACAGAGACACTTGCAGCTTGTGCCCATTGTTCTGAAGCACAGGGTTTGTTGCTTTATATGGAGCGCTCAGCTCCGTATCTTTTACTACAGCGTTCGGTTATCCGGAATTTTTGATGAACCGGCACCACGTCGGTCCCGTCCGTGCCGGATAAAAAAACGTTTCCTGTACAGGAAACTCGTTTAAGCGGCACCTAAATATCCGTAATTCTCTAATAACCGGCAAAATTCTCACTCTGAAAACTACAGTATACAGTCGTTTATAAGTTTTGTTTTACTGTTAAGTAATTAATTAAAGAGTTATGGATTACCCTCAACTGGCATTACTGTACTTAATCAAGCATCTTCCACCATCCATTTAACACAACATTCTGTAGGTGAGTACCCAATTACTGTATACTGCACGTTTCTTGATTTTTTTAAATTTTTGTTTGTTAAAAATAGCCTCGGTAGATATACCTCGCCGTTATCCGGAATTTTTAATCAACCGGCACCATCCCGGTCCCATCAGTGCCGGATACGAAAGAGTTTCCTGTAGAGCCGAGGTAAAGATCAGCCATGTTTTAATTGAATATCTACTTGCTATGGATACTTGAGTCTGCTGGATGCGGGTGGACCCCAATTGTAAAGGGCAGGTGGGGGCCTCTTTCGCCTCGGTTGCAGCCCACCTAAGAGAAGGTATTCCGAGTTTTTTTTTAAAAAACCCTGAGGTAGGCAACGGGAAACCACCTCAAACAAATCTTCCCTAGTAAGTGGCTCAAGAACCTCGTGCGTGAGACTTGAGTTAGGAGCTGCCCCAGGGATAGAACGCAGTGGACGGACGGGCTTGGTCTGATGTGGGGGAGGGCAGTTACAAGACCAAAGGAAACCCTGGTCAAAGGGCACTGAAGCAGCCCAACTGCTGGTTTTATCAGCGGACTCTGCCAACCCTGGGACCATCTGGTTTGTCTTTTTTTAAAAATCAGTGGAGCCTCCTAGCACTAGAGGTTTGCTTCCAAGTGCTTTTGGGTGCTGTAAACATCTCAATTTGAGAAACAACACCATGGACATTGTAGGGTCCACTAGGAGGAGGGGAGGTGGTCCTTCAAATTCCCTGAAAAATCCTCGTGAGCGAGCAAGGAGCCCTCCATGATCAAGTGGACGTTTAAAAATTACCTTTTCAGGATGTCCCAAAGCGAGTTTACAGCCAATGAAGTGCTTTTGAGGTGTAGTCATAGAAACATAGAAGATAGGAGTAGGCCCTTCGAGCCTGCTCCGCCATTCAACGAGATCATGGCTGATCATCCAAACCCTAGCACCCGGTCCCTACACCGACAGCCATCCCACCCAAGCCCTACCCCCGTAACCCCACGTATTTAATCCCCCCTAACACTAAGGGCCAATTTTTATCATGGCCAATCAACCTAACCCGCACATCTTTGGACTGTGGGAGGAAACCGGAGCACCCGGAGGAAACCCACGCAAACACGGGGAGAATGTGCAAACTCCACACAGACAGTCACCCGAGGCCGGATTTGAACCCGGGTCCCTGGCGCTGTGAGGCAACAGTGCTAACCACTATGCCACCGTGCTGCCACTGCTGTCATGTAGAAAAAGACAACATCCATGATTCACGTGCATCTCAAAATTGTGCAGAGATGTTTTACTGCTTTTCCATTCGGGCACAGTACCGTTATTTTTTTGGAGAAACCTGGGCCTAGAAATTGGGTTGAGGTGCCAAGTTCGCCTGGGCGCTGGTTTTTGTGCAGCGTTCGAAGCTGTAGCGATCGTCGGAAATTCAGTTGAAGTGCCCCTAGAGGGAGACGGGGCGAGGCTCGAGGCGCTCCGTGCCCCTCTTAGGGCGCTGAAACTGAATATCGCAGCGCAACGTGCCGCAGCGCCACACGCTGCGGCACGGCACGCTGCGGTACTGCAGGCCTTCCTCCCACTGTTAAGGGGGCGGGGCCTGCAACAGCGCGAACCCCGATCGCGAGTGCCGGCAAAAGAGCCCGGCACCAAGAAGTGCCGGGCTCTCGGGAAACAGCCGGCAATGCCGTGGCGGGGGGGGGGGACCAGGAGGCCGGGGACGGAGGTGCTGGCAGGCGGCCGCCAAAAAAGCGGCCGCCCCGCACCTCCACCTTAACTTGCGCCTCTGCCGGCGCAGCAAGGCCCCGTGAACCGGGCACGGGTAGCGCGTTCGCTACCAAATATTGCGTTTGGGGCGCTGCGCACACTGATGACGTCATCGGTGGCGGTGCAGCACAAATGGCTAACTCCACCATTAGCGCCCCTGCTGAATATCGCGGGAGGCGCAGCCAGTGGCGCTACAGCCACTGACTACCTCTTTAGGCGCTAACAGGTGGCGCTACTCACCCAATTTTTCCCCCAAGTCATTCCATCTAGAGAGAGCTGAGGATATTTGTTAATCCACTGCTTGGCTTCAGTTTCAAGCAAATGATTAAACCCATCATTTGAACATCAGCTGGAGAATCGGCTTGTGCAATGTGCTTACTTCCTTGGCTGGTGGGGTATCACCAGGAGAAATTAGAATGTGTTTTTTTTTTTGTCCATGCTCTGACCTGACCAAATGAGCAAAGGGATTCTCGCCGTATTACTTGCAAGGAAGAGATCTGGGATTAGGTGTGGCGAGGGAGGGGGAAATATTCCCCAACAGCACAGTTGATGTGTGGAATAAGCCCCCTTTTTTTTTCCCCCACAAGAAACAACTGAATCGGGGATTGAGGGTTATAGAGATACTGGGGTCGATTTTCATTAAGCTGTCGGGAAGGAGGCGGGACTACAACTTTCGGGTTTTAGTCCCGCCTACATCGACGTCCGGGCAACCCACGCTATTTTCCCTTGATTGACCTTGTTAAGCCCGCCTAGCGGGCTCAGCAGGCCAATTAAGGGCTACCAGGCAACAGGTGACGTCACAGACTGAAATTTCATCTGTCAAGAGTTTTTGACAGATGAAATATCCGCGTTTCACAGCTGTTTGAAGCTGTCAAACACTGACAGTCTGACTTCTAACCTGAGTCCTTCTACACAGACTCAGTTCGAACTCTCACCGGCACTAAAAGCTGCAGGCTGTCACTTTTGACATCGCAGCCATTTTGCTTTCAGTGCCGGCTGAATGATGGACTCCCGACGCCTACAGGAAGAAAGGCTGTTGAGGTAAGTACAGGTAATTTAAACTTCTTTAGACACACCAAACATACTTCGCTATGCACCCATCACTCACCTGAACACCAACATCGCGACCCCTCCAAGTCCTTCAACCCGACGGCCCGCCTGCTCTAACCTGGCGTGGTTTGGAGCCGTTGGGAATCCCACACGACACCCCTCAAAATAGGGATTAGGCTAAAAACTGCCTGTTAACTACCTGTTAACAGGCAGTTAATTGGCACTAATATCTTCCCGCCTTTTTTCTCTCTCTCTCTCTCTCTCTCTCTCTCTCATACAGCTAGGTAGGGGCGAGCAGCATGGTGCCAGGTTGCTAGGAGACTTTCCCTTCCCTCTCCCCGCCCCCCCCCCCCCCCCCCCCCCCCCAAAGTGTGTGGAGAGCTCTTCAATTGATTGTGTTGACTTGCAGATCAGGCCTGAGGGCCGTGCTAAGTGGCTAACCAAGTATTTCCTTGTGTTTTAAAGAGAGAAGTCTTTAATTGTGGAATGTAAAGCGTGGAGATGTTGAGATGAAATTTTATCCTGTATGTCCGAAGAGCTCATTAAAGGAACAACGATTGACGGTGAAGGAGCTGCTTGTGAGTACTTCCTCCCCTCCCGCCCTGTTCTATATTTGTTCCCCACTTCAATTTTCCAGTAGAGTAGTGACTCCCATGGTAGAATCATACAGCACAGAAGGAGGCCATTCGGCCTGTCGTGCCTGTGCCAGCCCTCTCAAACGTGCTACCAATTAGTCCCACTACTCAACGCTTTCCCCATCGCCCTGCAACTCTTTCCTTAAGTATCTGTCCAATTCCCTTTTGAAAATTACTATGGAATCTGCCTCCAGGTGTGGGCTCACCAGGGCCCTGTACACTTGCCGCAAGACTTCCTTACTCTTATACTCCAACCCCCTTGCAATAAAGGCCAACGTGCCATTTGCCTTCCTTATTGCTTGCTGTACCTGCATGCTAGCTTTCTGCGTTTGTGTACAAGGACACCTAAATCTCTCTGAACATCAATAGCTTCTCGCCTTTTTAAAAAGATATTCTGATTTTCTATTCTTCCTACCAAAGTGAATAACCTTATATTTCCCCACATTATACTCCATCTGCCACTTTCTTGCCCACTCACTTAACCTGTTCTATTCCTGTTGCAAGCTCTCTGTGTCCTCCTCGCAGCTTACTGTCCCACCTAGCTCTGTATCGCCCGCCAACTTGGATACATTGCACTCGGTCCCTTCATCTAAGTCATTGATCTAGATTGTAAATGGCTGAGGCCTAAGCACTGATCCTTGTGGCACTCCGAGTAACAGCCTGCCAACCCGAAAATGACCGGTTTATTCCTACCCTGTTTTCTGTCCTTTAACCGATCCTCTATCATAACAAATCACTGCATTTAAGAAAAAAATTCTCCTCATCTTCCCCTCTCGCTTTTATGTTCTTGAAAAGGAAAACCAAATCTCTGTTGAGTGATGGGAATACTGATATTGGAAGCTATTTTCTGGTTTTCCGGCTCCATGGGGTGGCATCTGGACAATAAAGTGACTCCGTAAGGGCAGACGCCTGATACAGGTGGAATATCGGCTCTTGACGTGGGTGCAGCATTTGCTTAAGTCTTGTGTAAATTTAATGTATTGACCCTGTGCTCGGAACCAAGGGTTATTCATCGTGGCTTGCACATGATGTCACGATCAGCCATACTGTCACGTCCGTTGAGGCGACTCATCCGCTTGTCATCCAACAGGGATTTTTCTGTTCGTGTTTTAAGAGCCAGTGTACAGATTCTCTCCATTTTAGATCAGTGGGCCCAAACATAAGAAATAGGAGCGGGAGTCAGCCCTTTGAGCCTGCTCCGCATTTCAATAAGATCATGGCTGATCCTCTACCTCGCCTCCACTTTCCCCATATCCCTTGATTCCCTTAATATTCAAAAATCTATTGATCTCTGTCTTGAATATACTCAACGACTGAGCCGCCACAGCCCTCTGGGGCAGAGAATTCCAAAGATTCACCGCCCTCTGAATGAAGAAATTTCTCATCTCAGTCCTCGATTGGGCTTATACTCACTGGAGTTTAGAAGAATGAGAGGGGATCTCATCAAAACTTATAAAATTCTAACAGGACTAGACAGACTAGATGCAGGAAGGATGTTCCCGATGGTCGGGGAGTCCAGAACCAGGGGTCACAGTCTAAGGATAAGGGGTAAGCCATTTAGGACTGATGAGGAGGAATTTCTTCACCCAGAGAGTGGCGAACCTGTGGAATTCTCTACCACACAAGGCAGTAGAGGCCAATTCATTAAATATATTCAAGAAGGAGTTGGATATATTTCTCAAGGCTAAAGGGATCAAGGGATATGGGGAGAAAGCAGGGACAGGGCACTGAATTTGGATGATCAGCCATGATCGCATTGAATGGCGGAGCAGGCTCGAGTGGCCTACTCCTATCTTCTATGTTTCTAAATGGCCGACCCCTTATTCTGAGACTGTGACCCCTGGTTCTAGACTCCCCAGCCAGGGGTAAACATCCTCCCTGCATCTACCCTGTCAAGCCCTGTAAGAATTTTGTATGTTTCAATGAGATCACCTCTCATTCTTCTAAACTCCAGAGAATATAGGCCTAGTCTACTCAATCTCTCCTCATAGGACAATCCCCTCATCCCAAGAATCAGTCTGGTGAACCTACGTTGCACTCCCTCTATGGCAAGTATATCCTTCCTTAGGTAAGGAGACCAAAACTGTACAGACTTGATCAGGATGAGCTCTCTCCCCCTCTCTCTTATTTGGATGAATGCCCTCTTCACTTGCTAGGTCCACTATGTGGAGCTGAGTCGTGCAGACCCCACGGTCACGGGTTTGACTACCGAGCGCTTGGTTTGAGTATAAAACAAGGCTTTACTCAACTGTTTCACAACCATGAGCTTTCTAGTTACATCACTAGTTCCTGGTTACAGAAACATCCTGAGCAAGCTGGGCCCAGGCCCGAGTATTTATACTCCTTGGACGGCGCCACCAGCTGGCTGCCCAGTGTTACTTCATGAGTCATGATCAGATTCATGACAGGGGGGTGGGGGTAGTGGGGGGGGAGGGGGTGAAGCAGTCCACGATCACAACTCTATGTTGCTGATCTTTGTTGCATTGCTTCTGTGTGTTGCTCGGGGAGGGGAGCAAGAACATTAGAACATAAGAAATAGGAGCAGGAGTCGGCCATTGGGCCCCTTGAGCCTGCTCCGCCATTCAATAAGCTCATGGCTGATCTGATCTTGGCCTCCACTCCACTTCCCTGCCCGCGCCCCATAACACTTGATTCCCCTGGTTTTTCAAACATCTACCTATGTCCGTCTTGAATATATTCACTGTCTCAGCCTCCACAGCTCTCTGGGGCAGAGAATTCCTTGGTTCACGATCCTCCGAGAGAAGAAATTCCTCCTCATCTCTGTTTTAAATGGGCAACCCCTTATCCTGAAACTATGCCCCCTAGTTCTAGATTTCCCCACGAGGGGAAACATCCTCTGCATTTACCTTGTCGAGCCCCCTCAGTATCTTATATGTTTCAATAAGATCACCTCTCATTCTTCTAAACTCCAATGAGTATAGGCTCAACCTTTCTTCATAAGTCAACCCTTTCAACTCCGGAATCAACCTAGAGAACCTTCTCCGAATATTGCTACTGGGGGGTGGAGAGAGGAGGGATTGACCTTGTTCCTCCAGAGGGGCAGAAATGAGGGGTATTTGTTTCTAGCCCCACCGGTGCACTTCCTGGTGACCACTTTGTAAAAGAAGACTGGAGACCTGTGAGATGGAGGGGGAGGCTGAAGGGGACAAAATGGGGGAGAGAATATCCTGTCTTTTTTTTAAATTGAATTTGTTGTAAAAGTAATTTTTTTTCTTTCCCAGGTGACTTTCTTCTTCTTAATTCTATTTTTATCAGAAAGATGTCGAGCTTGCGACTTTGGTAATTTTCGACCGCACACATCAACTTACGACCAGAGCATCGAGAAGCTGGTGAGTGCGGGGGACAGGGCGCGGTTACCTGCTCATCGAATCAGACAGCGCAGGAGGAGGCCATTCGGCCAATCATACCCGAGCTGGCTCTTTGCGAGAGCTATTCAATTGGTCGCATTCCCCTGCGCTCTTTCCCCCCCCGCCCCCCACATAGTTCTGCAAATTTTTCTTTTTCAAGTATTTATCCAATTCCCTTTTGAAAGTTATTATTGAATCTGCTTCCACTGCCCTTTCAGGCAGCACGTTCCACTCATTGCATAGAAAAAAATTCTCCTCATCTCATTTCCCCTTTTTGCTCCTTTCTCTCGTTACTGGCCCTCCGGCCAGTGCAAACAGCTTCTCCTTATTTACTCTATCAAAACCCTTCATAATTTTGAACACTTCCATTTAAATCTCCCCTAAACTTCTCTACTCTAAAGGAGCACAACCCCCCCCAACTTCCAGCCTCTCCACAGAATTGAAGTCCCTCATCCCTGGTACTGTTCTAATAAATCTCTGCACCCTCTCAAGGCCTAGATATCCTTCATAAAGCGTGGTGCCCAGAATTGGACACACATTCTCTCTGGTCTTTTCCTGAAGCTGAATCAAGTACATCGGGGTGCTAGGCTAGAAGCCCAGGCCCAAATTGCAATTCTTCTCCTGCCCCTCCACCCCAACCCCCTCCCCCTAATCCTCTTCTGAAGATGTTGCCTCTTGTGTTTTCTCCAATTAAATATTGGGAAGACCGAAGCCATTGTTTTCGGTCCCCGCCACAAACTCCGTTCCCTAGCCACCGACTCCATCCCTCTCCCTAACATCTGTCTGAGGCTGAACCACACTGTTCGCAACCTTGGTGTCATATTTGACCCTGAAATGAGTTTCCGACCACATGTCCGCGGCATAACGAAGACCGCCTATTTCCACCTCCGTAACATTGCCCGTCTCCGCCTTTGCCTCAGCTCATCCGCTGCTGAGACCCTCATCCATGCCTTTGTTACCTCTAGACTTGACTATTCCAACGCACTCCTGGTTGGCCTCCCACATTCCACCCTCCGTAAACTTGAGGTCATCCAAAACTTGGCTGCCCGTGTCCTAACTCGCACCAAGTCCCGTTCGCCCATCACCCCCTAGTGCTCGCTGACCTACATTGGCTCCCGGTTAAGCAGCGCCTCGATTTCAAAATTCTCATCCTTGTTTTCAAATCCCTCCATGGCCTCGCCCCTCCCTATCTCTGTAATCTCTTTCAGCCCCCCCTTCCGCCTTGCCCCCTTCCTATCTCTAATATCAAAGCTTAGCCCCACAATCTCCTGAGATATCTGCGCTCCTCTAATTCTGCCCTCTTGAGCATCTTTGTTTAATTCGCTCAACTTTTGGTGGCCGTGCCTTCTGTTGCCTGGGCCCTAAGCTCTGGAATTCCCTGCCTAAACCTCTCCGCTTCGCTACCTCTCCTCCTTTTAAGATGCTCCTTAAAACCAAGCTTTTGGTCACCTGCCCTAATTTATCCTTATGTGGCTCGGTGTCAAATTTTTTGTCTTAAAATACTCCTGTGCAGCACCTTGGGACGTTTTACTATGTTTAAAGGCGGTTAAGAAGGGAAATGGTATGTTGGCCTTCATAGCGAGAGGATTTGAGTACAGGAACAAGGATGTCTTGCTGCAGTTGTACAGGGCCTTGGTGAGACCACACCTTGAGTATTGTGTGCAGTTTTGGTCACCTTATCTGAGGAAGGATGTTCTTGCCATGGAAGGAGTGCAGCGAAGATTCACCAGGCTGATACCTGGAATGGCAGGAATGACGTATGAGGAGAGATTGGGACGATTGGGCTTGTACTCGCTGGAGTTTAGAAGAATGAGAGGGGATCTTATTGAAACTTATAAAATTCTGACAGGACTGGAGAGACTAGATGCAGGAAGGATGTTCCCGATGGTCGGGAAGTCCGGAACCAGGGGTCACAGTCTAAGGATAAGGGGTAAGCCATTTAGGACAGAGATGAGGAGGATTTTCTTCACCCAGAGAGAGTGGTGAACCTGTGGAATTCTCTACCACAGAAGGCAGTAGAGGCCAATCCATTAAATATATTCAAGAAGGAGTTGGATATATTGCTAAAGGGATCAAGGGGTTTGGGGAGAAAGCAGGGACAGGGTACTGAAATTGGATGATCAGCCATGATCGCATTGAATGGCGGAGCAGGCTCGAGGGGCCGAATGTTGATGAGGTGACTGCCAGATAGAGAAGCAACAACTTTGCAGTACATTACACTAGCCAGTTCCTGCTTGGGCCTTAGGCCTGTGGTTGATTCCAGCCCACCTGAGAGGCAGGGTGACAGTCTTCAGTCCATTAGTGTACCCCTCTAATGGCGAGTGGACTAGGCGGAGGCTTGGCAAGGAGTCACCTGCTATCCTGGTCACAGTGGAGACGCGCAGGGAGAGAAGTGTTTGAGGAGGAGGAGGGAGCAGAGAATAGAGGAAGTCCAACCTTCATTTTAAAAAATCTATCTGGGTAGCAGGGCTGCATACTTTGTATAAGGCCGCACATTCTCGAAATTGGGAAGCGCTTTCTCACACAAAGGGTAATGGCAATGTGGAACTCTTTCCCCCTCCGAGTCTTGAGATTGACAGATTTTATTTTAATTAGGTAAGGGCATCGAGGGATATGGGTCAAAGGCGGGAAGATGGAGTTGTGGCACAGATCTGCCAGGATCTAATTGAATGGCGGAACAGACTCGAGGGGCTGAATGGCCTCCTCCTCTGTACTTGGGAATGAAGTAAAACTTTACGTTTTATTTCTGATCTCGCTCATAATGGCATTTAACTGGCAGTCGAATGGTTTTCTGGCGAAGGAAGGGATGTGAAAGGGAGCAAAGGCTGTCGTATAATAACTGATCAAGCGGCTTTTTCCTGTTGTCAAAATGTGTTTTTTAATTCAATTAAAGCACCTGTCCTTTTTTTAAATTTAAAAGAAAAATCTCGCAAAATGAAGTTCTTTAAAAAAGAAATGTTTTTATTTTCAGAGAACCAGTCTTCCTACTGACTACAATCTCACCATATTCTTGCAGGACACTGCCAGTCTGGTAAGTTGCAGTTCACCCTGTTCTATTTACAGGAGAATTAGATTGTTCCGGGAGGTGGGGGGGGGGGGGCGGGGCGGGGTGGAGTCAATCCTCTCAATTGTGAAAGAGATTTTGCACAGGGACCAGAGCCTCTCGCTCTCCTGGGGAAATATTCTACACACTGACTGGATTCCCTCCTTCCATTGCCTTCCCTTTGGGCTCACCTTGGTTCCTATTCACGATGACCCCCTCCAGGGGAATTTTCTCAAACATTGAATCCCTGGCTACCTTTTTTTAACCAGTAGTTTGTAAAACATGAATTTATCCCGTTCCTTTTCTTCCTCTGTCTCCGCTGTGGCTCGGTGGGTAGCACCCTTGCCTCGGAGTCAGAAGGTTGTGTGTTCAAGTCCCACTCCAGGGACTTGAGCACATTTATTTAAAAAAAAAAAAAAAAAATCCAGGCTGACACTCCCAGTGCAGTGCTGAGGGAGTGCCGCACTGTCAGAGGTGCCGTCTTTCGGATGAGATGTTAAACCGAGGCCCCGTCTGCCCTCTCGGGTGGAGGTAAAAGATCCCATGACACTATTTTGAAGAAGAGCAGGGGGAGTTCTCCCCAGTGTCCTGGGCCAATATTTATCCCTCAATCAACATCACAAAAACAGATGCTCTGGTCATTATCACATTGCTGTTTGTGGGAGTTTGCTGTGCGCAAATTGGCTGCCGCGTTTCCTACATTATAACAGTGGTAAAGTACTTCATTGGCTGTAAAGCGTTTTGAGGCGTCCGGTGGTCGTGAAAGAGGCGTCCGGTGGTCGTGAAAGGCGCGCTAGAAATGCAAGCCTTTCCGTCTTTCTAAGTAACGAGGAATGAAAGATTTTCTGAAATTCAGAAGTGCGTATAAATGTCGTGGTTGTTTGTTTATAATAAATAGTCAGCTTGGCTTTCAAAAGGGAAAGTTTTTTTGGGGGGGATTTCCTCACGCTCTTAATTACACAACACAAAAGCAGGCATTTCGGTGTTCAGTCTTCACGGGAATATTTACCCTCTCCTACATGTTCGTTCTGCTTTTTAAATCGAGACTGTGCTGGCGTTCATCCTTTTCCCTAACCCCCTCCTCGATCCTTCCTTCCTCCGACCGACTACAGGAGGCTTTGAAAATCCATATTGATGTCGTCTGACCACGTCCTGATTTTTTTTTTTTTTCTTGGCCATTGTCTCTTTTCTCCTTATTCTCAACGTTTGGTTACCCTGCACAAAGAAATAAAAATGTTTCATTCAAGTACGCAGCCCACAGAGTTTAAATTATACATGTTCGCAATGTCTTTCTATCCTTTTGTGTGGGCCAGCACTCCGAAGCATGCTGGATAATACTCTGTAAATGGCTCTTTTTCAAAAGGTGTCGTATGAGGATGAAAACTGTCTGCTGAGCATGTTGTTGGGCACAGTGTGTGCTCCAGTTTAGTTGTACTTTATTATCTTTCATGCAACTTTGCAAACCAGAATTTATAAAAACAACTTTTAATTCAGTTGTGCTGCTGTTTCTTTGCACCAGATTGTCAATACGAGCTGTTTGAAGTCTCGAGGGTGGGAAAGTGCTGAACTTCACTTTCTTTGCTGTTGCAATAATTTATCTCAGATAAAAGATGAGATTTGCTCTTTACTTCCTCTGTTTATCTTCTGTCCCCTCACAGGCAGAAGTAGATAGAGCTTTACTCTGTATCTAACCCATGCTGTACCTGCCCTGGGAGTGTTTGATGGGACAGTGTAGAGGGAGCTTTACTCTGTATCTAACCCGTGCTGTACCTGCCCTGGGAGTGTTTGATGGGACAGTGTAGAGGGAGCTTTACTCTGTATCTAACCCGTGCTGTACCTGCCCTGGGAGTGTTTGATGGGACAGTGTAGAGGGAGCTTTACTCTGTATCTAACCCGTGCTGTACCTGCCCTGGGAGTGTTTGATGGGACAGTGTAGAGGGAGCTTTACTCTGTATCTAACCCGTGCTGTACCTGCCCTGGGAGTGTTTGATGGGACAGTGTAGAGGGAGCTTTACTCTGTATCTAACCCGTGCTGTACCTGCCCTGGGAGTGTTTGATGGGACAGTGTAGAGGGAGCTTTACTCTGTATCTAACCCGTGCTGTACCTGCCCTGGGAGTGTTTGATGGGACAGTGTAGAGGGAGCTTTACTCTGTATCTAACCCGTGCTGTACCTGCCCTGGGAGTGTTTGATGGGACAGTGTAGAGGGAGCTTTACTCTGTATCTAACCCGTGCTGTACCTGCCCTGGGAGTGTTTGATGGGACAGTGTAGAGGGAGCTTTACTCTGTATCTAACCCGTGCTGTACCTGCCCTGGGAGTGTTTGATGGGACAGTGTAGAGGGAGCTTTACTCTGTATCTAACCCGTGCTGTACCTGCCCTGGGAGTGTTTGATGGGACAGTGTAGAGGGAGCTTTACTCTGTATCTAACCCGTGCTGTACCTGCCCTGGGAGTGTTTGATGGGGCAGTGTAGAGGGAGCTTTACTCTGTATCTAACCCGTGCTGTACCTGCCCTGGGAGTGTTTGATGGGACAGTGCAGAGGGAGCTTTACTCTGTATCTAACCCGTGCTGTACCTGCCCTGGGAGTGTTTGATGGGACAGTGTAGATGGAGCTTTACTCTGTATCTAACCCGTGCTGTACCTGCCCTGGGAGTGTTTGATGGGACAGTGTAGAGGGAGCTTTACTCTGTATCTAACCCGTGCTGTACCTGCCCTGGGAGTGTTTGATGGGGCAGTGTAGAGGGAGCTTTACTCTGTATCTAACCCGTGCTGTACCTGCCCTGGGAGTGTTTGATGGGACAGTGTAGAGGGAGCTTTACTCTGTATCTAACCCGTGCTGTACCTGCCCTGGGAGTGTTTGATGGGACAGTGTAGAGGGAGCTTTACTCTGTATCTAACCCGTGCTGTACCTGCCCTGGGAGTGTTTGATGGGACAGTGTAGAGGGAGCTTTACTCTGTATCTAACCCGTGCTGTACCTGCCCTGGGAGTGTTTGATGGGACAGTGTAGAGGGAGCTTTACTCTGTATCTAACCCGTGCTGTACCTGCCCTGGGAGTGTTTGATGGGACAGTGCAGAGGGAGCTTTACTCTGTATCTAACCCGTGCTGTACCTGCCCTGGGAGTGTTTGATGGGACAGTGTAGAGGGAGGTTTACTCTGTATCTAACCCGTGCTGTACCTGCCCTGGGAGTGTTTGATGGGACAGTGTAGAGGGAGCTTTACTCTGTATCTAACCCGTGCTGTACCTGCCCTGGGAGTGTTTGATGGGACAGTGTAGAGGGAGCTTTACTCTGTATCTAACCCGTGCTGTACCTGCCCTGGGAGTGTTTGATGGGACAGTGTAGAGGGAGCTTTACTCTGTATCTAACCCGTGCTGTACCTGCCCTGGGAGTGTTTGATGGGACAGTGTAGAGGGAGCTTTACTCTGTATCTAACCCGTGCTGTACCTGCCCTGGGAGTGTTTGATGGGACAGTGTAGAGGGAGCTTTACTCTGTATCTAACCCGTGCTGTACCTGCCCTGGGAGTGTTTGATGGGACAGTGTAGAGGGAGCTTTACTCTGTATCTAACCCGTGCTGTACCTGCCCTGGGAGTGTTTGATGGGACAGTGTAGAGGGAGCTTTACTCTGTATCTAACCCGTGCTGTACCTGCCCTGGGAGTGTTTGATGGGGCAGTGTAGAGGGAGCTTTACTCTGTATCTAACCCGTGCTGTACCTGCCCTGGGAGTGTTTGATGGGACAGTGCAGAGGGAGCTTTACTCTGTATCTAACCCGTGCTGTACCTGCCCTGGGAGTGTTTGATGGGACAGTGTAGATGGAGCTTTACTCTGTATCTAACCCGTGCTGTACCTGCCCTGGGAGTGTTTGATGGGACAGTGTAGAGGGAGCTTTACTCTGTATCTAACCCGTGCTGTACCTGCCCTGGGAGTGTTTGATGGGGCAGTGTAGAGGGAGCTTTACTCTGTATCTAACCCGTGCTGTACCTGCCCTGGGAGTGTTTGATGGGACAGTGTAGAGGGAGCTTTACTCTGTATCTAACCCGTGCTGTACCTGCCCTGGGAGTGTTTGATGGGACAGTGTAGAGGGAGCTTTACTCTGTATCTAACCCGTGCTGTACCTGCCCTGGGAGTGTTTGATGGGACAGTGTAGAGGGAGCTTTACTCTGTATCTAACCCGTGCTGTACCTGCCCTGGGAGTGTTTGATGGGACAGTGTAGAGGGAGCTTTACTCTGTATCTAACCCGTGCTGTACCTGCCCTGGGAGTGTTTGATGGGACAGTGCAGAGGGAGCTTTACTCTGTATCTAACCCGTGCTGTACCTGCCCTGGGAGTGTTTGATGGGACAGTGTAGAGGGAGGTTTACTCTGTATCTAACCCGTGCTGTACCTGCCCTGGGAGTGTTTGATGGGACAGTGTAGAGGGAGCTTTACTCTGTATCTAACCCGTGCTGTACCTGCCCTGGGAGTGTTTGATGGGACAGTGTAGAGGGAGCTTTACTCTGTATCTAACCCATGCTGTACCTGCCCTGGGAGTGTTTGATGGGACAGTGTAGAGAGAGCTTTACTCTGTATCTAACCTGTGCTGTACCTGCCCTGGGAGTGTTTGATGGGACAGTGTAGATAGAGCTTTACTCTGTATCTAACCCGTGCTGTACCCGCCCTGGGAGTGTTTGATGGGACAGTGTAGATAGAGCTTTACTCTGTATCTAACCCGTGCTGTACCCGCCCTGGGAGTGTTTGATGGGACAGTGTAGAGGGAGCTTTACTCTGTATCTAACCCGTGCTGTACCTGCCCTGGGAGTGTTTGATGGGACAGTGCAGAGGGAGCTTTACTCTGTATCTAACCCGTGCTGTACCTGCCCTGGGAGTGTTTGATGGGACAGTGTAGATGGAGCTTTACTCTGTATCTAACCCGTGCTGTACCTGCCCTGGGAGTGTTTGATGGGACAGTGTAGAGGGAGCTTTACTCTGTATCTAACCCGTGCTGTACCTGCCCTGGGAGTGTTTGATGGGGCAGTGTAGAGGGAGCTTTACTCTGTATCTAACCCGTGCTGTACCTGCCCTGGGAGTGTTTGATGGGACAGTGTAGAGGGAGCTTTACTCTGTATCTAACCCGTGCTGTACCTGCCCTGGGAGTGTTTGATGGGACAGTGTAGAGGGAGCTTTACTCTGTATCTAACCCGTGCTGTACCTGCCCTGGGAGTGTTTGATGGGACAGTGTAGAGGGAGCTTTACTCTGTATCTAACCCGTGCTGTACCTGCCCTGGGAGTGTTTGATGGGACAGTGTAGAGGGAGCTTTACTCTGTATCTAACCCGTGCTGTACCTGCCCTGGGAGTGTTTGATGGGACAGTGCAGAGGGAGCTTTACTCTGTATCTAACCCGTGCTGTACCTGCCCTGGGAGTGTTTGATGGGACAGTGTAGAGGGAGGTTTACTCTGTATCTAACCCGTGCTGTACCTGCCCTGGGAGTGTTTGATGGGACAGTGTAGAGGGAGCTTTACTCTGTATCTAACCCGTGCTGTACCTGCCCTGGGAGTGTTTGATGGGACAGTGTAGAGGGAGCTTTACTCTGTATCTAACCCATGCTGTACCTGCCCTGGGAGTGTTTGATGGGACAGTGTAGAGAGAGCTTTACTCTGTATCTAACCTGTGCTGTACCTGCCCTGGGAGTGTTTGATGGGACAGTGTAGAGGGAGCTTTACTCTGTATCTAACCTGTGCTGTACCTGCCCTGGGAGTGTTTGATGGGACAGTGTAGAGGGAGCTTTACTCTGTATCTAACCCGTGCTGTACCTGCCCCGGGAGTGTTTGATGGGACAGTGTAGAGGGAGCTTTACTCTGTATCTAACCCGTGCTGTACCTGCCCTGGGAGTGTTTGATGGGACAGTGTAGAGGGAGCTTTACTCTGTATCTAACCCGTGCTGTACCTGCCCTGGGAGTGTTTGATGGGACAGTGTAGAGGGAGCTTTACTCTGTATCTAACCCATGCTGTACCTGCCCTGGGAGTGTTTGATGGGACAGTGTAGAGGGAGCTTTACTCTGTATCTAACCTGTGCTGTACCTGCCCTGGGAGTGTTTGATGGGACAGTGTAGAGGGAGCTTTACTCTGTATCTAACCCCTGCTGTATCTACCATGGGAGTGTTTGATGGGACAGTGTAGAGGGAGCTTTACTCTGTATCTAACCCGTGCTGTACCTGCCCTGGGAGTGTTTGAGGGGACAGTGTAGAGGGAGCTTTACTCTGTATCTAACCCATGCTGTACCTGCCCTGGGAGTGTTTGATGGGACAGTGTAGAGGGAGCTTTACTCTGTATCTAACCTGTGCTGTACCTGCCCTGGGAGTGTTTGATGGGACAGTGTAGAGGGAGCTTTACTCTGTATCTAACCTGTGCTGTACCTGCCCTGGGAGTGTTTGATGGGACAGTGTAGAGGGAGCTTTACTCTGTATCTAACCCGTGCTGTACCTGCCCCGGGAGTGTTTGATGGGACAGTGTAGAGGGAGCTTTACTCTGTATCTAACCCGTGCTGTACCTGCCCTGGGAGTGTTTGATGGGACAGTGTAGAGGGAGCTTTACTCTGTATCTAACCCGTGCTGTACCTGCCCTGGGAGTGTTTGATGGGACAGTGTAGAGGGAGCTTTACTCTGTATCTAACCCATGCTGTACCTGCCCTGGGAGTGTTTGATGGGACAGTGTAGAGGGAGCTTTACTCTGTATCTAACCTGTGCTGTACCTGCCCTGGGAGTGTTTGATGGGACAGTGTAGAGGGAGCTTTACTCTGTATCTAACCCCTGCTGTATCTACCATGGGAGTGTTTGATGGGACAGTGTAGAGGGAGCTTTACTCTGTATCTAACCCGTGCTGTACCTGCCCTGGGAGTGTTTGAGGGGACAGTGTAGAGGGAGCTTTACTCTGTATCTAACCCGTGCTGTACCTGCCCTGGGAGTGTTTGATGGGACAGTGTAGAGGGAGCTTTACTCTGTATCTAACCCCTGCTGTATCTACCATGGGAGTGTTTGATGGGACAGTGTAGAGGGAGCTTTACTCTGTATCTAACCCGTGCTGTACCTGCCCTGGGAGTGTTTGATGGGCCAGTGTAGAGGGAGCTTTACCCTGTATCTAACCCGTGCTGTACCTGCCCCGGGAGTGTTTGATGGGACAGTGCAGAGGGAGCTTTACTCTGTATCTAACCTGTGCTGTACCTGCCCTGGGGGTGTTTGATGGGACAGTGCAGAGGGAGCTTTACTCTGTATCTAACCTGTGCTGTACCTGCCCTGGGAGTGTTTGATGGGACAGTGCAGAGGGAGCTTTACTCTGTATCTAACCTGTGCTGTACCTGCCCTGGGGGTGTTTGATGGGACAGTGTAGAGGGAGCTGACAGATGCTCAACTTTCTTGAGGTGGGTGTATCATCAGGTTTGAGTACTGGTGTCTGGGACATGTGTTGCGGTGAAGTGGGGGGTTGGGACTATGAATTGGGAAATATTAAGGAAGGAAAGCTTTAAGTCTTTAAAATTATGAAAGGTTTTGATGGACTCTAGTTTTGCTCTCTCTTCTATCAATATAAGATAGTCACCAAGAAATCCAATAGGGAATTCAGAAGAAACTTCTTTACCCAGAGAGTGGTGAGAATGTGGAACTCGCTACCACAGGGAGTGGTTGAAGCGAATAAAGAAAAAGACTTGCATTTCTATAGCGCCTTTCACAACCATCGGACATCTCTAAGCGCTTCACGGCCAATGAAGTACCTTTTTTTGAAGTGTAGTCACTGTTGTAATGTGGGAAACGCGGCAGCCAATTTGCGCAGAGCAAGCTCCCACAAACAGCAACGTGATAATGACCAGATCATCTGTTTTTTAGTGTTGTTGATTGAGGGATAATGACTGGCCAGGACACCGGGGAGAACTCCCCTGCTCTTCTTCGAAATAGTGGTCATAGGATCTTTTCCATCCACCAGACGGGACCTCGCTTTAACATCTCATCCGAAAGACGGCACTTCCGACAGTGCAGCGCTCCCTCAGATAGTATGGAAGTATTTAAGGGGGAGGATAGATAAGGGAATAGCGGGTTATGCTGATGGAGTTAGATGAGGAAAGACTGGAGGAGGCGCGAGTGGAGCATAAACGCCGGCATGGACTGGTTGGGCCGAATGGCCTGAGTCTGTGCTGTATATTCAATGTAATCCTGTGTAGGAACTTTTTCCTCGTTCTGCCCTTCAACTTCAGCAGCTCCCTGCTGTCGCCCCCGCGGATCTAAGTTAGCTCAGTCCAACAGTGCTTATACACCCATTGTGGCTCTTGACTGCATCTGACCTAGGAATACTTGGTGCTAACACTGGGCACCAGAAATGTTCTATTACCCAACAAAGACCAATTGACTCTGCGTGCAGATTGCGAGAGGGGAAGCAAATGTGTCTTTTTTTTTTAATGTGTTCATTTCCAGTAAGAGACTTCCTGGCACAGAATTTTAGTTTTCATCCCAAGACTTTGAGTAGATGTGGTAGGACATGTGGCTTGTGTGTGGGTGTTGAGAGAGGCGAAGTGATTGACTTGTGTCAAATAATTTGGCAAATAATTCTAAATATTAAATTACTAGGATACTTAAAACTCCAGGTGGGAGCCGGGGGAGGGGTGGTGGTGGGAGAGGAGAACTAGGCATGCAGCAAGTCTCTGTGGAATGTTTGACCTAGCAATGGCCTATTCATAATATCACTGGATTCTAAACAAAATGTATTCCCTGCCCCCTCCATGCTGCCTTGAGCATGGTTTTAATCCTACAGTAGATGCTTCCTTTTAGCGTTTAGGATTGTGGTAATTTAATTTGGACTCTTTTTTTCCGTCTAGCAAAAATTGTATGTTCCTAAAATGGGGAATTTGCAAGAAATGGGAAGGATGCATTTTAACCGCTTGCAGCACCCCCTCCCCCCACCCCACCCAAGCTGTCTCTCCTGCTGATCAGGAAACATAGAAGATAGGAGCAGGAGTAGGCCATTCGGCCCCTCGAGCCTGCTCCGCCATTTAATGAGATCATGGCTGATCATCCAAATTCAGTACCCGGTCCCTGCCTTCTCCCCATATCCCTTGATCCCTTTAGCCTAAAGAACTATATCCAACTCCTTCTTGAATATATTTAATGAATTGGCCTCTACTGCCTTGTGTGGTAGAGAATTCCACAGGTTCACCACTCTCTGGGTGAAGAAATTCCTCCTCATCTCTGTCCTAAATGGCTTACCCCTTATCCTTAGACTGTGACCCCTGGTTCTGGACTCCCCCGCCATCGGGAACATCCTGCATCTAGTCTGTCTAGTCCTGTTAGAATTTTATAAGTTTCAATGAGATCCCCTCTCATTCTTCTAAAATCTAGCGAATACAAGCCCAATCGACCCAATCTCTCCTCCTACGTCATTCCTGCCATCCAAGGTATTGGTTCCAATTCCGCCTACATGGTGGTTAAGTCCACACTGGGAAGCAGACGACTGATTGATTAGCAAATCTGGCGCGATCCTTCGTCAGAACTCCCATTACCAGGCTTGTGTTGTCGGCACTTTAGTGTGACTTGTTTGCGGGACCTTACGGTCAGTGGCCGGTCTTTGCAGTGGACCTGAACCCCTGTGTAGTTCTGATGTGTGTTTATTTTTATCAAGGGGGCTGACTCTCTTCTACATAGAATTTTTCCTAGACCTTGGAGAGGGTGCAGAGAGATTTACCAGAATGGCACCAGGGCAGAGGGACCTCAGTTATGTGGAGAAGCTGGGGCTGTTCTCCATTTAGAGCAGAGAAGGTTAAGGGGCGGTTAAATAGAGGTGTTCAAAATCAGGAAGGGTTTTGGTAGAGTAAATAAGGAGAAAATGTTTCCACTGGCAGAAGGGTCGGTTACCAGAGGACACAGGTTTAAGGTGATTTGGTTAAAGAACCAGGGGAGATATGAGGAAACTTTTTTTTTACACAGCGAGTTGTTGCAATCTGGAATGCGCTGCCTGAAAGGGCGGTGGAATCCGATTCAATAATAACTTTCAAAAGAGAGTTGGATATATTCTTGTAGGGGAAGAATTTACAGGGCTGTGGGGAATGAGCGGGGAAGTGGGATTAATTGGATAGCTCTACCAAAGAGCCGGCACAGGCGCAATGGGCCGAATGGCCTCCCTCTGCTGTATCATTCTATAATTTATAGCACAGTAATGGGCTACTTGGCCCAACAGGCTTGTGCTCCCTGGGAGCCTTCTCCCACCTTCCTTCATCTCGCTTTGTAGTCATTTCTTTCTCCTTCATGCACTAATCTATCTTCCCCTTAAATGCATCTGTGCTATTCGTCTCAACAGCTCCCTGTGGTAGTGAGTTCCAGTCTCTTGAGTAAAGAAGTTTCTCCTGACTTCCCTCTAGGATTTATTAGTGACTACCATATATTTATGACCCCTAGTTTTGGACAAGTGGAAACCTCTTCTCTACATCTACAGTATCAAACCCCTTATTAGGTCAGCTCTCTTTTTTTCTTTTGAGAAGAGCCCCAGCCTATTAAGTCTGTCCCGCCGATTGTGCTGGGAATGATGGTTGATGACTGTTATCTCCTAACCGACCGTGACCTGTCGACCTCTTGTTTCACCCTCAGGACCACTGTTGCGTGGAGCTGCAGGCGATGTTGTCGCTGAATCAATCAATCGGGCACCTGTACCGTCACTCCATGGACCCTCTCCAAACCTTGACCTTCGATGTCCTACAAGAACTGATTTTTTTAAAGGACTGTCCTGTTTGGGTAAGTGTTCCATGTGCTTTTACTGGGGGGGCGGGGAGGGGAGTTCTATCCCTTTTTTTCCCCCCCCACCCCGACTCCTAACTAGCGTTTTGTACAGCTCCATCATAACCTCCCTCCTCTTATTCTATGCCTTGGCTAATGAAGGCAAGTATCCCATATGCCTTTTTAACCACCTTATCTACCTGTCCTACTGCCTTCAGGGATCTATGTACATGCACACCAAGGTTCCTCTGATCCTCTGTCCTTCCTAGGGTCCTACCATTCATTGTGTATTCCCTTGCCTTGTTAGTCCTCCCAAAATGCATCACCTCACACGTTTGAGGGTTAAATTCCATCTGACTAACCCGTCTATATCGTCCTGTAGCCTGAGGCTTCCCTCCTCGCTATTTACCACTCCCCCAAAGTGGAGTGTCAGCCTAGATTATGCGCTCGAGTCTCTGGAGTGGCAACCTTCTGAGTCCGAGGCGACGGCGCCACGGCTGACTCAACACTGAACGGCTTTATTGCTGCTGATTGTAACACTTTCATTTCCCACCCCCAGGAATCCTTCAACTGTGAAATGGGACGATGGAATTCCTCGCATCTTCTCCAGAACTTGATGGGACACTTCGGATCTTTTGATACGAAACACAATCAGAAGAGATGCAACTTTGGACGATGCACTTTATACACCTGCGTGACAGGTAAGGGCAGTCCTATTTCCGCAGCTTCGCTCATTGCTGTGACCGGTGTGTGGGTGGGGGGTCGTACTTCGCACTGGAGGGCAACGGTAACTTTTTGGGGGTGGGGGGGACGCTTAATTTTGGCTTTCACCACTTAGGAGATAACCTGGCTGGGCAATCTTTACCACCTTAGTCATAGAATGATGCAACACAGGAGGCCATTCGGCCCATCATGCTTGTGCCGGCTCTTTGAAAGAGCTCTCATAACCTAAGAAATAGGAGCAGGAGTCGGCCATTCGGGCCCTCGAGCCTGCTCCGCCATTCAATCATGGCTGATCTGATCTTGGCCTCAACTCCACTTTCCCGCCCGCTCCCATAACCCTCGACTCCTCTGTAGCTCAAATATCTGTCTTCTCTCCGCCTTGAATGTATGCAATGACTCCGCCTCCACAGCTCTCTGGTAGAGAATTCCAAATATTCACCACCCTCCAAGGAAATTCCTCCTCATCTCCGTTTTAAAAGGGTGACCCCTTATTCTGAAACTATGCCCCCTCGTTCTAGATTCCCCCACGAGGGGAACCATCCTCTCTGCATCTACCCTGTCAAGCCCCCTCAGAATCTTATGTTTCAATAAGATCCCCTCTCATTCTTCTGAACGCCAATGAGTATAGGCCCAACCTTCAGAAGACAACCCCTTCATCCTAGGCGTCAACCTAGTGAACCTTCTCTGCAAGTGTGCCCCTCCTTAAATAGGGAGACCAAAACTGCACGCAGTACTCCAGATGTGCTCTTCCCCAACTCCCTGTACAGTTGTAGCAAGACTTCCCTACTTTTATACCCCTTGCAATAAAGGCCAATCAGTCCCACTCCCCCTGCTCTTTCCCCATGGCCCTGCAAATGTTTCCTTTTCAAGTATTTATCCTGTTCCCCTTTTTTGAAAGATGCCATTGAAACTGTTTCCACCAAAGAGCCAGCACAGGCGCGCGATGGGCCAAATGGCCTCTTCCTGTGCTGTATGAGTCTATGACCGGCAGCTGTGGGTGGAGCTCGTCACCTGGTGCTTGGCAGTTTAATGTTGTTCCAGCGCACTAACCCTGCAGAGACACCAGTTTTGGGTCATCGTAACCCTCGGGTGTGTTTTATATACGGGAATGGATGGAAATTCCGAAGGAGTGCCTTTGCCCCCAGGCCAGCGATCATTAAGCAACGTTGGCAGAGGTGACGGAGTTCTCTGGCACTGCGATCGGCGAGTAAATCACTCGGTCAGAGAGAGAGGGGGATTATTCCAGCATTTGCTGACTTTCACCCAGTAGAGGCTGTGCCTTGTGTTCTCCCAGTGGCTCAGTCAAGTGACCGTGCTGCATTGTTTGGAACTGACCTGTGTAGAGGTTCCCAGATTTGATTCTGGTCTGCACAGTGCCTGTTTTTATCGGGTGCTAAGAAGGCTCCAATATGGCAGGCAAGAAGCGTGCGCACGTTTGTGGCCGGAAGTGCGCCGCCTGCCATATTGGGCAAGGATAAAGGATAGGCGTCCTTTGCACATGCCTGAAGCAGACGGGCTTTTTGCGTATGCAAATATGTGGGCGAATCTCTCTCTCTCTCTCTCTCTCTCTCTCTCTCTCCTTTTCCCCTTCCCCCCCCCCCATTGGTATCTTTTATTTAATCATTTGCAGGATGTGGGCATCGCTGGCAAGACCAGCATTTATTGGCTGCACTCCGGAAAACCAGACCTAGGGATTGCTAGCGGTGGCCCGATCTTGAACTACTCTTCGCCAGCTCCGTTACAATGAGGCCCAGGATCTGGGGCATGTAACCTGCGCCTCACCCACCCCGCCCCACCCCACACCCAAATATGGCTTAATTGGTAGCACTATCGCCTTTGATCAGAAGAGTGCAGTAGCCAAATAACCTTTTTTACACCCCTCTCGAATGTTTTAGGGCACGTTGAGACGGCTTTACCAACAGTAACACATGGCACATTTGCTTCAGTAGAAGAACCGGGAACTTTCGCCAATGGATCCAATGCCACTCTACCAGCAAGAAGCTACGCAACCAATCGCACTTCATCCTTAACCAATGGCACCCTAGCAACTGGAACCAATGCAACCAATCCCAGTCCATCCTTAATGAATGGCACCCTAGCAACTGGAACCAATGCAACCAATCCCAGTCCATCCTTAACCAATGGCACCCTAGCAACCGGAACCATTGCAACCAATCCCAGTCCATCCTTAACCAATGGCACCCTAGCAACCGGAACCAATGCAACCAATCGCAGTCCATCCTTAACCAATGGCACCCTAGCAACAGGCACCATTGCAACAATTCGCAGTCCATCCTTAACCAATGGCACCCTAGCAACCGGAACCAATGCAACCAATCGCAGTCCATCCTTAACCAGTGGCACCCTTGCAACCGGAACCAATGCAACCAATCGCAGTCCATCCTTAACCAGTGGCACCCTAGCAACCGGAACCAATGCAACCAATCGCAGTCCATCCTTAACCAATGGCACCCTAGCAACAGGCACCATTGCAACCAATCACAGTCCATCCTTAACCAGAGGCACCCTAGCAACCGAAACCAATGCCAGCTCAGCGTCTTTAAACAACAATGTTGGCATTATGGCAGCGACAATTGGGTGCAACACTGCGACCTCTCGCCTGACAAATCAGACAGTCGCGATCATTCTAGTAGCCAGCATCCTCTTCAACATGATGCTCCTCGGATGCTTACTGAAGAGGAACCGGCGGCCGGTAAGTAGACGTTTCCAAGAGATATCTGAATGAAGTCTTCCACAGTGCTCTACCTTTTTTTTGAATTAAGACAGGTGACCAAAAGCTTTTGGGGAGAGGGGGGTGGTGGCAGAAGTAGGTTTTAAGGAGCGTCTTAAAGGAAGAGAGAGAGAGGCGGTGAGGTTTTGGGGGGGTGCCCAGGCAGCTAAAAGCACAGCCGCCAATGTTGGAGCGATTGGAAAATCGGGGATGTGCACGAGGCTGGAATTGGAGGAGCACTGAGATCTCGGAGGGGTTGTGGTGCAGGAGGAGGTTACAGAGATTGGGAGGGGGCGAGGAGGCCACGGAGGGATTTGAAAACCAAGATGACAATTTTAAAATCGAAGCGTTGCTTAAACTGGGAGCCAATATAGGGCAGCGGGGCTGATGGATGAACGGGACTTGGTGTGAGTTAGGATGCGGGCAGTCGAGTTTACAGAAGATGCAAGGTCTGGAGCACTCCAGTTACCATAGATATATTTTTATGGGTCAATTTTGTTTTATGCTGATCAAGGTGAGAGATGTCTATGTTCAGGGGTTTTCTTACACTTGCTGGATGCCATACAGTTAAATGAGAGTAAACCTCTTGTCTGTGTAGAACATTGGAGTCTTTTTTTAAATTTTCGAAGCTCTGACCAACATGTGACCTCTGACCCTCGCAGATAGCCATGCATCTCTGCTTCAGTGTTGCACTACACTCCTTTCTACTTGCCATACAGGAAGTGCAACAAAGGTTCACCAGACTGGTTCCTGGGATGAGGGGGATTGTCCTAATGAGAACATAGAAACATAGGAGTAGGCCATTCAGCCCCTCGAGCCTGCTCCGCCATTCAGTGCGATCATGGCTGATCATCCAAATTCAGTACCCTGTCCCTGCTTTCTCCCCATATCCCTTGATCCCTTTAGCCTTAAGAAATATATCCAACTCCTTCTTGAATATATTTAATGTATTGGCCTCCACTGTCTACTGTGGTAGAGAATTCCACAGGTTCACCACTCTCTGGGTGAAGAAATTCCTCCTCCTCTCTGTCCTAAATGGCTTGCCCCATATCCTTAGACTGTGACCCCTGGTTCTGGACTCCCCCGCCATCGGGAACATCCTTCCTGCATCTAGTCCTGTTAGAATTTTATAAGTTTCAATGAGATCCTCTCTCATTCTTCTAAACTCTAGCGAATATAAGCCTAATCGACCCAATCTCTCTTCATACGTCATTCCTGCCATCCCAGGTATCAGTCTGGTGAATCTTCGCTGCACTCCCTCCATGGCGAGAACATCCTTCCTCAGAAGGCGACCAAAACTGCACACAGTACTCAAGGTGTGGTCTCACCAAGGCCCTGTACAACTGCAGCAAGACATCCTTGCTCCTGTACTCGAATCCTCTCGCTATGAAGGCCAACATACCATTTGCCGATTTAACCGCCTGCTGCACCTGCATGCTTACCTTCAGCGACTGGTGCACAAGGACACCCAGGTCTCGTTGCACTTCCCCTTTTCCCAATCTATTGCCATTCAGATAATAATCTGCCTTCCTGTTTTTGCCACCAAAGTGGATAACCTCGCATTTATCCACATCTGCCCAATCGCCCAACCTGTCCAAATCGTACTGGAGTTTCTCTGCATCCTCCTCACAGCACACACTCCCACCCAGCTTTGTGTCATCTGCAAACTTGGAGATATTGCATCTAGTTCCCTCGTCTAGATCATTAATATATATTGTGAATAACTGGGGTCCTAGCACCGATCCCTGCAGTACCCCACTAGTCACTGCCTTCCACTTGTTAAAAAAAGACCCTTTTATTCCAACTCTTTGCTTCCTGTCTGCCAACCAGTTTTTTCTATCCAAGTCAGTACCTTACCCCCAATCCCATGTGCTTTAACTTTGCATGCTAGTTTCTTATGCGGGACCTTATCGAAAGCCTTCTGCAAGTCCAAATACATCACATCCACTGGTTCTCCCTTATCTATTCTACCAGTTACATCCTCAAAAAATTCCAGTAGATTAGTCAAGCATGATTTACGAGACTAGGCCTATATTCTCTAGGGTTTAGAAGAATGAGAGGTGATCTTATTGAAACATACAAAATTCTTACAGGGCTTGACCGATGCAGGGCTGATGTCTCTCCTGGCTGGCGAGTCTAGAACCAGGGGTCACAGTCTCAGAATAAGGGGTCGGCCATTTTGGATTGAGATGAGGAGAAATTTCTTCACTCGGAAGGTGGTTAATCTTTGGAATTTTCTACTCCAGGGGGCTGTGGAGGCTCGGTCGTTGAGTATATTCAAGATGGAGATCAATAGATTTTTGGATATGGGGATAGTGCAGGAAAGTGGAGTTGAGGTCGAAGATCAGCCATGAGCTCATTGAATGGCGGAGCAGGCTCGAGGGGCCAAATGGCCGACTCCTGCTCCTATTTCTTCTGTTCTGTTGCAGCATTCCCATGTAGAAATCTCCCCCCCCCCCCCCCCCCCCCTCTCTCTAGTTAAGGATTCTCCAGGCCAAGAATCAAGCGAGACACTGTAGTTAATACAAAAAGAAAATACTGCGGATGCTGGAAATCTGAAATAAGAACAGAAAATGCTGGAAATACTCAGCAGGAAAGGCAGCATCTGCGGAGAGAGAAACAGAGTTAACGTTTCAGGTCGATGACCTTTCGTCAGAACTGGAATAAAGCAGGAAATGGAACAGATTTTTAAGCAAGTGTAGGGGCTGGGAAAGGGGGGAGGGGATGAAAGAACAAAAGGGAAGGTCTGTGATAGGATGGAAGGCAGGAGAGATTAAGAGACATTGAGAGATATTCAAGGCGAGAGGAGATGGTAATGGGACAGGTTAAGAAACAAAGGATGGTTCTAGATGAAGTGTAAATTGCGCTGGCAGAATGAAAGACAGCTGCCACGTGGGAGAGAAGAACAGCAGGCACAAACAAAGTGTGGATAAAAAAATGTATATATGATGGGGGCCGAGGTTATGATCTGAAGTTGTTGAACTCCCATGTTGAGCCCAGAAGGCTGTAAAGTGCCTAATTGAAAGATGAGGTGCTGTTCCTCGAGCTTACGCTGAGCTTCAGTGGAACAATGCAAGAGGACGGTGAGGTCTGAGTTGAGCGGATAATTAAAGTGACAGGCGACCGGAAGCTCGGGGTCCCCCTTACGGACTGGACACTAGTTATTTTCTAACTCAAAGAATTTTATTTAACGTTCAGACAACAGTTTTTACCAGAAAGAAAGGTATTGCTTCTCCTACAAGCTTTCTAGCTAGAGCAGCACCAGAGCGAAGGACTGATCTTTCCTTGGGAGATAAGGAGGTTCCTCTCCTATGTGGTCTTGCACAAATATTGCAGGTGGCTCTCCAGAGACTTGAGCACACAATCCAGGCAGACACATCGCGCTGCACTGTCGGAGGTGCCGACTTTCAGATGAGCTGCTAAACCAAGGCCCCGTCTACATTCTCTCTCGGGTGGACATAAAAGATCCCACGGCACCATTGGAAGATGAGCAGGGGAGTTCTCCCCGGTGTCCTGGGCTAATATTTATCCCTCAATCAGCATCACTTAAAAACAGATTACAGGAAACTCTCGCTTTACCGGCACCTAAATAACCGGAAATCTGTTAACCGGCAAAATTCAGGAGTAGGTTCAGGTAAGTTTTACTTCATATTAGTGGCCGTTCCTGCATCTGTGGCCGTGTAACCGGGGTTCCTGCATCTGTTGCTATGCAACAGGGATGCCTGGATCTGTGGCCGTGTATGGGGCTCTCGTACCTTTTAACTATACCTCTCTGTAATCCGGACTTTTTGATAAACCGGCACCACGCTGGTCCCGTCGGTGCCGGATGAAAGAGTTTCCTGTATCTGGCCATTATCTCATTGCTGTTTGTGGGAGCTTGCTGTGCGCAAATTGGCTGCCGCTTTTCCCACTTTACAGCAGTGACTACACTTCATAAGTACTTAATTGGCTGTAAAGTGTGTTGAGACGTCCTAAGGCTATATAAAAGGTGCTATATAAAATGCAAGTCTTTTTAAAAAGTTACTGGGAGCCTGTAGTTTTCTCCTTCTGGCTTGCGAATTTAGGCATGTTTTCCAGTTCTTCAGGCCTTGTATAGCCTACTAAGGTCTCCAACCAGCCTTGCATTCTCTCAAGCATCCTGGACAGTAAACAAAGACCTTGCACTCTGACTTTGGCCAGGCTGACTGCTTTCCTTTGCTGTTCGTTAACCAGGTTGAGGAATCTAGGACTAGGGGGCAGAGTCTAAAAATTAGAGCCCGGCCTTTCAGGAGTGAAGTTAGGAAACACTTCTACACGTGGAAGTTTAGAACTCTCTTCAAATGCCGGTTGATGCTAGATCAATTGTTGATTTTAAATCTGAGATTGATAGCTTTTTGTTGACCTAAGGGGTATATGGAGTAAAGGCGGGTGTATGGAGTTAGGTCACAGATCAGCCATGATCTCACGGGCTCGAGGGGCTAAATGGCCTCCCCCTGTTCCTAAGTTCTGCTCTGTTACCAAGCCCATTCTTTTCTTCCCAACAAGTCCATGTCAACGTCCCAATCCTTCACCCTCGACAACTGGCTGTTGGCAATAGATTGGGTTTCGTTCCTTTTTATCTAAGGATTGATTGTTTGAGAAGAATGGTTGGTTGTTTTGTTGTGCGGCGCTTTACAGCACAAGGAGGAAACATGCTAACTTGGAACGACTTCAAAAACTCTGCATTGAAAAACTTGGGGCCCCAAGGAATAGGTAATTGATTTCAAGCCAATACCACACTTCATTGTGGGCTTCCATGTACACGTGCTGTGTTTCTGTGGCTTCAGAAAACCTCACGCTTGACGTCAAAGCCGCCCCTTGGCTCAGTGGGTAGCACTTGCGTCTCTCCTGTCTGAAGGCTGTGGGTTCAACACCCACTCCAGAGACTTGAGCCCGAAATCTAGGCTGACGATCCCAGTGTAGCACTCCCTCCGTACTGTCGGAGGGTGCCGACTTTCGGATGAGACCGCTAAACCGACTCCCCGTCTGCCCTCCTTGGGTGGACCCAAGATCCCGTGGCCACTATTTCAAAGAAGAGCTGGTTAGTTCTCCCTGGTGTCCGGGCCAACATTTATCCCTCAACCAACATCACCTTTTTTTAAAAAACAACCCAGATGATCTGGTTATTATCTTATTGCTGTTTGCAGGAGCTTGCTGTGTATAAATTTGCAGCTGCGTTTCCTACATTACAACAGTGACTACACAAAAGTACTTCATTGGCTGTAAAGCACTTTGGGGGTGTCCTGAGGTCATGAAAGGCGCTATATAAATGCAAGTTCTTTTGTCCACTTGATCTTGAGGGCTCGATCACAAGGAGTTTTCAGGGAATTTTGGTGGACCACCTGTGCTCCTCACTGTGGACCTTACAATGTCCATTGTGTTGTTCATCAATTTAGACATTTACAGCACCTAATGACGTATGAGGAGAGATTGGGTCGATTGGGCTTATACTTGCTGGAGTTTAGAAGAATGAGAGGGGATCTCATTGAAACTTATAAAATTCTAACAGGACTAGACAGACTAGATGCAGGAAGGATGTTCCCGATGGTCGGAGTCCAGAACCAGGGGTCACAGTCTAAGGATAAGGGGTAAGCCATTTAGGAACGAGATGAGGAGGAATTTCTTCACCCAGAGAGTGGTGAACCTGTGGAATTCTCTACCACAGAAGGCAGTTGAGGCCAAATCATTAAATATGTTCAAGAAGGAGTTAGATATAGTTCTTGAGGCTAAAGGGATCAAGGGATATGAGGAGAAGGCAGGGACGGGGTACTGAATTTGGATGATCAGCCATGATCTCATTGAATGGTGGAGCAGGCTCGAGGGGCCGAATGGCCTACTCCTGCTCCTATTTTCTATGTTTCTATGTAATAGCACTTGGAAGTAAACCTCTAGTATCCTGTGGCTTCACTGGTAAAGGTCAAACCGTTTGATCCCAGGCTATGCCGAGCCCACTGATTTCAACGGCAGCGGTTGGGTTGCTTCAGTGTCCCCTTGGCCAGGGTGCCCGCTGTTGACCCCTGGGCAGTGACACCTAATGGAGCAAGCGCCCGTACAATTGCTGATTTTTGAGGATGGTTTGACGTAGTGTGATGCCTTGCACGGTCGACTCGCCAACCCTCGCGGATGTAGCATGGGCATTTGGACGATTGCCTGAGAGGGTTGTTGGTACCTGTGGAAAAGTTGGTCCCTTCAGGAGAGGAGCAGGAGGCGGAGTAGTAGAGAAACAGACCTGAGGGTCCTGTTATTGGGGTACAAAGTGAAGCTGTGGCAGAGATGTCCACTCTTAGTTTATGAGATGGATGCTGCAATGTGAAAGATGTATTGGCAGGAACTCTGCTTTTGCTTTGTGGAGTCCATCCATTTTGAATCCATGCACCTGGACACTTGCCAATAAGATGTCTGAAGTCCCCATTCCAACCACAGTCAGTGAATCTTGCCCAACGGGACTGAGGCACTTGACCCCAGGCCCCTCCAAAAAGTTTGGTGCGACATTAGTTTGGACGGTTCCAGCCCAGATTGTTTAAGACTTAAAAGAAGGGGGTGGGGAGAAATATGTCCACACTGAATTGTAATTATCCTCAAGCGAGATCATAGATTGCCAGGTGCGAGTAAAGGAAATCCTACTAGTGCAATAGGGAGTGCCCTTCTGAGATTGAACTTGTTGGGACAGAGTAGAGGATGATCCACCACTTCTCTCAACTCCTCCCCACCTTTTTTTATTTGAGTAATTCAAGCTAACAAAGATTCGATCAAGGAGTTGATCAGGTAGATAGAGAGAAACTATTTCCTCTGGTGCGGGGAGTCCAGAACAAGGGGGCATAACCTTAAAATCAGAGCTCCATTCAGGGGTGATGTCAGGAAGCACCACTTCACACAAAGGGTAGTGGAAATCTGGAACTCTCTCCCCTGAAAAGCTGTTGGAGGATCAATTGAAACTTTCAAAACTGAGATTTTGTTAGGTAAGGGTTATGGAACCAAGGCGGGTAGATGGGGTTACGATACAGATCGGCCACAATCTCATTGAATGGCGGAAGAGGTTCAAGGAGCTGAATGGCCTCCTCCTGTTTCAATTCACCAGCACTGATAACCCCTTGCCTTCATGCATTAGGAGTCTCTGGTTCAGTTATATTAAAGCGCTCGCTCGCTCTCTTTTGTCGCATAGGCCCCGCTACATATGACTGAAATGGAGCCATTGTCATCGACCGTTGTGGAGGTTCTGGAGCAATGAGCAAAGCACAGGAAGGAAAGCTTTGGCAAACAATGAAGAGGTGAGTTTCTTGCCTTGAACACCATGACGTAGCAACCAAAGGCAGGTTCTGTGTGAGGTGATTATAGACAACATCGAGGAATTCGCCAGTGAGGCTTATTCTTTTATTTACTTTACTAATTTACAGCCAGTGACCCTTGGTAACTAGGCTCCTGTCTCCCTTGGCAACCACAGCCAGCAAACCGTACCAATAGGACGGAGTCGCTGCAGCTGCAGTGACCCTTTCATACCGTATATGGACCTGGCTCTAAATTAGTTAACTGATTTTTAATGTTGCAAGTTTTAAACAAATAACGCGCTATGCCGACACCCATCACTGTGGTAAGATGCCAGCTCTCTGCTTCCAACAATAGGGCCACAATAACGCCTTGTCTAAGCTTTATTAAAACTTTAAACAAAGGCACGCCTTTAAGTTATCTTGATTTGTGTGTGTGTGTGTGTGCACACGCGTACGTGTATTTTTAACTTCTGCCTCATCCCCTAAAGGCACTGACTCTCTTCACTGGGTCGGAGTTGGAGGGGGGTAATGACCTCTTTCTCTGCCCCACCCCCAATCCCAGTCATTTTTTAAGTTCGGATAACCTGGTTTAAGGTAACACTCGGGCAGGAGGGGGGCGGGGGGTTTCCCAGTTGAGCCCAAATCTGCAATCTCGGCACCTTTTTCCCCACTTCCCCCAGTAAAATTCACCGGCCTGGGATCGGTATTGGAACCTCCCAGCGTTTTTGTTTCTTCCCCCCCCCGCCCAAGCTCTGAGTCACAATTGCCCTGCGGCCTCCCCACCCCGAGGTTAATTAACCCCGCTTAAGTTACACCGAGGTGCCGTCGGCCAACAGTTCGAGTGTGTGTTGTTCTATCGCGTTTACAGCATCTGCACCGTTCGCACTTTAGTGAGCCAAGTGGTTTATGTAATCTGAGGGAGTGGGTGTAGAGGGCGGACGTGAATTTAAAACCTTGGAAGATTGCCCAGAAGAAGGAGCTCCTGTGTAGTCTCATAGAAGTCACAGCACCGAAACAGGCCATTTCATGCCACACGAGCCTCCTCCCGCCCTACTTCATCTCCCCCCCCCCCTATCGGCATGTCCTTCTATTCCTTTCTCCCTGATGCGCTTGCCTCGCTTTCCCTTGGATGCATCCCTGCTATTCGCCTCAACTACTCGCTGTGGTGGCGAATTCCACATTCTCCCCACCATCTCTTAGTGTTATTGAGGGAATTAATCTGACTGCAGACAAAAGCAGAATACTGCAGATGCTGGAAATCTGAAATATAAGCCGAAAATACTCCGCCGGCACAGGCTGAATGGCCTCCTTCTGTGCTGTAACCATTCTGTGACCAGTCGGGCAGCATCTGTTTGGGTGGGGGGGGAAGAGCGAGAGAGAGAAGAGAAACGGAGTTAACGTTTCAGGTCGATGACCCTTTTCGTCAGAACTGGGAAAAAAGTTGGAGATGTAATGGGCTTTAAGCGAGTGCAGGGGCAGGGAAAGGGGTGAGGGGGAGGAAAGAACCAAAGGGATGGGGTGGAAGGCAGGAGAGATTAAATGACAAAAGGGATGGTGGTACAAAGTGAAAAAGGGGTGGTAATGGGACCAGCAAAGAAACCAAAGATGGGTCTAGAGGAGGTGTAAATGGCAACAGCAGAACTATTGCTATGTGGGGGGAAAAAATGGGAGCGGTGGTTTTACGATCTGATATTGTTGTACTCCATGTTGAAGGTTGTTAAACTGGTGGCTGTGGAAGTGAGTTTTTAGTTGCTACTGCCCAGAAAGCCCATGTTGTTCAAGCCTTGTATTTCAACAAGGTGCCATCTGATGGTCCCAGCCGCAGAAGATCTTCCTGTTCCATTGACTATCTGAATATCCTTCTTGCTATTATATCTGATGAGGGTTTATTGTTTCTTTTTTGTTACAGAGAATGTGCAAAGCAAGATGACTTCACAAGGAGCTTCTATGTTGAATGAGCCCTGCTTCACGCCATGTTCAAAGTCTCCAGCACGTGTCGTCTGGTCTATATTCTATGTCTTGTGCTGCTGTTGTGCCTCAACTCTTGTCCCCCCCCGCCCCCTCTTTTTTTTAAATTGCAAAATGGACTCTCCATCGGCAAGCTGAGGTGGGGGGAAAAGCTTTTCATTCATGGATAGAAAGGATGGTCAATCTAACGGACCTTTGGGGGAAGTGGGCGGAGGGGGACCTTTTGCCAAGAGAACTGTCGATCCCATTTTTTTTTGGTTCCCGCAGGCGATTTTTAAGACTGCTTAAATTTTCACTCCAGAGACAATTGGCGCCTTCACCGTAGAAAGCAGCCAACGACAATGTGTCGCGAGCGTGCAGGAGCGCGGCCCTCCATCTCCCAGTCCCCCTCCCCAAACCACAGGAAGGGAAGGAACTCCGTGTCGGAATTGAGCGGTAACCCCTTGGCCTGCTGCATTGTACAGAATTTTTACAGCACAGACAACAGGCCACACTCTGCCCGACAGGACGCATTGTAGTGACACGGAAGAGGAGAAAGCCGCTTTGTACAAAGCATTCGCACCGGTTGCTTCTTGGTTTTCTGATGCACCGTCACCTGTGAGGCTGCCCTTGCTGCTGGACACCGACCGGCTCAATGTTGATCCAAAGAAATGCACTGAAGATATTTTAACTATTGACTTTTTTTTTTTGCTGTTGTGTTTTATAATTTTTTTGTTGTTCTTGTTATCGATTTGTGTCTGTTCCTGCCTCGCTCGTCGTTCAGTATGGCTTCCACTCGGACTAGGGAGCAAACCTGGGCCACGAGGTCCATGGGACTAGACATAGACATAGAAGATAGGACATAGAAGATAGGAGCAGGAGTAGGCCCTTCGAGCCTGCTCCGCCATTCAACGAGATCATGGCTGATCATCCAAACCCTAGCACCCGGTCCCTACACCGACAGCCATCCCACCCAAGCCCTATCCCCGTAACCCCATGTATTTAATCCCCCCTAGCACTAAAGGTCAATTTTTATCATGGCCAATCAACCTAACCCGCACATCTTTGGACTGTGGGAGGAAACCGGAGCACCCGGAGGAAACCCACGCAAACACGGGGAGAATGTCTGTGTGGAGTTTGCACAGTCACCCAAGGCCGGATTTGAACCCGGGTCCCTGGCGCTGTGCGGCAACAGTGCTAACCACTATGCCACCGTGCTGTTGGGAGGTGGCACCATCTGATGGCATACTTGCTGTGGGTCTCCCTTCCGCTGATCCAGAATGAGGATGGAGCTGGGTTGGGGCAGCCTGGGAGGAGGGAGTGCCTGACTGAATTGGGAATGCCTTGAAGGAAGGAGACAAATGGCTATAGAAACATAGAAGATAGGAGCAGGAGTAGGCCATTCGGCCCCTCGAGCCTGTTCCGCCATTTAATGAGATCGTGGCTGATCATCCAAATTCAGTGCCCTGTCCCTGCTTTCTCCCCATATCCCTTGATCCCTTTAGCCTTAAGAAATATATCTAACTCCTGTTGTAGATAGTGGAGGAGGGGGGGGGGGGGGGGGTGGTGAATCTTCTGGAATATGATGTGGAGGGATGCACCAGAGAGGGGAAATGGCTGGGTTAGGAATGTGGAAGGAGCAATGGGGTTGGAATAGGGGCGGGAGGGAGGGAAAAGCTGGGGAAAGAATGTGCTGGACCATCTCTTGAAGAGAATAAAAATTTGAAAGCGCTCTTCTGGAGCAATGAAGATATAGTAGATGTGCCTTTTATTAAAAAAAATTGTATTTATACTCTGTGGTAAACCACTGTTTGTATTCCACTGTGTACATGTCTGTACATGCCTCGGCTGACTCCTCCCACGAGTCCAGGTATAAAGGTGACTGCTCCACAGTCCCTCTGTATTCTGGACTGGTCGACCACTCGAGGCACACCTTCATTCTCTTGTTAATAAAAGCCTGTTAGTTACTCGCTTAACCTCAGTCTTTTGAGTAATTGATAGCGCATCATACTCCCTATTTCATATGGAGTACACCGCCCTGTCAGGAGAGCTGGGAGGTGTTAGTGGATAGGCAAACCAGTCACTGGGTTTTGCCAACATCGAACGTCTTGGCTTCCGCTTGCGAACCCTGGCAATGTGGAGGATCCAGAGCGCGTTCCTCCGAGCCTGTTCCTCCACATTTGGAACCGTCATTGACCCACACCCAAGGGTCTCGTTGCTATTGGTCCAGGGTGCCAAGACTTGAGTCAAGCTAGTGACTGTACCAAATGGTAGATCTGAATGGCGTTACTGACTGACTGGTGCCTCCGCCATATGCGGGGTTCAACGCAAGGTGCTGTCGTGTGTTTGAAGTCTCGCTCAATGGCGAGCCGCATGGCTTTTCTCCTCCTGTGATTCATCAAGGGTTTGATAGCATGATCTCATCGGGGACATGCTGTGAGTTGTTGTGGTTTTTAAAAAATATATATAATGTATTACGGCTGTGCTGTATCATGCCCAGAGAATGTGAGCTTATAAAACAGATATTTATTTTTCATTCTTTAAAATAAAAGCAAATTTTGATAGTGATGGATTTTTTTGTTGTTGTTGTAAATAAATGCTTTCCTTTTTGGTTCTGATGGGTCTTATCGTGTTTGGGTACTGTGAGGGGGAGAGCGGGGTTTCTTGGATTGCTGTTGCACACACTACAGTTTTTTATTCGTTCCTGTGATGTGGGCATCATTGCCCATCCCTAATCGCCCTCGAGAAGGCGGTGGTGAGCTGCCATCTTGAACCGCTGCAGTTCGTGAAGTGAAGGTCTTTTCCTAGCGGTTTGATACGTACTTGAGTGGCTCGCTAGGCCATTTCACAGGGCAGTTAAGAGTCAACCACATTGCTGTGGGGGTCTGGAATCACATATCGGCCAGACCGGGTAAGGGTGTCAGATTTCCTTCTCGAAAGGGCATTACTGAACCAGATGGGGTTTTTACGACAATCCGGTAGTTTCATGGTCACCATTACTGATGCTAGCTTTTTTATTCCAGATTTATTCAATTAAATTCCAAATAAACTGATGTCTTCCGGGTCATTAGTCCAGGCCTCTGGATTACTAGCCCAGTAACATAACCACTATGCTACCGTTAAATCACTCTCGTAGGTGAGTTCTTAGCTCCTCGCATCCTTGAGTTACTGTCCTTGACATCTGGTTAAATTTTGGCAACATCCTCCAGATTAAAAAAACAGAACTTCTTTAAAATTGGTTACTGGAACTGTCTGCTTCAATCAAATCTGTTTCACTTCTTCAAAAAGTGGCGAAGTGTCACAACACCAGACCTTGAGTCAGTCTTTATAAACTATCAAGCAAATTATTCAAATAAACTAATTATAGGCTCTATAAAACCTTGTTTCCCATTGTCACATTTTTGTGTCAACTTTTCCCATTGTAAATACGGACATAGGAATTTATAATGTAAACTGCCTATGTAAACTTGTCACGCTGTAGTTACCTCCTTCTGCCAGTGGTGGTGTTGTAGCAACTCATTTTTGCATCTTCCAGCTCCTCCACCTGTACCACATAGAAACTCCTATATGCCAACCAACTCTCCCCAGATTGCAGTCAGTTTTGCTATTTAATTATAAATGATATACATATTATGTAAAAAAAAAGACAGAATTTATTACTTTAAAAAGCTTGCACTTTTGGTCCAAACTTAGTGAGCTGGTCAGACTCCAGAGTTGGCACTTTACGGAGAGGAGGAAGAGAGATCAATTAAGAAAAATAAGGAGGTCACCTATTGGGAAAATAAGAATCTAAATGGGGTAGAGGAGCAAAGGGAACTCGGAGTACAAATCCACAAATCACTAAAAGTTGTGGCACAGGTTCACAAGGCAAACCAAGCACTAGGGGGTTTATTTCTAGAGAGATAGAATTGAAAAGTAGGGAAGTTCTGCTAAACTTGTATTGAACCTTGGTTAGACCACACTTGGAGTACTATTATAAAATTGATTTTGAGGCACTGGAAAGGGTGCAAAAACTTTTTTTTACAAGGTTACCAGAAATGCGAGGGTATACCTATCAGGAAAGGATGAACAGGCTGGGTCTCTTTTCTCTTGAAAAGAGAAGGCTGAGGGGTGACCTAATGGAGGTCTTTAAGATTAGGAAAGGTTTTGATAGAGTGGATAGAGAGAGAATGTTTCCACTTGTGGGGAAGAGCAAAACTAGAGGCCGTCAATATAAGATAGTCACCAAGAAATCCAATGGGGAATTCAGGCGAAACTTCTTTACCCAGAGAGTGGTGCGAATGTGGAACTCGCTACCACAGGGAGTGGTTGAGGCGAATAGTATAGATGCATTTAAGGGGAGGCTAGACGAGCATATGAGGGAGAAGGGAATAGAGGGTCGTCGTCATACGTGTCTTCACACTGTTCCCTTTGGGGAACTGTATGAAGTGGTGGAAGGATTTCTGGCCGCGATTAACGCTTCTTCCGTGACCGTAACCATCTTCGTACCAGCCATTAGGGTGGTTAGTCCTATGGCGGGAGGGTTTTATGGGCTCCCACAACCCATACGAGGGGGCACCCACACCCATGGACGCAAGTATCCCGCTGAATGTCAACCCAGAATTTAGAGCCGGAGCTCCGACTCCACTTGCCGGGACTGTCTGGAGCGGGGTTTGGAAACCCTACGCCTTCTGGCCCAGCGGCGGGGATGCTACCGCTACGCCAAAGGCCCACTCCAATAGAGGGTTATGTTGATAGATTTAGATGAGGAAAGACGGGAGGAGGCTCGAGTGGAGCATAAACGCCGGCATAGACTGGTTGGGCCGAATGGCCTGTTTCTGTGCCGCACGTTCTATATAATTGTATGTAAAGTGGCATTTATTCCTGTTTTCACTTTCTGTGCTAAAATGGACCTCAAAACCGAGCCAGTTCTGATGAAAGACCATTGACCTGATTGATGTCTCTCCACCGATGCATATTTCCAACCATTTTCTGTTTTTACTTCAGATTTCCAGAGGCCGCACTATTTTGCCTTTCACAGAATCATGGAATGATGCAGCACGGAAGGAGGCCATTCGTCCCATCGTGCCTGTGCCGGCTCTTTGAAGGAGCTCTCCAATTAGTCTCACTCCGCCCCCCCCCGCACCCCCAGCCCTGCTCTTTCCCTGTAGCCCTGCAAATGTTTACCCTTCAAATATTTATTCAACTCTTTTGAATGTTATTATTGACTCTGCTTCCACCGCCCTTTCAGGCAGCGCATTCCAGATCACAACAACTCGCTGTGTTTAAAAAAATTTTAAAAAAAATTTTCCTCGAGTTTAGTTCTTCTGACAATCACTTTAAATCTGTGTCCTCTGGTTCGCGACCCTTCCGCCAATGTGAACAGTTTCTCTCTATCTACTCTGTCTCGACCCCTCATGATTTTGAACGCCTCTATCAATTCTCCCCTTAGCCTTCTCTGCTCCAGGAGAACAACCCCAGCTTTTCTAATCTCGCCACAGTAGAGAGACATATTTTTTGTCTTTGAAACATGCGGGTGCGTTTAGGGACAGAATTTTGTATGGCGTTGCCAATATATTACTGGAAGTCTGCTAAAGGTTATTAATCAACAGTCTGGGCTTCTGCCAAGGAGCAGACTCTTAAAGGGGCGTGTCTTTTTTTTTCTCTCATAGAAATATTGTTCGACTAACATTTTCTGTCTACAAAAGGAAAAGAGATAGAAGAGGCATGTATCCTAACCCGCACCGAGTCCCGTTCACCCATCACCCCCTGTGCTCGCTGCCCCGTGTCCTAACCCGCACCGAGTCCCGTTCACCCATCACCCGCTCTGCTCGCTGCCCCGTGTCCTAACCCGCACCGAGTCCCGTTCACCCATCACCCCCTGTACTCGCTGCCCCGTGTCCTAACCCGCACCGAGTCCCATTCACCCATCACCCCCTGTGCTCGCTGCCCCGTGTCCTAACCCGCACCGAGTCCCGTTCACCCATCACCCGCTCTGCTCACTGCCCCGTGTCCTAACCCGCACCGAGTCCCGTTCACCCATCACCCCCTGTGCTTGCTGCCCCGTGTCCTAACCCGCACCGAGTCCCGTTCACCCATCACCCTCTGTACTCGCTGCCCCGTGTCCTAACCCACACCGAGTCCCGTTCACCCATCACCCCCTGTGCTCGCTGCCCCGTGTCCTAACCCGCACCGAGTCCCGTTCACCCATCACCCCCTGTACTCGCTGCCCCGTGTCCTAACCTGCACCGAGTCCTGTTCACCCATCACTCCCTGTGCTCGCTGCCCCGTGTCCTAACCCGCACCGAGTCCCGTTCACCCATCACCCCCTGTACTCGCTGCCCCGTGTCCTAACCCGCACCGAGTCCCGTTCACCCATCACCCCCTGTACTCGCTGCCTGGTGTCCTAACCCGAACCAAGTCCCATTCACCCATCACCCCCTGTGCTCGCTGCCCCGTGTCCTAACCCGGACCGAGTCCCGTTCACCCATCACCCCCTGTACTCGCTGCCCCGTGTCCTACCCCGTACCAAGTCCCGTTCACCCATCACCCTCTGTGCTCGCCGGCCTTCATTGGCTCCCGGTTAAGCAACGCCTCGATTTTTAAAATTCTCATCCTTGTTTTCGAATCCCTCCACGGCCTCGCCTCCCCCTCCCTATCTCTGCAATCTCCTCCAGCCCCACAACTGCCCCGAGATCTCTGCGCTCCTCTAATTCTGGCCTCTTTGCGCATCCCCCGATTTGCATCACTCCACCATTGGTGGCCGTGCCTTCAGCTGCCTGGGCCCCAAGCTCTGGAATTCCCTCCCTAAACCTCTCCGCCTCTCCACCTCTCTTTCCTCCTTTAAGACGCTCATTAAAACCGACCTCTTTGACCAAGCCTGTCCTAATATCTCCTTATGTGGCTCGGTGTCAAATTTTGTTTGATTATCGCTCCTGTGAAGCGCCTTGGGACGTTTTACTCTGTTAAAGGCGCTGTATAAATGCAAGTAGTTGTTGTTGTTTTGATCTCTGTGATATTGCGTGCAAATGGCCGGTTTCAACCCCACTTGGCTTTCCAACAGATGTTTTATAAGTGCTTCTTCATTGGGAGGTGACTGGCAAGGTGGAGTTCTGGAAGTGAGAGCGAGAGGGAAAACAGCGAGAGTAATTTCTACCTGACACAAGTGCAATAGACGAGAAGGGAATACAACCAAACGCAGGAGAACTATCTCCGCAAGGAATCCTTCAAAATAAATCAGACGCAAGTAAAACAATCAACCTCATTAACAGGAAATTGTCTGTGGTTGATGACAGATTGTGGCAAGCTGGGGGAAATTCCAGAACACCAAGACAATAATCTAATTAGGACTATTTGCAATTCAGTGCTGACGTTTGTACTGGACCTAATCATAGCTGTTAAGTCTGTGTGTTATAGTGAGAATTACTACACAGACCACAAGAGTAAATTTTAACAGGTCTTTACTAGTCGAAGGTCAGGGCGGAACTGCCCAATAAATCATTACACAGCACTTATATACCGGTGTGGTCACCACCGGTATTACAGTATACAGCAGCCAAGATAAAGTAGTGCAACCCTTAAAATAGTTCTCTTAAAGGTGGAACGGTTACATACACTACAATCCTCCCTTTTTAGCTTAACAGTATATATTCCCCGTTAAACATAACATCATAACATATATACACAACTTCATGTAAAAACAGTTCACAGATTCAGTCTCTCTGGAGGCTTCCTGACTCGGTCCGGATAACGCCTCGGTGGTGTAGTAGTTTTCGGTGGTGTAGTAGGTTCTCGTTGCTGGGGTGACTCATCTAATAGTCCTTCACTGGACTTAACAGCTTGAACTTTCGTAACTTCAGAACCAGCATTGTTGACTTCTAAAGGCTCGAGTACCTTGGGAAGTTTTTCTACTTCCAGACTGATTTGGCTCAGTTCGGAGGGACCATGTGCGTGACCTGGTAGGGGTGATAATGGTTCAGATGAGTCATCATCTTCTGCTTCTTCTCTATTGTCTTCTATTTCCTCCATCACTTCAGCTTTTGCCTCTGCCACCAATTCCCTGAGTGGCTTATTACTGCTGACACTGCTCACAAAAGGGTGCTCTTTCTTCTTAGCTTTCAACTGATCGATGAATTTGACATATTTCCGTTCTTGCTCAGCTTGATTCGTTTGGCCTCATCGCGCAGACGGTTTGTGTGTTCCTGTTCCATTTTCTCAATCAGCTGCTTCTGCTGTCTTTCCAGATTCCCCCACTCTGTGTCAAAGAACTTTTTCTTTGCATTCATCTCTTGTTCAAAACGGCGAATCATTTGTTCTAATTGCTGTTGTAGTTTGAAATTGAGTTGAGTTCGAGCCCGGTGTTCCTCAGAAATGTGCATGTCTGTAGACTGGACAGACTCAGAATTCTCTGTCAAACTATGTTGTTGTTGTTCAGTGGAATTCTGTTCTGATACTTTGTTCTCTTCTGAAGCATTTATGCACTCCTTCGTTTTTCCATCATTAGTCTGCAAGTCCATTTTAGACTTGTCTTTTGCACATGGGCTGGTCTTACCATCATCAGTTCCAGAGTCTGAGCTGATTGTCTTCACCGAGTTCTCACTCTCTGCTTTGTCACTGTCACTGCTGCATATGCCCTCATCCAATATTCTGGACAATCGTTCAGGTTTGACATCTTTTTTTTTTCTGGAATCTACCGTTATTGCTTTTAGGGAGTGCCAGTCCATATTTATTATCCTGATCCACTCCCGTCCCAGAAGTGGTGGACCTCCCTCAGGTAGTACATATATGTCCATTCCTTGGTGTTCTTTGCCCTTGTGTACCACCTTGACTTTTATCTTTCCGATGGGGTATACTCTTTGCCCCGTGTATGTCTGCAATACTATCTCCGTATCCCGTAGGGGAATATGTGTGAATAACCTTTTGTAATCTTGCTTATTCATGACCGTCAACGCCGATCCGGTGTCCAATTCCATCTTCACTTGGACTCCTGCTATCTGAAGTGTGACCCAGATAGTTTGTAGGTCAGCTTCCTTACTCACATTGTGAATTCTCAGACTACCCAGTTCCTTGCTGTTGGAGTCCGAATCTGAATTCTGTTCATCCGAACTCTTCTCAGCCACCTTATGTACCTTTCTGCACTTTTCCTGCGGTGACTTTTTGTTGCTGGTCTTCTTTCCGGACCGGCATACTTTAGCTATGTGACCAAGCTTGCCACATTTTCTACATTCCTGGTTTTTAAACCAGCATTGGTTCTGATCATGTGTTGTCTTCCCACAACGATAACATTTCGTTGTACCCAAAGCCATTTGATCTACGCTGAGTACCGCTGCCTTCAGCTGCATTTCCGCAGTGCCTCTCGCTGCGGCTTCGTGCGATGCTGCAATAGTGACAGCCTTATCAAGTGTAAGATCATTCTCTTCAAGTAGCCGCTTTTGTGTTCCTTCTTTCGACAATCCACACACGAATTTGTCTCTCAGTGCCTCTGTCAGTCTTTCCCCAAACTGACAGTATTTCGCTAGCTTACGCAGTTCAATTAAATACTCCGCGTTGCTTTCCTCTTTCCGTTGCGTTCTCGCATAAAATTTAAATCGTTCCGCTAACATCAGCGGTGTGGGGTTCAAATGATTTCTCAGGACAGCAACAATATTAGCGAAAGTCTGATCCGCCGGTTTAGCTGGTGATAGAAGATGCTTCAATAGCCCGTATGTCTTCGCACCCATTGAGTTTAGTAAGGTTAGTGCTTTATCTTTATTTGATATTTTATTTGCCTTACGATAAATCTCTATGTGTTCTAAATACGTGGCCCAACCTTCAACATCGGAATCGAAATCGTTGATGTTACCACACTTAGGCATCCTTGCAATCTTCTTGAGAAACAAAAATAAATTTTTCTTTTATTTATTTATTTTTTTTCAAAATGGCGGTTTCCCGCGCTTGTCTTCTTCCCCCGCCTACGAAAATGGCGGTGTCCCGCGTTTGCCTTTCTCCTCCGCTGGCTGTAATGGCGATTGCCGTATTGCTGCGTTCGCCCTCCCCAGCGGTTTTCAAATCGTGCCTCCCAGCCCCTCTTGCAGTCCAGTCCTTTCCCCCGGCTGCGGCTGAGTTCTCCGCGTTTTTTTTTATTTTCTCCCGCGCCTTACGCTGACCCGGTCGCTGCGCCTCGCGGCCTCGGTAGCTGCCCGGCCTTTTTCACCGGTCGCGGTCGAGCTCTCTCTCGACGCTGTTGCGTCTCCCAGCCCGCTTGCAGCCCGGTCTTTTACACCGGCTGCGTTTGCATTCACCGCGGCTCCCGTGCCTTACGCTGCCCCAGTCTCAGCGCCTCTGGCCCCGACTTCTGTCCGGCTCTTTTCCCCGGCCGTGGTCGAGTTCTCCGCCCTTATATCCTCCGTTTTTCCCTCCCCTACTTCACAGCCAACGTGGCCGACTTGCTGCTCGTCGCTGATCGGCTTACCCACCACCGTGATAGAAGGGATGATCACTGCCTGTTGCTGATGGAAGGCTTCGTGTCAGAATTCTTCCTTTGCTCTTCAAACCCGTGTCTTTTCTCAGCAGGATGATGAGGGCGGATGCCTCCTCTCAACGTCCGTTAAACTGCCTTGGATGTATCTCTGCCGCAGGGTAAGATCGTACTCGTCGCCACTGTTAAGTCTGTGTGTTATAGTGAGAATTACTACACAGACCACAAGAGTAAATTTTAACAGGTCTTTACTAGTCGAAGGTCAGGGTGGAACTGCCCAATAAATCATTACACAGCACTTATATACCGGTGTGGTCACCACCGGTATTACAGTATACAGCAGCCAAGATAAAGTAGTGCAACTCTTGAAATAGTTCTCTTAAAGGTGGAACGGTTACATACACTACAATAGCAATAGGGATTTAAAAAAAAATTAACTTTCTTCTCTTCAGCTGTGGCCCAGTGGGCCACACCCTCACTTCTGAGTCAGAAGGTTGTGGATTCAAGTCCCACTCCATGAGACTCGAGCACAAAAATCTCGGCTGACACTCCCAGTGCACTGTTGAGGGAGTGCTGCACTGTCGGAGGGGCAGTACTGAGGGAGCACTGCACTGTCGGAGGGGCAGTACTGAGGGAGTGCTGCGCTGTTGGAGGGGCAGTACTGAGGGAGCGCCGCACTGTCGGAGGGGCAGTACTGAGGGAGCACTGCACTGTCGGAGGGGCAGTACTGAGGGAGTGCTGCACTGTCGGAGGGGCAGTGCTGAGGGAGTGCTGCGCTTTTGGAGGGGCAGTACTGAGGGAGCAGTGCACTGTCGGAGGGGCAGTACTGAGGGAGTGCTGCACTGTCGGAGGGGCAGTACTGAGGGAGCACTGCACTGTCGGAGGGGCAGTGCTGATGGAGTGCTGCGCTGTCGGAGGGGCAGTACTGAGGGAGCACTGCACTGTCGGAGGGGCAGTACTGAGGGAGCGCTGCACTGTCGGAGGGGCAGTACTGAGGGAGAACTGCACTGTCAGAGGGGCAGTACTGAGGGAGTGCTGCACTGTCAGAGGGGCAGTACTGAGGGAGCGCTGCACTGTCAGAGGGGCAGTACTGAGGGAGCACTGCACTGTCGGAGGGGCAGTACTGAGTGAGTGCTGCACTGTCGGAGGGGCAGTACTGAGGGAGTGCTGCACTGTCGGAGGGGCACTACTGAGTGAGTGCTGCACTGTCGGAGGGGCAGTACTGAGTGAGTGCTGCACTGTCGGAGGGGCAGTACTGAGGGAGTGCTGCACTGTCAGAGGGGCAGTACTGAGGGAACGCTGCACTGCCGGAGGTGCCGTCTTTCGGACGAGACGTTAAACCGAGGCCTCCGTCTGCTCTCTCAGGTAGACGCAAAAGGTCCCGCGGCAACTATTTCGAAGAAGAGCAGGGGGGAGTTCTCCCTGGTGTCCTGGCCAGTATTTATCCCTCAACCAACATCACTGAAACAGATGATCTGGTCATTATTACATTGCTTTTTTTTGGGACCTTGCCGTGTGCAGATTATTTGCTGCGTTTCCTACATTACAACAGTGACTACACTTCAAATGTTGGCTGTAAAGCGCTTTGGGATGTCCAAGGTCGTGAAAGGCGCTATATAAATGCAAGTCTTTCTTTCTTCTCCATAGCCAGCTGCCTTTTTGTCCAAGTGTTCTTCGTGCACAAGTCTTGATAAGCTATTCCACTATGGTGTGGGGTCACCACTGAGCCCCATCCTGTTGTCATCTGATGTTCATACCCGCGAGCAGGGGGCTACCAAGTAGTGTTGTAAGCTGTTCCGCCATGGGGGCAATCAGAGCTGAGCCCCATCTTGTCCTTAGCCAACATCCATGCACAAACACTTCACAACAGGAGTTAGCAGGACTGCGTTCGGGAGCAGGGTCCCAGGCTGTACTGGTTCCCCCACCCCGGGGAGAGAGCACAGTGTACACAGACTTTGACAGGCTGTTATATGGGAGATTATTAGAGCAGATTAAGAAGTATGGAAATGGGGAGAGGATGGCAAAGTGGATTAAGAATTGGTTAGAAGGGAGAAAACCAATAGCAGGAGTTAAGGGCAGTTTTTGGAAGTGCGTAGTGATGTCCACTTCTGTTCACTCTATAGAAACATAGAAAAATAGGAGCAGGAGTCGGCCATTCGGCCCTTCGAGCCTGCTCCGCCATTCAACATGATCATGGCAGATCCTCTATCTCAATACCATATTCCCGCTCTCTCCCCTTGATGCCTTTTGTGTCCAGAGATGCCTTTTGTGCATATCAATATCAATGACGTGGATCTCGGCTGAGAAGGAGTGCGTCAATATTTGCAGACGATACCAAAATATGTGGTATAGCTAATTCTTAAGAAGATCAAAGGAAGCTACAGAGATGCATTGATAAGACGGGGCGAGTGAGCTCGAAGGTGGTCGATGGAATTCAATGTCAGTAAGCATGAGGTGGTCCATTCTGGTTAAGAAAGCGCCAGCAGTATTTATGCTCTGAATAGAAGTGGGCTCAGTGCTGTGCAAGAGCAGAGGGATTTGCGGGGCGGGGGGGGGAGGTGGGGGGACAGGTTCACAGGACAGGAAAGGCAGAACTTCAGACTGATAATAAGGCTGCTATAAAGAAGCTAATGACATTCTACGTTTTATTACAGAGGGGCCATAGAATACGAAAGGCAAGAGCTATGCTGAGCCTTTATGAAACCTCAATAAGCCATCACTTAGAGTGCTGTGTGGCTTATTGGGCTCCGCACTATAGGAAGGATACAAATTATACGAATGTATATTTATACACTCAGGGATATATCTGTTTATACACTGTATGGATAGATCTGCGGTTATGTGTTCAACCATAAATGTTTTTCGATGCTTTGGCAACATAAGATGTACCTTGTCATGCCAATAAAGCGATTTGAATTTGAATTTGAATTTGAATTACTGAGGCTTCAGAGAGGGTACAACGCAGATTCACCAGAACGCTTTGCGGAACACCTCCTTTCAGTCCGTAAGGGTGACCCCGAGCTCCCGGTGGCCCGTCACTTTAATTCTCCGCTCCACTCCCACTCAGACCTCACCGTCCTCGGTCTCTTGCATTGTTCCACGGAAGCTCAGCGTAAGCTCGAGGAACAGCACCTCATCTTCCGATTAGGCACTTTACAGCCTTCTGGACTCAACATAGAGTTCAACAATTTCAGATCATAGCCTCGGCCCCTATCACATACATATATATATATTTTCTCTATTTTTTAATCCACACTTTTGTCTGGGCTTTTTTCTTCCCTCCCACAGGGCAGCTGTCCTTCATTCGGCCAGGGCCATTCACACTTCATCTAGAGCCATCCTTTGTTCCTTGAATATCTCGTAATGTCTCTCAATGTCTCTTAATCGCTCCTGCTTTCTGTTTGTTTTTTGTTTTAGGCAGTCCCTCGGAACCGAGGATGATTTACTTCCACATTAAAAATGAGTTCTCAGGTGACTGATGAGTCCAATGCGGGACCTACAGTCTCTGTCACAGATGGGGCAGACGGTGGTTGAAGGGGCGGGTGGGTGGGGTGCTTGGGTTGACGTGCGCTCCTTGCGCTGCCTGCGCTTGGCTTCCACTTGCTCCCAGCGAAGAGACTCGAGGTGTTCGGCGCCTTCCCGGATGCTTCTCCTCCACTTTGTGCGGTCTTGGGCCAGGGATTCCCAGGTGTCGGTGGGGATGTTACACCTTTTCAAGGAGGCTTTGAGGGTGTCCTTGAAGCCTTTCCTCTGCCCACCTGGGGCTCTCTTGCCGTGCCGGAGCTCCGAGTAGAGCGCTTGTTTTGGGAGTCTCGTATCGGGCATGCGGACAATGTGACCCGTCCATCGGAGCTGATTGAGCGTGGTCAGAGCTTCGATGCTGGGGATGTTGGCCTGAGCAAGAACACTGACGTTGGTGCGCCTATCCTGCCAATGGATTTGCAGGATCTTGTGGAGGCAATGTTGGTGGTACCTCTCCAGTGCTTTGAGGTGCCTGCTGTACATGGTCCATGTCTCTGAGGCATACAGCAGGGCGGGTATCACTGCTGCCCTGTAGACCATGAGCTTAGTGCCGGGTTTGAGGTCCTGGTCTTCAAACACTCTCTTCCTCAGGCGACCGAAGGCTGCACTGGCACACTGAAGGCGGTGGTGGACTTCGTCGTCGACATCTGCCCTTGTTGACAGTAGGCTCCCGAGGTATGGAAAGTGGTCCACGTTGTCCAAGGCCTTGTCGTGGATTTTGATAATCGGGAGGCAGCACTGTGTGGCGGGGGCAGGTTGGTAGAGGACCTTTGTCTTACGGATTCTTTAGCGCAGTCAAGACCATCTACGGCCCAAGCACTCAAGGCCCTTCCCCACTGCGGGCCAAGAACGGAGAGGTGCTCATCAAGGACAGGGAAGCAGTCAGTGCCCGCTGGAAGGAGCACTTCGAAGATCTCCTTAACCACGACTCCTGCTTTCTATCCTATCACTGACCTTCCCTTTTGTTCTTTCACCCCCTCCCCCTTTTCCCAGCCCCTATTTGCTGTAAAATCTATCCCTCTTCCTGCTTTTTTCTTCCAGTTCTGACGAAGGGTCATCGACCTGAAGCGTTAACTCTGTTTCTCTCTCCACCGATGCTGCCCTGGCCTGCTGAGTTTTTCCAGCGTTTTCTGCTGTTATTTCACCAGAATGCTGCCTGGTTTGAGGAAATACAAATAAAAGAAGAAAAAAACGTCTGAGATATCTTCTGAAGAAAGAAAGACTTGGCATTTCTATAGCGCCGTTCACGACCACCGGATGTCTCAAAGTGCTTTACAGCCAATGAAGTACTTTTGAAGTGTGGTCACTGTTGTGATGTAAGAAAGGCAGCAGCCAATTTGTGCACAGCAAGCTCCCACAAACAGCAATGTGATAAATGACCAGATCATCTGTTTTTAGTGATGTTGGTTGAGGGATAAATATCGGCCCCAGGACACCGGGGAGAACTCCCCCTGCTCTTCTTCGAAATAGTGGCCGTGGGATCTTTTACGTCCACCTGAGAGAGCAGACGGGGCCTCGGTTTAATGTCTCATCCGAAAGGCGGCCCCTCCGACAGCCCAGCACTCCCTCAGAGTGACAGCCTAGATTTATGTGCGCAAATCCAACTCAGGAACCCACAACCTTCTGACTCAGAGGCAATGGTGTTACCAACTGAGCCATTTGGAAAAAATGAGGTCTTTTTTCATTAGAACAGCACAGATTAAGGGGCAATATGATAGAAGTGTTCAAAACTATGAAAGGATGGGACAAGGCAGATAGAAGCAGACTGTTCCCAGTAGTTGAGGGGGCCAAGGGGCCATAGATACAGATTTTACATCTAAGGAATTTAGCACAGCGGGCAGGGGGAAACTTCTTTACGCAGAGAGTCGTGAGGCTGTGGACTTCACTTCCAGGATTAGTAGTTGAGGCAGAAACGAGGTCAATCTTCAAGATTAGGTTGGATAGGGGAATGAAGTAAAAGGTGATAAAGGGATATGGGAAGTGGGCGGGTAAGTGCGATTAGGACTCTTTGCTCTCGTCATCAACACTGATTGGTGGGGTGGAATGGCCTGTTTCCATGTTGTAACTTCTATGCATAAATTGAAGAAAAGCAGAGGAGAACTCCTGGTGTCCTGGCCAACATTTATCCTTGAACGAATATCACCAAACACAGATTATTTGGCCAACTATCTCTATGCTGTTTTGTGGGATCTTTCTGTGCACAAGTTGGCTGCCATGTTTGCCTACAGAGCAACAGTGACTACATTTTAAAAGCAATTCATTGGTTGTGAAGCACCTTTCGGAGGGCTTGAGGCTATGAAAGGCGCTGTGGAGATGCAAGTCCTCTCCTTTCTTTGGTGACAATATTTGAAAATGGGCAGAGCTGGGGCGGCTGAAATAGAAACATAGAAAACATAGAAGATAGGAGCAGGAGTAGGCCATTCGGCCCTTCGAGCCTGCTCCGCCATTTAATGAGATCATGGCTGATCATCCAAACTCACTACCGTGTCCCTGCCTTCTCCCCATACCCCTTGAACCCTTTAGCCTTAATAAATATATCTAACTCCTTCTTGAAGATATTTAATGAATTGGCCTCAACTGCCTTTTGTGGTAGAGAATTCCACAGGTTCACCACTCTCTGGGTGAAGAAATTCCTCCTCATCTCTGTCCTAAATGGCTTACCCCTTATCCTTAGACTGTGACCCCTGGTTCTGGACTCCCCGGACATCGGGAACATCCTTCCTGCATCTAGAAATTCAACACCGATTACACATTGGGATCGTGTGTTGGGGGTGGGGTGGGGTGGGGGGTGGTGAGGTAAAGGAATGGGAGACACTGGATTATGCCCCTATTCATAGTCCAGGAGGGAACAATCTAGCCCACTTAAACTCAACGAATTTTGTTTGAGCCAGTTAGGAAAGAGGCTGTGTTGGGAGTGTGATGGTTAGGCTTCTGCTGAGACATGGTGGGATGAGTGCTCGCTCAATTGGAACACCACAGGAATCTCTAATAATGGAATTGAGCCCCTGGGCCACGTTGGGGTCTGGGAGCTTATCGAAGGGGGTGGGGGCAAATGATGTGCTGCTGACCAAGGGTTAGGGGAATATTCAAAGGGATACAGCCACTTTAAGGGTCAACATTAACCGTGTCAGTCTTTAAAAAAGCATCTTTGAGCCTTTTCAAGATGGTTTTGGGGCAAAACCAGTGGTTGCTGTAATCAACACGGAGGTGGGAAGCAGCGTATGGGTTAGGGACAGCACTGCGTGTGGAGGAGAAAGTGGTGGCTTGTTGGCTGGTGGAGTTCCAACACAATTTTTTTTTAATTATTCATTCTGGGAAGGTGGGCATCGCTGGCGTTCATCAGAAATCCCCAGTTGCCCCTTGAGAAGGTGGTGGTGGGCCTTCTTCTTGAACCGCTGCAGCCCGTGTGGTGAAGGTGCTCCCACGGTGTTGTTGGCTGGGGAGTTCCAGGATTGTGACCCAGCGACGGTGAAGGAACGGCCGGTACATGTCCAAGTCAGGACAATGTTTGGAGGGGAACTTGGAGGTGATGGTGTTCCTTGTTGGTGTTGCTGCCCTTGACCTTCTAGGTGGTGAAGGTCACAGGTTTGGGAGGTGGTGGCGTTCCCCATGCACCTGCTGTCCTTGACCTTCTCGGTGGTGAAGGTCACAGGTTTGGGAGGTGGTGGTGTTCCCCATGCACCTGGTGCCCTTGACCTTCTCGGTGGTGAAGGTCACAGGTTTGGGAGGTGGTGGTGTCCCCATGCACCTGGTGCCCTTGACCTTCTAGGTGGTAAAGGTCGCAGGTTTGGGAGGTGGTGGTGTCCCCATGCACCTGCTGTCCTTGACCTACTAGGTGGTAAAGGTCGCAGGTTTGGGAGGTGCTGTCAAAGACCAGCAGGAAATGGAGCCGAGGAGAGCGCGCGGGTAACCTTCCTAAAAAAATATCTTCTGCCTAAACATTGGAAATGCAAACAACAGCAACTGCAGCTTGCGACTTTTGACGTAGAAAAACATCCCAAGGCGCTTCACAGAGGTGTAAGCTGAAGAAGGAGAGGTTAGATGGGGCAACGGAAAGCTTAGTCAAAGAGCTGGGTTTTAGGGAGGGTGTTAAAGGAGGTGGGGCAGAGGGGGTTTAGGGAGGGAATTCCACAGCTGAGCCTGATCAAAGGCCTTAATCAGCATACAGCATCTGTGGTTATCAAGACTCGCTCTCAAATGGAGAGGAAGTGATGGGCACCAGTTTATAGTCCCAACAGAAATAAGTGCAGCGTCGGCTTTGAGCCTAGGTTCCGGATGTGAAAGACCCGCTATGTCATCAGTTCCCTGTTTTAGTGCTGAGTGCGCTGCAACTCCCGGTTAAACCAGGAGCAGGAACGCGGTTGGTTTTCTGAGCTGACGTTTTCTTTTTTGTTCCTCCTTCCTTCTCGTTTCAAGATTAACTTGACACTTTACTGTTCAACTTGAAAACAAGGTGGGTGCAAAGGTTGAACGCGCCCGCTGGGGGTCCCATTCGCTCTTTCCCCCTCCCCCTTTATTTGATCATGGGGAGATCGGGCATACCGAGGCTGGTGAAGTTGGATCTCGCAGTGCCTCTTTTCCGGGTGCAAAGAGGTCCAATTGAAGAGGGCCAACCTCCCGCTCCCGAACAGCGCCAGGAAGACATCCAACGTCATATTGGTTCGGGCGCTGTAGAGGCGTCCTTTCTGGCTAATAAGGGGCCGACCGCCTGTTTTAGGACCCAGACGTTTGCCCCGGACGCGGTACGTTCAGGATTACCAGACCCGCCTGTGGGCTAACCAGTGGTCCTTAAAGGGACCACCACCAAGAAGACGCGCTTTGCAATAAATGCTTACCTTAATGTGGGGTCGGCAGGAGCGGGAGATCCCACTGTCGGCTCCACATCCATAAAAACATAGAAAACATAGAAGATAGGAGCAGGAGTAGGCCATTCGGCCCCTCGAGCCTGCTCCGCCATTCAATGAGATCATGGCTGATCATCCAAATTCAGTACCCTGTCCCTGCCTTCTCCCCATACCCCTTGATCCCTTTAGCCTTAAGAAATATATCCAACTCCTTCTTGAATATATTTAATGAATTGGCCTCAACTGCCTTGTGTGGTAGAGAATTCCACAGGTTCACCACTCTCTGGGTGAAGAAATTCCTCCTCATCTCAGTCCTAAATGGCTTACCCCTTATCCTTAGACTGTGACCCCTGGCTCTGGAATCCCCGCCATTGGGAACATCCTTCCTGCATCTAGTCTGTCGAGTCCTGTTAGAATTTTATAAGTTTCAATGAGATCCCCTCTCATTCTTCTAAACTCCAGCAAATATAAGCCTAATCGATCCAATCTCTCCTCATACGTCATTCCTGCCATCCCAGGTATCAGTCTGGTGAATCTTTGCTACACTCCTTCCATGGCAAGAACATCCAAACTGCGGGCTGCTGCCGCCCACCACTCGCCGTCCAAATCATTGCCTCCCTCCCCAACCGACGCACCCTCAATCTCGCTCCCCTTGCGACCGGTGACCTGCGGCTCGCCGCTATTTTCCTAATCAGAGCGCTGGGCCAAATTGCCATGGACCTCCCACTGGCCACATTAGAAAAGACAGACTTGCATTTATACCGCGCCTGTCATGACCTCAGGCTGTCCCAAAGCGCTTTACAGCCAATGAAACAGTTTTGAAGTGTAGTCGCTGTTGTAATGTCGGAAACGCTGCAGCCAATTTGCGCACAGCAAGCTCCCACAAGCAGCAATGTGATAAATGACCAGATAATCTGTTTTTCAGTGATGTTGGTTGAGGGATAAATATTGGCCCCAGGACACCGGGGAGAACTCCCCCTGCTCTTCTTCGATGAACGCCATGGGATGTTTTACGAGAAGACAGACGGGGCCTCGGTTTTTTTTTAATTCATTGATGGGATGTGGGCATCGCTGGCTAGGCCTGCATTTAGTGCCCATCCCTAATTGCCCTTGAGAAGATGGTGGTGAGCCGCCTTCTTGAACCGCTGCAGTCCATATGGTGTAGGTACACCCACAATGCTGTTAGGAAGGGAGTTCCAGGATTTTGGCCCAGCGACAGTGAAGGAACGGCGATACAGGTCCAAGTCAGGATGGTGTGTGGCTTGGAGGGGAACTTGTAGGTGGTGATGTTCCCATGCGTCTGCTGCCCTTGTCCTTCTAAGTGGTAGAGGTCACAGGTTTGGAAGGTGCTGTTGAAGGAGCTTTGGCGAGTTGCTGCAGTGCATCTTGTAGATGGTACACACTGCAGCCACAGTGCGCCGGTGGTGGAGGGAGTGAATGTTTAAGGTGGTGGATGGAGTGCCAATCAAGCGGGCTGCTTTATCCTGAATGGTGTCGAGCTTCTTGAGTGTTGTTGGAGCTGCACTCATCCAGGCAAGTGGAGAGTATTCCATCACACTCCTGACTTGTGCCTTGTAGATGGTGGAAAGGCTTTGGGGAGTCAGGAGGTGAGACACTCGCAGCAGAATTCCCAGCCTCTGGCCTGCTCTTGTAGCCACAGTATTTATATGGCTGGTCCAGTTCAGTTTCTGATCAATGGTAACCCCCAGGATGTTGATAGTGGGGGATTCAGCGATGGTAATGCCGTTGAATGTCAAGGGGAGATGGTTAGAGTCTCGCTTGTTGGAGATGGTCATTGCCTGGCACTTGTGTGGTGCGAATGTTACTTGCCACTTGTCAGTCCAAGTCTGAATGTTGTCCAGGTCTTGCTGCATATGGACACGGACTGCGTCAGCATCTGACGAGTCTCGAATGGTGCTGAACAGTGTGCAATCATCAGCGAACGTCCCCACTTCTGACCTTATTTAACGGCCCAACTGAAAGACCGCACCTCCGACAGTGCGGCACTCCCTCAGCACTGCACTGGGAGTGTCAGCCTAGATTTTTGTGCTCAAGTCTCTGGAGTGAGACTTGAACCCACAACTTTCTCAGGCGAGAATGCTATCACTCAGCTAAGACTAGTGTGTATTGTGGATGCCATCTGTATGATATGTTTGGATGTACATTTGTATAGTGCCTTTGATGTAGAAAAATGCCCCAAGATGCTTCACAGCCGGAGTGGGGTGGGGGGTGGGTCAGACCTGTGCTAGAATATGAGGGGAGCTTGGACCTTCTTTCAGCCCAATTGATACCAGGGCTAAAAGGGTTAAATTATGAGGACAGGTTGCATAGACTGGGCTTGTATTTCCTTGCATATAGAGGATTAAGTGGTGATCTAATTGAGGTGTTTAAGATGATTAAAGGATTTAATAGGATGGATAGCGAGAAACTAGTTCCTCTGATGTGGGAGCCCAGAACAAGGAGGCATAATCTCAAAATTAGAGCCAGGCCGTTCAGGGGTAATGTCAGGAAGCACTTCTTCACACAAAGGGTAGTGGAAATCTGGAACTCTCTCCCCCAAAAAGCTGTTGAGGCTAGGGGTCATTTAAAAATGTCGAAACTGAGATTGATAGTTTTTTGTTAGGCAAGGGTATTAAGGGATAGAGAATCAAGGCAGGCAGATGGAGTTAAGGTACAGATCAGCCATGATCTCATTGAATTATGCAGACGACACAAAGCTGGGTGGGCGTGTGTGCTGTGAGGAGGATGCCGAGAAACTCCAGTACGATTTGGACAGGTTGGGTGATTGGGCAGAAGCATGGCAGATGCAATATAATGTGGATAAATGCGAGGTTATCCACTTTGGTGGCAAAAGCAGGAAGGCAGATTATTATCTGAACGGCAATAGATTGGGAGAAGGGGAAGTGCAACGAGACCTGGGTGTCCTTGTGCACCAGTCGCTGAAGGTAAGCATGCAGGTGCAGCAGGCGGTTAAGAAGGCAAATGGTATGTTGGCCTTCGTAGCGAGAGGATTTGAGTACAGGAACAAGGATGTCTTGCTGCAGTTGTACAGGGCCTTGGTGAGACCACATCTTGAGTATTGTGTGCAGTTTTGGTCGCCTTATCTGAGGAAGGATGTTCTTGCCATGGAGGGAGTGCAGCGAAGATTCACCAGACTGATACCTGGGATGGCAGGAATGACGTATGAGGAGAGATTGGGTCAATTGGGCTTATACTCGCTGGAGTTTAGAAGAATGAGAGGGGATCTCATTGAAACATAAAATTCTAACAGGACTAGACAGACTAGATGCAGGAAGGATGTTCCCAATGTCCGGGGAGTCCAGAACCAGGGGTCACAGTCTAAGGATAAGGGGTAAGCCATTTAGGATAGAGACAAGGAGGAATTTCTTCACCCAGAGGGTGGTGAACCTGTGGAATTCTCTACCACAGAAGGCAGTGGAGGCCAATTCATTAAATATATTCAAGAAGGAGTTAGATATATTTCTTAAGGCTAGAGGGATCAAGGGATATGGGGAGAAGGCAGGGACAGGGTACTGAATTTGGATGTTCAGCGATGATCTCATTGAATGGCGAAGCAGGCTCGAGGGGCCGAATGGCCTACTCCTGCTCCTATCTTCCTATCTTCTATGAATGGCGGAACAGGCTCGAGGGGCTGAATGGCCTCCTCCAGCTCCTTTGTCCCTAAGCGTGTGACCAAAGGCAAAGTCAACAGGATTGTGAAGGTGGGGGAAGTTGTACCAAGGGGGAAGAGCTTTGGAGTTTGCGGACATTATGGCTGATGCTTCTGCCATGGATGGTAGGGTTGAGGGAGGAGGAACCTGGGATGGGGGGATTGTCCTATGAGGAGAGATTGAGTAAACTAGGCCTATATTCTCTGGAGTTTAGAAGAATGAGTGGTGATCTCATTGAAACATACAAAATTCTTACAGGGCTTGACAGGGTAGATGCAGGGAGGATGTTTCCCCTGGCTGGGGAGTCTAGAACCAGGGGTCACAGTCTCAGAATAAGGTCGGCCATTTAGGACTGAGATGAGGAGAAATTTCTTCACTCAGAGGGTGGTGAATCTTTGGAATTCTCTACCCCAGAGGGCTGTGGAGGCTCAGTCGTTGAGTATATTCAAGACAGAGATCAATAGATTTTTGGATATCAATGGAATCAAGGGATATGGGGATAGTACGGGAAGGTGGAGTTGAGGTCGAAGATCAGCCATGATCTTATTGAATGGCGGAGCAGGCTCGCGGGGCCGAATGGCCTACTCCTGCTCCTATTTCTTATGTTCTTATGTAACTTACGCTAGATCAAGGTTGGATGTCAGGATTGACGAGGCTGCAGAGCTTGCCTTCAAGAGGGAGCTGGATGGGGCAGGGATCGCATCATAGCGAAGGTAAGTGTCTTTATTAGTTGATGTGATCTCCTGGGCTGGTTTCAATCATCTGACGAATTTTCTTCCCCTTGTCGGTCCTGGTTTTTTCTCAGGTTTTTATTGCCTCTCTGAGGTGATTACATGGCAATGTTACTTCCTCTAGGAAAGGATGTGGGAGGGGAGGGGAGGGGAGGAGTGGGGGGGGGTGATGAGGGATGTTGCAGCACAGACCAAGGAGGAAGTAAACATTGGGCCAGAATGCAAGCGGAGTGGCACATTTAAAAAAAAGCTGGGCCAATCCAGGAGAGTTGGCAGCTGGTTGGGGCGGGGGGGGGGGGGGGCGGCAGGGAAGGGGTGATGGGGGTGGGGAGGGGGATGTAAGTGGTTAGTTACGATTACATAAGGTATATGGCACAGAAACAGGCCATTCGGCCCAACCAGTCCATGCCGGCGTTTATGCTCCACTCGAGCCTTTTTCTCCCAGGATTTGCTCTCGACAGTGCCTTGGGGATTAATCTTCAATTCCTGGAGTCTCCAGGGCCAATCCAGGAGGGTTGGCAACCCTATTAGACATTCATACGACCTCTCACTTGTGTACCAACAGGGACATTCCCCAGCCAAGTCCCCACCTGACCAGCTGCATTACACTTAGCCCAGCTTCTTTTAAATGAGTCCCTCAGCTTCCATTCCTGGCCCAATGCTCACCTCCTTCTCAGTCTGTGCTGCAACAGCCCCCAGGCCCCCACCTCCCCCATCCCCGCTCCCTTCCCCACATCCTCTCTTTCAGGAAGTATCATTGCAACACATTGAATGACATCACCACTTTCCGTCCTTTTTTTCTTAATCCCAACTTCCTTCTTCAAAAGACTTTGTTTGTTTTTCAGTTATGTATTACGGATCAGACATTAACTCGGCCAAGCTTGAATTACTTATCCTGCTGATTGTTTGAGGATATTCCCTCTGCGCCTCCAGCACCAGTGTTGTCTTTCATAAGCCGCCAATTAATTGTGTACACCAAGGTCACGAGATCTCAGGACTTGAGGATGGGACACGTAAGAACATAAAAAATAGGAGCAGGAGTAGGCCATACGGCCCCTCGAGCCTGCCCTGAGTAAACAGGGGTGTCCTGGCCAATATTTACCCCTCAATCAACATCAATAAAACAGATGATCTGGTCATTATCACATTGCTGTTTGTGCGAGCTTGCTGTGGTCAAATTGGCGGCCATGTTTCCTACATTACAAAAGTGACTACACTTCAAAAAGTACTTCGCTGGTTGTAAAGCGCTTTGGGACGTCCTGAGGTCACGAAAGGCGCGAGATAAATGCAAAGCTTTCTTTCTTTTGCAGTAAAGATCCTTCTGCATTGCCCGATAAAGCACCACCTAGCTACAACATGAGTTAGATACAGAGTAAAGCTCCCTCTACACTGTCCCATCAAACACTCCCAGGGCAGGTACAGCACGGGTTAGATACAGAGTAAAGCTCCCTCTACACTGTCCCATCAAACACTCCCAGGGCAGGTACAGCACAGGTTAGATACAGAGTAAAGCTCCCTCTACACTGTCCCATCAAACACTCCCAGGGCAGGTACAGCACGGGTTAGATATAGAGTAAAGCTCTCTCTACACTGTCCCATCAAACACTCCCAGGGCAGGTACAGCACGGGTTAGATACAGAGTAAAGCTCCCTCTACACTGTCCCATCAAACACTCCCAGGGCAGGTACAGCACAGGTTAGATACAGAGTAAAGCTCCCTCCACACTGTCCCATCAAACACTCCCAGAGCAGATACAGCACAGGGTTAGATACAGAGTAAAGCTCTCTCTACACTGTCCCATCAAACACCCCCAGGGCAGGTACAGCACGGGTTAGATACAGAGTAAAGCTCCCTCTACACTGTCCCATCAAACACTCCCAGAGCAGATACAGCACAGGGTTAGATACAGAGTAAAGCTCTCTCTACACTGTCCCATCAAACACCCCCAGGGCAGGTACAGCACAGGTTAGATACAGAGTAAAGCTCCCTCCACACTGTCCCATCAAACGCTCCCAGGGCAATTACAGCACGGGTTAGATACAGAGTAAAGCTCCCTCTACACTGTCCCATCAAACACTCCCAGGGCAGGGACAGCACGGGTTAGATACAGAGTAAAGCTCTCTCTACACTGTCCCATCAAACACTCCCAGGGCAAATACTGCACAGGTCAGAGAGAGAGTAAACCTCCCTCTACACTGTCCCATCAAACACTCCCAGGGCAGGTACAGCACGGGTTAGATACAGAGTAAAGCTCCCTCTACCACGTCCCAACAAACACTCCCAGGGCAGGTACAGCACAGGTTAGATACAGAGTAAAGCTCCCTCTACACTGTCCCATCAAACACTCCCAGGGCAGGTACAGCACGGGTTAGATAAAGAGTAAAGCTCCCTGTACACTGTCCCATCAAATACTCCCAGGCCAGGTACAGCACAGGTTAGTTACAGAGTAAAGCTCCCTCTACACAGCCCCATCTAAAACTCCCAGGGCAGATACAGCATGGGTTAGCTACAGAGTAAAGCTCCCTCTACACTGTCCCATCAAACACTCCCAGGGCAATTACAGCACGGGTTAGGTACAGAATAAATCTCCCTGTACACGGTCCCATCAAACACTCCTGGGGCAAGTACAGTATGGGTTAGATACAGAGTAAAGCTCCCTCTACACTGTCCCATCAAACACTCCCAGAGCAGATACAACACTGGTTAGATACAGAGTAAAGCTCCCTCTACACTGTCCCATCAAACACTCCCAGAGCAGTTACAGCACGGGTTAGATACAGAGTAAAGCTCCCTCTGCACTGTCCCATCAAACACTCCCAGGGCAGTTACAGCACGGGTTAGATACAGAGTAAAGCTCCCTCTACACTGCCCCATCAAACACTCCCAGGGCAGGTATAGCACGGGTTAGTTACAGAGTAAAGCTCCCTCTACACTGCCCCATCAAACACTCCCAGGACAGATACAGCACGGGTTAGATACAGAGCAAAGCTCCCTCTACACTGTACGAAAGGCTGATTTTTAAAGATATTTAGTCGATGAGAATCATATATGTATAGCTTTAAGTGTAGCCATTGACCAAATAATATTACCCATAATTACTCCTGTGTAACTAAAAAAAAAAGACTTGTTCAAAATGCAGCTGCGGGGACAGTCAAAAGCAGTTTTGACTAAGTTTTGATAACAAACAGCCATAGACTGCAAGTGAAGTTCAAATCATTAAATTGCTAAGAAAAACATATTGTAATGCTGAAGAGAACTTAGAATTCGCTTAACAAAACTAATTGCAACAATATTTAATGGATAATGAGTATAAATTCCAATAAAATGAGGGAGATCATGGAAGTTAAGGTATTTATCTGGTAGATTAAAGTGAGATAGTCTGGATACCTATCGCGACTAGTGAAACAGTGCTGAAATATTGGGCTGGGCCCTTGGTGTAGAGAAAGGCCTTGTGCTACTTGAAGCTGGAAATTAAAGAGATAAAATAAATTCCAATGGGGTGACAAGCTATAAACAAGATAACACGACAGCGGAACAGAGTTAATGGAAATATACCGGAAAAGGAGTGATCAGGTTACTAGCCTTAACCTGAGTGCCAATGGTATTTTGACCATTAGAACCAATTAAAGAAGGTGATTTTGTTGAAGACCATATATGGACACTGGCCAAACGAACTGTTGATAAGGAATGGGTTAAAACCTCGATATTCAAACAACAGTTTCACACAGAGATTTGCTGCAAAGATAAGGAACAGACCTGCGACGATGTTGCCCGTGTCCGAAGGGCTCCAGAAACCAGGGGCTGCGAACTATTCGTTTTATTATCGCCTAATGTTAAGTATTAATTACGCTGTAAGCTTAATAAATCTGATCTATTGCTCAAGCATACTGGCTGCTGCCTGTTTGTGTCTTGTCCAAGAATTCTGAGTGGTCACTTGACTGACTCACAAAGCTGTCCCATCAAACACTCCCAGGGCAGGTATAGCACGGGTTAGATACAGAGTAAAGCTCCCTCTACACTGTCCCATCAAACACTCCCAGGGCAGGTACAGCACGGGTTAGGTACAGAATAAATCTCCCTGTACACGGTCCCATCAAACACTCCTGGGGCAAGTACAGTATGGGTTAGATACAGAGTAAAGCTCCCTCTACACTGTCCCATCAAACACTCCCAGAGCAGATACAACACTGGTTAGATACAGAGTAAAGCTCCCTCTACACTGTCCCATCAAACACTCCCAGAGCAGATACAACACTGGTTAGATACAGAGTAAAGCTCCCTCTACACTGTCCCATCAAACACTCCCAGAGCAGTTACAGCACGGGTTAGATACAGAGTTAAGCTCCCTCTGCACTGTCCCATCAAACACTCCCAGGGCAGGTACAGCACGGGTTAGATACAGAGTAAAGCTCCCTCTACACTGTCCCATCAAACACTCCCAGAGCAGATACAACACTGGTTAGATACAGAGTAAAGCTCCCTCTACACTGTCCCATCAAACACTCCCAGAGCAGTTACAGCACGGGTTAGATACAGAGTAAAGCTCCCTCTGCACTGTCCCATCAAACACTCCCAGGGCAGGTACAGCACGGGTTAGATACAGAGTAAAGCTCCCTCTACACTGCCCCATCAAACACTCCCAGGGCAGGTATAGCACGGGTTAGTTACAGAGTAAAGCTCCCTCTACACTGCCCCATCAAACACTCCCAGGACAGATACAGCACGGGTTAGATACAGAGTAAAGCTCCCTCTACACTGCCCCATCAAACACTCCCAGGGCAGGTATAGCACGGGTTAGTTACAGAGTAAAGCTCCCTCTACACTGCCCCATCAAACACTCCCAGGACAGATACAGCACGGGTTAGATACAGAGCAAAGCTCCCTCTACACTGTACGAAAGGCTGATTTTTAAAGATATTTAGTCGATGAGAATCATATATGTATAGCTTTAAGTGTAGCCATTGACCAAATAATATTACCCATAATTACTCCTGTGTAACTAAAAAAAAAAGACTTGTTCAAAATGCAGCTGCGGGGACAGTCAAAAGCAGTTTTGACTAAGTTTTGATAACAAACAGCCATAGACTGCAAGTGAAGTTCAAATCATTAAATTGCTAAGAAAAACATATTGTAATGCTGAAGAGAACTTAGAATTCGCTTAACAAAACTAATTGCAACAATATTTAATGGATAATGAGTATAAATTCCAATAAAATGAGGGAGATCATGGAAGTTAAGGTATTTATCTGGTAGATTAAAGTGAGATAGTCTGGATACCTATCGCGACTAGTGAAACAGTGCTGAAATATTGGGCTGGGCCCTTGGTGTAGAGAAAGGCCTTGTGCTACTTGAAGCTGGAAATTAAAGAGATAAAATAAATTCCAATGGGGTGACAAGCTATAAACAAGATAACACGACAGCGGAACAGAGTTAATGGAAATATACCGGAAAAGGAGTGATCAGGTTACTAGCCTTAACCTGAGTGCCAATGGTATTTTGACCATTAGAACCAATTAAAGAAGGTGATTTTGTTGAAGACCATATATGGACACTGGCCAAACGAACTGTTGATAAGGAATGGGTTAAAACCTCGATATTCAAACAACAGTTTCACACAGAGATTTGCTGCAAAGATAAGGAACAGACCTGCGACGATGTTGCCCGTGTCCGAAGGGCTCCAGAAACCAGGGGCTGCGAACTATTCGTTTTATTATCGCCTAATGTTAAGTATTAATTACGCTGTAAGCTTAATAAATCTGATCTATTGCTCAAGCATACTGGCTGCTGCCTGTTTGTGTCTTGTCCAAGAATTCTGAGTGGTCACTTGACTGACTCACAAAGCTGTCCCATCAAACACTCCCAGGGCAGGTATAGCACGGGTTAGATACAGAGTAAAGCTCCCTCTACACTGTCCCATCAAACACTCCCAGGGCAGGTACAGCACGGGTTAGATACAGAGTAAAGATCGCTCTACACTGTCCCATCAAACACTCCCAGGGCAGGTACAGCACGGGTTAGATACAGAGTAAAGCTCCCTCTACACTGTCCCCATCAAACACTCCCAGGGCAGGAACAGCCCAGGTTAGATACAGAGTAAAGCTCCCTCTACACTGTCCCATCAAACACTCCCAGGGCAGGTACAGCACGGGTTAGATACAGAGTAAAGATCGCTCTACACTGTCCCATCAAACACTCCCAGGGCAGGTACAGCACGGGTTAGATACAGAGTAAAGCTCCCTCTACACTGTCCCATCAAACACTCCCAGGGCAGGTACAGCCCGGGTTGCATTAGCTAGTCTCAGACATGGTAGCAGTTGTTTTGCTGCCGAAGTTTCCAGTGCCCTTGGTCAGGTGACCAAACCTGCACAGGTTCGCAGTGACAATCACAATGCAGTGCCCCCCCCCCCCCCCAAGCTGGTGGGTGTGTTTGTGTGGATGAATGGTGAGGACAGGAGCGGGTTCTGTTGTGGTGCCCGCCATGACTGAATAGCCTGTCAAAGCTCCCAAACAATGAACGGCCCCTAAGATAAGGTACTGGCGGGTTTCTAGCACGCCTGTACTCTATGCCAGGAAGAGCCGATGCCTTCAAGCAAAGAGGGAAGATAAAAGATGAAGAATATTCACTTGTCTTATAACACACCTGTGAAGCGCCCTGGGACCTTTAATTCTGTTATAGGTGCTATATAAATGCAAGTTGTTGTTGTTGTTGTGATCAGCCAATGCCCATTGGATCATAAATTCCCAAAGGTTGCTATGACAGAGCTGGGAAATACATAAATGCAGTGCATTACATGCAGCGCTATGCTGCAATGTATGGTATGGCTGCACTTGAAATCATAGAAATTTACAGCACAGAAGGAGGCCATTCGGCCCATCGTGTCAGTGCCGGCCGACAAAGAGCTCTCCAGCCTAATCCCACTTTCCAGCTCTTGGTCCATAGCCTTGTAGGTTACTTCAAGTGCATATCCAAGTACCTTTTAAATGTGATGAGGGTTTCGGCCTCTACCACCCTTTCAGGCAGTGAGCTCCAGACCCCCACCGCCCCCTCAAGGGGCAACTTGGGATGGGTAATAAATGCTGTCCTTGTCAGCAATGTAATGCGTTCAGTTCCCTTCTGCCTTACAAGGATTCTTGGACTCTGGATTTACAGGAACAAAATATACACGACACAAAGGTTTAGGCTCAACCCAAAACTGTTAGTTTATTCAAACCAACAAACCACAGACAAAAACCCCTTCGAGATTTGGCTGGAACTTACAATCAGCTATGCGGCTGGTCGTTACCGATGTTGATTGTAGGCCTGGATCTGGAGGCGACCGGTCCCCCGTCCTTCTTCACCTGACTGCAGCAGTGTCCACGGGGCGATGTCGCTCCTTCTTAAAGTTCTTCAGTCACCTGGCCCCACGTCTGGGCCTCCCCCAACCAGTTTCGGTGGTCGGTTTGCTGAACTGTCCAACATTCACACCGCATCAACCCCTAATTCAATCACCGGAGGTATACAGAGCTGTGAGATCGAAGATAACTCCTTATCTTCTTTCCTGCTCTCTGTAACGCATGCACAATGTAATTTCTATTACTGTTGATGGGCGGTTAGCTGTTTGTCTGCTCAGGACCAGTGTGTCTTCCATTCATGTCAGGAAGTCGATTGCGACCCCATTATTTCAGTTAAGCTCAGAGCATTGTCCAGGTGCTAATTTTTCCCGTTGAAACCAGGACTAGTGTGTCTTCCATTCATGTCAGGAAGTCGATCGTGACCCCATTGCTTCAGTTAAACTCAGAGCATTGTCCAGATGTTAATTCTTCCCATCGAAACCAATCATGATTCAAGGCCTCACAGTTCAATGTCAATGTCTTTTTCATAGTTAATCATGAGTCAAAGCTTTCTTTGTCCAGTATCGATGTGTTTTCCAAGAACTGCAAACTTTAGATGACAGGCACCTTTTCTGTGCCTCGAAGTTTAACCGTTTCATGCCCTTCAGAGTTGGGGCCAAACTGTTCCATGAAACTGACAGCGGCGCCCAAAGACTGATAAAAAGATAGGATTAAACAGGAGACCAATTATGCAACTTTTATTGTTTAACTTTTTGCTTGACTTCTAAGGCAGTCCCTCGGAACCGAGGATGACTTGCTTCCACATTAAAAATGAGTTCGCAGGTGACTGATGAGTCCAATGCGGGACCTACAGTCTCTGTCACAGGTGGGGCAGATGGTGGTTGAAGGGGCGGGCGGGTGGGGTGCTTGGGTTGACGTGCGCTCCTTCCGCTGCCTGCGCTTGGTTTCCGCTTGCTCCCGGTGAAGAGACTCGAGGTGTTCGGCGCCTTTCCGGATGCTTCTCCTCCACTTTGTGCGGTCTTGGGCCAGGGATTCCCAGGTGTCGGTGGGGATGTTGCACTTTTTCAAGGAGGCTTTGAGGGTGTCTGAAGCGTTTCCATATACATTTCAATGAGATCACTTCTCATTCTTACTCCCTATTCTAATTAACATGCTCGTCTGGCATTCCACTGCCTGATATTTTTACAGAGGCATTTAAAATAAACAGGTTTAATGTCTCAAATGAAAGAGCAGGAAGGAGGAACCTCACACAAACGTGTTAAGTGTTCATCTACTAATATTGGCAGGTGACTGATGAGTCCAATGCGGGACCTACAGTCTCTGTCACAGGTGGGGCAGACGGTGGTTGAAGGGGCGGGTGGGTGGGGGTTGCTTGGGTTGACGTGCGCTCCTTGCGCTGCCTGCGCTTGGCTTCCGCTTGCTCCCGGCAAAGAGACTCGAGGTGTTCGGCGCCTTCCCGGATGCTTCTCCTCCACTTTGTGCGGTCTTGGGCCAGGGATTCCCAGGTGTCAGTGGGGATGTTACACTTTTTCAATGAGGCTTTGAGGGTGTCCTTGAAGCGTTTCCTCTGCCCACCTGGGGCTCTCTTGCCGTGCCGGAGCTCCGAGTAGAGCGCTTGTTTTGGGAGTCTCATATCGAGCATGCGGACAATGTGACCCGTCCATTGGAGCTGATTGAGCGTGGTCAAAGCTTCGATGCTGGGGATGTTGGCCTGAGCAAGAACACTGACGTTGGTGCGCCTATCCTGCCAATGGATTTGCAGGATCTTGCGGAGGCGGCGTTGGTGGTACCTCTCCAGTGCTTTGAGGTGCCTGCTGTACACGGTCCATGTCTCTGAGGCATACAGCAGGGCGGGTATCACTGCTGCTCTGTAGACCATGAGCTTAGTGTCGGGTTTGAGGTCCTGGTCTTCAAACACTCTCTCCCTCAGGCGACCGAAGGCTGCACTGGCACACTGAAGGCGGTGTTGGACTTCGTCGTCGACGTCTGCCCTTGTTAACAGTAGGCTCCCGAGGTATGGAAAGTGGCCCATGTTGTCCAAGGCCTTGTCGTGGATTTTGATGACCGGGGGGCAGCACTGTGTGGTGGGGGCAGGTTGGTAGAGGACATTTGTCTTACGGATGTTTAGTGTAAGGCCCATGCTCTCATACGCTTCGGTGAAGGTGTTGACGATGGTTTGGAGTTCGACCTCCGAGTGAGCGCAGTCGTAAGCGTCGTCTGCATACTGTAATTCGACGACAGAGGATGGGACGACCCTGGATCTAGACTGGAGGCGACGGAGGTTGAAGTTTCCCGTTTGTTCTGTAGATTAGCTCCACTCCTGTGGGGAGCTTACTGAGGGTGAGATGGAGCAATGCAGCAAGGAAGATCGAGAAGAGCGTTGGTGCGATGAGACAGCCTTGCTTGACCCCGGTTTGTACGTGAATTGGGTCTGTGGTGGAACCATTAGTCAGGATCACGGCTTGACTATAATAGCAGACACTCTCTTCCGAAACCGCAACTTTTGTTTGAATCGCGGCGAGACCGTTCCAATGTGTGCCAAGGCTCTGCCGCATCAGTGCAAATATTTTTTTTATTAATGCAGCCGTTTCTATACTTTTTTGTTTTGTTGCACGAGTGAAGGGAATTCGTTCACATTTTCGGAAACCGTCTCAGACGGGATGGAATTCCGTGAAAAGGTTCCTGACCTTCTGCTCTGAGACCCTGACCTGTGAGTGAAGTGTGCTACAGTGAGCAGGCTTACTTGGTGAACAGGCATGCAGCTTAAAGCTGCCTCGTGTAGGCCATCTAGTGGTGCTTTCAGATAATGGCAGTCGCTTCATCCACTTCAGAGAGCTGTGCTTACAGTCCACCTATTACATAGAAAGAAAGACTTGCATTTCTATAGCGCCTTTTACGACCTCGGGACATGCCAAAGCTCTTTACAGCCAATGAAGTACTTTTTTGAAGTGTCGTCACTGTTGTAATGTAGGAAACGCGACAGGCAATTTGCGCACAGCAAGCTCCCACAGACAGCAATGTGATAATGGCCAGATAATTGTTTCTTGGGTGTTGGTTGAGGGATTAATATTGGCCCCAAGGGAAGAATTCACCTGCTGTTCTTCGAAATAGTGCCTTGGGATCTTTTACGTCTATCTGAGAGGGCAGACGGGGCCTCGGTTTAACGTCTCATCCGAAAGACGGCACCTCCGACAGTGCAGCACTCCCTCAGCACTGCACTGGTAGCGTCCGCCTGGATTTTGTGCTCAAATTTCTGGAGTGGGACTTGAACCCACGACCTTATGACAATATTTCAGTGGGCAAGTGGTCAATCTATGGAACAGGCTTCCTAGGGAGACAATGTAAGCTGTTAGTATTGATTCATTCAAATGCAAATTAGATTACATTCAGAAAATAACATTTGGGGATCCAGTATCTGAGTAATTGGAGACATGACGTGTGGGGAGTGTAGTGTGCTCGGGAGGAACAGGTGACTTTGGGCCTATGGTTCCCAAAGCTCTCCACCACTGGGGGTTTTCCTCACCTCATGTCTGGGTCTGTTGTATACTCATTGATAGAGATCGATTGCTGTGATTAGTCAACAACTCCATTATCGTTGTATCGTGTGACTACCAGGATGGTAGAAGGGGAACTAGATGCAGGAGTTCCTCAGGACAGTGTCCTAGGTCCAACCATCTTCAGCTGCTTCATCGATGATCTTCCCTCCATCATAAGGTCAGAAGTGGGGATGTTCACTAAAGATTGCACAGTGTTCAGTCCCAATCGCGACTCCTCAGATAATGAAGCCATCCATGCCTGCATGCAGCAAGACCTGGACAACATCCAGACTTGAGCTGATAAGTGGCAAGTAATGTTTGTGACACACAAGTGCGAGTCAATGACCATCTCCAACAAGAGAGAATCTAACCACCTCCCCTTCCCCTCCAAGTCACACACTATCCTGACTTGGACATAAATCGGCCGATCCTTCGTCGTTGCTGGGTCAAAATCCTGGAACTCCCTCCTTAACAGCGCTATGGGAGCACCTTCACCACACGGACTGCAGCAGTTCAAGAAGGCGGCCCACCACCACCACCTTCTCAAGGGGCAATTAGGGATGGGTGATACACCCACATCCCGAGAATGAATAAATAAAAGAAAAGATGAACCTTGGGTCTCTCTTCGTCTAGCAATATCCTATGATCCTCGAACCGACAGCACTGCCAAGTCCCTGATCGCTACCTCTTTCTACTTCTCCATTGACCTGCTCTTTTCCATTCACCTTCATCTTTATAACTGCTTTAACCTGTCTGCTCATATTATCTCACTGGCCCCGCATTTTCTTTCACTCTTTTATTCTCTGAGGAACAAAGTGCAAACTCGGGAGTCTTTTGGGGAGTTCCTGATTTCTATTTAAGATTCGAATGGATTTCCTAATAGATCTTCACGCACAATCGACGCACATTCCATGTGCTACATTGCACTGTTTCCTCATCAATCTGTTTACGCTGTGCTTTAATCTTCCCATCTAATCCCTTGTTCATCAACTGCCCACCTCTGACAGTGCAACAACAATGCTTTTTTTCCAGTTCTGACGAAGGGTCTTCGACCTGAAACGTTGACCCTGTTTCTCTCTCCACCGATGCTGCCCTGGCCTGCTGAGTTTTTCCAGCGTTTTCTGTTGTTATTTCGGATTTCCAGTATCCGCAGTATTTTGCGATCGTATTAACAACGGTATGTCTGCCCTTTCCATTCTCTCGCTTATTCCTCTCTGCCTCTGTTCCTCTTTCTCTCTCTCTTTTAGGTTCTAGCTCTCTCTCTCGCGCACGTATACACACACGCCCACGAATTCCAGACACCCAGGGCTGAATTGTGACACTGGAGGCGTGCAGGAGGCGGGACTACAACTTTCGGGGTTGTAGTCCCGCCTTCATCGAGTTCTAGCCAACCCACGCGATTTTCACTTGATTGACCTTGTTGAGCCTGCCCAGCGGGCTCAGCAGGCCAATTAAGGGCCACCCGGCAACAGGTGACGTCACAGATTGACGTTTCATCTGTCAAGAGCTTTTGACAGATGAAATATCAGCGTTTGACAGCTCTTTGAAGCTGTCAAACACTGACAATCTGTACACTAAGTTAATTCCTTCCTCTCAGGCTGATTTAGAGATCTCTCCAGAACAGAAAGCTGAGGCTGCAACTTTTGACAGCTCGCAGCCATTCTGCTTTCTGTGCCGGTGAGATGAGGGACTCCCGAGACCTGAATGAAGGAAGGCTGTAAAGGGAAGTAAAGGTAAGTAAAACTTCTTTAAACACTTTACACACACCAAACACACTTACCTCTGCACTCATGCACCCATCACTCACCTGAACCCGACGGTCCGCCTCGCTACCTTGGCGTGGTTTGGAGCCGTCGGGAATCCCACACTTCAGGAATAAAAATAGGGATTTGGCTAAAAACTGCCTGTTAACTACCTGTTAATAGGCAGTTAATTGGCACTAATCCCCTTCCTGCCTCGGGGAGGCGGCTCCCAGCACAGGTCGGGTATCTGCCTCCTTTGAAAGTGGCATGAAGACGGGTTGGGGGGCGGGATGGGTTCGTGCCCCCCCCCCCGATTGTGTGATTTTAACCCCCCAAATGCCTCCAATCCCGCCTCCACAGCCCAAAGAAAATCCTGCCCTCAGCGCCTGATTAAATGATCTCTTTGCTCCTAATTCTGTATGGACAATTGTTGATTAAATTGAACTGGCCAAGGACCTATATTAGATGCACAGATTCTCTCTCACCCTCTCCACTAAAGCAACGGAGAGTCCTGAGTTATTTTTTTAAAAAGACCTCGGCCCCTTTCCAAGCTGAGTTGGATTAATTTATTTGAACATGTGTGCTCACTGACGCAAAAGCCGGCATTTATTTGATGCTGAGTGTGTCCTCCACTTACCCGCACATCTGGAATGTACTGTACTTGCTGCGGACATAGACGGACCGGCAGAGGTGAGTTTATTTCCTGCTTTTGGGCCAAACGGGAAGGTTTGGACTGAGAAAAAAGATGAGAACAGATTATTGTTCTTTGAACCCCTCGAGAGATGATCAAGTGGAGGGGCGATGGGGAAATGCAGCACTTTCCTTTTCAGGCACCCAGCGTCAGTGTCAAGCCTGAGTTTAGATAGAAAGGGGGGGAAAATTGCGTATCTTATAGCTTCTCGCAAATATAAATCATTAGCAGTGGGAACAGAAAAATGCTGGAAATTCAGAGAAGGTCAGAATCTGGAAGGACAGGTTTTAGGTGGGGGGAGAGATGGAAAGAAAAGAAAGACTTGCATTTATATAGCGCCTTTCACGACCACTGGATGTCCCAAAGCGCTTTACAGCCAATGAAGTACTTTTTGAAGTGTAGTCACTGTTTTAATGTGGGAAACGTGGCAGCCAATTTGCGCACAGCAAGCTCCCAAAAACAGCAATGTGATAATGACCAGATCATCTGTTTTTTTAGTGATGTTGGTTGAGGGATAAATATTGGCCCCAGGTCACCGGGGAGAACTCCCCCCTGCTCTTCTTCGAAATAGTGCCAGGGGATATTTTACGTCCACCTGGGAGAGCAGACGGGGCCTTGGTTTAACGTCTCATCCGAAAGACGGCACCTCCGACAGTGCAGCACTCCCTCAGCGCTGCACTGGGAGTGTCGGCCTAGATTTTTGCGCTCGAGTCTCTGAAGTGGGGACTCGAACCCACAACCTTCGGACTCAGAGGCGAGAGTGCGCTGCCCACTGAGCCACTGGCTGACAGGAGATGGCGAGAGGGAGATAGAGAGAGGGGAAAGAGAAATGCAGGAGCTGAATGGTCTGCACCTGAGATGCTAACCTGTCTGGTGGGCCTGCCGAGCATTGCCACCATTTAAAATTTGCTTTTCAGATTTCTAGCACTTGCAATTTTTTTTTCTTTATCTCTTGCTGTGTGGGCTTTTAGTGATGAATATTACACGGCCCCATCTGAGAAATACATGGAACCACCAAACAGTTACTAGGATGAGTGCAATAGAAACAAAAAAAAAATAGTTTGGATTTTCTGCCAGTCAATAAATTTTTGTCTTTAAGGGGTTAAAACATGATTACGTTCAAAACTAAATGATCGTGTGAGGTAAAATATGATTGAACATGAACTTAGAAATTTTAACTGTGACTTAACATGAATGTAGGAATTCCCCCATTCGACGGTCCTGGCAAGGGACAAGGAATGCTGTTTAGGAAACAGTGGGATTTCAGTTTCCGATCAATGCCCCCTGAGATTAATGGTCCATGCCGGTAGCTTCTGATAGGGGAATCAGCCTGTATACTTGTCCAGCTATGGATAAAGTAACACACTTCTAATGAGATAAGCAACATTTCTATTCAGTAACTTAGCAATCACCAGTAGTGATGAAGTGGTGCCAAGGCTGAACAAGCTGTTGTCTAATTCCTTGCTGCCATCTCGGATCGCTCGATATGAAGGTGACAAGCGGTCTTGCGATGATGTCTCTCATCGTGCATTCCGGCCCGCATCTGTGAAGCGGTTTCATGGTCTCGGGGTCCCTCCTTGCAGTTACTCAATCACAAGGCAGGTTTCTGAGGAACAATCCCTTGCACCAAGTCTCTTAACCATCGGATCTCAGCGAAAGTCCAATTATGCAGGGTTCAAAATTATGAGGGGTTTTGATCGAGTAGCTAGGAGGAAAGCATTTCCACTGGCCGGAGGGACAGTAACCAGAGGACGCAGATTGAAGATAATTGCCAAAAGCAGCAGCAGGGAGATGAGGAGAACTTTTTAATTTTTATTTTACGCAGCGAGTTGTTGCGATCAGGAATGTGCTGCCTGAAAAGGGCGGTGGAAGCAGATTCAGTAGTAGCTTTCTGAAAGGGAGTTGGATATATAACATAAAAAATATAAAAATTTGCAGGGCTATTGCGGGGGGGGGGGGGAAAGAGCAGGAGGAGTGGGACTGACTGGAGAGCTCTACCAAAGAGGCAGCACAGGCATGGTGGGCCGAGTGGCCTCCTCCTGCGCTGTATCATTCTATGACAGTCCAGTTCACTCCACAAAGAAACCAGAATGGGTTGCCTTGCCGTGTGTTTGTCTCACTCTACAGAGTGAGGGGTGGCTAGGCCGTCCCTGTTGGCCATTCAGTGCCCAATGGCAGTGATGGATCCAGGGCTGGAGATAGAGCCTGTGCAGTGGTATTATAAGTGTACAGCGCGTGCAGTTACTGCAAATACTGATATTCCTATCTCTTTGTCAATGTAACTAAGTGCAAGTATGAACCCATGTACAGGATGCATCTCCCATATTTCTCTCATTCTCAACCCATCGTATTTCTCTCTCTCTCTCTCTCGGTCTGTCTCTCTTTCTTTCATGCTAGGCTGTAAGACTCTCCAATGTCTTACTGCCTAGAATGTCCTGGGGCCAATATTTATCCCTCATCCAACATAATGAAAACAGATTATCTGGTTATTGTCACATTGCTGTTTGTGGGACCTTGCTGTGCGCAAATTGGCTGCTATGTTTCCTACATTACAACAGTGACTCCACTTCAAAAAAGTACTTCATTGGCTGTAAAGCGCTTTGAGACGTCCAGTGGTTGTGAAAGGCGCTATAGAAATGCAAGTCTTTCTTTCTCCGTGATTTGTCCGATTAAGTCACAATGGATAACACAAGAGGAACTGTATGAGCCAAGCAGCGTGTGGACTGAAGAGTGTGTTGCTTGGTGGGGTGGGGTGGGGTATGGACTAGACAGTGTGTTACCCAGAGTAGTTGTATGCAATAAACAGCATGGTACACGTGTCCTCGGCCTCTTACACTGTTCCAGTGAAGCTCGAGGTAAGCTCGAGGAACAGCACCTCATCTTTTGAATAGGCACTTTACAACCTTCTGGACTCAACATTGAGTTTAACAATTTCAGACCATAATCTCTGCCCCCATTTTTTCAGGTGGCAGCTGTTGATGATTCTGCCATCCCCATTTGCAACGTTTAATCGCTCCTACCTTCCATCCTAGCACAGACCGTCCCTTAAGTTCCTTCCTCCTCTCCCACCCCCCTCATTCCCTGTCTCTGCACCTTTTAAAACCTGTTACCAGGCTGACACCTGGGATGGCAGGAATGACGTATGAGGAACGATTGGGTCGATTGGGCTTATATTCACTGGAGTTTAGAAGAATGAGAGGGGATCTCATTGAAACTTGTAAAATTCTAACAGGACTAGACAAACTAGATGCAGGAAGGATGTTCCCGATGGCGGGGGAGTCCAGAACCAGGGGTCACAGTCTAAAGATAAGGGGTAAGCCATTTAGGACTGAGATGAGGAGGAATTTCTTCACCCAGAGAGTGGTGAACCTGTGGAATTCTCTACCACAGAAGGCAGTTGAGACCAATTCATTAAATATATTCAAGAAGGAGTTAGATATATTTCTTAAGGCTAAAGGGATCAAGGGATATGGGGAGAAAGCAGGGACAGGGTACTGAATCTGGATGATCAGCCATGATCTCATTAAATGGCGGAGCAGGCTCGAGGGGCCGAATGGCCTACTCCTGCTCCTATCTTCTGTGTTTCTATGTTACATCCCTAACTTTTTCCAGTTCTGACGAAGGGTCCCAGACCTGAAACGTTAACTCTGTTTCTCTCTCCACGGATGCTGCCCTGAACTGCTGAGTGTTTCCAGCATTTTCTGTTGTTATTTCAGATTTCCAGCATCCGCAGTATTTTGTTATGGCGCACAGGGGAGATGTATTGACCAGGCAGTGTTGCACAGGAGAGGTTATGGGACTGGACAGTGTGGTTCATTGGGTTGTGATCAGGAGCAGGAACCTTGATTGATTTTTGTCTCCCTCTGTAACTCGATAAAGAAATGCTTCCTGATTTCACTCCTGAAAGGCTCAGCTCTAATTTTATGATGTCCCCTTGGGTCTTGATTCCCCCAGCCAGAGGAAATAGTTTCTCCGTCTCTACCCTACCGAATCCTTTTAACATTTTAAGCACCTCGATCAGATCACCCCTCGATCTTCTAAACTCAACTGAATACAAGCCAGGTTTATGCAACCTGCCCTTGTAATTTAACCCCCTAAACTCCGGTATCATTCTGAAAAGCGACAAGCTTTTTAAATCTCTGTGTATTCTCTCTGAGCGGCAAAATACTGACTGCCCCTTTAAGAAGTACAGCAGCCGGGATTATTGCAGATTATTTAACATGGATGTTGGGAGGGATATGAAAAGCTTTCTTAACAAGGATCAGTGGCATCGCCCTGGCCCCAGATGCTACCCTTGGTTTTACGCTTGTGTTACTAATCCTGTTCAGAGACTCAGTAAAGCAGGCAGGATTCCTGATGCCACAGTAGATCAATCCAGTGAGCTAAATTTAACCGTGCCGTTTTATTTTAATGACAAGGATTTTTTAAAAACATTTCTTGTTTAGATTTCGCTCTTCAAGAAAGAAAGACTTGCATTTCTATAGCGTCTTTCGCGACCTCAGAACATCTCAAAGTGCTTCACAGCCAATGAAGTAATTTGAAGTGTAGTCACTGTTGTAATGTAGGAAACGCGGCAGCCAATTTGCGTACAGCAAGCTCCCACAAACAGCAATGTGATAATGACCAGACAATCTGTTTTAGTGATGTTGGTTGAGGGATAAATATTGGCCCAGGACACCGGGACGAACTCCCCCTGCTCTTCTTCGAAATAGTGCCATGGGATGTTTTATATCCACCCGAGAGAGCAGACGGGGGCCTCGGTTTAACGTCTCATCCGAAAGACGGCACCTCCCTCAGCACTGGCACTGGGAGTGTCAGCCTAGCTTTTTGTGCTCAAGTCTCTGGAGTGGGACTATGAAGCCACAACCTTCTGACTTAGAGGTGAGAAAATGCGACCCATTGAGCCACAGTCGACACAGGCCGCTCGCCCCGTGGGAGAAACCAATTTCATGCCTCCTGCCCCTCCAGCGGCAGCCATCAGAGTGTTCCCGGGAGTGGGGGCTAGTGTGGGCTATTGGGTTGGGGGCATGGTGTGGGGAGGGGCCAACCATGACTCCTATGGATTCGGGGGGTTGGTGGGGGGGGGGAGCACTCCTGCCCAGATTAAGGTTAAAGAAAGAAAGGACTTGCATTTCCAAAGCGCCTTTCATGACCTTAGGATGTCCCAAAGCGCTTTACAGCCAATGAAGTACTTTTTGGAGTGTAGTCACTGTTGTACTCTGGGAAACACGGCAGCCAATTGTGCACAGCAAGCTCCCACAAACAGCAATATGATAATGACCAGGTAATCTGTTTTAGTGATGTTGGTTGAGGGATAAATATTGGCCAGGCGTAAATAGAAACTAGAATAAAATAGTCTAGACTTTTATACTGTGCATCATCTACACTTTGTGGTTTATTTTTATCTCTTGCTCTTGCCTGGCCTGACTCTAAAGGCTTTGGTTGATCTCTTCAATTTCTGCCAGGCAGGCCTAGAAAAACCAAACAAATCTAAGTAGCCACCTGCTGAACTCAAAAAGCATTGCCAATAAAAGACATGATTGACCCAATCTCATAACACGTTTGTATTTGAATTTAATGGTTTTACCCTTCCCTTGTGCCCCTGGCTGATTCTACAACCATTATATATGCTAATAAACCAGGCCATGTTTATGAATGAAGATGGCTTTTTAAACCACTTATCTATCGTGGCTTTGAGGAACAAACCAATATCATGATACATGTTGGACAAATTGACTTCAGCAAAGGAGACCGAGAAAATGAATGGATATTTTTAAGTGCTATGTGGCCAATGCGGCATTACCTCGTCCTGCCATGGATGGGACAGCTTGTGGGTAGCGTGATTCCAGCTCACTGCTGGCTTACGACTTGTCTAGGCATCTGTGCTACAACGAGGGTGTGGTCAATGTTACTGAGAGTTACGCTGAGGGCTGTGGGCTATGTTGGTCCACTGAGGGGTGTGAGGTGAGTGATCTAGATGAGGGAACTAGATGTAATATCTCCACGTTTGCAGACGACACAAAGCTGGGTGGGCGCGTGTGCTGTGAGGAGGATGCCGAGAAGCTCCAGTATGATTTGGACAGGTTGGGTGATTGGGCAGAAGCATGGCAGATGCAGTATAATGTGGATAAATGCGAGGTTATCCACTTTGGTGGCAAAAACAGGACGACAGATTATTATCTGAACGGCAATAGATTGAGAGAAGGGGAAGTGCAACGAGACCTGGGTGTCCTTGTGCACCAGTCGCTGAAGGTAAGCATGCAGGTGCAGCAGGCAGTTAAGAAGGCAAATGGTATGTTGGCCTTCGTAGCGAGAGGATTCGAGTACAGGAGCAAGGATGTCTTGCTGCAGTTGTACAGGGCCTTGGTGAGACCACACCTTGAGTATTGTGTGCAGTTTTGGTCGCCTTATCTGAGAAAATATGTTCTTGCCATGGAGGGAGTGCAGCGAAGATTCACCAGACTGATACCTGGGATGGCAGGAATGACGTATGAAGAGAGATTGGGTCGATTAGGCTTATATTCACTGGAGTTTAGAAGAATGAGAGGGGATCTCATTGAAACTTATAAAATTCTAACAGGACTAGACAGACTAGATGCAGGGAGGATGTTCCCGATGGCGGGGGAGTCCAGAACCAGGGTTCACAGTCTAAGGATAAGGGGTAAGCCATTTAGGACAGAGATGAGGAGGAATTTCTTTGCCCAGAGAGTGGTGAACCTGTGGAATTCTCTACCACAGAAGGCAGTTGAGGCCAAGTCATTAAATATATTCAAGAAGGAGTTAGATATATTTCTTAAGGCTAAAGGGATCAAGGGATATGGGGAGAAGGCAGGGACAGGGTACTGAATTTGGATGATCGGCCATGATCTCATTAAATGGCGGAGCAGGCTCGAGGGGCCGAATGGCCTACTCCTGCTCCTATCCTCTATGTTTCTATGTGCTACAATCTCACTACAATGTTACGTTTTTTTTCCTCCAGTTTCCAGTGCATTTACAGAGATGACAAACCAATCAGACATTCATATTCCAGGCCGTCGCCAGAGCCTGGATGAATTGCCCAAACCTGGCTCTTCAAAGCACTGCAATTGGCTGGAAAGAAACCTGCTGCTCTTGCTGACCATCTTTGGTAAGACTGCGTCATCACTACTTGCGATTTAAGTTTCACCTCTTTACAACCTGATACCGGCGAGGGAAGGGAGTGTTAAATGAGATCTATTCTCACCCCAGATAATACAAGGGCTGGAATGTGACACACAGAACACTATAAAAACTTGCATTTATATAGCACCTTTCAGGACGTCTCAAAGCACTTTACAGCCAATGAAGTACTTTTTTTTTTGAAGTGTAGTCACTGTTGTAATGTGGGAAACCCGGCAGCCAATTTGCGCACAGCAAGCTCCCACAAACAGCAATGTGATAATGACCAGATAATCTGTTTTTAGTGATGCTGATTGAGGGATAAATATTGGCCCCAGGACATCAAGGGATAACTCCCCCCCCTACTCTTTTTCGCAATAGTGGCCGCGGGATCTTTTACGTCCACCTGAGGGGACAGACCGAGCCTCGGTTTAACGTCTCATCCGAAAGACGGCACCTCCCTCAGCACTGCGCTGGGATAGAAACATAAAAGATAGGAGCAGGAGTAGGCCATTCGGCCCTTCGAGCCTGCTCCGCCATTCAACGAGATCATGGCTGATCATCCAAACCCTAGCACCCGGTCCCTACACCGACAGCCATCCCACCCAAGCCCTATCCCCGTAACCCCATGTATTTAATCCCCCCTAACACTAAGGGCCAATTTTTTTTTTCATGGCCAATCAACCTAACCTGCACATCTTTGGACTGTGGGAGGAAACCGGAGCACCCGGAGAAAACCCACGCAAACACGGGGAGAATGTGCAAACTCCACACAGACAGTCACCCGAGGCCGGATTTGAACCCGGGTCCCTGGCGCTGTGAGGCAACAGTGCTAGCCACTATGCCACCGATGCACCAGCCTAGATTTTTGTGCTCAAGTCTCTGGAGTGGGGACTATGAACCCACAATGTTTCGACTCAGAGGCAAGAGTGCGCTGCTCACTGAGCCACGGCAGCCAAGTTGTGCGCAGCAAGATGCCACGGAGAGATAAATGACCCGATGTTTTGGGTGGTGTTGGTTCGAGGGATGAATGTTTGCCAGGACACTGGTGAGAACTCCCCGGCATTTCTCGAAACAGTGCCATGGGATCTTTAATAAGACATCATTTGAACCATGTCAGACAGGTAGCAGTGACCTCTCATAAACTTATGAGAGTGGCTTTTATTAAGAACAGCAGACCCCACTGAGACGTGTTTGCTCCTTGTCACATGCTACAGTGTGTCTTGTACTGTATATCACATAGAAACATAGAAACATAGAAGATAGGAGCAGGAGTAGGCCATTCAGCCCTTCAAGCCTGCTCCGCCATTTAATGAGATCATGGCTGATCATCCAAATTCAGTACCCTGTGATGTAAGAAAACTACTAGGCACTTGGTCTAAGCGTTAAACAAAGCTTTAATCAACTGTTTTACAACATGGAGGTCTAGTTGTGTCCTTCACTAGTTCCTGTTAAGAATGTCCTGCGCAAGCTGGGCCCGTGCCCGAGTATTTATACTTTCCCTGGACAGCGCCACCCGTAGGCCGCTCAGTATTATTTCATAAGTCTTTCTTTCATGAATGACTGATTCATGTCACCCTGTCCCTGCTTTCTCCCCATAGCCCTTGATTCCTTTAGCCTTAAGGATTATATCTAACTCCTTCTTGAATATATTTAATGAATTGGCCTCCACTGCCTTCTGTGGTAGAGAATTCCACAGGTTCACCACTCCCTGGGTGAAGAAATTCCTCCTCATCTCTTTCCTAAATGGTTTACCCCTTACCCTTAGACTGTGACCCCTGGTTCTGGACTCCCCGCCATCGGGAACATCGATCCTGCATCTAGTATGTCCAGTCCTGTTAGACTTACTTTTATACAGCCTTTCCTGACCTCAGGATGCCCCAAAGTGCTTCAGGGCCATTGAAGTACTTCCTGTTGTAATATAGGAAACGCAGCAGCCAATTTGTGCACAGCAAGCTCCCACAAATGTGTTAAGTGACCAGATAATCTGTTGGTTGAGGGATAAATATTGGCCAGGACACCGGGGATAACTCCATGGTGTCATGGGATCTTTTACGTCCACCTGAGAGAGCAGACGGGGCCTCGGTTTAACGTCTCATTCGAAAGATGGTCAACTCCGACAGTGCGGCGCTCCTTCAGTACCACACTGGAGTGTCAGCCTAGATTATGTGCTCAAGGCTCTGGAGTGGGGCTTGAACCAATGATCTTCTGACTCGGGCAGGTGTGCTACCCACTGAGCCGCACCTGACACCTCAAGGCATTAGCGGGCTAAGATGTGCAGTTGTTGCACCGTAAGGCAGAAGACTTCTTTCTGTGAACTTGTGCGGGACTCAACCTCTCTCCTGGGCTCAGTGAGCAGGAGAGAGCCATATTGAAGGATGCTAGGCCTCTCCGAGAATGTAGCAGTATACCGAACTCTTGTTCTCATTCTTGTTCCTGTTTGGTGGGTTAATTTGGAAGGAGGATGCAGAGGACACCAGTCACTGAAAAGAGATCTCTATGAGGGATGGACTGAGAGACACCAGTCAGTGTACAGATATCACCCTGAGAGAGGGGGACTGAGAGACACCAGTCAGTGTACAGATATCTCCCTGAGGACGAGGGACTGAGAGACACCAGTCAGTGTACAGATATCTCCCTGAGAGAGAGGGTCTGAGATGCACCAGTCAGTGTACAGATATCACCCTGAGAGAGAGGGGACTGAGAGACACCAGGCAGTGTACAGATATCTCCCTGAGAGAGAGGGACTGAGAGACACCAGCCAGTGTACAGATATCTCCCTGAGGGAGAGGAACTGAGAGACCCCAGTCAGTGTACAGCTATCTCCCTGAGGGAGAGGGACTGAGAGACCCCAGTGAGTGTACAAATATCTCCCTGAGAGAAAGGGACTGAGAGACCCCAGTCAGTGTACAGATATCTCCCCGAGGGAGAGGGACTGAGAGACACCAGTCAGTGTACAGATATCTCCCTGAGGGAGAGGAACTGAGAGACACCAGCCAGTGTACAGATATCACCCTGAGAGAGAGACAGAGAGACACCATTCAGTGTACAGATATCTCCCTGAGGGAGAGGGACTGAGTGACACCAGTCAGTGTACAGATATCACCCTGAGGGAGAGGGACTGAGAGACACCAGTCAGTGTACAGATATCTCCCTGAGAGAGAGAGACTGAGAGACACCAGCCAGTGTACAGATATCTCCCTGAGGGAGAGGAACTGAGAGACCCCAGTCAGTGTACAGATATCTCCCTGAGAGAGAGGGGACTGAGAGACACCAGGCAGTGTACAGATATCTCCCTGAGAGAGAGGGACTGAGAGACACCAGGCAGTGTACAGATATCTCCCTGAGAGAGAGGGACTGAGAGACACCAGCCAGTGTACAGATATCTCCCTGAGGGGGAGGAACTGAGAGACACCAGTCAGTGTACAGATATCTCCCTGAGAGAGAGGGACTGAGAGACACCAGTCAGTGTACAGATATCTCCCCGAGGGAGGGGGACTGAGAGACACCAGCCAGTGTACAGATATCACCCTGAGAGAGAGACTGAGAGACACCATTCAGTGTACAGATATCTCCCTGAGAGTGAGGGACTGAGTGACACCAGTCAGTGTACAGATATCTCCCTGAGAGAGAGGGGACTGAGAGACACCAGGCAGTGTACAGATATCTCCCTGAGAGAGAGGGACTGAGAGACACCAGGCAGTGTACAGATATCTCCCTGAGAGAGAGGGACTGAGAGACACCAGCCAGTGTACAGATATCTCCCTGAGGGAGAGGAACTGAGAGACACCAGTCAGTGTACAGATATCTCCCTGAGAGAGAGGGGCTGAGAGACACCAGTCAGTGTACAGATATCTCCCTGAGAGAGAGGGGACTGAGAGACACCAGTCAGTGTACAGATATCTCCCTGAGAGAGAGACTGAGAGACACCAGTCAGTGTACAGATATCTTCCCGAGAGAGAGGGGACTGAGAGAAACCAGTCAGTGTACAGATATCTCCCGGAGAGAGAGGGACTGAGAGACACCAGTCAGTGTACAGATATCTCCCTGAGAGAGAGGGACTGAGAGACACCAGTCAGTGTACAGATATCTCCCTGAGAGAGAGGGACTGAGAGACACCAGTCAGTGTACAGATATCTCCCTGAGAGAGAGGGGACTGAGAGACACCAGTCAGTGTACAGATATCTCCCTGAGGGAGAGGAACTGAGAGACCCCAGTCAGTGTACAGATATCTCCCTGAGAGAGAGACTGAGAGACACCAGTCAGTGTACAGATATCTCCCTGAGAGAGAGGGACAGAGGGACACCAGTCAGTGTACAGATATCTCCCTGAGAGAGAGACTGAGAGACACCAGTCAGTGTACAGATATCTCCCTGAGAGAGAGGGACTGAGAGACACCAGTCAGTGTACAGATATCTCCCTGAGAGAGAGGGGACTGAGAGACACCAGTCAGTGTACAGATATCTCCCTGAGGAAGAGGAACTGAGACACCAGTCAGTGTACAGATATCTCCCTGAGAGAGAGACTGAGAGACACCAGTCAGTGTACAGATATCTCCCTGAGAGAGAGGGACTGAGAGACACCAGTCAGTGTACAGATATTTCCCTGCGAGAGAGGGACTGAGAGACACCAGTCAGTGTACAGATATCTCCCTGAGAGAGAGGGACTGAGAGACACCAGTCAATGTACAGATAACCAGAGTGAGGAGGGGACTGAGAGACACCAGTCAATGTACAGATATCTCCCTGAGAGAAAGGGACTGAGGGACACCAGTCAGTGTACAGATAACCAGAGTGGGGAGGGGACTGAGGGACACCAGTCAGTGTACAGATATTTCCCTGAGGGAGAGGGACTGAGAGACACCAGTCAGTGTACAGATAACCAGAGTGGGGAGGGGACTGAGAGACACCAGTCAGTGTACAGATAACCAGAGTGGGGAGGGGACTGAGAAGTGCCAGTCATTGTCAGACATCTCTCTCTTTTTAATGCTGAAGATTATGTGGCAATTTTCAAGACTAGAGCTGCTCTTCAAAAGAAGATTACAGATCGAATTGAACCCAAGACCAGCATCACGTGCTTTGACTTGAATCGGCGAGCATGCCTTTAATTCATGTTTCTCTTGACCCCTTTGACGGTCCTGTAATTGCTTCTCGATCAGAAGGGATTTGAATTTCATTAGGGCTTCAATGTTCCTGCGTCAATACGAGGTAAATAAGAAATTAAAGTGGTAACAAATCCCTTGGACGGCTGTTGTTGGTTTATTTTTAAATCAGTCTCTGTCGGCATTTGAGGAAAGGAAAAGATGGTTGTCTCAAAGCCATTGAGTGTCACAAACCTGCCGTCCCAAGCATACTAAGTGTGCTCGCAATTCATTGAGTGAAACCACTTTGCTATTCATTAACCAGGTTTAAAACTAAATACCAGATTTAGATCTGCGAAAAATCTATTCTAAGCCTAGGTTGTCAGGGTACATTTTGTTGGTTGTAAGGTGGATGGTATCAGTGGGTCGCACCCACGCTCTCTGAGTCAGAAGGTTGTGGGTTCAAGTCCCAATCCAGAGACTTGAGCACATAATCCAGGCTGGCACTCCCAGCGCGGTACTGAGGGAGCGCCGCACTGTCGGAGGTGCCACCTTTCAGATGAGACGTTAAACCGAGGCCCCCGTCTGCCCTCTCAGGTGGACGTAAAATATCCCAAGGCCACTGACGTAATAAAACTCACTACACACTTGGTTTGAGTATAAAGCAAGGCTTTAATCAACTTGTTTCAGAACATGGAGGTCTAGTTGTATTTCACTAGCTCCTTGTCTTACAAAATGTCCCTGGGCAAGCTGGACCCACGCCCGAGTATTTATACTCCTTGGACGGCGCCACCAGCTGGCCATCCAGCATTATTTCATGAGTAGTTTCTTTATGAATGATGAGATTTATAACAGCCACTATTTCAAAAAAGAGCAGGATTTATCCCTCAGCCGACATCACTAAAAACAGATGATCTGGTCATTTATCACGCTGCTGTTTGTGGGATCTTGCTGTGCGCAAATTGGCTGCCGCGTTTCCCACATTACAACAGCGACCACACCTCGAAAAAAAAAAGCCGTTAATTGGTTGTAAAGTGCTTTGGGATGTCCTGAGCTTGTGATAGGCGCGATAGAAATGCAAGTCTTTCTCCAGTCTGTCCGTCGAGCCCATGTGTGTGTGTGTGTGTGTGTGTGTGTGTGTGTGTGTGTGTGTGTTTGTGTGTGTTTGTGTCAGTCTAGGGTTTGACACTTGCGAGTCTGACCGTGGTTTTAATCTGTGTGCTGCAGGTGTGATCCTGGGCGCAGTGTTCGGGTGTCTCCTGCGCATGGGGCCCGAGCTCGGCCCCAACTTTCTCCTGCTGGTCTCCTTCCCCGGCGACCTCCTCATGCGGATGCTGAAGATGCTGATTCTCCCGCTCATCGTCTCCAGCCTGATCTCAGGTGAGCAAACCCCCCCGGGTCCTGTTGCGTCTCCAGCGGTCTCCTCGCCTCCTCTTGCTCCTGTGGCTGCTGGTTCACAGAGCGGGGCAGCTCAATGGGCTCAGCGGACCGCTCCCCACCACACCCCCAGCGCCATACTCGTTCTTCAGCTGAGAGTCAGCAGGCTATTCAACCATGGGGGGCGGTACAGTAAGCCCCTGATCCTGTCCTCACCTTGAAGAGAGGTTAAGGCCAACTGTAACCTTCCTACCAACAACCTTGCTGAGATCAGTGAGCTCTAGGATGCACTGCCTGAGAGGGCGGTGGAAGCAGATTCAATAATACAGGAAACTTTCGATTTACCGGCAGCTAAATAAATGGAAATCTCGGTTAACCGGCAAAATTCAGGAGTAGGTTCAGGTAAGTTTTACTTCATATTGTACTTGCCTTCCTCATCTGTTGCTGTGCAAGGGTATGGCTGCAGCTGTTGCTAAGCTACAGAGACGCTTGGAACTTGTGGCCATTGTTCTGCACTTGTTGCTAAGCAACAGGGTTTGTTGCTTTATACGGAGCTGTCAGCTCTCCGTATCTTTTACTATAGCTTTCGGTTATCTGGAATTTTTGATGAACCGGCACCACATCGGTCCCGTCGGTGCCGGATAAAAAAAAGTTTCCTGTAATTTTCAGACGAGGAGCTGGATAAATACTTTTGAAGTGGAAAAATTTACAGGGCTATGAGGAAAGAGCGGGGGAGTGGAATTGGATAGCTCTTTCAAACCCGTGACATCCCCCCTCCCAAACCAGCGACCTCTACCGCCTAGAAGGACAAGGGGCAGCAGGCGCATGGGAACACCACCACCTCCAAGTTCCCCTCCAAGTCACACACCATCCTGACTTGGAAATATATCGGCCGACCCTTCATCGTCGTTGGGTCAAAATCCTGGAACTCCATCCCTAACAGCGCTGTGGGAGCACCTTCACCACACGGACTGCAGCGGTTCAAGAAGGCGGCTCATCACCACCTTCTCAAGGGGCAATTAGGGATGGGCAATAAATGCTGGGCCTTGCCAGCGACGCCCACGTCCCGTGAACAAATTTTTAAAAAATAGCCGGCACAGGCACAATGGGCTGAATGGCCTCCTTCTGTGCTGTATGATTCTATGAATACCGTTTGGGGGGGGTGGGAATCTCACCGGGACTGTCCTGCTCTGAATTGCCCTTGTGGGGGAATCTAGAACAAGGGGGGCATAATTTCAGAATAAGGGGTCGGCCATTTAGGACGGGGATGAGGAGAAATTTCTTCACTCAGAGGGTGGTGAACCTGTGGAATTCTCTGCCCCAGAGGGCTGTGGAGGCGGAGTCGTTGAGTATATTTAAGGTGGAGATGGACAGATTTTTGAAAAACGGGAGTCAAGGGTTCTGGCGAGTGGGCGGGAAAGTAGAGTTGAGGCCAAGATCAGGTCAGCCATGATCTTGTTGAATGGCGGAGCAGGCTCGAGGGGCCGAATGGCCGACTCCTGCTCCTATTTCTTATGTTATTTTGACTCCAGACCACCTGTGCAGTGCGTTGACCAATGATAGGGCTGGATGCCAACCCTCCAGGAATGTCCTACAGTCTCTTGGAAATAAGACTGAATCTCCCGGACATTGCTGCAGGTAGCTTGGGGAGAAACGTTGCAAGGGGCGTTGAAAAACAATTGCGTGGTTTTCTCTTTGAACACTTTCATTTTATCAATTCTAAAAAATATTGGGGCGGGGGGTGGGGTGGGGGGGGGGGGGAAAGAGGCTGTTTGACCGGGGTGGGGCTATTGGAGGGGAGAGGTCATGTGATGAATCCTCCAGGACTATGTCCAATCCTACCAATAAACTGCCTCAGATGTGAGCACACCAGTACTGAGCCCTGACAATTGCTTAATTTGGACGGGGGGAGGAGGGGGTGTTTTCTGAGTTGACATCCAGCGGGATACTCACGTCCAGTTGGTGTGGGTGGTCAACCCCCCAACCCCCCGGCCCCTTCTCCCATCGTGCTGATTGGGGGAGCCCATTAACCCCTCCCGCCATTTCGGACTAACCCCCATTATCGGCCGGTAGAAAGGCGGTTATGGCCACGGAAGGAGTGTTCGCACCCCGGCCCCTGTCAGACTGTCAATCAGCCTGCAAATCCTCCCACTCGTTCACACTAAGGGAAGAGCGAAGATGTGAGAAACAAACCCAATCCCCATTTCCTACTTCGGAAAAGTCCAGCTCTTTCAGGTTCATTCACATCTACCTTGTAGCTGGTCAGGTAGATAAGGTGGTTAAGAAGGCCTTTATTAGCTGAGGCATGGAATATAAGAGCAGGGAGGTTGTGCTTGAACTGTATAAAACACGAAAATAACAACAGAATGTGCTGGAAACACTCAGCAGGTCAGGTAGCATCGATACTGCCTGACCTGCTGAGTGTTTCCAGCACTTTCGGTTGTTATTTTAGATTTCCAGCATCCGCAGTGTTTTGCTATTGTATAAAACACTAGTTAGGCGGCAGCCAGAACACTGCGTGCAGTTCTGGTCACCACATCACAGGAAGGATGTGATTGCACTGGAGAGGGTACAGAGGAGATTTACGAGGATGTTGCCTGGGCTGGGGAATTTTAGCTATGAGGAAAGATTGGATAGGCTGGGGTTGTTTTCTTTGGAACAGAGGAGGCTGAGGGGAGACTTGATTGAGGGGCCTAGATAGAGTGGATAGGAAGGACCTATTTCCCTTAGCAGAAGGGTCAATAGCCAGGGGGCATAGATTGAAAGTAATTGGTCGGAGGTTTAGAGGGGATTTGAGGAGAAATTTTTTCACCCAGAGGGCAGTGGGGGTCTGGAACTCACTGCCTGAAAGGGTGGTAGAGGCAGGAACCCTCATCAAAAGTACTTGGATATACACTTGAAGTGCCGTAACCTACAGGGCTACGGACCAAGACCTGGAAAGTGGGATTAGGCTGGAGAGCTCTTTGTCGGCCGGCACGGACAAGATGGGCCGAATGGCCTCCTTCTGTGCCGTAAATTTCTATGATCCTATATTCAGGTTCATTCACATCTACCTTGTGCCTCTACAATACACTGAGAGAGTATAACTCTCAGGAAAGAGTGAACAGGCCGGGGTTCTTTAGGAAAGGCGAGGCTGAGGGGGGTGGCCTAATTAAGGTCTTTAAGATTATGAAAGGGTTCGATAGGGTAGATGTGGAGAAGATGTTTCCACTTGTGGGGGAGACCAGAACTAGGGGCCATCAATATAAGATAGTCACCAATAAATCAAATAGGGAATTCAGGATAAACTACTTTACCCAGAGAGTGGTGAGAATGTGGAACTCGCTACCACAGGGAGTGGTTGAGCTGATTAGCATAGATACATTTAAGAGGAAGCTAGATAAACACGATGGAGGAAGGAATAGAAGGATATGGTGATAGGGTGAGATGAAATAGGGTGGGGGGAGGTTCGTGTGGAGCATAAACACCGACATAGACTAATTGGGCCGAATGGCCTGTTTCTGTGCTGTAAATCCTGTGTATCCCTCCATTCCCTGATGAAGGAGGCATTTATCAACCAAAACTGCATTTACTGAGCTGAGTGGCAGTCTGTTACTATTCATGGACAATCTAGTCCAACCACATCAAGAGAACATCCTGCCCTCCTCCCCCCACCACAGCCGCCCCAAGGAAATTCCCGGGGTTAGAGTTCTACCGAACAACAATGAAGGCCCAAATCAGGATGGCATGTGACTGGGAGGTGACGGCGTTAAGCAATGGAAATAAAACAACAAATTGGTGGCCTCGCAAGGTCAAAGAAATCCGAGCTTGAGTCTGAATTACTGCAACAAAAAAATTGTTTCATAAGAACATAAGAATTAGGAGCAGGAGTCAGTCATACGGCCCCCTCGAGCCTGCTCTGCCATTCAATAAGATCATGGCTGATCATCGGCCTCAACTCCACTTTCCCGCCCGATCTCCATATCCCTTGATTCCCTTAATATCCAAAAATCTATCGCTCTCAGTCTTGAATGTACTTGAATATGTAATAGATCTCAGTCTTGAGTGTGTATTGGGTACTAACAGAAACCGCTGCGAATTACACGGCAAGTCAGCCAGCAGTGGAAAGGTTGATGTCGTGAGTGACATGATTTCATCAGGATTCACAAATCTCTCGCGCTGCAACGTGACCCTGATCATTGCTCTCTTGGCTCTCCAGGTCTTGCTGGCCTCGACGCCAAATCAAGCGGCCGGATGGGCTCCCGGGCCATGGCTTATTACATGTCCACGACGGTCATTGCAGCGGCTCTCGGTGTAATTCTGGTGATCACCATCCACCCTGGGAACCCAAAGCTCAAGAAGCAGATAAGCATGGCGTCTAAGAATCCGGAGGTGTCGAGTCTGGATGCCTTCCTGGATCTCATTCGGAATCTATTCCCGGAAAACCTCGTGCAAGCGTGTTTCCAACAGGTGACCCTCTTTTGCACTTCAAGTTATTAGCCACTTGGTTAGCCAATAGCATTGAGCCAACTCCCACTTCAGGTGCACTGTCCCATTTAAAAAAAAAAGCTTGCATTTCAATAACACCTATTCATGACCTCCCAAAGTGCTTTACAGCCATTGAAGTATAGTCACTGTTGTAATGTAGAAAGCACAGCAGCCAGTTTGCACACAGCAAGCTCCCACAAACAGCAATGTGCTAATGACCAGATAATCTGTTTGTTAGTGATAAATATTGGGCAGGATAGCAGGGAGCACTCCCCTGCGCTTTTTCAAACAATGCCATGGGATCTTGTACAGCTACCTGAGAGGGTAGGCTGGGCCTCGGTTTAACTGAAAGACGGCATCTCTGACAGTGCAGCACTCCCTCAGCATTACGCTGGGAATGTCAGCATAGATTTTGTACTCAAGCCTCAGACGCGGAACTTGAACCCACGACCTCTGACTCTCAAGGCAAGAGTGCTACCCACTGACCCACGGCCGACATCTGTTAAGCATTCGCAGGTGAGGTTATAGGAAAGCTTCCTCTGATCCACCCCGCCAACCACTTCCAGGTCAGGTACAACACAGGATAAATGTAAATCCACCTCTACACTGTACCAGGTATAGCGTGGGTCAGAATAAAGGTCCCTCTACACTGTCCCATCAAGCATTCCCAGGTCAGGTACAGCACAATTTCAATGCAGAATTAACCTCGCTCTACACTGTTGCATTAGACATGCCCACCTCAGTTACAACATAGATTAGATACAGGATAATGACTCCTATATTATTGTTTCAATAATGCACCTTAACCTTCAATTCAAATGAATTTTTCCCTACTTTATCACTTCCTACTTAATGTCTTGTGACCTCTCTGAGAAAGTTTGCCAGTTTAGCCGTGACTCAGCGGGCAGCACCCTCGCCTCTGAGTCAGAAGGTCATGGGTTCCAGGTCCCACTCCAGAGACTCGAGCACAAAAATCTAGGATGACACTCCAATGCAGTGCTGAGGGAGTGCTGCACTGTCGGAGGTGCCGTCTTACAGATGAGACAATAAACCGAGGCCCCGTCTGCTCTTGCAGGTGGATGCAAAAGATCCCATGGCCACTATTTTGAAGAAGAGCAGGGGGAGTTCTCCCCGGTGTCCTGGGGCCAGTATTTATCCCTCAACTATGAAGGTATGAGAGCGGAATTCAGTAGTGTGGATTGGGAAAATAGATTAAAGGGTAAGACGATACATGATCAGTGGTGTACATTTAAGGAGTTATTTTACAACTTCCAAAAAATATATATTCCACTGAGAAGAAAAGGGTGTAAAAGAAAAGACAACCATCCGTGGCTAAGTAAAGAAATTAAGGATAGTATTCGACTAAAAACAAGGGCATATAAGGTAGCCAAATCTAGTGGGAGGATAGAGGATTGGGAAAACTTTAAAAGACAGCAAAAAATAACAAAAAGATTGATTAAGAAAGGGAAGATAGATTATGAAAGTAAATTAGCAAAAAATATAAAAACAGATAGTAAGAGTTTTTATAGTTATATAAAAAGAAAAAGGGTGGCTAAAGTAAATGTTGGTCCCTTAGAGGATGAGACCGGGAAATTAATGGTGGGAAATATGGAGATGGCAAAAACACTGAATGAATATTTTATATCAGTCTTTACAGTAGAAGACACTAAGAATATCCCAACACTGGACAAACAGGGGGCTAAAGGGGGGGAGGAGCTAAACACGATCAAAATCACTAAGGAAGTGGTACTCGGTAAAATAATGGGACTCAAGGCGGATAAATCACCTGGACCTGATGGCTTACATCCTAGGGTCTTGAGGGAAGTGGCGGTAGGGATTGTGGATGCATTGGTAATAATTTTCCAAAACTCCCTGGACTCGGCAAAGGTCCCGGCAGACTGGAAAACTGCTAATGTAACACTCTTATTTAAAAAGGGCAGTAGACAGAAGGCTGGAAACTATAGACCGGTTAGCCTAACATCTGTGGTAGGTAAAATTTTGGAGTCCATTATTAAGGAGACAGTAACAGGACATTTGGATAATCATAATTTAATAGGACAAAGTCAGCATGGTTTTATGAAGGGGAAGTCATGTTTGACAAATTTGCTGGAGTTCTTTGAGGAAGTAACATATAGGGTGGATAAAGGGGAACCAGTGGACGTAGTGTATTTAGACTTCCAAAAGGCATTTGACAAGGTGCCACACAAAAGATTATTGCTTAAGATAAAAAATCACGGGATTGGGGGTAATATTCTGGCATGGATAGAGGATTGGCTATCTAACAGAAGGCAGAGAGTTGGGATAAATGGTTCATTCTCAGACTGGCAATCAGTAACTAGTGGTGTTCTGCAGGGGTCAGTGCTGGGTCCCCAACTCTTTACAATCTATATTAACGATTTGGAGGAGGGGACCGAGTGTAACATATCAAAGTTTGCAGATGATACTAAGATGGGAGGGAAAGTAGTGAGTGAGGAGGACATAAAAAACCTGCAAGGGGACATAGACAGGCTAAGTAAGTGGGCAGAGATTTGGCAGATGGAATACAATACTGGAAAGTGTGAGGTTATGCACTTTGGCAGGAAAAATCGTAGAGCAAGTTATTATCTTAATGGCAAGAAACTGGAAAGTACTGAAGTACAAAGGGATCTGGGGGTCCTGGTGCACGAAACTCAAAAGGTTAGTATGCAGGTGCAGCAAGTGATTAAGAAGGCCAATGGAATGTTGGCTTTCATTGCTAGGGGGATAGAATATAAAAATAGGGAGGTATTGCTTCAGTTGTACAAGGTATTGGTGAGACCGCACCTGGAATACTGCGTACAGTTTTGGTGTCCATACTTAAGAAAGGACATACTTGCTCTCGAGTCAGTACAAAGAAGGTTCACTCGGTTAATCCCGGGGATGAGGGGATGGACATATGAAGAGAGGTTGAGAAGATTGGGACTCTACTCATTGGAGTTCAGAAGAATGAGAGGCAATCTTATTGAAACATATAAGATTGTGAAGAGGTTGGATCGGGTGGATGCGGGGAGGATGTTCCCGATGATGGGTGAAACTAGAACTAGGGGGCATAGTCTTAGAATAAGGGGCTGCTCTTTCAAAACTGAGATGAGGAGGAACTACTTCACTCAGAGGGTGGTAGGTCCATGGAATATGCTGCCCCAAAAAGCTGTAGAAGCTACATCATTACATAAATTTAAAACAGAAATAGACAGTTTCCTAGAAGTAAAGGGAATTAAGGGTTACGGGGAGCGGGCAGGAATTTGGACATGAGTCTAGGTTCGGATCGGTCATGGCCCTGTGGGTAGCGAAGCGGGCCCAGGGGCCGTGTAGCCTGATCCTGCTCCTATTTCGTGTCTCTAATTCTGTTAGATTCAGGAGATGGTTCTGTGATAGTGGATTGGCGGTTAGGATCAGATCAGCCATGATCTTATTGAATGGCGGAGCAGGCTCGAGGGGCCGATTGGCCTACTCCTGCTCCTATTCTTATGTTCTTATCAACATCATAAAAACAGAATATCTGATCATTATCGCATTGCTGTTTGCGGGAGCTTGCTGTGCGCAAATAGGCTGCTGTGTTTCCAACATTACAACAGTGACTACACTTCGAAAAGTACTTCATTGGCTGTAAAGCGCTTTGGGACATCCTGAGGTCGTGAAAGGCGCGATATAGAAATGCAAGTCTTTTTTTTGTGTAGAGGGAGACTACCCGTGGTCACTTCATTCACCAACAACACAAAATGGATTTTTTCATGGTTCTGGGCTGGGTTTGAAGTGGGATCTGTGGCAGAGCTCCGAATCACTGACAGCGAGGAGTTTCCCCTCCCACCTCACCCAAATCATATAAATTCCTCCACGGTCTCCACCATCCTGTCTCTGCAGTTCCCTCCAATACTCTGATCATCTCGCTCCGCTCCACCCCGCTCTCTTCGCCCCACTACTGTGGGCAGTCTTGTGGGCCACCTCAGCCCTATTCTTCGGAACTCCCCTCCCTAAACCTTTTCACCTCTCTCTCTCTCCACCTTTAGGATGCTTCAGCCGCCTGGGCCCCGAAGCTCCGGAATTCCCTCCTTAAACACCTCCGCCTCTCTGCACCTCTCTCCTCCTCTAGGACGCTTCTTAAAACCTACATCTTTGACCAAGCCCTGTCCTAATATCTCCTCATGTGGCTCGGGGTCAAATTTTGTTCGCTAACGCTCTTGTGAAGCGCCTTGGGACGATTTGCTACTTTAAAGGTGCTGTATAGATGCAAGTTGTTGTTGTTGTAAATAGAAAGACATAGATAGATATTGGACGGATAGATCACACTGTCGATTTTGATGTTAATCTTAACTGTGAATATTGAAAGAAGCTCCAGAGCTTGATGGCTAAACTATGCTCAAAAAATCTGTGTTCTATGTTCTTTTTATTTACAATTTCTTTAAAAAAAAATCAATTGGCCTGTCCTACATTCTCTCTATCGTTGCCAGGGCCACCATTTTGAAATAGAAGATAGAAGCAGGAGTAGGCCATTTGGCCCCTCGAGCCTGCTCCGCCATTTAATGAGATCATGGCTGATCATCCAAACTCAGTACCCTGTCCCTGCTTTCTCCCCATACCCCTTGATCCCTTTAGCCTTAAGAAATATATCTAACTCCTTCTTGAATATATTTAATGAATTGGCCTCTACTGCCTTCTGTGGTAGAGAATTCCACAGGTTCACCACTCTCTGGGTGAAGAAATTCCTCCTCATCTCTGTCCTAAATGGCTTGCCCCTTATCCTTAGACTGTGACCCCTGGTTCTGGACTCCCCCCGCCATCGGGAACAGCCTTCCTGTATCTAGTTTGTCTAGTCCTGTTAGAATTTTATAAGCTTCAATGAGATCCCCTCTCATCCTTCTAAACTCCAGCAAATATAAGCCTAATCGACCCAATCTCTCCTCATACGTCATTCCTGCCATCCCTGGTATCAGTCTGGTGAATCTTCGCTGCACTCCCTCCATGGCAAGAACATCCTTCCTCAGATAAGGCAACCAAAACTGCACACAATACTCAAGGTGTGGTCTCACCAAGGCCCTGTACAACTGCAGCAAGACATCCTTGCTCCTGTACTCGAATCCTCTCGCTATGAAGGCCAAGATACCATTTGCCTTCTTAACCGCCTGCTGTACCTGCATGTTTACCTTCAGCGACTGGTGCACAAGGGCACCCAGGTCTCGTCGCACTTCCCCTTTTCCCAATCTATTGCCATTCAGATAATAATCTGCCTTCCTGTTTTTGCCACCAAATCAGGTCTCTGAATGGATTAAGCAGTCCCAGCATGCATCTGGGGTAGTGCCACATTAAACCTATATATCTAATGGAACGGGTTATTGGAAAATATTTCGGTAATGTATTTATTTTGCTGATCAATATGATTTGTTTGGGCACCTTAATTAGGTACAAACCGTATCAAAGAAGGTTCCAGTTGCTCTCCCCGATGCAATCAAACCCAACAACATAAGCCAGGCCCTGATGCCGAACGCCTCCTCGCTGAATGGAACACTTCCTGCTGTCAACGTCCGACAGATCTTCGTAACGAAGAAACAATTGGAACTCAAATGGGGAATGAATGTCCTAGGTAGGACTTTGGTTCACTGGCTCAAACCATGTTAACTCATTCTATTTCGCAGGAGGATTCGGTGAAACAGGGATGCCATATTGGAAGATCTCCAGATGGGACTCTCCTTTTGTAGTTTTCCGCGCTAGTGTCCCACACTATAATTCTTTCTGTCTTCCTCATTTTCAAAGGAGGAACAGCCGATATATTTCCAAGTTGGGATGGTGTCTGGCTTGGAGGGGAACGTGGAGGTAGTGGTGTTCCCATGCGCCTGCTGCCCTTGTCCTTCCAGGTGGAAGAGGTCGCGGGTTTGGGAGGTGCTGCCGAAGAAGCCTTGGCGAGTTGCTGCAGTGCATCTTGTAGATGCTACACACTGCAGCCACGGTGCACCGGTGGTGGAGGGAGTGACTGTTCAAGGTGGTGGAGGGGGTGCCGATCCAGCGGCCTGGATGGTGTCGAGCTTCTTGAGTGTTGTTGGATCTGTACCCATCCAAGAAAGTGTGTTTTATTACCCTACATTAATAGAAAAAGTGCACCTATGAATGATATTTGATTCTGCAGGGTCAAATCCCTGCTTTGAGAAGGGTTCCCACTCTATTGACTCACCCTGATAGGGGAAGTATTGGGCTCAGCGCTGATCTTCCAATGGGTTGCATACCATGCTGGCCTTACTGTCTAGGAGCACAGATGAAGATTAGTCACTTTGGTGAGATACTGGAGCTTAGCCAGTGCTTGCGGAGCCATAGTCCAGCAAGAGTTTAATTAACCAAAGGACTTTCTTCACCCAAACCTCTTTGAGTTGGTACCTTCAGGAGAGGAAGGTAGAAAAATGAAAGGAACCTCAACATATCTGCCGGTTGTACGACATGTTAGTTTACACCTCTCGCTGCCTTCGTGACCATCCATTTGTGTTTCTAATTAGAATTATTTAATTTTTTTTAATGTCATTTGCCCTCTAGGCCTGATTGGATTCTTCATTGCCTTCGGTATTTCCATGGGGAAGATGGGCGAAAGGGCTCAAATCGTGGCCGAATTCTTCAACGTGCTCAATGAGATCATCATGAAGCTGATCACGATGATCATGTGGTAAGGATGGCTAGCGTGACAAGCGCAGGTAGCGGCCACCGACCCAGGCGCAGATAACAAAAAGGAAATATACCGCATTTCGCAACCTCAAGATGTCCCAAGGCGCGTCGACAGCCAATGAAACACCTTTGAAGTGTAGTCACTGTTGTAGTCTGGATTTTGAATGGGGACTGTTCAGTGTTGGACTGGAAGCAGTCTGGGATTTGGTTTGGAGCCAGTCCGGATTTGATGGAGGCAGATTTCTGGATTTCAGAGGCAGATTTAAACTTGACACCAAAACTCTGGGTATTGAAGTCCATTCCCCCAATTACTCCCATGTTCAAATTTCTCTCCACGGATGTTGCCTGACCTGCTGAGTTTTTCCAGCATTTTCTGTTGTTATTTCGGATTTCCAACATCTGCAGTATTTTGCTATCGTACTTCATGACGGGATTGTTCATTTTTAAATTATTCTTTGGGATGCGGGCGTTGCTGGCAAGGCCGGCATTTATTGCCCATCCCTACTTAAAAGAAAAAACACTTGAATTTCTATAGCGCCTTTTCATGACCTCAGAACATCCCAAAACACCTTACTACAACAACAACAACTTGTATTTATATAGCGCCTTTAATGTAGTAAAACGTCCCAAGGCGCTGTTCAGGAGCATTTTAAGACAACAAATTTGACGCCGATCCACATAAGGATAAATTAGGGCAGGTGACCAAAAGCTTGGTCAAAGAGGTAGGTTTTAAGGAGCGTCTTAAAGGAGGAGAGAGAGGTAGCAAGGTGGAGAGGTTTAGGCAGGGAATTCCAGAGCTTAGGGCCCAGGCAACAGAAGGCATGGTAACATTTACAGCCAATGAAGTGTTGTAATGCAGGAAGCGCAGCAGCCAATTTGCACACAGCAAGCGCACGTAAACAGCAATGACCCACCCATCTGTTTTAAGTGATGTTGGTTGAGGGATAAACATTGGCCCCAGGACACCGGGGAGAACTCCCCCTGCTCTCCTTCGAAATAGTGCCCGTGGGATTTTTTACATCCACCTGAGAGGGCAGACGGGGGCCTCGGTTTAGCGTCTCATCTGAAAGACGGCACCTCCGACAGTGCAGCACTCCCTCAACACTGCACTGGGAGTGTTAGCCTGGATTTTGTGCTCAAGTCAATGGAGGGGGGACATGAACCCAAGAACCATTTGACTCAGAGGTGCGAGTGCTACCCACTGGGCCACGGCTAATCCCTAAGTTGCCCTTGAGAAGGTGTTGGTGGGTCTTATTGGTTACTATGGTCTTCGATGAGTCTTTCTCATCGGCAAATGAAACATCAGGACCTTTGCTGTGGACCCACCACCCTGCACTAACCATCCTTGCCCAACTTGCTTTGGGTCTTGGCAGCGGGCAGCAATTAGACGCAGAAGAGCGGAGCCCAGGGTAATGAGTGAATGTATTCCGTAGGGACCGCTCCCTCCGAGACACCCTAGTCCACTCCTCTATCACCCCCAGCACCCCTTCCCCTTCGCCTGGCACCTTCACGTGCAAGCGCAGGAGATGCAACACCTGCCCTTATACCTCCCCCCTTCCCACTGTCCAGGGCCCCAAACACCCCTTCCAGGTGAAACAGCGATTTACTTGTACTTCTTGCAATCTAGTATACTGTATTCGCTGCTCACGATGTGGTCTCCTCTACATTGGGGAGACCAACGCAGATTGGGTGACCGCTTTGCTGAACACCTCCGTTCAGTCTGTAAGGATGACCCCGAGCTTCCGGTCGCCTGTCATTTCAATTCACCACCCCATTCCCACTCAGACCTCACCATACTCGAGCTCTTGCATTGTTCCACGGAAGCTCACCGTAAACTCGAGGAACAGCACCTCATCTTCCGATTAGGCACTTTACAGCCTTCCGGACTCAATATCGAGTTCAACAATTTCAGATCATTACTTCGGCCCCTATTACATTTTTATTTATACTTTTTATCCACACCTTTGTTTTGGCCATTTCCCCCCCTCTTTTTCTCTCTCCCACATGGCAGCTGTCTCCCATTCTGCCAGCGCATTTCACACCTAATCTAGAGCCGTCTTTTGTCTCCACTAGTCCTATCACCATCTCGTCTGGTTTTGAATACCTCTTAATGTCTCTTCACTTCTCTCTTGTTCTCACATCCCCATTTCCCGGCCCCCAAACTGGCCTTTTAATCTGTTTCATTTCCTGTGCTTCTTCAGTCTTGACAAAGGGTTTTGACCCGAAACGTTGACTCTATTTTCTCTCCACGGATGTTGCCCTGGCCTGCTGAGTTTTTCCAACATTTTCTGCTGTTATTTCGGATTTCCAGCATCTGCAGTATTTTGCTAACATAATGAGTGAGTGTGTTCTGTTGCCAGGTATTCTCCAGTGGGAATTGCTTCCCTGATCTGTGGGAAGATTGCTGCCATCAAGGACCTGGAGGCTGTTGCTAGGCAGCTGGGAATGTACATGGTGACTGTGATAGTGGGCCTTATCATCCATGGCGGGATTATTCTCCCTTCCATTTATTTCATTATCACGAGGAAGAACCCGCTGGTGTTCTGCGGTGGAATATTTCAAGCCTGGATCACAGCTCTCGGAACAGCATCCAGGTGAGACTATCTCTTGGGTCTGGGGCCCCATTTTGAAGGAGGAAGCAGGTGTCAAAGTTGATTCCAAATGATAACCCGTGCTGTACCTGCCCTGGGAGTGTTTGATGGGACAGTATAGTCACAGGCAGAGAAATACTGATGAGTGATGAATGGAATATTTCATCACAGGGAGCTTTACTCTATATCTAACCTGTGCTGTACCTGCTCTGGGAGTGTTTGGCGGGATAGTGTAGAGGGAGCTTTACTCTGTATCTAACCCATGCTGTACCTGCCCAGGGAGTGTTTGATGGGGTCAGTGTAGAAGGAGCTTTACTCTGTATCTAACCCGTGCTGGTCCTGCCCTGGGAGTGTTTGATGGGAGAGTGTAGAGGGAGCTTTACTCTGTATCTAACCCGTGCTGTACCTGCCCTGGGAGTGTTTGATGGGGACAGTGTAGAGGGAACTTTACTCTGTATCTAACCTGTGCTGTACCTGCCCTGGGAGTGTTTGATGGGACAGTGTAGAGGGAGCTTTACTCTGTATCTAACCCGTGCTGTACCTGCCCTGGGAGTGTTTGATGGGACAGTGTAGAGGGAGCTTTACTCTGTATCTAACCCGTGCTGGTCCTGCCCTGGGAGTGTTTGATGGGAGAGTGTAGAGGGAGCTTTACTCTGTATCTAACCTGTGCTGTACCTGCCCTGGGAGTGTTTGATGGGACAGTGTAGAGGGAGCTTTACTCTGTATCTAACCCGTGCTGTACCTGCCCCGGGAGTGTTTGATGGGACAGTGTAGAGGGAACTTTACTCTGCAGCTGATCCATGGAGCAGCCATTACTGTAACTCTCATTCCTTTTCTTTCATACAGTGCAGGTACTCTACCTGTGACATTCCGGTGTCTTGAAGAAAACCTGCAAATCGACAAACGGGTGACCAGATTCGTGCTTCCGATTGGTGCCACCATAAACATGGACGGGACAGCCCTATATGAGGCCGTGGCGGCCATCTTTATTGCTCAAATGAATGGGATCGTGCTGGACCTTGGGCAGATAGTTACCGTGAGGTAAGTGATCCTTTACATGACAATTCCCCTTCCCAGTGATGCTACGTACTGTACGACTGAAGCGACTAAAAGCTTCACACAGCGTTCGAAATTGGCCGCTCCCCACACAAATGTCCCCTTTCAATTGCTGGGGTAGATTTTTTGATTCTTCCATTGTACTCCCCTCCTCTCTAATAGACAATGGGCCAGAAATTCAGGTCGGAGGCTTCCCACGGGTGCAAGCCCCCGACCTGCACTTACCTCGCGTGCCTGCCGTTGAGCTGTGGGCCCGCGTGGGATTCCGATCCTGGGCCTCCTCCAGCTGCCGGCGTGCAGTGCTCGCGTATCCCAGGGGCGCAGTTAGTTCGATGCGTCCCCTGGGATCACGTGGGCCATGGGGAGCCAATTGAAGCAGGGAATCTCCATTCATAGATTTGACAGGAGGACCTGTCAAATCTATGAATAGAGATCGGCCCCAAAACCTAAGTAAAACTTCAAATACATTTTTTTTTAAATCACATTTTTAAAATAACTATAAATTACATAAATTAACTATTTTAAACAAAAAATTAAATTTTTGAAAAAATTAATTAAAGTTTTTAACGGGGCTAAAAATAAACTTACCTTTCTTTAAAGTATTTTAAAATAATAAACCTGTGGAAAAAATGTTTTAATTTTACTTAATTAACCTCTTACCTTGTTAAAAGCAGGCCTTGCGACTGCTTTTTAAATGCGTAGTTGCTGGAGACTTACCCTCCCGGAGAAACCTGTAAAAAAATCGGAAGTTCCAGGTGTACGTGCTGCCTCTCCGGCGCACGCGTTTGACCTGTGAACCCCTTCCTTCGAAGGAATGGAAGTTCCGGTTTCCCGCGCCTGCGCAGTGCATGCACGAAACCGGCACTTTCGTTGGGCCTACGGGTGAGTACACAGCGCGTACTCACCCGTGGGGACCCGAATCTCTGGCCCACTGCCTCTTGCCGTGGAATAGAGCTTTGCTCAGTTATATAGAGCCTTGGCCAGACCTCATCTGGAGTGACTATGTTCAGTTCTGGGCTCCGCACCTCCGGAAGAACATGTTGGCCCTGGAGGCGGCGGGGGCTGGGGGGGACAGCACAGATTCACCATAATGGGACCGGGGCATAAAGGGTTAAATTATGAGGACAGGTTGCATAGACTAGGCTGGCACTCCCTAGAGTTTAGACGGTTGAGGGGTGATCTAATTGTGTAAAATGATAAAAGGATTCGATAGAGTAGATACAGAGAAGCTATTTCCTCTGGTGGCGGTGCGGGGGAGTCCAGAACAAAGGGGCATCACCTTAAAATCAGAGCCAGGCCGTCCAGGAGTGCATTCAGGAAGCACCTTTTCACCCAAAGGTGGTGGAAATGTGGAACTCGCTCCCCCCCAAAAGGCTGTGGATGCTGGGGGGTTCAATTGAAATTTTCAAGACTGAGATCGCTGGATTTTTATCAAGTAAGGGTATGAAGGGATATGGGATCAAAGGCAGATAACTGGAGATGAGGTACAGGTCAGCCATGATCTCATTGAATGGCGGGGCAAGCTCAAGGGGCTGAATGGCCTTCTCCTGCTCCTATCTTCTATGTTTCTATGACAGGCTCGAGGGGCCGAATGGCCTCCTCCTGTTGCTACGCCCCACAGGGACCAGACATGCTCCAGTACCTCACCCAGGCTGCAGGTGTCAACAGACCATGTGAGCTCAGGCAGTCAAACTCTGCAAGATATTTGACCATGGGGGACCTCACCGCTGAACCCAAAGCGGTCCTCCTCCGCCCACCCCCTCCCCCCTCCCTCAAAGACCACACGTGAGTGTTTTTTTTGCTTTTATTTGCTCTTGGGACGTGGGTAACACTGGCAAGGCAGCATCTATCACCCATTCCTAGGCAATGGGCTAGATTCTCAGCTTGCCACCCGGGCGCAAGACCGGCGCTGCGGATCGAGCGCCCGTTACAGACACCGCCTGATTTTTCAGTCCCATCGATTTCAATGGAAATGAAAAAAGCCAACAGTTCCTGTAAAGGGCGGGTGACCCGCAACGCTGACCTTACGCCCGGGTATCAAGTTGGGAATCTACCTCGACATGTAGGCTAGACCAGGTAGCGGCGAAGTGCATTAGTGAACTGGTTCCATCGAAGCCAGTGGAAAGGTCAATCAGACGGGGGATGTAGCGGGCAGGCGGCCTGCTACTGCCAGTTTGAGCCCCGCCAGAGCTGAACTGCAATCCCGTTGGGGGATTTTTTGCTGGTGCCAGCCCACAAATGGCCAACGTGCGGCGATGGGATTTGAACTCGCAAGGCCGTCTACGCTCATTCGGCTAAGATGCTGGAGGTGACTGGAGTCCCGTGGGTTTTTTGCACCTGATGGGGATGATGGAGCTAGCGATAGACGATCGGGGTGGAAAGTTGAATTTGGCAACTAATCTTTCGGACGTGTTTTCTGACTTCCTGCTTTGTTTGCTTTTCTCGCTAGCCTGACCGCCACCTTGGCGAGTGTTGGAGCGGCCAGCATCCCCAGCGCCGGCCTCGTTACAATGCTCCTCATTTTGGCGGCTGTGGGGCTTCCGACCCAGGACATCAGCCTTCTCATCGCAGTCGACTGGCTACTGTGAGTAGATCCTACGAGGGAGAGTTGGAGTGTAGAGCTGGAAGTGAAATGTGGGCCTGGAGGATGTTGGAGGAGTAGGGCGGGGTCATAGGAACATAGGGAAAAAAGACAGACTTGCATTTATGTAGCGCCTTTCACGACCACCGGATGCCCCAAAGCGCTTTACAGCCAATGAAGTACTTTTTGAAGTGCAGGCACTGTTGTAATGTAGGAAATGCGACAGCCAATTTGCGCACAGCAAGCTCCCACAAACAGCATTGAGATAATGACCAGATAACCTATTTTAGTGATGTTTGTTGAGAGATACATTTTTGGCCAGGACACCGGGGAGAACTCTCCCTGCTCTTCTTCAAAATAGCAGCATGGGATCTTCTATGTCCACCTGAGAGAGCAGACGGGGCCTCGGTTTAACTTCTCATTTGAAAGACGGCACCATCTGACAGTGCAGCGTTCCCTCAATACTGCACTGGATTCGTCAGTCTCGATTTTTGTGCTCATGTCCTTAGGGTGGGACTTGAACCCAGAACTTTCTGACTCAGAGGCAAAGGTGCTACCAACTGAGCCATGGATGGAATCATAGGACCTTAGGAAGGAACATAGGAGCAGAGGAAGGAACATAGAAATAGGAGAAGGCCATTCAGCCCCTCGAACCTGTTCCTCCATTCAATTATTTCATGGCTGATCATAGACAAATTTATCGAGCAGGAGTTTGAAATCAGTGCACTGAGCGATGGGGAATCAGTGGAGATCAGTGAGGACTGGGATGGTAGGTGAACATGGCCTCGTACAGGGTAAGGTGAGAATGATTGGGCTTTGGGACCAATTGGGGTTTGTGTTGGGTGAAGCTCGGGATGGCCGTGAGCAGGGTTTTGGGGAAGTTGAGCTGAGTGAATGGGAATATCTGCAGCGGTTTCACCATGATCAGATATGGAACAGAATTGACCATTGGTGATAGGATGACCACTGTGACCAATAGTGACAGGAGGACCATTGTGACCAATAGTGACAGAGAGGACCACAGTGACCAATCGTGACAGGAGGACCATTGTGACCAATAGTGACAGGGGGACCACTGTGACCAATAGTGACAGGAGGACCACTGTGACCAATAGTGACAGGAGGACCACTGTGACCAACAGTGACAGACAGGACCACTGTGACCAATAGTGACAGGAGGACCACTGTGAACAAAAGTGACAGGAGGACCACTGTGACCAACAGTGACAGACAGAAGCACTGTGACCAATAGTGACAGGAGGACCACTGTGACCAATAGTGACAGGAGGACCACTGTGAACAACAGTGACAGGAGGACCACTGTGACCAATAGTGACAGGAGGACCACTGTGAACAATAGTGACAGGAGGACCACTGTGACCAACAGTGACAGGAGGACCACTGTGAACAATAGTGACAGGAGGACCACTGTGAACAATAGTGACAGGAGGACCACTGTGCCCAATAGTGACAGGAGGACCACTGTGAACAATAGTCATAGGATGAGTACTGTGACCAACAGTGACAGGAGGGCCACTGTGACCAATAGTGACAGGAGGGCCACTGTGACCAATAGTGACAGGAGGACCACTGTGGCCAATAGTGACAGGAGGACCACTGTGACCAATAGTGACAGACAGGACCACTGTGACCAATAGTGACAGGAGGACCACTGTGACCAACAGTGGCAGGAGGACCACTGTGACCAATATTGACAGGAGGACCACTGTGACTAGTAGTGACAGACAGAACCACTGTGACCAATAGTGACAGGAGGACCACTGTGACCAACAGTGACAGGAGGACCACTGTGATCAATAGTGACAGGAGGACCACTGTGACCAATAGTGACAGGAGGACCACTGTGACCAATCATGACAGGAGGACCATTGTGAAGAATAGTGACAAGAGGACCACTGTGACCAATAGTGGCAGGAGGACCCCTGTGACCAACAGTGACAGGAGGACCCCTGTGACCAACAGTGACAGGAGGACCACTGTGACCAATAGTGACAGGAGGACCATTGTGACCTATAGTGACAGGAGGACCACTGTGAACAATAGTAACAGGATGAGCACTGTGACCAACAGTGACAGGAGGACCACTGTGACCAATAGTGACAGGAGGACCACTGTGACTAGTAGTGACAGACAGAACCACTGTGACCAATAGAGACAGGAGGACCACTGTGACCAACAGTGACAGGAGGACCACTGTGACCAATAGTGACAGGAGGACCATTGTGACCTATAGTGACAGGAGGACCACTGTGACCAATAGTGACAGCAGGACCACTGTGACCAATAGTGACAGGAGGACCACTGTGACCAATAGTGACAGGAGGACCACTGTGACCAATAGTGACAGGAGGACCACTGTGAACAATAGTGACAGGAGGACCACTGTGACCAACAGTGACAGACAGAACCACTGTGACCAATAGTGACAGGAGGACCACTGTGACCAACTGTGACAGGAGGACCACTGTGACCAACTGTGACAGGAGGACCACTGTGACCAATAGTGACAGGAAGACCACTGTGAACAATAGTGACAGGATGACCACTGTGACCAACAGTGACAGGAGGACCACTGTGAACAATAGTGACAGGAGGACCACTGTGACCAATAGTGACATACAGGACCACTGTGACAAATAGTGACAGGAGGACCACTGTGACCAACAGTGACAGGAGGACCACTGTGACCAATATTGACAGGAGGACCACTGTGACCAATATTGACAGGAGGACCACTGTGACCAACAGTGACAGGAGGACCACTGTGACCAATAGTGACAGGAGGACCATTGTGACCTATAGTGACAGGAGGACCACTGTGAACAATAGTAACAGGATGAGCACTGTGACCAACAGTGACAGGAGGACCACTGTGACCAATAGTGACAGGAGGATCACTGTGACCAATAGTGACAGGAGGACCACTGTGACTAGTAGTGACAGACAGAAGCACTGTGACCAATAGTGACAGGAGGACCACTGTGACCAACAGTGACAGGAGGACCACTGTGACCAATAGTGACAGGAGGACCATTGTGACCTATAGTGACAGGAGGACCACTGTGACCAATAGTGACAGGAGGACCACTGTGACCAATAGTGACAGGAGGACCACTGTGACCAATAGTGACAGGAGGACCACTGTGACCAATAGTGACAGGAGGACCACTGTGACCAATAGTGACAGGAGGACCACTGTGACCAATAGTGACAGGAGGACCACTGTGAACAATAGTGACAGGAGGACAACTGTGACCAACAGTGACAGACAGAAGCACTGTGACCAATAGTGACAGGAGGACCACTGTGACCAATAGTGACAGGAGGACCATTGTGACCTATAGTGACAGGAGGACCACTGTGAACAATAGTAACAGGATGAGCACTGTGACCAACAGTGACAGGAGGACCACTGTGACCAATAGTGACAGGAGGGCCACTGTGACTAGTAGTGACAGACAGAACCACTGTGACCAATAGTGACAGGAGGACCACTGTGACCAACAGTGACAGGAGGACCACTGTGACCAATAGTGACAGGAGGACCATTGTGACCTATAGTGACAGGAGGACCACTGTGACCAATAGTGACAGGAGGACCACTGTGATCAATAGTGACAGGAGGACCACTGTGACCAATAGTGACAGGAGGACCACTGTGACCAATAGTGACAGGAGGACCACTGTGAACAATAGTGACAGGAGGACCACTGTGACCAACAGTGACAGACAGAACCACTGTGACCAATAGTGACAGGGAGACCACTGTGAACAATAGTGACAGGATGACCACTGTGACCAACAGTGACAGGAGGACCACTGTGAACAATAGTGACAGGAGGACCACTGTGACCAATAGTGACAGGAGGACCACTGTGAACAACAGTGATAGGATGAGTACTGTGACCAACAGTGACAGGAGGACCACTGTGACCAATAGTGACAGGAGGACCACTGTGACCAATAGTGACAGGAGGACCACTGTGACCAATAGTGACAGGAGGACCACTGTGACCAATAGTGACAGGAGGACCACTGTGACCAATAGTGACAGACAGGACCACTGTGACCAATAGTGACAGGAGGACCACTGTGACCAACAGTGACAGGAGGACCACTGTGACCAATATTGACAGGAGGACCACTGTGACCAATATTGACAGGAGGAGCACTGTGACAAATAGTGACAGGAGGCCCACTGTGACCAATAGTGACAGGAGGACCACTGTGACTAGTAGTGACAGACAGAACCACTGTGACCAATAGTGACAGGAGGACCACTGTGACCAACAGTGACAGGAGGACCACTGTGACCAATAGTGACAGGAGGACCATTGTGACCTACAGTGACAGGAGGACCACTGTGACCAATAGTGACAGGAGGACCACTGTGACCAATAGTGACAGGAGGACCACTGTGACCAATAGTGACAGGAGGACCACTGTGACCAATAGTGACAGGAGGACCACTGTGACCAATAGTGACAGGAGGACCACTGTGACCAATAGTGACAGGAGGACCACTGTGACCAAAAGTGACAGGAGGACCACTGTGAACAATAGTGACAGGAGGACCACTGTGACCAACAGTGACAGACAGAACCACTGTGACCAATAGTGACAGGAGGACCACTGTGACCAATAGTGACAGGAGGACCACTGTGACCAACTGTGACAGGAGGACCACTGTGACCAACAGTGACAGGAGGACCACTGTGACCAACAGTGACAGGAGGACCACTGTGACCAATAGTGACAGGAGGACCACTGTGACCAATGGTGAAAGGAGGACCACTGTGACCAATAGTGACAGACAGGACCACGGTGACCAATAGTGACAGGAGGACCATTGTGACCAATAGTGGCAGGAGGACCACTGTGACCAATAGTGACAGGAGGACCACTGTGACCAATAGTGACAGGAGGACCTGACCAATAGTGACAGACAGGACCACTGTGACCAATAGTGACAGGAGGACCATTGTGACCAATAGTGACAGACAGAACCACTCTGACCAGTAGTGACAGGAGGACCACTGTGACCAACAGTGACAGACAGAACCACTGTGACCAATAGTGACAGGAGGACCACTGTGACCAACAGTGACAGGAGGACCACTGTGACCAATAGTGACAGGAGGACCACTGTGACCAATAGTGACAGGAGGACCACTGTGACCAATAGTGACAGGAGGACCATTGTGAACAATAGTGACAGGAGGACCACTGTGACCAATTGTGACAGGAGGACCACTGTGACCAATAGTGACAGGAGGACCACTGTGACCAATAGTGACAGGAGGACCACTGTGACCAATAGTGACAGGAGGACCACTGTGACCAATAGTGACAGGAGGACCATTGTGAACAATAGTGACAGGAGGACCACTGTGACCAATAGTGACAGGAGGACCACTGTGACCAACAGTGACAGGAGGACCACTGTGACCAATAGTGACAAGAGGACCACTGTGACCAATAGTGACAGGAGGACCATTGTGAACAATAGTGACAGGAGGACCACTGTGACCAATAGTGACAGGAGGACCACTGTGACCAATAGTGACAGGAGGACCACTGTGACCAATAGTGACAGGAGGACCACTGTGACCAATAGTGACAGGAGGACCACTGTGACCAATAGTGACAGGAGGACCATTGTGAACAATAGTGACAGGAGGACCACTGTGACCAATAGTGACAGGAGGACCACTGTGACCAATAGTGACAGGAGGACCATTGTGACCAATAGTGACAGACAGAACCACTCTGACCAGTAGTGACAGGAGGACCACTGTGACCAACAGTGACAGACAGAACCACTGTGACCAATAGTGACAGGAGGACCACTGTGACCAACAGTGACAGGAGGACCACTGTGACCAATAGTGACAGGAGGACCACTGTGACCAATAGTGACAGGAGGACCACTGTGACCAATAGTGACAGGAGGACCATTGTGAACAATAGTGACAGGAGGACCACTGTGACCAATAGTGACAGGAGGACCACTGTGACCAATAGTGACAGGAGGACCACTGTGACCAATAGTGACAGGAGGACCACTGTGACCAATAGTGACAGGAGGACCACTGTGACCAATAGTGACAGGAGGACCATTGTGAACAATAGTGACAGGAGGACCACTGTGACCAATAGTGACAGGAGGACCATTGTGAACAATAGTGACAGGAGGACCACTGTGACCAATAGTGACAGGAGGACCACTGTGACCAATAGTGACAGGAGGACCACTGTGACTAGTAGTGACAGACAGAACCACTGTGACCAATAGTGACAGGAGGACCACTGTGACCAACAGTAACAGGAGGACCACTGTGACCAATAGTGACAGGAGGACCACTGTGACCAACAGTGACAGGAGGACCACTGTGACCAATAGTGACAGGAGGACCACTGTGACCAACAGTGACAGGAGGACCACTGTGACCAACAGTGACAGACAGAACCACTGTGGCCAATAGTGACAGGAGGACCACTGTGACCAATACTGACAGGAGAACCATTGTGACCAATAGTGACAGATAGAACCACTGTGACCAATAGTGACAGGAGGACCACTGTGACCAATAGTGACAGGAGGACCACTGTGACCAACAGTGACAGACAGAACCACTGTGACCAATAGTGACAGGAGGACCACTGTGACCAATAGTGACAAGAGGACCACTGTGACCAATAGTGACGGGAGGACCATTGTGACCAATATTGACAGGAGGACCACTGTGACCAATCGTGACAGGAGGACCACTGTGACCAATAGTGACAGGAGGACCACTGTGACTAGTAGTGACAGACAGAACCACTGTGACCAATAGTGACAGGAGGACCACTGTGACCAACAGTGACAGGAGGACCACTGTGACCAACAGTGACAGACAGAACCACTGTGACCAATAGTGACAGGAGGACCACTGTGACCAATAGTGACAGGAGAACCATTGTGACCAATAGTGACTGATAGAACCATTGTGACCAATAGTGACAGGAGGACCACTGTGACCAATAGTGACAGGAGGACCACTGTGACCAACAGTGACAGACAGAACCACTGTGACCAATAGTGACAGGAGGACCACTGTGACCAACAGTGACAGGAGGACCATTGTGACCAATAGTGACAGGAGGACCACTGTGACCAATAGTGACAGGAGGACCACTGTGAACAATTGTGACAGGAGGACCACTGTGACTAGTAGTGACAGACAGAACCACTGTGACCAATAGTGACAGGAGGACCACTGTGACCAACAGTGACAGGAGGACCACTGTGACCAATCGTGACAGGAGGATCACTGTGACCAACAGTGACAGGAGGACCACTGTGACCAATAGTGACAGGAGGACCACTGTGACCAACAGTGACAGACAGAACCACTGTGACCAATAGTGACAGGAGGACCACTGTGACCAATAGTGACAGGAGGACCACTGTGACCAATAGTGACAGGAGGACCACTGTGACCAATAGTGACAAGAGGACCACATCCCGTGGCGCCACCCTTGTCTCCCCCTCTGCAATTCTATGAAGAATGCTACGTAGAAGCAGGAAGGACGAGGGTGATGGGGTTGGGAGAGCAGTGATTGGGCTTAAAAGGGAAAGAATGTGTTTGCAAAACTGAGTTTGAATAAAGCTGAAGAGAAATTACTCCTTTTACCAGATTGTGGGGGTGAAATTTGTTTTGGGCTGTCATGTAAAATGGGCAATAGTGAATTTCCAGCTTGCATTCCACCAGAATTTCTTTTCCATTGACTTAAAAATGGGCGATTGGCTATTGCCCGTTCTGCGCGACCGCCCAAGTCGATTTTATTTAGCACTTGGCAGCTGAACTTTGTGGTGTAGAACATTTAACTTCTGAAGGTGAAGGACAAGCAACTTATACAGCACCTCATCACGTCTCTCAAAGCACTTTATACTCAACTAATGACTTTGAAGTGCGGTCAAACACATCAGTCAGTTCTCATGCAGCAAGTACCTGCAAACAGCAATCACATGAATGCTCAGTGAGTCTGTTATTATTGAAAGAAAGACCTTGCATTGATTATAGTGCCTTCCACAACCTCAGGACATCTCAAAGTGCTTCATAGCCGATGAAGATTAATGAAGGGAGAACTCCCTCCTCTTCTTTTGTTCAATGACCTGGGGGGGGCGGGGGTGTAGTTTTATGGTCTCATACAATATTACCACACTCCCTCAGTGCTGAAGTGCTAGTCTAGGTTAAGCACTGAGGTCGTACTTGAACCCATGACCTTCTAACTTAGAGGCAAGTGGGCTACCAACTCAGCCTTAAGCTCGGAAGATGGCAGCTGAACAACGATCTTGCATTACGGATTGTTTTCTCTTTATTAAGCAGTTGCGTTAGAACTTGTTGATCCTCTACCTCTTAGCCAGAAGCACGCCAAATTACGAAGTGTTTACAGCACAGAAACTGGCTGACATGAATCAGTCATTCATGAAAGAAAGACTTATGAAATAATACTGAGCGGCCTGCGGGTGGCGCTGTCCAGGGAGAGTATAAATACTTGGGCATGGGCCCAGCTTGCGCAGGACATTCTTAACAGGAACTAGTGAAGGACACAACTAGACCTCCATGTTGTAAAAAGTTGATTAAAGCTTTGTTTAACGCTTAGACCAAGTGCCTAGTAGTTTCCTTACGTCACTGGCCATTCAGCCCAACTGGTCCGTGCCGGCGTTTATGCCCCACACGAGCCTCCTCCCACCCTTCTTCATCTCACCCCATCAATACAGCCTTCTAGTCCTTTCTCCCTCGTGTTATCTAGATCCTCCTTGAATGCATCTCTGCTGTTCGCCTCAACCACTCCCTGTGGTGGTGAGTGCCACAATCCCACCACTCTCTGGATAAAGAGGTTTCTTCTGAATTCCCGATTGGATTTAGTGGTGACCATCCTATATTTATGGCCGTTAGTTCTGGTCTCGTCCGCAAGTGGAAACATCTTCTCTACATTTACCTTATCAAACCCTTTCATAATCTTAATGACCTCTATCAGGTCACCCCTCAGTCTTCACTTTTCTAGAGAACTGAGCCCCAGCCTGTTCAATCTTTCCTGGTAGGTATAACCTCTCCGTTCTGGTACTGTTCTAATTAATAACAACCATATCTTCAGTCCTCTGCCGGGTGCCTTTTCCTTTAACACATTTCACCGTCAGGTTTTTGTATTTGCAGAGATCGTTTGAGAACATCGGTGAATGTGGTCGGCGACTCCTTTGGTGCTGGGATAGTGCACCATCTCTCCAAACTAGAACTGGCAGCCATTGATGCCCAGCACGCAGACCAAAATGACTTGGAAATGATTAAACTCCGGCCATCGCTTGATGATGAAAGAATCTACAAGATGGAGATCACAACCCTGCTTCCCTACGTGGGATATAATTCGATACCAACTGATGATTACGAAGTAAAGTTTCCCTTTGATCCACTTTCTATCAGCCATTCACGGGTTCGATGCTTAGCATTGGAGTATTGTGTCCAATTCTGGGCACCGCACTTTAGGAAGGATGTGAAGGCCTTAGAGAGGGTGCAGAAAAGATTTACGAGAATGATTCCAGGGATGAGGGACTTCAGTTACGTGGATAGACTGGAGAAGCTGGGGTTGTTCTCCTTAGAGCAGAGAAGTTTGAGAGGAGATTTGATAGAGGTGTTCAAAATCATGAGGGGTCTAGACAGAGTAGATAGAGAGAAACTGTTCCCATTGGCGGAAGGGCCGAGAACCAGAGGACACAGATTCAAGGTGATTGACAGAAGAACCAAAGGCGACATGAGGAAAAACTTATTTACGTAGCGAGTGGTTAGGATCTGGAGGGCGCCCGAGAGTGTGACGGAGGCAGACTCAATCATGGCTTTCAAAAGGGAATTGGATAAGTAACTGAAGGAAAAAAAATTGCAGGGCTACGGGGAAAGGGCGGGGGAGTGGGACGAGCTGAAGTGCTCTTGCAGAGGGTCGGCACGGGCTCGACGGGCCGAATGGCCTCCTTCTGTGCTGTAACCATTCTATGATTCTATACTTTAAGACTGCTAGAGAAAGAAAGACTTGCATTTATACAGCACCTTTCACGGCCTCAGGACGTCCCAAAGCGCTTTACAGCCAGTGAAGTAGATTTGCAGTGTAGTGACCGCTGTAATGTAGGAAACAAGTTCTCACAAACAGCAACGACCAGATAATGCTTTTAGTGGTGTTGGCTCAGGGATAATAACTGGCCAGGACACTGGGGAGAACTCCCCTCCTGTTCTTCAAATAATGCCATGGGATCTTTTACGTCCACCTGAGAGGGCAGACGGGGCCTCGGTTTAGCGAAAGACGGCACCTCTGGCAGTGCAGCACTCCATCGGTACTGCTCTGGAGTGGCAACCACTCTTTGCAACCCTTTGCGTACTCTTCACATAGGTTTCCCAATAGTGACATCGAAGAGCCCCAAATTAATCCTGCATCTCGTTTACATTACAGTCTTGGGGAGCTACTGCTGTTGACTGATACTGGCTTGGTCACCAGCGCTAACCCCGCTGATCTTTGTAGTTGTATTGTGTGCAGTTTTGGTCGCCTTATCTGAGGAGGGATGTTCTTGCCATGGAGGGAGTGTGGCGAAGATTCACCAGACTGATACCTGGGATGGCAGGAATGACATATGAGGAGAGATTGGGTCGATTGGGCTTATATTCACTGGAGTTTAGAAGACTGAGAGGGGATCTCATTGAAACTTATAAAATTCTAACAGGACTAGACAGACTAGATGCAGGAAGGATGTCCCCGATGGTCGGGGGGTCCAGAACCAGGGGTCACAGTCTAAGGATAAGGGGTAAGCCATTTAGGACAGAGATGAGGAGGAATTTCTTCACCAAGAAAGTGGTGAACCTGTGGAATTCTCTACCACAGAAGGCAGTGGAGGCCAATTCATTAAATATATTCAAGAAGGAGTTAGATATATTTCTTACGGCTAAAGGGATCAAGGGATATGGGAAGAAAGCAGGGACAGGGTACTGAAATTGGATGATCAGCCATGATCTCATTGAATGTCGGAGCAGGCTCGAGGGGCCGAATGGCCAACTCCTGCTCCTATCTTCTATGTTTCTATGTTTCTATCCTTTGCGGTCTTTCATTACTGACTAACTGTTGCTTATGATAATATCTCATCGCAGACCACAGACATCAAGAATGATAGCACAGAGCAAGATGACAATGAGCCAGGAGACATGGAGGAAGCAGACGAACTGCAGAACAACGAAGAAACAGAAAAAATGCCCAATTGTGATAAGGAAAAAGGAAACAAAGAGAGAGATGAGAATGGGGAAGAGGAATAATGTAATCTGTGAAATTGTTTAAAGCCTTTTCCCTTCTTAGAGAGCAAAAAAATAATCTTAGTCTAAAATAGAAGCACAGGAGTACTGTACAGTCAACCCTGTATTAGATGGCTAACTCATATTGCTGGTGAGGTTCGTGAGATGGGTTCCCATTAACCTTTAGCTTTAAATAAAGCACTTCAGTGTAGCTTAGTGGTTGCCAGCTCCTCCAGGATTGCCCTGGAGCCTCCAGGAATGAAAAATTAATCGCCTGGACCATGATCTGAGCAACCCAGGAAAGAAATCGTAGCGGCGTTAGAAATTGTGTTTTTTTAACAAAATGTTTTCTTTGAATACTTTTGTTATAAAGGTGTCGGACATGAGGGAATCAAAGCTGTCTGACTGACAGTCAGGTATCGCCCAGTGGGGTATTGAAGAGCCTACTCGCTTTCCGATGGGAGGCGGGGGGTTGCTTGCGAAGATGAGCGTGGTCGGGCGACCAATGGCAGGAGTTTGAGGGTGGGTGGGGGGCGGTTGGAGGTCATGTGATGGCACCTCCAGGAATATGTCCAATCAGAGTTGGCAACCCGAGTGTAGTTGCTTAAATTTTGTGGGGAGATTGAAATCCTGAGGGAAGAGCGGGGTGGAGGAGGGGGGCGTGGGAGGGGGTGGGGTTGGGGGGGTGGGAGGTGAGATTTATTGAGGAGATCAACGGAACCGAGAAAAGACAGAAGGAAAGAAGATAGTGTGAGGTAAAAGAGGCAATATTGAAATTGTGTGTGTATATATATATGTTGCTAAACGTGCCACTTGTATTTAATCGATGTGAGCTGAAGGTGTATATGTACAGGAAACTTTTTTTTATCCGGCACCGACGGGACCGACGTGGTGCCGGTTCATCAAAAATTCCGGATAACCGAACGCTATAGTAAAAGATACGGAGAGCTGAGAGCTCCGTATAAAGCAACAAACCCTGTTGCTTAGCAACAGGTTCAGAACAATGGCCACAAGCTCCAAGCGTCTCTGTAGCTTAGCAACAGCTGCAGCCACACCCTTGCACAGCAACAGATCGAGGAAGGCAAGTAGAATATGAAGTAAAACTTACCTGAACCTACTCCTGAATTTTGCCGGTTAACCGAGATTTCCGGTTATTTAGGTGCTGGTAAATCGAAAGTTTCCTGTACATACTTCCAACAATATTGTTTAGCCGTGATTTACATTTTAGAAAAATGATTTCTTTTGTTCCAAATCTGCCCGAACGTGCTGTAAATTTTGAGCTGTCCAGTCCGATGGATCCTGTGCCAATGTGTCGTGGAGAATGACGAACGTTTCTTCACTGGCAGGATGAAGCCATTGCTTCCTTGTCGTGCAGTGCATGATGAGAAGGACGACCTCGTTGTATCTTGGTTCAGCAGCCAACATAGATTTCCTTACGTTGTTGTTGCGTCGAATGACGTCGGTATTTCCAGGTTTGCTTTGCACCAGGCAGTATTGGCCTAGAAACGGTTTGGTGCCGGGGCATCTTGTAGAATAACCCTTGACGTAAGAAAACTACTAGGCACTCGGTCTAAGCGTTAAACAAAGCTTTAATCAACTGTTTTACAACATGGAGGTCTAGTTGTGTCCTTCACTAGTTCCTGTTAAGAATGTCCTGCGCAAGCTGGGCCTGTGCCCGAGTATTTATACTCTCCCTGGACAGCGCCACCCATAGGCCGCTCAGTTGATTTCATGTCAATCCTTACTTGCTCTTGCCATCAGTTTCAGCACAATGTCAATGAAAGGCCCCGTTTTTGAGGAAAGATTCGCGACATTTGGGGTTTTCAGTCTTGACAGGTGGCAGGGGAAAGGCGACCCTTTGGAGTCTGTAAGAAGGTCAAAGGTATAGAAAGAGTAACCCTGGAACGTTACGTCAAACTGGACCATGACAGTAGGACCAGAGGGCACAGAGGTTGAACTAGAAAAAAGGCAAATTTAGCACTCACGTCAGGATGTCCTTCTGCAGAGAAAGAGTGATCAACACAAGGGACCGATTCCCAGGTGAAATACTGGGGGTTAGATCCTGGAGTCATTTAAGGAATCATTGGATGCTGAAATGAAGGGATACTGTAGATTTGTTCCGAATGGATGAGCCAAGATAGGAAGACTAGCCTTCCTCAACTGTATAAATCTTGTGGTGTCATAGGATTATCATAGGAACCTACAGCACAGAAGGAGGCCATTCAGCCCATCATGTCTGTGCCGGCTCTTTGAAACAGCAGTCCAATTAATCCCACTCCCCAGATTATTCTCCGTAACACTGCAAATTAGCCCTCTTCAACTACATGCCCAATTGCCCTTTGAAAGACCCTATGAAATCTGATTCCACCACCCTTTCAGCTAGTGCGTTCCAGATTATAACATAGAAACATAGAAGATAGGGGCAGGAGTAGGCCATTTAGCCCCTCGAGCCTGCTCCGCCATTTAATGAGATCATGGCTGATCATCCAAATTCAGTACCCTGTCCCTGCTTTCTCCCCATATCCCTTGATCCCTTTAGCCTTAAGAAATATATCTAACTCCTTCTTGAATATATTTAATGAATTGGCCTCTACTGTCTTCTGTGGTAGAGAATTCCACAGGTTCACCACTCTCTGGGTGAAGAAATTCCTCCTCATCTTAGTCCTAAATGGCTTACCCTTATCTTTAGACTGTGACCCCTGGTTCTGGACTCCCCCGCCATCGGGAGCATCCTACCTGCATCTAGTCTGTCTAGTCCCGTTAGAATTTGATAAGTTTCAATGAGATCCCCTCTCATTCTTCTAAACTCTAGCGAATACAAGCCCAATCAACCCAATCTCTCTTCATACGTCATTCCTGCCATCCCAGGTATCAGTCTGGTGAATCTTCGTTGCACTCCCTCCATGGCAAGAACATCCTTCCTCAGATAAGGCGACCAAAACTGCACACAATACTCAAGGTGTGCTCTCACCAAGGCCCTGTACAACTGCAGCAAGACATCCTTGCTCCTGTACTCAAATCCTCTCGCTATGAAGGCCAACATACCATTTGCCTTCTTAACCGCCTGCTGCACCTGCATGCTTACCTTCAGCGACTGGTGCACAAGAACACCCAGGTCCACAACCCCCTGTGTGAAGAAATTTCTCCTCAATCCCCCTCTATTTCTTTTGCCAACTATTTTAAATCTATGACCTCTGGTTACTGACCCACTTGCCAGAGGAAATAGTTTCTCCCTACTTGTTCGACCAAAACCCCTCACAGTTTTGAATATTTCCTGTAAACCCTTATTGGACATGGCTGAAGATACTCAAGTTTAGTGTCAGCCTTGGCTCAGCTGGTTGCCTTCTCACCTTTGTGTCAGAGTTTGTGGGTTTGAGTCCCACTCAAGGACTTTCTAACAGCCAAGAGTCTTTCAAGATATTAAGGGGAACCGATAGGGTAGATAGAGAGAAACTATTTCCGCTGATTGGGGATTCTAGGACTAGGGGGGCAGAGTCTAAAAATTAGAGCCAGACCTTTCAGGAGTGAAATTGGGAAACACGTCTACACACAAAGGGTGGTAGAAGTTTGGAACTGAGATGAGGACAGAGATGAGGAGGAATTTCTTCACCCAGAGAGTGGTGAACCTGTGGAATTCTCTACCACAGAAGGCAGTTGAGGCCAATCCATTAAATATATTCAAGAAGGAGTTAGATATATTTCTTAAGGCTAAAGGAATCAAGGGATATGGGGAGAAAGCAGGGACAGGGTACTGAATTTGGATGATCAGCCATGATCTCATTAAATGGGGGAGCAGGCTCGAGGGGCCGAATGGCCTACTCCTATCTTCTGTGTTTCTATGGAACTCTCATCCACAAACGGCAATTGATGCTACATCAATTGTTAATTTTACATCTGAGATTGATAGCTTTTTGTTAACCAAAGGTATTAAGGGATATGGGCCAAAGGCGGGTAGATGGAGTTAGGTCGCAGATCAGCCATGACCTCATTGAATGGCGGAACAGGCTCGAGGGGCTGAAGGGCCTCCTCCTGTTCCTATGCTCCTAAACCAAACTAGTGGGAAAGCCACCCAGATAGACTCTCTGTCTGCCTAATATGATGTGGACACCCTTTCTGCAGGGAAACACGCCACAAAAAATGCAAACAAAGCACTGAGGTTCATTTCTAAAGGAATAGAATTGAAAAGCAAAGAAATTATATTAAACGTATATAGAAACTTGGTTAGACCATATTTAGAGTGCTGGGCGCAGTTCTGGTCTCCGTGTTACAAAAAAGGACATAGGCGCACTGGAGAAGGTGCAACAAAGGATGACACTAGAACTGAGAGGTTATAACTATCAGGAAACACCGAACAGGCTGGGGCTCTTTTCTCTAGAAAAGAGAAGGCTGAGGGGTGACCTGATGGAGGTCTTTAAAATTATGAAGGGGTTCGATAGGGTAGATGTAGAGAAGATGTTTCCACTTGTGGGGGAGACCAGAACTAGGGGCCATCAATATAAGAGAGTCACTAATAAATCCAATCAGGAATTCAGGAGAAACTTCTTTACCCAGAGAGTGGTGAGAATGTGGAACTCGCTACCACAGGGAGTTGTTGAGACGAATAGCAGAGATGCATTTAAGGGGAAACTAGATAAACACATGAGGGAGAAAGGAATAGAAGGACATGTTGATAGGGTGAGATGATTTAGGGTGGGAGGAGGCTCGTGTGGAGCATAAACACCACATGGATCAGTTGGGCTGAATGGCCTGATGCTGGGCTGTACACTCGATGTAATTCCACTTAAGTAAACCCAAGGATCGTAGATACAAGATGGCAGGAGCGGAGGAGTTGGGTCTCCGAGTGTGTTTAGGGACTCTGTTGCTGTTTAACCAGCTAAAACCGAGCACTGGTAAGCCTTCGGCTTCTCACCTAATTACAGCCACCCTACCCATCTGGGCCATTATCTTGTATGATTACGGATTAGGGAAAGACTCTCAGTCCCCAGTGACAGGTCGAGCCTCCACATCTCATCAAGGAACCATCATGGTTGGCCAATCGTGAACAGTGCCCAGGAGTGCTGTGGACCCGTCTAGCTCAGGTGTCTGGTTATCAAGTCTGACGCAAAGGGTGTTCTTGGCTCTACTCTTCCGTCTTGGAGCCAACTGAACCCCAAAGGGACATATGAAAATGAAGGACATGAAAAGTCCGGCTGGTCCATTAAGCCTGTTCCACGCTGTCACGGTGTGACTTTTCCACACGCCATCACCCACATCCGCCCCTCCAACACCAAGAGGGAATGGCGATGATCTTCCCAAAGAACTAAGTCCAGTTTGAAACCAGCTTTACTTACGGGCACGCTGGTATCTGGCTATCAGAGGGTGAAAGACGGGCAGGTGGCAGAATGAAGAGCCATAGAAAAACCCCAATAATTAATGTCTCCGCGTCACCAGTCACAGGACAAAATGGGAAATGAATTATAAAGGAAAACCTGGTCTTTGGGTTCTGTTTCCATTTCGGGATGTTTCGGACAACGCACTGAGAAAGAGCTCTCCGCGCAACACCAGGCAGGTGGCATGTCAACCAATCCACCAGCGAGGGGGCATCCCCTCTCCCACAGGAGAGACTGGACCTACTGATGGCAACTGGTTCTCAACACTCAGGGCTGGATTTTGTCAAGGGGGAGCTTTTGGAGGCGGGACTCCCACTTGTCGGGTTTTAGTCCCGCCTCCATTGACTTGTGGCCAACCCACGCTGTTTTACCTTGATTGACCTTGTTGAGCCCGCCCAGTGGGCTTAGCAGGCCAATTAAGGGGAAGCCGGTTACAGAGAACGTCAGCGTATGACGTTTCATCTGTCAAATTTTTGACAGATGAACTGTCATCGTTTGACAGCTCTGTGAAGCTGTCAAACACAGACATTCTCTGTTGTTTGATGAGTTCTTGAATTCAAGACTCATCAAACCTCTTTTGTGAGCAGAAATTAAATGGTTGTTGCGTCGGAGAATGCAGCAGCCATCTGTCATCTCTGCCGGTGAGATGCGAGGGTCTTCACATCCCCAACGTTTGAAGCCTGCAGGAAGAAACAAAGGTAAGTAAACATTTTCTATCACTTTCCACTCACCTCACATACTCACCTCTCCACACTTGCACCCATCACTTACCTCCACAGCGCACTTTTGCACCCCTCCGACCCCCCGCAGACCCACTGCTCGCCTCGGTGACCCTGGCGGAGTTTCCCGACGTCGGGAAGCCCGCGCCTCTGGTGGAAAAATGGGGATAATCCTCTTAACTACCTGTTAACTTTTTAACTACCTGTTAACAGGCAGTTCAGTGGCTGTAATCCCCTTCCCGCCTCCAGGAGACGGGACACGGCGCGGGTTGGCTACCCGCCTCCTGGGACGATGGCACGGAGGCGGGTTGGGGGTGGGATGGGCACCCGCCCCCAGATTCTGCCATTTTCCCGGCAGTCCCGCCTCCAAACCCGCCTCCCCAGGGCGGGCAAGATCGCGCCCCCTCAGTGTCTGTGTCTTTAGAAAACATTGGCGTGTAGTTGCAGTTCTGTAGCTGCTAGCGGCCATTCTATTCTGTTCGCCGTGTCACGTACTGTATTCACTGCTCTCTTGATGTTCCTGAAGTAACTGCAATAATATCGTGTTGTTTTAATAAACATTTGGGTGCTGTTCCATCACAGAACACTTTTCCGTTCTTCTGTTATGTGTGTGTCTGGATAAGTGTTTGCAAATGTGTGCGTGTGCATATGTGTGTGTGCACCCACATGTGTACCTGTGTACGTGTATGTACAAGAAGGTGCCTCACCACCACCTTCTCCAGAGCAATTGAAACATATAACATTCTTACAGGGCTTGACAGGGTAGATGCATGGAGGATGTTTCCCCTGGCTGGGGAGTCTAGAACCAGGGGTCACAGTCTCAGAATAAGGGGTCGGCTATTTAGGACTGAGATGAGGAGAAATTTCTTCACTCAGAGGGGGTTGAATCTTTGGAATTCTCTACCTCAGAGGGCTGTGGAGATTCAGTCATTGAGTATATTCAAGGACAGAGATCGATAGATTTTTGAATATTAAGGGATATGGGGATAGTTCAGGAAAGTGGGGATGAGGTAGAAGATCAGCCACGATCTTATTGAATGGCGGAGCAAGCTCAAGGGGCCAAATGGCCGACTCCTGCTCCTAATTCTGATGTTATGTAATTAGGGATGGGTGATAAATGCCGGCCTTGCCAGCGACGCCCACATCTCATGAACTAATTTTTTTTTTAAATGTGTGCACGCAGATGTGTGCGTGCTTTGTGTGCGTGTCTGCGCGTATGTGTGCATGAGCATGTATGTGTGCACGTGTGTGTCTACGCATGTGCACATGCGTGTGTGCACGCGTATGTGTGAGCACTTTGGCTCCTTGGACTTAACCAGAACAAGTGAATTTTACCAACTACATAATTCAGAAGCACTGATGCGGCTAAGAGCATCCAATCAAAATCTGGGTATCACATGAGAGATGCATTGCTCTCATGGACCAATGAGAGTCGTAGATTGTTTTCCATTTATTACTGACTTTCTTTTAAATAAACACAGATTGCCTACAAAAGAGAACAATATCACTCATGTCTTTATTAACTCATTGTCACCTCATTGAAGATTTTGTCGAAGATCCTGTTTTATTATTCTTAATTAAGTCATTGGCGGCTTATCCCCATGAACGATCAGCTCTGAGATTCGAGAAAGATTGGTTGAGGCCTTGGTGAGACCACACCTTGAGTATTGTGTGCAGTTTTGGTCGCCTTATCTGAGGAAGGATGTTCTTGCCATGGAGGGAGTGCAGTGAAGATTCACCAGACTGATACCTGGGATGGCAGGAATGACGTATGAAGAGAGATTGGGTCAATTGGGCTTGTACTCGCTGGAGTTTAGACTGAAACGTATAAAATTCTAACAGGACTAGACAGACTAGATGCAGGAAGGATGTGCCCGATGACAGGGGAGTCCAGAACCAGGGGGCACTGTCTAAGGATAAGGGGTAAGCCATTTAGGACAGATATGAGGAGGAATTTCTTCACACAGAGAGTGGTGAACCTGTGGAATTCTCTACCACAGAAGGCAGTTGAGGCCAAATTATTAAATATATTAAAGAAGGAGTTGGATATATTTCTTAAGGCTAAAGGGATCAAGGGATATGGGGAGAAGGCAGGGACAGGGTACTGAATTTGGATGATCAGCCATGATCTCATTAAATGGCGGAACAGGCTCGAGGGGCCGAATGGCCTACTCCTGCTCCTATCTTCTATGTTTCTATGAAACGGAGTCTCCTCTTATTCCTGGGATGTGATGGCAAGGTGAGTAAGCGGTTCAAAGTCTCGGTGCTGTTGTGGCAGGGAGTCAAAATGCCTCCCAGCTCGCAGTCCAGACATTATTGGCATTCCATAGCTGTTTGCCCAGTCTGGGGGGTGGTTAGGGCAAGAATGTCGGAGCGGCACCGTCACTAAGATTGGCTGCAATAGAATTCCATAACTCCCACCAGAATGATATTCTGGTCTCCATGTTAAAGAAAATGGATGTACAGGCATTGGAGAAGGTGCAAAAAGAGATTTACAAGGATGATACCAGAACTGAGAGGTTAGAACAAAGACCGAATAGGCTGGGGCTTTTTTCTCTAGAAAAGAGACCTGACAGAGGTCTTCAAGATTATGAAGCAGTTTGATAGGGTAGATGTAGAGAAGATGTTTCCACTTGTGGGGCTGTCCAAAACTAGAGGTCATAAATATAAGATAGTCTCTAATAAATACAATAGGGAATTCAGGAGAAACTTAGCATGTGGAACTTGCTCCATGAGCAGTAGTTGAGGTGAACAGCATCGATGCATTTAAGAGGAAACTAGATAAACACATGAGGGAGAAAGGAATACAGGAAACTTTCTGGTATCCGGCACGGACGGGACCGACGTGGTGCTGGTTCATCAACAATTCCGGATAACCGAACGCTGTAGTAAAAGATATGGAGCTCAGCGCTCCGTATAAAGCAACAAACCCTGTTAGCTTCAAAACAATTGGCACAAGTTGCAAGCATCTCTGTAGCTTAGCAACAGCTTCAGCTACACCCTTGCACAGCAACAAATGGAGTAAAAAAAGTAATAAAAGTAAAAAAAGTTACCTGAACGGACTCCTGAATTTTGCTGGTGGATAAAGCGTTCCAGTTATTTAGGGGCCGGTTAATCGAAAGCTTCCTGTAGAAGGATATCCTGATAGGGTGAGATGAAGAGGGTGGGAGGAGGCTCGTGTGGAGCATAAACGCCGGCATTGTTTCTGTGCTGTAAAGTCTATGTAATTCTATGTAAGTACCCCTGTATCATGCAGACATAGGATGCTTTGGGGGGGGAAATAACAGGGTGGGACTTCTGGCAAGTATTGACCTTCTGTCGGAATCTCACTTCATGGTAAAAAAAATAAGGGGGGCTGAATTGGGTCCTGTGCTAAATTCCAACCCCCGCCTCCCCCCCACCTCACCCCGCTCCCTGCCCAGCTCAAGCTTTAGCAGTGCCCTCGGGGGCCGCAGGAAGAAAGTTGACCAACAACTCAGCAGCCACGAAGTCCGCAAGAAATGCTATGGTGGAGATGAGGAGCGTTTGCGAAACAGTTTGGACAAGTCTCCCACCATTGTGGGGAATGGACCTACCCAGAGGCGCGACCTCGTGTTAAGGCTGGCGGGAGGAACGTCACGGGCAATTCGCAGAATTATAGAGCAAGATGGTATCCATGGCAAAATAATAATAATAATTGAGGGGGTCATGACCCCCCTCGTTCGCCACCTCCTCCCACCCCCCCCACAACACTGGTTGTGTTCATGGACCTGGGTGGTGTAACGGAGTTTTTCGGAAGCTAAAGTATTTTCATTGTCCATTATGACCCTTCCCTGATTCTTGCAAACTGGGAAGAGACTCAACAAGCTGGCCTCCCGGAGGTTGGTGTTTCCTTGTATTGCGGTGGAACTGTAAGATTTAGAAAGAAAGACTTGGATTTCTATAGCGCCTTTCACGACCTCAGGACGTCCCAAAGCGCTTTACAGCCAATGAAGTACCTTTTGAAGTGTAGTCACTGTTGTAATGTAGGTAACGCGGCAGCCAATTTGCGCACAGCAAGCTCCCACAATCAGCAATGTGATCATGACCAGATAATCTGTTATTTTTAGTGACGTTGGTTGAGGGATAAGTATTGGCTTCAGTATCACCTGCTCCGCTTCAAAATAGAGCCATGGGATTATTTACGTCCACCTGAGGGGGCAGTCGCAGCATCAGTTGAACGTCTTATCCGAAAGACGGCACCTCCGACAGTGCAGCACTCCCTCAGCACTACACAGATATTTATTTCATATACGGAATGAGGCTTGGGAAATATTCCATTTCCCAGTACCTACGCAGGTATAAAAGTAATAGGCCTCAACTGAGACCAGATGTTACAGGAAACATATCCCCCCACCGCCCCCCCACCGTCCCCAGATAGTGGACACGTGGAAACAAAGTCCCAGCAAGGGACTCAGATGACCAACTTCCTTCAACAGGGACTGAGCAAATATCTCATTGCGAACTGATGGTTGCAGGGACAGGTCCAGACTGAGATGATCAGATACACATGAGGGCAATGGCCCAAGTATTGCTGAGGGGTGGGGCGGGGGGCGGAGGGTATGTTGTTTGAAGGCCAGCAGGACAGAAGTGAATAATGGAGACGTGTGGAAGGATAAATACTTTAGAGTGTCAATGACTGCCTCTGGGATCTGAGTGTCTTTATGCCCAACTTTTCCCTCAAGAGAGTAAGGCTATTTTTACCGTGAATTTAACTTGTGTAAAGTAAGCTGGTTAAGTCCCGCATTAAAATAGCAGGGAGAGGAAGTTCATACAAATGCCTTAAGTGTAATATCGCAGAGTATAATTTAGAGTCCATGATGGGGTGGAGTCCATTTCCCTACCTCCCTTCACCCAACTATTGGAGGTTGGGCCTTCAGCTGCTTTAGGCCCTGCTCTCTAGAATGCCCTCCCTGTAGTCTCACCACCTCCTTTAAGGACCCTCCTTAAAACGCACTTCCCCCGACCAAGCTATTGATCATCCCTTCCAAATCTCTCCTCCTTCACAGCTTTTAGTGCACATTCGTTCTTCCAAATTCATTCATTCCATGGAACGTGGGCTTTGCCAACAAGGCCGGCATTTATTGCCCATCCCTAATTGACCTCGAGAAGGTGCAACCTATCATTGAAACAACTGACTGGCTGGCCGGGACATTTCAGAGAGCAGTTAGGAGTCGACCACATTGCTGTGGGTCTGGAGTCGCATATCGGCCAGACCGGGTCAGGGCGGCAGATTTCCTTCCCTAAAGGACATTAGTGAACCAGATGGGTTTTTACAACAATCCGGTAGTTTCATGGTTCCCATTACTGATACTAGCATTTTATTCCAGATTTATTTAATTAACAGAATTTAAATTCCCCGGCTGCCGTGGTGGGATTCGAACTCACGTCTGACTGGATTATTGGATTAACTACGACATAACCACTACGCAACCGTACCCCTTAGGCTGCCGCAAAGTGCCTGGGGATCTGTTTCCCACGTGGAGAAAATTGTTGTGGTCCGTGAAAAGGTATCGGGCTAGATGGTCGGATGGACGATTCCCGTCCAATACTGATGTTTCATCACCAAGCAGAGAAGAGCAAATAAATAAGTCGCAAAGCAAATGAAGCCATTTGGAGCGTAGAGCACCAACTAGAGGGACACCAAGCCAAAGGCAGCACATTTTCACTGTCTGTCACTGTAGAGTTTATTGACTTTACACACAGAAGCAGGCATCACCCAGACTAACAGAAATAAAAACAGCAAATGCTGGAAATAGTCAGTAGGTCAGGCAGCATCTGTGGTGAGAGATACAGAGTTAATGTTTCAGGTCTGTGACCCTTCGTCAGAACTCTGAATCTCATCGACCTGAAACGTTAACTCTTGTTTCTCTCTCCACAGATGCTGCCTGACCTGCCGAGTATTTCCAGCCTTTGCTGTTTTTATTTCAGATCTCCAGCATCCGCAGCATTTTGCTTTTGTGCCCAGACTAACAGTCCTGGTTCTAAAGAGTGAAAAATAAATAGCAGCATTTGAGGACACTGATGGCAATCCCCGCATCATCGCTCAGGGCCTCGTTCAGGATGGACTCGGGCTTCTGTTGCTGGAAGGTAACAATCGTAACATAGCGGCAGCTGCTGGACGAGCAGCTACAGCGGCAAGAGAAGGTTGGTTCATCTTTTACCATAACGTGACCGTCACCACTGAGCTCCACCGGAGAATTTCTCGGCACAGTCCTACGTTCTGGCTATTGCATTCTGTGCCGAAATTGCGAGTCATTGCTTTATAATAAATATGCAAAAAAAAAATCCTGTTAACATAAGAAATAGGAGCGGGAGTTGGCCACACGGGCCCCCTCGAGCCTGCTCCGCCATTCAATAAGATCATGGCTGATCTTCTACCTCGACGCCACCTTTCCCGCCCGCTCCCCACGTCTCCACCTAACGCTGCCCTCGCCCTCTCTAGTGATGTGAGCGCTAGTGTCGTACTTCAACATAAGTCCCGCTCCTGCCAGCGCGCGACTCGTTTCTTCCCACCTCCCCGCCCCTCCACCCTCGCTCTCAATCCGTAGGGCAAACTGGCAGCCTTGGCATAGCAAACCTTTGCCAGTGCCTCACGGGAGCAGTTGATCTGCAGATGCATATTTTTTTTTTGGTTTCGTTCCTGGGATGTGGGCGTCGCTGGCGAGGCCCAGCATTTTATTGCCCATCTCTGATTGCCCCTTGAGAAGGTGGTGGTGAGCCACCTTCTTGAACCGCTGCAGTCCATGTGGTGAAGGTACTCCCACACAGTGCTGTCAGGGAGGGAGTTCCAGGATTTTGACCCAGTGACGATGAAGGATCGGCCGATATACTTCTAAGTCAGGCTGGTGTGTGACTTGGAGGGGAACTTGGAGGTGGTGGTGTTCCCATGCGCCTGCTGCCCTTGTCCTTCTAGGTGGAAGAGGTCGCGGGTTTGGGAGGTGCTGCCGAAGAAGCCTTGGTGAGTTGCTGCAGTGCATCTTGTAGATGGTACACACTGCAGCCAGGGTGGGAGGAATCATTGAAGGACCATCTTCTAGCCCTAGATTCCCTTTCCCCAACTCCATGTAGTCAGTATCTGTCGTGGAAAACCCCCTTTTAAGGGTTTTTTGGTGAACTAAGTCTAGGTGCCAATAGGCCAAGCTTCCTGTTGGCACAAGGTCGCGGCACTAATTGGCTTTGGCGACTTCAGATGCTAATCTAGCTTTCTGGCACCAAGCTACGAGACATCTTGGTCATTATCTCTCGTGCCCTTCATCGTCGCTGGGTCAATAGCCCGGAATTTCCTACCTAACACCGTCATGGGAGAATCTTGACCACACGGACCACAGCGGTTCAAGGAGAGGACCCAATACCTTCTCGGGGCAACTAGGGGACGGGTGGATTAACGCAGCCTTGCCGCACCCCGGGAACAAGTAATAAAAATGATGGGGTCGTCACGTTGGTGTCCTAGAGAGGTGATGGGATTCCTTGTCAGGGTAACATGGGGTGGGGGAATGGGAAGCTATGTTAAAGGAAGACTAGACTTGGCTGGCTCCAACCAAGAAAATTGGGAGCGCTCTGTCGCGAAAAGCGTTTGCTCTTGTAAACAATCAAAGCCACCTTCAGAAATCTTCATCAACCCTACTTTACGCTTCTTTCAAACCTTCATTATATATTTTTAACTGAATAATTACATGTGCAGCCACCAAGCAAACAGCCACAAAAATGCATTTCTGAATATAATATCAAAATCTTATCAAAAGCTTTTACATTGACCCATAAATTCAATTTCTGTTTCTATTCCTCTGATTTTTTTCCCCCTGTCCTCTCTCTTCGTCAGGCTCGGCTAGGATGGGACAGCTCCCTCCGCAGGCCAGGGTCTTTCGATAGATGCTTGTCGGCTCTCGGAGATCATTGCAGCGGACATGGCCTCCCTCTGTAACAACGAGTCAAGTTGCTGAAGGACCCTTTGTGGAAAAAATAATTGGTTCCCTTGGCTCAAAATTGCTCACTGGTCCCAGCTCCATATCGACCAAATCTCAAAACCATTCTACTGCGATAGAGAGGCGGACATTTTCCAGTCATAGTGGAACATGCAAATGACGACAATTTCAGATCTGTACAACTCCATCCCTTAAAATGGCTGATTCTTATTATTGTACGTGCAGAACCGAAGATCAATCTACATTCTATGTACATTATTTTTTTTTTGGTAACTTGTGTTGTGAGGGCTACAATACTAATGTCACACATCTGCACACCTGATCACGGCAGCTGAGGTGTCCAAGGATTTGCCTGAAAAAAAAATATATAGTCTCTGTTCCTGGAATAAGTGTGTTTCCTCCGCCCCTCACAAGCTGGACGTTTTTATTTCAGAATCCACTTTTCTCTTCTGCTTTTCCATTATGGCTTCCAACTCTGTTATGTTCCGATTTTCCTGTGAGAAATTCGTTAACAAGAATGTTTTTAGGAATTGGGATAAAAAAGGCCTTTTAGACCCAACCGGGCCTTTCCATGCTTGATAGGTCAACATGACTGGCCCACCTTCTCACCATATTCCTCAATCTCGTTAGAAATGCCCCCCCCGCAAAGAAAGAGAAATCACAAGCTTAAAATGTGACTAAGGATATTTTTTTTTCCCTGGAGCAGAAACAGAAAATGTGAGAAATTCTTGGGTATCCAAAAAGAGAAGGCAGGTCCGATAAAGAATCTCTACTTGAAACATTAAAAAGAAAAGAAAGACTTGCATTTCTATCGCGCCTTTCATGACCACCGGACGTCTCAAAGCGCTTTACACCCAATGAAGTGCTTTTTGGAGTGTGGTCACTGTTGTAATCACGGCAGCCAATTTACGCACAGCAAGCTCCCACAAACAGCAATGTGATCATGACCAGATCATCTGTTTCTGTTATGTTGATTGAGGGATAAATATTGGCCCAGGACACCGGGGAGAACTCCCCCCTGCTCTTCTTCGAAATAGTGGCCGTGGGATCTATTAACGTCCACCTGAGAGGGCAGACGGGGGCCTCGGTTTAACGTCTCATCTGAAAGACGGCACCTCCGACAGTGCAGCACTCCCTCAGTGTCAGCCTAGATTTATATGCTCAAGTCTCATAGAATGGGGCTTTGAACCCACAACCATCTGACTCAGAGGCAAGTGTGCTACCAGCTGAGCCACGGCTTTCATGTTGACAGACGTACTGTGTATTCCCTACACTTCAGATCTAATCCTTCTTGACTGGGCTGAATGGCCTCCTTCGGTGCTGCATCATTCTATGATTCTATGATCCCTTTGGTTAACAAAAATCTATCAATCTCAGCCATTTAGACAAATGGGTTTCCGCCAACGGTTTCTGGTTAAAAGCAACAGAAATATCCTCTTACCTCGAGCAGTGATTTCTGAACCATTATCTGGCTGTAGACCCGAGATCCCTCCTCCGGACTCACTGACCGCAACTCGTCTTTCTGTAGGGAGAAGAGCTGAGCACCGGTCAGAATCCCGAGGGAATTCACCGTCCTGAGAGAGAGAGAGAGAGAGATGGGGATTACCGTCTGCTGTCGCTGGTGGTCTCCATTCTCTTCCACACTGTGTTGTAACTATGGTGTGCTTTAACCCAAGCGAGAGTAATGGGGGGGGGCAATCAGACGCTTCCCATTTACTCCCCCTCCTCGCTCCCGCCCCCCCCCACCCCCCACATACCAACAGCTTCCCTCCTGGCAGAATTGCAGAGCAGGAGTGAGAGAATCCTCACCTGGGTTCTGTCTCATAGGATTACATCGGGTCTACGGCACAGAACCAGGCCATTCGGCCCAACCAGTCCATGCCGGCGTTTATGCTCCACTCGAGCCTCCTCCCGTCTTTCCTCATCTAAATCTATCAGCATCACCCGCTATTCCCTTCTCCCTCATATGCTTGTCCAGCCTCCCCTTAAATCCATCGATACTATTCGCCTCAACCACTCCCTGTGGTAGCGAGTTCCACATTCTCCCCACTCTCTGGGTAAAGAAGTTTCTTCTGAATTCCCTATTGGATTTCTTGGTGACTATCTTTTATTGACGGCCTCTAGCCATGCTCTTCCCCACAAGTGGAAACGTTCTCTCTGTGTCTACTCTATCAAAAGCTTTCATAATTTTAAAGACCTTTATTAGGTCACCGCCTCAGCCTTCTCGGTTCAAGAGAGGGAAGTATGAAGCATTGGCCAGCTGCAGAGTGGCTCAGGCAGAGGCCTAGGGGTAGGGCTTACATCCTGACTACTAGGCCAAGGATTGTGTGTGGTGTAAGGAGAGGACGGGAGGAGAAGGAAGCAGCAAGTATTAAGGTAAATGACAAAAAGGTATATAGAGGCACTGGAGAAGGTGCCAAACATAGATTTACTGAGATGATACCAGAGGTTATACCTATCAGGAAAGACGGAACGGGCTGGGGCTCTTTTCTCTAGAAAAGACTGAGGGATGATCTGATAGAGGTCTTTAAGATTATGAAAGGGTTTGATAGGGTAGATTTAGAGAAGATGTTTCCACTTTCAGGTGAGACCAGAACTAGGGGCCATCAATATAAGATAGTCACGAATAAATCCAATAGGAAATTCAGGAGAAACTTCTTTACCCAGAGAGTGGTGAGAATGTGGAACTCACTACCACAGGGAGTGGTTGAGGCGAATAGTATAGATGCATTTAAGGGGAGGCTGGGTAAACACATGAGGGAGAAGGGAATAGAAGGATATGCTGATAGGGTGAGATGAAGAGGGGTGGGAGGAGGCTGGTGTGGAGTATGGCCTGTTTCTGTGCTGTAAATACAATGTAATATGTAATACATCCCCCCTACCCCCTCCACCATGCAATAGAAACAACCCAAGCCCATGAGGAACGGGGTTAAGATTTGCTAAAATGTCCTGTGGGATTTCACCCATCAGTCTGGGTTGCATTGGACCCCAGTTGAATGGGCACTCCGCCACCTAGCGGCTTAGTGACATATGGCAACAACACAAGAGGATTTAACTGGCGTCATCTCCATGGAAGCTGCATTGGCCCAGGAATTCGGGTCTCCACGGGTGAGTACGCACGGGGTACTCACCCGTAAGCCCAATGGAAGTGCCGGTTTCCTGCATGCACTGCGCATGCGCGGGAAACCGGCACTTCCGTTCCCCTGAACGAAGGGGTTCAGAGGTCGAACGCGTGCGCAGGAGAGGCAGCGCGTGCGCATCGCACTTATGTTTTTTTTGCAGGTTTTCCCGGGAGGGTAAGTCTCCAGAAGTTACACATATAAAAAGCAGTCGCAAGGCCTGCTTTATACAAGGTAAGTGGTGAATTAATTAAAATTTAAACATTTTTTCCACAGGTTTATTATTTTTAAATACTTTAAAGAAAGGTAAGTTTATTTTTAGCCCCGTTAGAAAATAACATTATTTTTTTCAAAAATTTATTGTTTAAAATAGTTATTTCATGTAATTTATAGTTTATTTAAAAAATGTGATTTTTTTTTTAAATTTATTTGAGGTTTTAGTGATGTTTTGGGGCTTATAGTATTTATGGTATTGACAGGTCAAACTTATGAATGAAGCATTCCCTGCTACCATTGGCTCTCCATGGCCCACGTGATCCCAGGGGACGCTTCGAACTAACTGCGCCCCTGGGATACACAAGCACTGCGCGCCGGCAGTTGGAGGAGGCCCAGGATCGGAATCCCACGCGGGCCCACAGCTCAACGGCAGGCGCGCTAGGTAAGTGCAGGTCGGGGGCTTGCACCCGCGGGAAGCCCCCGACCCGAATTTCTGGGCCATTGATATCGGTGGGCAAGGAACCAAGGCCGCATTTCCCAAGGCTACGCCGGCGGTTTTGGACACAGACTCTCCAGCATTGCCGGTGCCTGGGATTACACTGGACTTGTCTTCCTGTCATAGCCGGAAACAGGGGGTCACCAACTCTGGTGAGACGTATTCCTGGGAGGCTTCATCACATGACCTCCTGCCTCCAATCCCCCCCCCCGCCCCCACACTCTCGCCATTGGTCGCCCGACAGGAACATCCTTGCAGCGACCCACCGTCCCGCGCCAAGCGAGCACACTCTTTGTTATCCCATTGGATGATTTGTGACTTTGGAGTCAGGCCGCCTTGCGTTCTCAATCACCGATATTTTTTTGAATACACTTGTGAATTTTGCACCCGGGTGTTGCTTGCAAGAGTGTCCCGGAGATTAATCTTTAATTCCTGGACAATCCAGGAGGGTTGGTGAGCCTATAGCTGGACAGTGACCCAACTTACAGCTGGTTAAAGCCTTTGGCCTCCAGCCAGGCCTTGACCTCACTTGGGGAGGAATTGTAGTTCAGAGGTACTGAGGTATCAAGCGTCTTCTGGACTTGGAAGGTCTTGTGTTGTGTCGTCCGCCCATGTGCTATCCTCAGCAACAGCTCTTCATTGATTACGTTGATCTGGGTGTTGCGCTCTAAGGGAACAACATACAACGTAAGTTACTGCCAGTCTAGATCCGGTGGATGGCAGGCATCTTATACAAAGAAGGAGAGGAAGACTTGAGGACAATGAGCATTGATTGGCCTTGTGGGTAGATGCAGGGCTCACTGCAGTACCGAGCCTCTCACACCAGCCAGGTCCAGACTCATTCCCAGCCTGCGCTGAGCTAGCGGATCTGAACAGGGCGGGGGGTGGAGGGGCAGCGGCAGAGGTGATACACCGGGGCCGCAGGGCTCCTGGGCTGCTGATGCCCAGAATCGGCCAGGGTTCCTGTGCCTGTTCGTTATCCAGTGATGCCTTCTGGAAAGTGCATGTGTGTGTGTGTGTGTGTGTCTGCAGATGTGTGTGTGTGTGTGTGGGGGGGGGGGGGTGGGGGTAGGGGGGTATGGTTATATTAATATATACAGGAGTGTTATACCTGGTTACACACATTGCATTATTATATTATATATATATATATATACACAGGAGTGTTGTATCCAGTAACAAACGGTGCGTTATCTATATATATAAATCGGTACTTCTGTCATTCTGTCTGTCTATCTGTCTATCTGTCTATCTGTCTGTCATCGCGTGTGCGTTGCGGGTATGCACTCGAAAGTTACAGGGCGTACCTATGCGCGCGTTACCTCCAAAGAAAGCTTACGCTTCCGAGACGGTTTTAAGCGTATTTACGTTTCGGCCGGGCTAAAATTGCGCCCGCGGTATCCCAAAAACCTTCAACATTCCGCTCATTAGCATCTCATTATCCGCTCATTAGCGACAGAGTGACCTCGAGCTCGACCAATCGTACACCGGGTTGCTGGCGTGTGCCGCCAGGCCAATCGGTGCGCGTGTGGCCAGGCTTTATCGTTCTGAACCGAGGTGAGTCGCCGCCATCTTGATTCCAAACTTTTCCTTTCTTTTTCCCGCTTTCTGCGTCTTAAAAAAAAAACGTTGCTTTTAAAACACATTGTTTTTTTAAAAAATGATTTAGAAAGTAATTAACTTATCTAATCTCATTAATTTTCCTACCTTTCCCCCGTTTTTCCAGGTAGGCCTAGAAGCCTCGGCGTCTCCTCCGCACCCACGCCCGAGCTAGGCACCTCCCGGCCCCACTCGAAGGCTGGAGGGCCGAGCCTCAGCCCAGCGCCGCTAGGGTGCGCGCGCAGCAGAAGCTGAGACGTCTCTCTCTGCCGGGGCTTGCTGAGCGTCCAGCGTTACCCTGGCAACGGGCGCAATCGGCGGTCTTCACCTCGGGGGGAGGGGGGGCGGCCGCGACCCTCAGGGGAGGGGGGGGCCGCGACCCTCGGGGGGGGGGGGCCCGCGCGCGCAGCAGGAGCAGCTGAGACGCGGCGTCTCTCTCTCTGGCTTGGTCAGCGTCACGGTTGCCCTGGCAACCGGGCCCGCCGGCCGAGAGAGACGCCGCGTCTCAGCTTCCTGCTGCGCGCGCAATCGGCAGTCTTCACCTCCGGGGGGGGGGCGCGACCCTCGGGGGCCGCGACCCTCGGGGGGTGCGCCCGCCGCCCTCCCTCCCCTCCGCCCTCCATCCCCCCTCCCCTCCCCCGCCCTCCCTCCCCCCCTCCCGCCCTCCCTCCCCCTCCCCCCCCCGCCCTCCCTTCCCCTCCCTCCCCTCCCCCCCGCCCTCCCTTCCCCTCCCCTGCCCTCCCTTCCCCCCCTCCCTCCCTTCCTTCCCCCCTCCCCTCCCCCCGCCCTCCCTTCCCCGCCCTCCCCCTCCCTCCCTTCCCCGCCCTCCCCTCCCCTCCCCCACGCCCTCCCTTCCCCTCCCCCTCCCCTCCCTCCCCCTCCCCCTCCCCTCCCTCCCTCTCTTCCCCCCACCCCTCCCCTCCCTCTCTTCCCCCCAGTCGCTCTCATCTCTTCCCCCCAGTCGCTCTCTTCTCTTCCCCCCAGTCGCTCTCTCTCTCTCTCTTCCAACAACAACATGCCCTCGAAAAAGCCTCGGCACCGCCGGGCACTTCAGCTAGTATAATATATACAGGAGTGTTATACCCGGTAACACACGGTGTGTTATTTTATAATATATACAGAGTTTTATACCAGTAACACACGGTGTGTTATTATATAATATATATACAGGAGTGTTATACCCAGTAACACACGGTGTGTTATTATATAATATATACAGAGTTTTATACCCAGTAACACACGGTGTGTTATTATATAATATATAAACAGGAGTGTTATACCCAGTAACACACGGTGTGTTATTATATAATATATACAGAGTTTTATACCCAGTAACACACGGTGTGTTATTATATAATATATACAGAGTTTTATACCCAGTAACACACGGTGTGTTATTATATAATATATAAACAGTAGTGTTATACCCGTAACACACAGTGTGTTATTATATAATATATCCAGGAGTGTTATACCCAGTAACACACAGTGTGTTATTATATAATATATCCAGGAGTGTTATACCCAGTAACACATGGTGTGTTATTATATAATATATACAGGAGTTTTATACCCAGTAACACACGGTGTGTTATTATATAATATATCCAGGAGTGTTAAACCCATAACACATGGTGTGTTATTATATAATATATACAGGAGTTTTATACCCAGTAACACACGGTGTGTTATTATATAATATATCCAGGAGCATTATACCCAGTAACACACGGTGTGTTATTATATAATATATCCAGGACTGTTATACCCAGTAACACACGGTGTGTTATTATATAATATATACAGAGTGTTATACCCGGTAACACAGGGTGTGTTATTATATAATATATAAACAGGAGTGTTATACCCGGTAACACACGGTGTGTTATTATATAATATATCCAGGAGTGTTATACCCGGTAACACGTGGTGTGTTATTATATAATATATACAGGAGTTTTATACCCAGTAACACGCGGTGTGTTATTATATAATATATATACAGGAGTGTTATACCCAGTAACACATGGTGTGTTATTATATAATATATACAGGAGTTTTATACCCAGTAACACGCGGTGTGTTATTATATAATATATCCAGGACTGTTATACCCAGTAACACACGGTGTGTTATTATATGATATACACAGGAGTGTTATACCCGGTAACACACGGTGTGTTATTATATGATATACACAGGAGTGTTATACCCAGTAACACACGGTGTGTTATTATATGATATACACAGGAGTGTTATACCCAGTAACACACGGTGTGTTATTATATGATATACACAGGAGTGTTATACCCAGTAACGCACGGTGTGTTATTATATAATGTATACAGAGTGTTATACCCGGTAACACATGGTGTGTTATTATAATATATACAGAGTGTTATACCCAGTAACACAGAGATAGAGAGAGAGGGAGCTCACACTGTGTTAGTCTAGGTGTGTTATGTTGCTCACCTTTCTCTTTTTGAGTGACGACTACATTCTCGGGGTTAGAGTCCCAGGCCACGGGCATGCTGTTGGGTTGGATCACTTTTTTCGGGAGCGTGAGGGGAGGGGTGCCCTTTGTACTTTGTCGCTTCTCCTGCAAAACACAGAGGAGCGTTGAATGTCCCGGTGTCCGTCACACTTGAACGCTGAAACATTAAAACTTAGCTTCTGCTGGGTCAGTGTACGTGCATAGAATTATTTGCAGATTTTATTCCCCTATCTTCAACTCTAACCCCACAATTTTTTTTATCTTCCCCCTGCCCTCTCTTGTGAAAGAAAAAAAAGAACAAACTTGCATTTCTATAGTGCCTTTCACAACTTCAGGACGTCCCAAAGCGCTTTACAGCCAATGAAGTACTTTGTGAAGTGTGGTCACTGTTGTAATTTAGGAAACACGGCAGACAATCTGCGCACAGCAAGCTCCCACAAACAGCAATGTGATAATGACCAGATAATCTGTTTTACCGATGTTAGTTGAGGGATACATATTGGCCCCGGGACACCGGGGAGAACTCCCCCTGCTCTTCTTCAAAATAGTGCCGTGGGATCGTTATATTATTACATCGTTAAATGGAACTATTTGTTACATCATTATATGGAACTACTTTGGTTAGTGTATTTATATTGCTATGTGGCACACTGTGAAAGGCAGTGCGCAGCACAAGGTCGGACAGCTTGTATCACTCCGCTCCATGCGGCAGCAACATCATAAAAGCAAGAATACAACTGAGTGAAAGTCGTAAAGTAAATGAGTTAAAAGTGTCTGTATTACATAGTAATAAGAACACAAGGAGACACAACAAGTGCCGTGGGATCTTTTACTTCCATCCAGACGGGGCCTCGGTTTAACGTCTCATCCGAAAGACGGCACCTCCGATAGTGCAGCACTCCCTCAGCACTGGGACTGGGAGTGTCAGCCTGAATTATGTGCTTTGAGTCTGTGGAACAGGGCTTGGAACCCACAACCTTCTGACTCAGAGGCGAGAGTGCTGCCCACACGGAGCCACGGCCGGCATCGATTAGAACAGGACAATTAGGGGACTGATGTGGGGGAGGAGGAAGCAGCGAAGCGGGAAGGGTTCGAGAACAAAGATCGAATGCAACGGGAGAGAAACAGGTGCCGAGAAACGATTTGTAACCGGACCCACATTCTGTCAGTGGAGTGAGAGTGGCCTATACTGCTGGGGGAGTGCGGGTTACCTTGGGGAGCACTTGCGCATACAGGGCGGGGCTGTCGACCACATCCTGACCAGGAACGGGCTCCAGGATATTGAAGGGAACGTAGCCAATCTGCCCACTCTGATTCATCACCTTCCACCACCGTTTGGAGTCATCCAACACCTAGAGAGAGAGAGAGAGACAATGCAAGTCAGGCACCGCGGGGTATCGTAGAAATCTATCAGCACGTCCAGTGACAAATGGGAGGACTTGCTCTGTGAGTTGAGCGCCATTAGTGGACGGGTGAACAAACTCAATTCTAATAAGGAACAGGAAGAGGCCATTCCGCCCCTCGAGCCTGCTCGGCCATTCAATTAGATCATGGCTGGCCTACACCACAACAGATTCTAGTAACCCCCTGCTCCCTAGTTCCATGTTAAGGCGTCATGGCATGGTTCCTTCCGTGGAACATTAAATGAAGGTCCCACCTTCATGGTAGATCAAGTCCCACCGTCAATCATCACCAAGTAGAGTTCATCCCAAAATCTGACCACGGTTCTCCTCAAAGGCTCTCCCGGTGTAGTCCCTCCTTGTACTTTGTTAAGTCTGTGTGTTCTAGTTATTGTTAATAAGAATCACTGCACACAGACCACAAGAGTAAATTCAACAGGTCTTTACTAGTCGGAGGTCAGGCTGAACTGCCCAATAAATCATTACACAGCACTTATATACCGGTGTGGTCACCACCAGTATTACAGTATACAGCAGCCAAGATAAAGTAGTGCATCTCTTAAAATAGTTCTCTTAAAGGTGGAACGGTTACATACACCACAATCCTCCCTTTTTAGCTTAACAGTATATCGTCCCCATTAAACATAACATAATAACATATATACACAACTTCATGTAAAAACAGTTCACAGATTCAGTCTCTGAGGAGGCCTCCTGATCCGAGACGGATAACGCCTTTCAGGGGTCTCTGGTTCTCGTTGCTGGGGTGACTCATCTAGTTGATCCCCTATGGATAGGACATCATCATCAGGTATATTCACTTCTGAGGTAGATGCTTCAGGTTCACTAACTTCCTCCACGGTTGTCTCAGTCGTAACCATGGGCTCGACCCTTGTTCTCGATCCCACCAGTTGGTCAGCATGACGTCGCATTACATTTTCACCAACATCTACCGTGTACATCAGGGGTCCTTGTCTGGCCCGAATTGTTCCAGATTGCCATTTCTCGTTTTTATAGTTCCTGGCTAACGCCGGTTGTCCTATTTCAAAACTCCGAGTGGGCTTGTTATCGATATGCTGGAACTGTTTGTTTTCGACTTCCCTCCGCACATTTGGTTTTAACAAGTCCAACCTGGACCGCAACCTCCTGTTATAGAACATCATGGCAGGACTTTGGTTTGTTGTTGCATGGGTGGCGTTTCGATATGCCAGTAGGAAATTGTCCACCTTGTGTTGCAGTGGAATCTGATCTTCACTCATGGCCTTTATTGCCTTTTTGAACATCTGTACAAACCTCTCGGCCAGCCCATTCGTAGCTGGATGATATGGGGCAGAGGTATAATGCTTCACCCCATTCTTCTTCAGGAATTTCTGGAATTCCTCTGACACGAACTGTGGTCCGTTGTCTGAACATATTTGCTCTGGCAATCCATTTCTTGCAAATATCGTTCTTAGCACCGCGATCGTCTTCTCCGAGGTAGTGGTAGTCATTTTAATCACTTCTGGCCATTTAGAATGTGCGTCCACCGCAATTAAAAACATGGAATCCGTGAATGGACCAGCAAAGTCAATATGTACACGTTGCCATGGGGTTGCAGGCCATTCCCATGGATGCAGCGGTGCAATTGGAGGTGCATTTTGGACTTTTTGGCACCCTGAGCAGCTTTTCGTCAGATCCTCTATCTGTTGGTCGATACCCGGCCACCACACATAAGCCCTAGCAAGGCTTTTCATCTTGACTCCCCCCAGATGACCTTCATGTAGTTCTTTTAGAACTCTCTCTCTTAACTTAGGAGGGATAATCACCCTTGTTCCATACATCAATGTTCCCTGACAGATGGACAGCTGTTCTCGTCTTGCTGAGAATGCCGGTAACAGTGGATCACCATGGGCTGGCCATCCCTTTACTGTCAATTCGTAGACCCGGGACAGTGTCGGGTCATTCCTAGTCTCCCTTTCAATATTTGCATTGGTGACAGGTAAACATTCGATGATGGTCGAGTGAAATAACTCCACCGGGTCAACCGTCGGTGCCTCCTCCTCAGTAGGTAGTGGCAGGCGCGACAGCCCATCAGCATTACCATGCTGCTTTGTACCTTTGAATTCTATCTGATATTGATGTGCCCCTAGGAAAAGGGACCATCTCTGGAGCTTCTGTGCTGTCATCACCGAAACACCCTTCTTAGGGTTAAAAATGGATACCAACGGCTGGTGGTCTGTCAGCAGTGTAAACTTCTGGCCCTGCAGGTAATGATTAAACTTCTTTACTCCCCACACAAGGCTGAGAGCCTCCCTATCTATCTGAGCATAGTTGCGCTCAGCGGAGGTCAATGATCTGGATGCAAATGCGACTGGCCTTTCCAAGCCATTTGGCAACTTGTGTGAGAGTACTGCCCCAATACCTTATGGAGAAGCATCACAAGCTAAACGAATAGGTAGCGTTGGGTTGAAGTGAGCCAACACTTCCTCTGAGGTGATCAATGCCTTGCTTTTGCGAAAGGCCTTCTTACAGTCCTCGCTCCACTTCCATGGTACTTCTTTCTGCAAAAGAGCGTTCAGCGGGTGCAGCACCGTGGATAGATTTGGCAGAAACTTATGGTAATAGTTAATCAACCCTAGGAACGACCTCAACTGGGATACATTTTCCGGAGCGGGAGCCTTCACAACAGCTTCGATCTTGTCAGGTGACTTGTGCAGCCCCTCCTGGTCAATGACATGACCACAGTACGAGATCCGTTTCTGAAAGAACTCACATTTCTGGCGATTAACTCGAAGTCCATATTCCTTCAATCTGGTGAGCACCAGTTTCAAATTTGCAAGGTGTTCCTCATCGTCATCTCCTGTAATCAGGATATCGTCCAAGTAACATTGAGTGCTTGGAATTCCCTGTAATACCTGCTCCATGGCCCTCTGCCAAATTGCTGGAGCCGAAGCCACTCCAAAAACCAGTCTATTATATCGATACAAGCCTCTGTGCGTGTTGATTGTGAGATACTGGCGCGACTCTTCCTCAACTTCCATCTGTAAGTACGCTTGCGCCAGGTCTATCTTGGTGAAGTGTTTCCCACCAGACAATGAAGCAAAGATATCCTCAATCCGCGGAAGCGGATATTGCACCGTGTGAAGCACCGGATTAACCGTGATCTTGAAGTCTCCACAGATGCGGACCTTCCCCGGTTCCCCTGGCTTGTTACTCGATGAACGTTTCATGACGGGAACAATGGGCGTGGCCCACTCACTCCAGTCCACCTTAGACAGTACTCCTGAACGTTCTAGCCCTTCCAGCTCAGCTTCCACAGCAGGTCGTCTCGCATAAGGTACTGGTCTGGCTTTGAAAAATTTTGGGTTTGCATGTTCTGCAATCTTGATTTTTGCCGTAATTCCTCTCAGTGTTCCCAGTCCCTGTTGGAACACCTCTTTAACCTCATCCAATATTCTGGACAATCGTTCAGGTTTGACATCTTTTTTTCCGGAATCTACCGTTATTGCTTTTAGGGAGTGCCAGTCCATATTTATTTTCCTGATCCACTCCCGTCCCAGAAGTGGTGGACCTCCCTCAGGTAGTACATATAAGTCCATTCCTTGGTGTTCTTTGCCCTTGTGTACCACCTTGACTTTTATCTTTCCGATGGGGTATACTCTTTGCCCCGTGTATGTCTGCAATACTATCTCTGTATCCCGTAGGGGAATATGTGTGAATAACCTTTTGTAATCTTGCTTATTCATGACCGTCAATGCCGATCCGGTGTCCAATTCCATCTTCACTTGGACTCCTGCTATCTGAAGTGTGACCCAGATAGTTTGTAGGTCAGCTTCCTTACTCACATTGTGAATTCTCAGACTACCCAGTTCCTTGCTGTTGGAGTCTGAATCCGAATTCTGTTCATCCGAACTCTTCTCAGCCACCTCATGTACCTTTCTGCACTTTTCCTGTGGTGACTTTTTGTTGCTGGTCTTCTTTCCTGACCGGCATACTTTAGCTATGTGACCAAGCTTGCCACATTTTCTACATTCCTGATTTTTAAACCAGCATTGGTTCTGATCGTGTGTTGTCTTTCCACAACGATAACATTTCGCTGTACCCAAAGCCATTTGATCTACGCTGAATACCGCTGCCTTCAGCTGCATTTCCGCAGTGCCTCTCGCTGCGGCCTCGTGCGATGCTGCAATAGTGACAGCCTTATCAAGTGTAAGATCATTCTCTTCAAGCAGCCGCTTTTGTGTTCCTTCTTTCGACAATCCACACACGAATTTGTCTCTCAGTGCCTCTGTCAGTCTTTCCCCAAACTGACAGTATTTCGCTAGCTTACGCAGTTCAGTTAAATACTCCGCGTTGCTTTCCTCTTTCAGTTGCGTTCTCGCATAAAATTTAAATCGTTCCGCTAACATCAGCGGTGTGAGGTTCAAATGATTTCTCAGGACAGCAACAATATTAGCGAAAGTCTGATCCGCCGGTTTAGCTGGTGATAGAAGATGCTTCAATAGCCCGTATGTCTTCGCACCCATTGAGTTTAGTAAGGTTAGTGCTTTATCTTCATCTGATATTTTATTTGCCTTACAATAAATCTCTATGCGTTCTACATACGTGGCCCAATCTTCAACATCGGGATCGAAATCATTGATGTTACCACGCTTAGGCATCCTCGCAATCTTCTTGAGAAACAAAAAGAATTTTTTTTTTTTTTTTTCAAAATGGCGGTTTCCCGCGCTTGTCTTCTTCCCCCGCCTACGAAAATGGCGGCTTCCCGCGTTTGCCTTTCTCCCCCGCTGGCTGTAATGGCGATTGCCGTATTGCTGCGTTCGCCCTCCCCAGCGGTTCTCAAATCGTGCCTCCCAGCCCCTCTTGCAGTCCGGTCCTTTCCCCCGGCTGCGGCTGAGTTCTCCGCGTTTCTTTTTATTTTATCCCGCGCCTCGCGGCCTCGGTAGCTGCCCGGCCTTTTTCCCCGGTCGCGGTCGAGCTCTCTCTCGACGCTGTTGCGTCTCCCAGCCCGCTTGCAGCCCGGTCTTTTACACCGGCTGCGTTTGCATTCACCGCGGCTCCCGTGCCTTACGCTGCCCCAGTCTCAGCGCCTCTGGCCCCGACTTCTGTCCGGCTCTTTTCCCCGGCCGTGGTCGAGTTCTCCGCCCTTATATCCTCCGTTTTTCACTCCCCTACTTCACAGCCAACGTGGCCGACTTGCTGCTCGTCGCTGATCGGCTTACCCACCACCGTGATAGAAGGGATGATCACTGCCTGTTGCTGATGGAAGGCTTCGTGTCAGAATTCTTCCTTTGCTCTGCAGACCCGAGTCTTTTCTCAGCAGGATGATGAGGGCGGGTGCCTCTTCTCGACGCCCGTTAAACTGCCTTGGATATATCTCTGCCGCAGGGTAAGATCGTCATCGTCGCCACTGTTAAGTCTGTGTGTTCTAGTTATTGTTAATAAGAATCACTGCACACAGGCCACAAGAGTAAATTCAACAGGTCTTTACTAGTCGGAGGTCAGGCTGAACTGCCCAATAAATCATTACACAGCACTTATATACCGGTGTGCGCAGCGTCCCGGTTGCCATGCCGACGGGCCCCAGCGCCGACATTCAGTTGCGGCCGCCTCGCCCGTGGCAGCCGCAACTAAGACTCTGGCAACAGAGTCCAACATGTGTTTGCGCCGGCGCATTAAAGGCCCCGTGGCGGCCGGCCGCTTTCCCGCCGGCCGCCTGCCCGCAGCTCCCTCCCCGGACTTCTCCCCCGCCCCCCCCCCCCGGAACAGATGCAAGCCCGGCACTTGTCCGAGGTGCCGGGCTCATTTTTAAACAGATTTGCGCGGGACGCGGCCGGGTGCAGGCAGCTCCTCCTTAACGGAAGGAGGAGGCCTGCACTTCCCCAGCCTGCCGCACCACATCGGGTGCCGCAGCGCCGGAATTGCAGCGCTAAACGGCAGTTAGCGCCCTTTTCCAGGCGCTAAGACCCTTCAGTAGCGCCGGCAGCCGTTTGGGCGCGGCGCTACTGAATTTTTGGCGCGCGCAGGGGGACTTAGCGCCGGCACTAACTTCCGGCGCTAAAGCCCTGGCTAAGCCAAAACCCAATTTCTAGGCCAAGGAGTTTAAAGGATTCAACTAAAGGTTTTTAATCACTAAGAACATTGCAGGTCTTTACACATCGGGTTCGTCTGATAGAATGACTCATACAGCTCTTGAGACCTTTATATGACAAAAGACGGGGCGTAGCCAATACACACAATAGGAAAAAGGGGGCGGTACACACAATACAAAGCAGGTAAAACACACGGGCTGATGAAGGCATATATTTCATCACATTCACCCCTTCTACAGATTTAGTCTGTCCGGGGGTGTGATAGTCCTTCCTGAACGTCGCAACAGTACCTCGGGTTCCGACCGGGAGTCCGTGTTGCCCTCCTGGGCATACCCATGTGTTGGGGGTGTTGCGGGTACTTCTGGGGGTGGTGAGCCTGGGGATGGTGGAGGTTCTTCTGGGGATGGTGGTGATGGGTTGTCGTCGCTTCCTGCCGAGGCGAGGTCCTTTATGGACACGGTGTCCTCACGCCCGTCGGCGTGCTTGACGTACGCGTACTGTGGGTTTGCGTGGAGTAGGTGTACTGCTTCCACGAGTGGATCCGTTTTGTGGCCCCTCACATGCTTTCGTAATAGGACTGTCCCTGGGGTGGAGAGCCATGAGGGTAGGGACACTCCTGAGGTTGATTTGCAGGGAAAAACAAACATCTTCTCGTGAGGAGTGGCGTTAGTAGCAGTACACAGTAGCGACCTTATCGAGTGGAGTACGTCTGGGAGGACCTCTTGCCAGCGGGAGGTGGGGAGGCCTTTAGACCTTAGTGCTAAGGTGACCGCCTTCCACACTGTCGCGTTCTCCCTCTCCACTTGCCCATTACCCCGGGGGTTATAACTAGTGGTCCGACTCGTGGTTATCCCCTTCGACAGCAGGTATTGGCGCAGTTCGTCGCTCATGAACGACGCCCCCCTGTCAGTGTGGATGTAGTTAGGCATGCCGAACGTGCAAAACAGGTTGCCGAGGCACTTGATGACCGTGGCACTGGTCATGTCTGGGCAGGGGTAGGTGAATGGGAAGCGGGAGTACTCGTCCACAATGTTGAGAAAGTACACATTGCGGTCGGTGGAGGGGAGTGGTCCCTTGAAATCTAAGCTCAGGCGCTCGAATGGCCGTGTAGCTTTGATCAGGTGGGCTCGGTCAGGCCTGAAAAAACAGGGCTTGCATTCCGCACAGGTGCGGCAGTCCCTGGTCATAGACCGGACCTCCTCGATGGAATAGGGCAGGTTACGGGATTTTATAAAGTGGAATAGCCGGGTGATCCCCGGGTGGCAGAGGCCATTGTGGAGGCCCTGTAGCCTGTCCCCCTGAATGGTGGCACACATCCCTCGTGATAGGGCGTCGGGGGAATCGTTGAGGGCCCCCGGCCTATATATTATGTCGTACTCAAACGTGGAGAGTTCGATCCGCCACCTGAGAATTTTGTCGTTCTTGATCTTCCCCCTCTGTTTGTTGTTAAACATGAAGGCTACCGACCGCTGGTCGGTAAGCAGGGTGAAGCGTTTGCCGGCTAGGTAGTGCCTCCAGTGCCGCACTGCCTCCACTATGGCCTGGGCCTCCTTCTCTACCGAGGAGTGCCTGATCTCGGACCCTTGGAGGGTTCTTGAGAAAAAGGCTACGGGCCGCCCATCCTGGTTGAGGGTGGCTGCTAAAGCGAAGTCGGACGCATCGCTTTCGACCTGGAAAGGGATGTTTTCGTCCACTGCCCGCAGCGCGGCCTTCTCAATGTCGTGTTTAATGCTGTTGAAGGCGGCGTGGGCCTCGGCCGTGAGCGGGAAGGACGTTGATTTCAGGAGGGGACGGGCCTTGTCGGACTAATTGGGGACCCATTGGGCGTAATAGGAGAAGAACCCCAGGCACCTTTTCAGGGCCTTGGGAGTGTTTGGTAGGGGTAGCTCCCGTAGGGGGCGCAATCGGTCGGGATCCGGACCGATTTCCCCGTTTTCCACCACGCAGCCCAGGATACAGAGGCGCGTGGTGCTAAAGACACACTTATCCTCGTTGTAGGTGAGATTGAGTCTGAGGGCGGTTTTCAGAAATCTCGCGAGGTTCGAGTCGTGGTCTTTCTGGTCGTGGCCGCAGATGGTGACATTGTCTAGGTATGGGTAGGTGGCTGTTAACTGGTTCTCATCGACCATGCGGTCCATCTCCCGCTGGAAGACCGAGACCCCATTCGTTACCCCAAAGGGGACTCTGAGGAAGTGGTAGAGGCGTCCATTCGCCTCGAAGGCGGTGTATGGACGGTCCTCCGGCCTAATGGGGAGCTGGTGGTATGCCGATTTTAGGTCGATGGTGGAAAACACCCGGTATTGCGCGATTTGGTTAACCATATCCGCTATGCGGGGCAGAGGGTAGGCGTCTAGCTGGGTGTATAGATTAACCGTCTGGCTATAATCTATCACCATCCGCTTCTTTTCGCTACCCTTAACCACTACTACCTGGGCGCGCCACGGGCTGGTACTGCATTCAATCATACCCTCCCGCTTGAGTCTTTCTACTTCCGACGCAATGAACCGTCTGTCCCAGCTGTACCGCCTACTCTTGGTCGCTATGGGTCGACAGTTGGGTGCGAGGTTGGCGAACAGAGAGGGCGGCTTGACCTTCAGGGTAGCCAGACCGCACACTGTGAGGGGCGGCTGGGACCCACCGTAGGTAAGCGTGATACTTTGGTGGTGGCACTGGAAGTCCAGACCCATGGTCACGCTCACACAGAGATCTGGCATTATCAATAGTTTAAAATCTCTGTAATCAGTGCCTTTTACCGACAACATAACCGCGCAGAAACCTGTAATTTTTGAGGTATGAGTCTTATCAGCCATGGCGATTTTGCCCTGTGTGGGGACTATCGTTAGTGAAAGTCGTTTTACCAGGCTAGGATGAATAAAGCTTTCGGTGCTCCCGCAGTCAATCAAGCATTTAACCTTGTTCCCGTTTACCTCTATGTCCATCATCGATTTAGACAACGGATGCGGCCTGGATTGATCCACTGTGATCGAGGCCACCAGTGGGTCCTGGAGGTCCGTGTAGTCGGGGCAAGATGGTGGATTCCATGAGGGTGGACAAGATGGCGTCCAAGATGGCCGCTCCCACGGCGCGCACGCGGCGGTGGTGGAGTTGGAGGCGGGGTTCCCTCTGCAGACTTTGCTGAAATGTCCTTTCTTCCCGCATTTAAAACAGGTGGTGCCCTTCGCTGGGCACAGATGCCTGGAGTGTTTGTCCTGGCCGCAGAAGTAGCATTTCGGGCCCCGATGCATCGCGGCAGTAGTGGGGCTCCTGGGTGGGGGCTGGGGCTCCGATGCTGCTGGGCTGGCCTGAGACCTGGGAGGTGAAGATGGCTTCCAAGATGGCGGCCCCCACGGCGCGCACAAGGTGGAGTGGGCCGTGTGGCCTGAGGAACAGGATTCAGAGTTCCTCGGGGCCATATCCAGCGATCGCGCTATACCCATAGCCTGTTTTAAGTCCAGTCCCTCCTTTTCAAACAGTTTCTGCCGAATGTAATTTGAACTGAGGCCCGCAATAAAGGAGTCTCGGATCAGCTCCTCCGTGTACACGATGGCAGACACGGCCTTACAGTTACAGTCTCTGCCCAGTACTTTTAGGCTTAGCATAAAGTCCTCTAGTGACTCACCATGCCGCTGCGTGCGAGTAGTCAGAAGATGCCTGGCGTACACCTCGTTTATTGGCCGCACGTAGTGGGCCTTCAGAATGGTGCAGGCATCCCCGTAGCTGATGGCATCTTGGATGAGAGGGGAGACCCGATGGCTCACCCAGTTTCGCAGGATTCCCAGTTTCACGCCTCCGGTGGCGGTTGCGGCTGCTATGGCGGTGGATGAGTTTGCAATGAAAAATTCGAAGCATTGGAACCAGTGTCCGAACTGTGTGGCTGCGTCTGAGGCATGGGGGTCCAGATCCAAGCGCTCTGGTTTCAGGAGTCGATCCATCTTGGTGTTTTAGTGATTAAAATTGATGTGCCATCGATAACTCAAAGACAAGGGCCTAGAAATTGGGTTTTGGCGCAGCGACGGCTTTAGCGCCGGAAGTTAGTGCCGGAGCTAAGTCGCGCTGGGCGGGCCAAAAATGCATTACTTCTGCGCCCAAACGGCTGCCGGCGCTGCTGAAAGCTGTTAGCGCCTGAAAACTGGCGCTATGCGCTGAATTTCGGCGCTATTCCGGCGCTGCGGCGCCCGCTGCGGTGCGGCAGGTTCGGGAAGTGCAGGCCTCCTCCTTCCCTTAAGGAGGAGCTGCCTGCACCCGGCCGCGGCCCGCGATAATCTTTTTAAAAATGAGCCCGGCACCTCGGACAAGTGCCGGGCTTGCTTCTGTTCCGGGGGGGGGGGGGGGGAAGTCCGGGGAGGGAGCTGCGGCCAGGCGGGCGGCGGGAAAGCGGCCGGCCGCCGCGGGGCCTTTAATGCGCCGGCGCAACGTTCTGTAAGGCACCTCTGCCAGAACGTTGCTTGCGGCTGCCACGGGCGAGGCGGCCGCAACTCAATTTCCGAGTTCGGGCGGGTTACCATGGCAACCGGGACGCTGCGCACACCGATGACGTCATCGGTGCCGGCGCAGCGCTACCGGCCTAACGCCGATTTAGGGCCCCTGTCAATTTCAAAACTGGCCATAACTTCGCCGCTAGGCCCTCTAGCGCCTCAAAAGCGGCGCTAAGGCCAGTGAATTTCTAGGCCAAGGAGTTTAAAGGATTCAACTAAAGGCTTTTAATCACTAAGAACATTGCAGGTCTTTACACATCGGGTTCGTCTGATAGAATGACTCATACAGCTCTTGAGACCTTTATATGACAAAAGACAGGGGCGGAGCCAATACACACAATAGGAAAAAGGGGGCGGTTCACACAATACAAAGCAGGTAAAACACATTGGCTGATGAAGGCATATATTTCATCACAAGTTCCACGGGCGCTGGAAGCCCTCCAGCATCCAGCCCAAGGGACCATTGTCCATGTTTCAGCCTTGACAATGAGTAGTGGCAAGCTATGCATTTGAATCTGGAGAGCATCAAGACCCAACCTCATCCTACTCCCACAGGAGGTCCACACACATGGACTTTCCAATAGGGGGAGGGGAGGAGTCACCAAACACCAAGCTGGAGCAACCATCTGACTGATTTCTCCCCTCTGTAAATAGGAACATAAGAAATAGGAGCAGGAGTCGGCCATCCAGGCCCTTCGAGCCTGCTCCGCCATTCAATAAGATCAGGACTGATCTTCTACCTCATCTCCCACCCGATCCCCATATCCCTCGATTCCCCTAGAGTCCAAAAATCCAACGATCTCTGTCTTGAATATACTCAACGACTGAGCCTCCACAGCCCTCTGGGGCAGAGAATTCCAAAGATTCACCACCCTCTGAGTGAAGAAATTCCTCCTCATCTCAGTCCTAAATGGCCGACCCCTTATTCTGAGACTGTGACCCCTGGTTCTAGACTCTCCAGCCAGTTAATGCAGTTACATAATATAATTTATGAGGACAGGTTGCATAAACTTGGTTTGCATTCCCTCGAGTATAGAAGATTAAGGAGTGATCTAATCGAGGTGTTTAAAATGATAAAGGGATTCGATTGGGTGGACAGAGAGAAACTATTTCCTCTGGTGGGGCGGGGGGGGGGAGTCCAGAACAAGGGAGCATAACCTTAACATTAGAGCCAGGCCGTTTAGGAGTGAAATCAGGAAGCAAATCTTTACGCAACGGGTGGTGGAAATCTGGAACTCCCTACCCCCGCAAAAGGCTGTGGACGCTGGGGGTCAATTGAAACTTTAAAGACTGAGATCGATAGGTTTTTGTTGGGAAAGGGTATCGAGGGATTATGGAGCCAAGGGGAGAGGGGGGGGCGGGGAATGGAGTTGAGGAACAGATCAGCCACGATTTAATTGAATGGCGGAGCAGGTCCCAGCAACTGAACGGCCAACCTCCTGTTCTTAATATCTTCAACTGACGAGGCCGTGACCAGTGAACTCACCTCGACCACTTCGCCGGATATCACGGCGAGTTCGCTGCTGTTTCGGGCCACAAAGTCGTAACTGCATCTCATGTATTTCACCGCCACCTCGTGATTCCTGAAGGGGGGAAAGATTGACTCTTTTTAATCCCGGGAACGTGGAACAACTGTACAACATGACAAGAGGCCACCGTGTAGCCCGATTCATGAGTGAGGGGCGGGGGGCGTTGCTCCACCGGGTACGAGGCTCCACTTGAAATTTTCTCTTTCAATTGTTGACTTGACATGTTGGTGTGCAACCTTTAGAAATTTGTGACAATTGAATGTTCCCCTTTATAAATGACAATCTTATCATTAGAGTGTACTTGGAGACAGGAGCCTCTCAGTCCTCTTGAAGAGAGTTGAGTACTGATGACTTAGGGCGCGATCGGGCCCGCCCTGGGGAGGCGGGTTTGGGGGCGGGACTGCCGGGAAAATGGCAGAATCTGGGGGCGGGTGCCCATCCCGCTCCAACCCGCCTCCGTGCCATCTTGCCAGGAGGCGGGTAGCCGACCCGCACCGGGTCCCGTCTCCTTGGAGGCGGGAAAAGGATTACAGCCACTTAACTGTTTGTTAACAGGTAGTTAACAGGCAGATAAGAGGATTATCCCCATTTTACCCACACAAGTGTGGGCTTCCCGAAGGCTGCGAACCCCGCCAGGGCCACCGAGGCGAGTGGTGGGTCTGCGGGGGTCGGAGGGCTGCAGAAGTGCGCTGTGAAGGTAAGTGATGGGTGCAAGTGTGGAGAGGTGAGAATGTGAGGTAAGTGGAAAGTGTGAGAAAAAGTTTACTTACCTTTGTTTCTTCCTGCAGGCTTCAGTCGGTGGGGATGCGGAGAGTCTCGCACCTCCGCGGTAGAGATGCCAGATGGCCGCTGCATTCTCCAATGCAGCAACCATCTAATCTCTGCTAAAGAAAGAGGTTTGATGAGCTCTTGAATTCAAGAACTCATCAAACTACAGAGAATGTCAGTGTTTGACAGCTTCACAGAGATGTCAAAACGATGACAATTCATCTGCCAAAAATTTTTGACAGATGAAACGTCATACGCTGACGTTCTCTGTAACCGGTTTCCCCTTAATTGGCCTGCTATGCCCGCTGGACGGGCTCAGCAAGGTCAATCAAGGGAAAATAGCGTGGGTTGGGCACAAGTCGATGGAGACGGGACTGAAACCCGACAAGTGGGAGTCCCGCCTCCAAAAGCTCCCCATTGGCAAAACCCAGCCCTTAACTTGAGTACTTTTGAGATAAGGGTCCCTTGGTTTCCTGGCTATTTTATTAAGCTGAAATGGCACTTACCCATTGGTTTGAGGAATGGGGATAGTCTGCGGACCTGATTGCTGAAACACAGGAGACAAGAGAGTTAGAAACAGATAAACACACTCAATAAATGTCAGGACTGAGCAGAACTGGAAGCTATGAGGTAAAACGCATATGTATTATAAAAGATTGGATAGGCTGGGGTTGTTTTCTGTGGAACAGAGGAGGCTGAGGGGAGATTTAATTGAGGTGTATAAAATTATGAGGGGCCTAGATAGAGTGGATAGGAAGGACCGATTTCCCTTCGGAGAGAGGTCAATAACCAGGGGGCATAGATTTAAAGTAATTGGTCGAAGGATTAGAGGGGAGTTGAGGAGAACTTTTTTCGGGTGGTGGGGGTCTGGAGCTCACTGCCTGAAAGGGTGGGAGAGGCAGAAACCCTCATCACATTTAAAAAGTACTTGGATAAGCACTTGAAGTGCCAGAACCTACAGGGCCACGGACCAAGAGCGGGAAAGTGGGAAATGGCAACAGAAAATGCTGGAAACACTCAGCAGTTCAGGGCAGCATCCGTGGAGAGAGAAACAGAGTTAACGTTTCAGGTCTGGGACCCTTCGTCAGAACTGGAAAAAGCTGGAGATGTAAAGTGGGATTAGGCTGGGGCAGCTCCTTTTCGGCCGGCACAGGCAGGATGGGCCGAATGGCCTCCTTCTGTACCATAAATTTCTATTATTCTATAATTAGCAAATGAAAGATGCTTTGCCCAAAGTCATGTATTTAATCTTTGAACTCTGGACTGTTCATAGTTTCTGATAATCAAATTACTCTTAAATTCTGTGCTTTGTTAATAGAGAAATCAAGGTGAAGTCTCAAAATTTATAGTACTGTACAAGGGTGTCAGTAGGTTAGAAAAGAGTAAACGGAAACATGAGGTAAATCAGGACGCAGTGATCAGGTGATGCCAGTTTGGGTATTGAAGGTCTGAAGATTGTAAGAGTGAGATAGGCAGGTGGGAGAAGGAGACAGACTTAAAAGGGTCTCGCAATCACCTCAGTACGCTCTTGATATCCAGTGTCTGTGAGGCAGGTGTGGTCCAAAGAATTACATAGAACTTACAACACAGAAACAGGCCATTCGGCCCAACCAGTCCATGCCGGCGTTTATGCTCCACTCGAGCCTCCTCCCGTCTTTCCTCATCTAACTCTATCAGTATAACCCTCTATTCCCTTCTCCCTCATATGCTTGTCCAGCCTCCCCTTAAATCCATCTATACTATTCGCCTCAACCACTCCCTGTGGTAGCGAGTTCCACATTCTCACCACTCTCTGGGTAAAGAAGTTTCTCCTGAATTCCCTATTGGAATTCTTGGTGACTATCTTATGTTGATGGCCTCTAGTTATGCTCTTCCCCACAAGTGGAAACATTCTCTCTGTATCCACTCTATCAAAACCTTTCATAATTTTAAAGACCTCTATTAGGTCACCCCTCAGCCTTCTCTTTTCAAGAGAAAAGAGACCCAGCCTGTTCATCCTTTCCTGATATGTAAACCCTCGCATTTCTGGTATCATCCTTGTAAATCTTCTCTGCACCCTCTCCAGTGCCTCTATATCCTTTTTATAATATGGCGACCAGAACTGTACGCAGTACTCCAAGTGTGGTTCAACCAAGGTTCGATACAGGTTTAGCATAACTTCCCTACTTTTCGATTCTATCCCTCTAGAAATAAACCCTAGTGCTTGGTTTGCTTTTTTATGGCCTTGTTAACCTGTGTCGCAACTTTTAGTGATTTGTGTATTTGTACTCCGAGATCCCTTTGTTCCTCTACCCCACCTAGACTCGCACCCTCCAAGTAATAAGTCTTTTTATTATTCGTTCATGGGATGTGGGCGTCGCTGGCAAGGCCGGCATTTATTGCCCATCCCTAGTCGCCCCTTGAGAAGGTGGTGGTGAGTCGCCTTCTTGAGCCGCTGCAGTCCGTGTGGTGAAGGTGCTCCCACAGTGCTGTTAGGGAGGGAGTTCCAGGATTTTGACCCAGTGATGATGAAGGATCGGCGATATATTCCCAAGTCAGGATGGTGTGTGACTTGGAGGGGAACCTGGAGGTGGTGGTGTTCCCATGCGCCTGCTGCCCTTGTCCTTCTAGGTGGAAGAGGTCGCGGGTTTGGGAGGTGCTGCCGAAGAAGCCTTGGTGAGTTGCTGCAGTGCATCTTGTAGATGGTACACACGGTGCGCCGGTGACCTCCTTATTCTTCCGACCAAAGTGTAATACCTCCCATTTATCTGTGTTGAATTATGGAAGATTGAAGGTACGTTTACACCGCACGAGGCCTTTCAAACAGAGTGCCGCCTATCCACAGGGCAGAAGGTGCCACGTGGCCTCTGTTCACCAGATGCATTTGGGCAGCATCACCCCTTAGAACTTCTCTTTAAATCTCAGTTATTCTGACGGGAGTCGGGCCCCAAAATTATCCATCTCTGCAGCCGTCAGGTCCGAAGAAAGCTCATTTGTCTGTGCAATAACTCTTTCAGTTGATTATTAAAAATGAATAATTGAATATGATACGCTTGCTCTTAGTTGTGGGGGAGGGGAAAATGCTATATATATTTTATTTGCCCCCCGCACCTCCCAATATAAAATGCAATTGGAGCTCCAGCAGTTTATCAGTTTGAGCTACACTACCACTAAACTCCTGCTGGTGGCAGTGTTGGGCTTCACGAACAACCACAGGTTTCTCGGTGTCGCCGCCTGTAGGTAACAATGGAACTGCAGCCCTCGTTCCAAAACAAAGTGCATCCATTTTGGGGGGGGGGAAATTAGACTTGTATTTATACCGGGCCTTATCGTGTCTCTCACCTCCTGACTCCCCAAAGTCTTTTCACTATCTACAAGGCACAAGTCAGGAGTGTGATGGAATACTCTCCACTTGCCTGGATGAGTGCAGCTCCAACAACACTCAAGAAGCTCGACACCATCCAGGACAAAGCAGCCCGCTTGATTGGCACCCCATCCACCACCTTAAACATTCACTCCCTCCACCACCGGCGCACCGTGGCTGCAGTGTGTACCATCTACAAGATGCACTGCAGCAACTCGCCAAGGCTCCTTCGGCAGCACCTCCCAAACCCGCGACCTCTTCCACCTAGAAGGACAAGGGCAGCAGGCGCATGGGAACACCACCACCTCCAAGTTCTCCTCTAAGTCACACACCATCCTGACTTGGAAATATATCGGCCGATCCTTCATCGTTGCTGGGTCAAAATCCTGGAACTCCCTCCCTAACAGCACTGTGGGAGCACCTTCACCACACGGACTGCAGCGGTTCAAGAAGGCGGCTCACCACCACCTTCTCAAGGGGCAATTAGGGATGGGCACTAAATGCTGGCCTTGCCAGCGACGTCCACATCCCAGGAACGAGTAAAAGAAGAAACATCTCAAAGGGTTTTATACACAATGAATCATTCCGTAAAGCAGTCACTGTTATTCTGCAGGCATATCAGTGTTGAATTAGAAATTGCATTTATATTGTACCTTTGACGACCTAAGGACATCCCAAAGTAATTTGAAGGGTAGTCACAGTGGGGAAATGTGGCTCACAGCAAGATCCCGCAAACAGCAATCAAATAAATGACCAGGTGATCTGTTGGGACTCCAGGAGAACTCCCCCTGCTCTTCTTCGAAATAGTGGCCATGGGATGTTTTACGTCCACCTGAGAGAGCAGACGGGGGCCTCGGTTTAACGTCTCATCCGAAAGACGGCACCTCCGACGGTGCAGCACTCCCTCAGCACTGCACTGGAGTGTCAGCCTAGATTTATGTGCTCAAGACTCTAGCGAGGGATTTTATACCCACAGCAAGGTCAGAGTGCGACCCACTGAGCCAGGGCTATTTTTCAACAGTCACTTGAAAGAAGTTCCCGGGCTGTTTCGTTTAGTACGAAGTTTGTAAGAGAGAGAGCAGCATTGTGGATTTCAGATGGCTGCACAGTAACCAGCACATGTGTCAGCTGGGTCTCAGTGGGGAGCACCCTTGCCTCTGAGTCAGAAGGTCGTGGGTTCAAACATGCCGGTGCAGCAAGCAGTTAGGAAAGTAAATTGGTATGTTGGCCTTCATTACAAGAGGATTTGAGTACAGGAGCAAGGATGTCTTACTACAGTTATACAGGGCCTTGGTGAGACCACACCTGGAGTACTGTGTGCAGTTTTGGTCTCCTTACCTAGGAAAAGATATACTTGCCATAGAGGGAGTGCAGCGAAGGTACACCAGACTGATTCCTGGGATGGCAGGACTGTTGTATGAGGAGAGATTGGGTCTACTCGGCCTGTATTCACTAGAGTTTAGAAGAATGAGAGGGGATCTCATTGAAAAGTATAACATTCTAACAGGGCTAGACAGACTGGATGCAGGGAGGATGTTTCCCCTGGCTGGGGGGGTCTAGAACGAGGGGTCACAGTCTCAGGATACAGGGTAGGACATTTAGGACTGAGATGAGGAGAAATTTCTTCACTCAGAGGGTGGTGAACCTGCGGAATTCTCTACCACAGAAGGCTGTGGAGGCCAAGTCACTGAATATATTTAAGAAGGAGATAGATAGATTTCTCGACACAAAAGGCATGAAGAGGTACGGGGAGAGAGCGGGAATGTGGTATTGAGATGGAGGATCAGCCGTGATCATATTGAATGGCGGAGCAGGCTCGAGGGGCCGAATGCCCGACTCCTGCTCCTATTTTTCTATGTTTCTATGATTCTAAGTCCCCACTCCAGAGACTTGAGCACAAAATCTAGACCGACACTCCAGTGCAGTGCTGAGGGAGTGCTGCACTGTCGGAGGTGCTACCTTTCCGAGGGGACTTTAAACCAAGTCTTGTCTTGCTCTCTCAGGTGAATGTAAAAGATCCCGCAGCCACTATTTCGAAGAAGAGCGGGGGGAGTTCTCCCCGGTGTCCTGTGGCCAATATTTATCCCTCAATCAGCATCACTAAAAACAGATGATCTGGGTCATTATCACATTGCTGTTTGTGGGAGCTTGCTGTGCGCAAATTGGCTGCCGCGTTTCCCACATTACAACAGTGACTACACTTCAAAAAGTACTTCATTGGCTGTAAAGCGCTTTGGGACACCCTGAGGTGATGAAAGGCGCTACAGAAATGCAAGCCTTTCTTCTTTCTTTTACTAACTCTGAAATATTTTATTGATTACAGGCCAGTTGTAAATCACAATTACATAGACCGCGCTAATGCGGCAGCGATTATGTCAACAACAAGCACTCGCACAAAGCAGTGTGCTGAATGTCCAGTTAATCAGGTTTGTTTGGTGGTGTTATTTGAGGGAAGAGTGTTGGCCAGGATTCAGGGAGAGACTCCCTGCTATTCCTCAAACTCTGCCATGTGGTCACTAACGTACACCTGGGTGGACGACCAAGACAACTCCCATTTATACCACACCTTTGATGTAGAAAAACATCCCGAGGCACTTTGCAGAGGCCCGATCAAAACAGAGTCAACGCTGAGCCAAAGAAGGAGAGGTTAGGAAGGAGCGGGGCGGGGCGGTGGCGGGGGCGGGGGGAGGGGCGGTGATCCAAAAGCTTGGTCAAAGAGCTGGGTTTTTAAGGAGCACCTTAAAAGGGGGAGAGCGAGTCAGATCCCAAACGTGGCATGGCCCCTCTCCGACAATGCACCTCCCTCACCACTGCCAGCCTAGATTGCTTGCCCAAGTCCCAGAGCCTGGGGCAGTAAACTCACAACTCTCTGATGCGGAGGTGACGATGCGAATAAGTAAAGAAAGAACTTGCATTTCTATATTCGCTAAAGTTTAGAAGAATGAGAGGGGATGTCATTGAAACTTATAAAATTCTAACAGGACTAGACAGAGGAGGGTTGTTCCACGATGGCGGGGGAGTCCAGAACCAGGGGTCACAGTCTAAGGATAAGGGGTAAAAGCCATTTAGGGCTGAGATGAGGAGGAATTTCTTCACCCAGAGAGTGGTGAACCTGTGGAATTCTCTACCACAGAAGGCAGTTGAGGCCAATTCATTAAATATATTCAAGAGGGAGTTAGATATATTTCTTAAGGCTAAAGGGATCAAGGGATATGGGGAGAAGGCAGGGACAGGGTACTGAATTTGGATGATCAACCATGATCTCATTAAATGGCGGAGCAGGCTCAAGGGGCCGAATGGCCTACTCCTGCTCCTATAGTGCCATTCACCACCTCAGGACGTCCCAAAGCACTTTACAGTCAATGAAGTACTTTTTCAAGTGTAGTCACTGTTGTAATGTAGGAAACACGGCAGCCAATTTGTGCACAGCAAGCTCCCACAAACAGCAATGTGATAATGGCACAGATAATCTGTTTTTTAGTGATGTTGATTGAGGGATAAACATTGGCCCCAGGACACCGGGGAGAACTCCCCCTGCTCTTCTTCGAAATAGTGCCATGGGATCTTTTACATCCACCTGAGAGAGCTGACGGGGCTTCGGTTTAACGTCTCATCTGAAAGACAGCTCCTCCGACAGCGCTCCCAGAGTATTCTAGAGTCATAGAGCTATTGGGGTGTCAGTCTGGATTTATTGACTGGAGTGGGACTTGAACCCACAACCTTCAGTGAGTTTAAAGACAAGGGTGCTGCCCACTGAGCCAACCTGACACACAGGTGCTCGCCAGATTCTTTTCTATCCAGACCCAGTGCCAGGTTAAGGTGTTGCAGGAGCATTAGAATGCAATGTTGACAGCCCCATATGTGTGACATATGTGCTCAAAAATGGTTTTTGATTGTCTAGCTGTGGACGTCGACAGCAAAACTATCGATACTGACTTTTTCTTTTAATGACTCTTGATATGAGATGGATTGATGTTTTGACATTAATTTTTTTGTTGTTTTTTTTGGTCAGATTTCAACATAAAAGTTGCTAGAACCCCGTCTGTCTTTTAGTGCATTGTTTGCGGTCGTTTAAAGGGCGAGCACTGTTTAAAATGTTTTTGTTCCAAGGCTATGCTTACAGATTGGGAAGATCCCAGGTTTGGACCTTACTCTGTTGAGAGCTAAGAGATGGTAGCAGTCTGGTGCTACAGATGGCCTCCGGGCCCCTGGGTTTCTTCTGTTAAGGATGCGTGTGTACAGGATTTCACCAATCTATGGTGCCTGTCACTGTTTACTAGCCTGGTAACATTCAGTGCCTAGGTTGCATAGGAAGAATAACTGAGTTATATCTATCAGGAAAGGATGAACAGGCTGGGTCTCTTTTCTCTTGAAAAGAGAAGGCTGAGGGGTGACCTGATAGAGGTCTTTAAAATTATGAAAGGTTTTGATCGAGTGGATACAGAGAGAATGTTTCCACTTGTGGGGAAGAACAAAACTAGAGGCCATCAATATAAGATAGTCACCAAGAAATCCAATAGGGAATTCAGGAGAAACTTCTTTACCCAGAGAGTGGTGAGAATGTGGAACTCGCTACCACAGGGAGTGGTTGAGGCGAATAGTATCGACGCATTTAAGGGGAGGCTAGACAAGCACATGAGGGAGAAGGGAATAGAGGGTTATGCTGATAGAGTTAGATGAGGAAAGACGGGAGGAGGCTCGAGTGGAGCATAAACGCCGGCATGGACTGGTTGGGCCGAATGGCCTGTTTCTGTGCCGTATATTCAATGTTATTCAACGTTGCCTGTCTGCTGGCAATACTAACACATAACAACAACAACCACTTGCAGTTATACAGCGCCTTTAACATAGTAAAACATCCCAAGGCGCTTCACAGGAGCGTAAATCAGTCAAAATTTGACACCGAGCCGCATAAAGAGATATTAGGACAGGTGACCAAAAGCTTTGGTCAAAGAGATTGGTTTTAAGGAGCATCTTAAAGGAGGAGAGAGAGGCGGAGAGGTTTAGGAAGGGAATTCCAGAGCTCAGGGCCCAGGCAGCTGAAGGCACGGACACCAATGGTGGGACAATGAAAGCCTTCGCTGGGCCGCGGTTGCCAAGGACGACGTATATTCTACTCTTCTTAACCGACCAATCAGGATGACACTGTGTCGCCCCAGCTTCAGCAACCCAAATCAAAAATAACTGAACGAAAGGGCCCTCTTTTCAAAAGGGGCACAAACAACAAATACCCAAAGTAAGGTAGCTCAATGAATTAAATTCCAATATTTACACCGTCTACTATACACTCCAGTCCATGTGGTGCCCACCGGCCGCAGTAGGCCTCAGACGTACCGACGGACATCGGGCGCTCCCTCTCTGGGGGAGGGGGGACACACGGGTGCGGACAAGGCGGCGGAGGAGAGGCGGGCAGAGCGACCAATCGCGCCCCCCACCTCGGGGCGGTGTCCAACATGGTCCACCTCGGCCAGGCCCGGGAGCAGACTGACGAGGACGCCTCCGACTTGCCCGCTCCCCCTCCCAACTCCTCCACCGCAACTCCCCCCACAACTCCTCCCCCCAACTCCTCCCCCCCGCAACTCCTCACCCCCGCAACTCCTCACCCCCGCAACTCCCCCTCCCCCCAACTCTCCCCAATTCCCCCTCCCCCGCAACTCCCCCCGCAACTCCCCCCCCCAACTCCTCCTCCCCCGCACAACCCCCTCCCCCCCCCCCGCACACAGATCAGGCGACGTGCGTTCTAATGCCGAGCAGCCACTTGGTTACCGGGCGCGTCCCCCCATCCCTTCCGCACCTGCATCCGGAGTAACTCGTGCTTGTGTTGCAGTTCCACCGGATCCTCCCACGGCGCCCCGTTGGGGTCCAGAATGTCCGGCTGCCACCCCGACATGAATTGTATATTGTAGGGCGCCCCCCAATATTCGGCCGGCCATTCCAACCTGCGGAGAAGCAATAAAAAGGTCCAATCAGTTTGGGGTGACCCCCCACCATCAGGAATACAGTGCGACTCCGAGAATAGCGCCGCGGGCAAGAGGTGGTACGGGGCTATGACCAGGCCAGGAAGGTGCAGAATCCCCTGTGTTCTCTACTCAATTACCTCACGTCAACCAAGGCAGCAGTTGGGAGGCTGCATTGTGCTTGACTCCCACCGCACACCCCCCCTCCCCCACCCGCCATTGTGTTATTGGGAGAAGATGGTGGGGACGAAGAGGATATCAGCCCGGCTCCCTGCTCCCGATCGCACTCCACTGACCCCTGCGAGAAAGGTGAGTTGTACGGGCATCGATTGAAGACCGAGCTCGCAACACACGATCAGCTGAGGCTCACCACCCCACTGATATACCTATCAATTCGTCCAATGAAAAGCGACGAGTTAGGAAAGTAACCATAGGTTTTTATTGACTAAATAACAGAGCCCACCCTCATGGGTGATCGGATCCAACAAGGAGGAATACCAGCCAGTCGACTACCTTTATACCTGGGCAGGTAGGTGGAGCCATGGGCGGAGTCAGTGATGGTCAGCCCAGGTATAACAGTGTGACAAGAGGCGACCTCGTATAGTGATACAACCGTGAGAACAGTGATAACAATATAACAGTGATAACTATAGTGTAACGATAGTGAACGATAAAAGTGGTTTACCACACCCACCCACCCGCAAGATTGGCCAATTGGTTGGCAGACCTGGTGACCTTTGACACTGCATCGGAGCAGGAGTCGTCACCTTCAAGTGAGGGAGGAGGGGCAGAGATTGGAGGGGGAAAAAAATACACATACCCTGTGAGCTCAGTCCAGTGAACCTCCCCCCCGGGCAATCATAGAAACATAGAAGATAGGAGCAGGCCATTCGGCCCCTCGAGCCTGCTCCGCCATTCAATGAGATCATGGCTGATCATCCAAATCCAGTACCCTGTCCCTGCTTTCTCCCCATACCCCTTGATCCCTTTAGCCTTAAGAAATATATCTAACTCCTTCTTGAATATATTTAATGAATTGGCCTCAACTGCCTTCTGTGGTAGAGAATTCCACAGGTTCACCACTCTCTGGGTGAAGAAATTCCTCCTCATCTCTGTCCTAAATGGCCTACCCCTTATCTTTAGACTGTGACCCCTGGTTCTGGATACCCCCGCCATCGGGAACATCCTTCCTGCATCTAGACTGTCTAGTCCACTCCGCTCTTGGAGTCTCCCCAAACCATTAACCTGCAAAAGCAAGGTGAATGTCCGCAGGAAGGATTCGCATCAAGGGCTCCTGCCCGGAGGTAATGGAGAGGGATCTGAAGGGAAGGCCACAGTCGGTGCTCGGCCCAGGTTGATGGGCGGAAGGAATGGCCGCAATGCTCAGTACAGAATCACACAGCACAGAAGGAGGCCATTTGGCCCATCGTGCCTGTGCCGGCTCTTTGAAAGAGCTCTCCAATTAATCCCACTCCCCACCCCTCCCGCTCTTTCCCCACAGCCCAGTAAATTTTTCCTTTATCCAATTCCCTTTTGAGAGTTACTATTGAATCTGCTTCCACCGCCCTTTCAGGCAGCGCGTTCCAGATCACAACAACTCACTGCGTAAAGAAAATCCTCCTCCTGTCCCCCGCACCCCTCCAACCCTGGTTCTTTTGCCAGTTATCTTAAACCTGTGTCCTCTGGTTACTGACCCCGCTGCCCGTGGAAACACTATCTCCCTATTTACTCGCTCCAAACCCCTCATCATTTTGAACACCTCTATTAAATCTCCCTTTAACCTTCTCCGCTCTAAGGAGATTCGCTAAGAACGTCGAGAGAGGTTTTTCCGCTTGTGTGGGGATCCTTGCTTGCTGAGAGCACAGACTAGAAATTCAGGGGCCGGTGGGGGGGGTGGGGGGGTGGTGGTGGGTGGTCAACTGGCCATGCTTTTCCGCTTGGCGTGTTCTCGGAGGACGAGCCTCCCCCACCAGGAACACAAAACCAGATGACCCCATTTACATAGAATTTACAGCACAGAAACAGGCCTTTCGGCCCAACGTCGGTGACATGAATCAGTCATTCATGAAAGAAAGACTTATGAAATAATACTGAGCGGCCTGCTGGTGGCACTGTCCAGGGAGAGTATAAATACTCAGGCACGGGCCCAGCTTGCGCAGGACATTCTTAACAGGAACTAGTGAAGGACACAACTAGACCTCCATGTTGTAAAACAGTTGATTAAAGCTTTGTTTAACGTTTAGACCAAGTGCCTAGTAGTTTTCTTACGTCAGTCGGTGTTTATGCTCCACACCAACCTCCTCCCACCCCTCTTCATCTCACCCCATCAACATATCCTTCTATTCCCTTCTCCCTCATGTGTTTGTCCAGCTTCCCCTTAAATGCATCTATACTATTCGCCTCAACCACTCCCTGTGGGGGCGAGTTCCACATTCTCACCACTCTCTGGGTAAAGAAGTTTCTCCTGAATTCCTTATTGGATTTACTAGTGTCTATCTTATATTTATAGCCCCTAGTTTTGGACTCCCTCACAAGTGGAAACATCTCTACGCCTACCCTATCGAACCCTTTCATAATCGTAAAGACCCCTCAGCCTTCTCTTATCCAGAGAAAAGAGCCCCAGCCTGTTCAACCCTTCCAGCTAGTTATAACCTCTTAGTTCGGGTGATATCCTTGTAAGTCTTTTTTGGCACCTTCTCCAGTGCCTCTATAGCCGTTTTTGTAACATGGAGACTAGAACTTTGTTCCAACGTGAGGACACGGGCTGGTGGCTCCTACCTTGGCTTAGTCCAGTTCTCCCCCAGTGACTGCCATTGTGCCATCTCCGTCTCGTTGAGGGTGTTGGTCAACAGGTGGACGGCGTCTTTGGTCAAGAACGGGGTGGCAACTGAGCCGGCAACTTCCAAACCGGCGGTCTGCACCATCTGTGCTGGAGCAAAACAGAAAAAAAAACCCGGAAACACCGTTAAAAACCCGGCTTTGTTCAACCGAAGCTATACATGGACAGATATGTCAAAGAAGGGGAAGGGTCGTGATGCCTTTCTCAACTTATGTGGTGTGTACCATCTACAGGCTGCACTGCAGCAACTCTAAGGATAAGGGGTAAGCCATTTAGGACTGAGAAGGAGGAATTTCTTCACCCAGAGAGTGGTGAACCTGTGGAATTCTCTACCACAGAAGGCAGTTGAGGCCAATTCATTAAATATATTCAAGAAGGAGTTGGATATATTTCTTAAGGCTAAAGGGATCAAGGGATATGGGGAGAAGGCAGGGACCGGGTACTGAGTTTGGATGATCAGCCATGATCGCATTGAATGGCGGAGCAGGCTCGAGGGGCCGAATGGCCTACTCCTGCTCCTATCTTCGATGTAACTCGCCAAGGCTTCTCCAACAGCTCCTCCCAAGCCCACCACCTCCAAGTTCCCCAACAATTCACACACACTATCCTGACTTGGAAATATATCGCCCGTCCCTTCATCGTCGCTGGGTCAAAATCCTGGAACTCCCTCCCTAACAGCGCTGTGGGAGCACCTTCACCACACGGACTGCAGCGGTTCAAGATGGTGGCTCAACACCACCTTCTTGAGGGCTAATTAGGGATGGGCAATAAATGCTGGGTTTTGCCAGCGATGCCCACGTCCCAAGAATGAATGAAAAAAAAATTAAAATTGGCTCGATTGGTAACTCCACTGCACAAATCTTGGGTCTGTGCTCTTCGGGGATCTCCCGGCGCAACAGTTCATTTGTGCCAGTTCGCGCCTGGGCCGGTAGATGGCGCACTCTGCGGAGCTGTCGTTACGGAAAAGTCCACGAGACCCTCTGGGGGTTAGCACAAAATGGAGGCGGCGCGCAAAATGGAGGCTGCGCCGCATGCCGTCCCGCGGGCTAACTGGAGGAGAGGAGCAGCTGGCACGAAGCGAGGATTGTCGAAAGCCACCGTGCTTACCGTGGTGAGGGGTCCCAACAGGATGTGGATCAGTTCAGCGGCGTTGGGGTTTACGATGTGGCTCTTCACACGTGCCTAAAAACAAGAGCAAGCGCCGGTCAGGTTGAACCTCCCGGATCGACCAGTCAGCACAAAATCCCCAACCGCTCCCTCAACCCGCTCAGACCCACACACCTGCAAATTCTACACATCATTCACTTTAAAATCGCTCAGCGTCTATTTTTATTCTTTTGGTTTTTAAGGTCTTTGCTTTCTTACCATAGGCTCAAGGTGATAGATCTTACTATTGCGGAATGGAACAGCCCTCCACTCTGCACCCAGTGCCAGTATCAAACACTCCCAGGGCAGATACAGCACGGGTTAGATACAGAGTAAAGCTCCCTCTACACTGTCACATTAAACATTCCCAGGGCAGGTACAGCACGGGTTAGATACAGAGTAAAGCTCCCTCTACACTGTCACATTAAACATTCCCAGGGCAGGTACAGCACGGATTAGATACAGAGTGAAGCTCCCTCTACACTGTCTCATCAAACACTCCCAGGGCAGGTACAGCACGGAGTTAGATACAGAGTAAGGCTCCCTCTACACTATCCCATCAAACACTCCCAGGGCAGGTACAGTACGGGTTAGGTACAGAGTAAAGCTCCCTCTACACTGTCCCATCAAACACACTCAGGACAGGTACAGCACGGGTTAGATACAGAGTAAAGCTCCCTCTACACTGTCCCATCAAACATTCCCAGGGCAGGTACAGCACCGGTTAGATACAGAGTAAAGCTCCCTCTACACTGTCCCATCAAACAATCCCAGGGCAGGTACAGCACGGGTTAGATACAGAGTAAAGCTCCCTCTACACTATCCCATCAAACACTCTCAGGGCAGGTACAGCACGGGTTAGATACAGAGTAAAGCTCCCTCTACACTGTCCCATCAAACACACTCAGGACAGGTACAGCACGGGTTAGATACAGAGTAAAGCTCCCTCTACCCTGTCCCATCAAACACTCCCAGGGCAGGTACAGCACCGGTTAGATACAGAGTAAAGCTCCCTCTACACTGTCCCATCAAACACTCCCAGAGCAGGTACAGCATGGGTTAGATACAGAGTAAAGCTCCCTCTACACTATCCCATCAAACACTCTCAGGGCAGGTACAGCACAGGTTAGATACAGAGTAAAGCTCCCTCTACACTGTCCCATCAAACACTCCCAGGGCAGGTACAGCACGGGTTAGATACAGAGTAAAGCTCCCTCTACCCTGTCCCATCAAACACTCCCAGGGCAGGTACAGCACGGGTTAGATACAGAGTAAAGCTCCCTCTACACTGTCCCATCAAACACTCCCAGGGCAGGTACAGCACGGGTTAGATACAGAGTAAAGCTCCCTCTACCCTGTCCCATCAAACACTCCCAGAGCAGGTACAGCATGGGTTAGATACAGAGTAAAGCTCCCTCTACACTATCCCATCAAACACTCTCAGGGCAGGTACAGCACGGGTTAGATACAGAGTAAAGCTCCCTCTACACTGTCCCATCAAACACTCCCAGGGCAGGTACGGCACGGGTTAGATACAGAGTAAAGCTCCCTCTACACTGTCCCATCAAACACTCCCAGGGCAGGTACGGCACGGGTTAGATACAGAGTAAAGCTCCCTCTACACTGTCCCATCAAACACTCCCAGGGCAGGTACAGCATGGGTTAACATAAAGACAAGCTCCCTTTTTCCTCCCACAGCAATATAATGTAACCACAACATCAGAGGTCTTCGCATCTGCACCTGGGTGACATTTCCATTGCTCACGTTAGTCATCATCCCACCCCCTCTGAGTAAGAAAGATAATTGAGTGGAATTGGTAATGAATTATTGACAGTTTTGACCTAAAGACTAGTCTTTACTGTCAACTTAGTTGGGGCTGCCTTTAACTTATTTCATAAGGGCATATTACGACCGAGAGACAGAGGACAGTCCCATCCATCAGTCTGGGATGGATTTAAACTCAGGTCCCCGACACGAAAGATGGTGTTTAACCCACACTAGCATCCAATTCCGAATGTCTGGTTTAGTTGAATACCAGTCACTCTCTAGGTGACTGGCAGAGGTGTGTCACGAAGATGAAGGAATAAAGAATAGAGAGAATTCGGTCTGTAAACCGACAAATTCCCTACATTCAGCAGGGTAAGGATTACTCACTGTGTAACTGGACAGAGTCACTGTTTATTCAGCAGGTTAAGGGTCGCTCACTGTGTAACTGTATGAGTTCCTGTTTATTCAGCAGGGTAAGGGTCACTCACTGTGTAACTGTGCGGAGTTCCTGTTTATTCAGCAGGTTAAGGGTCACTCACTGTATAACTGTGCGGAGTTCCTGTTTATTCAGCAGGGTAAGGGTCACTCACTGTATAACTGTGCGGAGTTCCTATTTATTCAGCAGGGTAAGGGTCACTCACTGTGTAACTGGACAGAGTCCCTGTTTATTCAGCAGGGTAAGGGTCACTCACTGTATAACTGTGCGGAGTTCCTATTTATTCAGCAGGGTAAGGGTCACTCACTGTGTAACTGGACAGAGTCCCTGTTTATTCAGCAGGGTAAGGGTCACTCACTGTGTAACTGGACAGAGTCCCTGTTTATTCAGCAGGGTAAGGGTCACTCACTGTGTAACTGGACAGAGTCCCTGTTTATTCAGCAGGGTATGGGTTACTCACTATATAACTGTGCAGAGTTACTGTTTATTCAGGGTAAGGGTTGAGGCAGTCTCGCTGAAGTGATTGCCACTTGTCCCTGAGAGCCACAGTTGACACTGCAACTGAGAGCTTCAAGGTGATCCCTTTAAACACAACAACCGATTTAACATCACCAGCGCGATTCATTAACTGCAAACCTCTGCGGCCGCCAAGAATTTAAGTGGCGCTGAGAAGGCTGCTCTCAGTAATAAAAAAAAAAATTAATGACAAAACCCACAGCGACAACGCCCCAGAAAGGCATTCAGCGCTGACGTTTAGCTGTGAGCTAGGCAGGTTTGGCTGGTTGGGGAGACAAACTGCAGTAAGGTCATACGCGCTGGCATTCGCTACAGTCACACCGAGCCCCTTTTTGAAAGGCCCCAGGGCCTTTCTCTCTGCTTGACGTCTTGCTTACCAGCAGGCTGAAGGAGTATTTGTACTTCTGAAAGGCATTAACAAACTCCTCCTGGGTCGGGGGTCGAGCTCTCACCGTCAGCAGGCCCTCTGAAATCGGGAGGAAATTCGATTTTGAAGGCAACAATGCAAGCTTAACGCAAGTCTTTCCTTTCTTTACAAAAACAGGCAAAAAAGCTGTGAAGACTGGGAACACGGGAAATAAAAACAACAAAAAAAACCCCCAAACCATGACATGCTGCAGACACGCAGCCCGTTGAGCAGTATTTGAACGTGGAAGGGATCGGGGTCTAGACTACAGGTCTGACCTCTCATCGGAATCGCGGCCAGCCGTCTGGCTTTTCCGCGGAGAGAACTTGCATTTCTACAGCGCCTTTCAGCCCGTCGCAAAGCGCTTCACAGCCAATGAGGTGCTTTTTTTTGGCGAAGCATAGTCGCTGTTGTAATGTGGGCACACGTGGCCGCCAATCTGCGCACAGCAAGCTCCCACAAACAGTAATGTGATGACGACCAGATCATCTGTTTTCTCGTGATGTTGGTTGAGGGATAAATACTGGCCCCAGGACACCGGGGGAGAACTCAACCCCCCACCCCCCCCCCCCCCGCTTTTCTTCACAATAGTGGCCGCGGGATCTTTTTACGTCCACCTGAGAGGGCGGACGGGGCCTTGTTTTTTTAAATCCGCTTATGGGATGTGGGCGTCGCTGGCAAGGCCGGCATTTATTGCCCATCCCTAGTTGCCCCTTGAGAAGGTGGTGGTGAGCCGCCTTCTTGAACCGCGGCAGTCCGTGTGGTGAAGGTACTCCCACAGTGCTGTTAGGGAGGGAGTTCCAAGATTTTGACCCAGCGACGATGAAGGATCGGCGATATACTTCTAAGTCGGGATGGTGTGTGACTCGGAGGGGAACTTGGAGGTGGTGGTGTTCCCGTGCGCCTGCTGCCCTTGTATTTCTAGGTGGAAGAGGTCGCGGGTTTGGGAGGTGCTGCCGAAGAAGCCTTGGTGAGTTGCTGCAGTGCATCTTGTAGATGGTGCACACTGCAGCCACGGTGCGCCAGTGGTGGAGGGAGTGAATGCTTAAGGTGGTGGATGGGGTGCCGATCACACAGGCTGCTTTGTCCTGGATGGTGTCGAGCTTCTTGAGTGTTGTTGCAGCTGCACTCATCCAGGCAAGTGGAGAGTATTCCATCACACTCCTGACCTGTTTAAAGTCTCATCCCAAAGACAGTGCAGCGCTCCCTCTGTACTGCACTGAAGTGTCAGCCTCGGCTGTGGGCTCAAGAGCTGAAGTGGGGCCTTGACCTCAGAAGGTCGGGAGTGAGAGGCGAGCTGGCTACAACAGAGCCAAGGTTGATGCAAAGCTTCCCAAACTACTTGGCATTGACATTATTCAATTGCACTTGCGTCAATGCAAAGCGCTGCACTTCTAACGCAGTGAAACCGCCCAAGGCGCTTCACAGGAGCGATTATCAGACAAAAATTTGACACAGAGAAGATACAGGTTGAGTGTGTCCAAAATCCGGAGTTCCGGAATCGGTAAAATGTTCCGGAATCCGGACACCCTGGGGGAGGCTTACCAAAAATCGGAAATAGCGCAACCTGGGCCCAGGCATTTCCGGACTCGGCACGTGTTTCTGATGTCCGAAGTCTGGAAATATCGCAACCTGGGCTCGGGCGTTTCCGGACTTCGGACATCAGAAACAGGTTCCGAAGTCCGGAAAAACCCTCTCGGCCTCGGTCCCGAGATTGCGGGTTTCGGGACACTCAACCTGCATTAGGACTGGTGACCAAAAGCTTGGTCAAAGAGCCAGGTTTTAAGGAGCATCTTAAAGGAGGAGAGAGAGGCGGAGAGGTGTTGGACGGGAATTCCAGGGCTTAAGGTCTGGGCGGCTGGTTGATCAATCTAACCCAGAGACACGGAAGCCAATTGTAAAGCCTCCAATTGACACTTTGGTTGAGGTCTGACAGGAAATTGGACTTGAATTGGGGGCACTTCCATAGATGTCTCCCCACCCCCTCGGCAACAGCCTCGAAGGGCCCAGTTGGAGCCTGCCTCTGCTCTACCTACATACCCCCAGTGTCTTTTTGACTCTTCTTCCTCCCCATTCTGCTCTTCTTCCTCTGGTCCAGTATCTTGAAAGCTTCTGCTGTTTTTTGAAGCCTTGTCATGAAGTTCTCGATATCGTCGAAAGCGTGATTGAGAATTATCTGGCAGAGGAGGGAAACAAAGGGGTTCGGTTAACATCTATCACCAAAGCCAAGTTCCTGCACGTCCCTTCCTGCCAACTTTTGAACAGCCCCCAACCCCCCTGTTATAAATCTTATGATCCATGAAGAAAGACTCATGAAATAACACTGGACGGCCAGCTGGTGGCGCCGTCCAAGGAGAATAAATACTCGGGCGTGGGCCCAGCTTTCCCAGGGACATTTTGTAAGACAAGGAACTAGTGAAGTACAACTAGACCTCCATGTTCTGAAACAAGTTGATTAAAGCCTTGCTTTATACTCAAACCAAATGCGTAGTGAGTTTTATTACGTCACCCCTCCAATAGTCTCCCCCATCTATATGTGTGTTTAGATCCATACCCACCCCACGACCCCCATGTCTTTGAAGATCTGTGCAACCCCTTCTCCCACTCTACCCCCTTACACGTCTGTCCATTCAGGGCTTCCCTTCCTCCCCGCGCCCCCCCCAAACCTGCCTGTTCATGTAGAACTGCCCCCCCTTTCTGCCCACTTATCCATAAGGAAGTAAAGGCTTGCATTTCTATAGCCTCTTTCAGGACGTCCCAAAGCACTTTACAGCCAATTGAAGTACTTTATTGAAGTGTAGTCACTGTTGTAATGTAAGCAACACGGCAGCCAATTGGCGCACAGCAAGCTCCCACAAAGAGCAATGTGATAATGACCAGATCATCTGTTTTTATTTAGTGATGTTGGTTGAGGGATAAATATTGGCCCCAGGACACCGGGGAGAACTCCCCCTGCTCTTCTTCGGAATAGTGGCCGTGGGATCTTTTACCCCGAGGGGGCAGACGGTTCAATGCCTCATATGAAAGACGGCACCGCCGACAGTGCAGCACTCCATGTAGTGCTTCTCCCTCCGCCCCCCTCCCCTCACATGCCCGTTTGTTCTGCGCATTCCCCCTCATCCGTCTGCCAATAGCCTTCCCAGCTTGCTTATCCCTTTGTAAAGCCCAGCTCTGACTGACCATCGCCGATTCTCCAGAACGATACCGGGGCTTCGCGGGTTAAGTTATGAGGACAGGTTGCATAGACTAGGCTGTATTTCCTTGCGTATAGAAGATTAAGGGAGATCTAATTGAGATGTTTAAGATGATTAAAGGATTTGATAGGGTAGAGAGAGTGAAATTATTTCCTCTGATGGGAGAGTCTAGAATCTTAAAATTAGAGCTAGGCCGTTCAGGGGTGATGTCAGGAAGCACTTCTTCACACAAAGGGTGGTGGAAATCTGGAACTCTCTCCCCCAAAAAGCTGTTGCGTTTTGGGGGTCAGTTGAAAATGTAAAAACTAAGATTGATAGATTTTTGTTGGGCCAGGTTATTAAGGGTTACGGAACCAAGGCGGGTAGATGGAGTTAAGAGTCAGATCATCCATGATTGAATTGAATGGCGGAACAGGCTCGATGGGCTGAATGGCCAACTCCTGTTCCTATGAGAATGGCCTAAGTGAGACTGACCATTGAGAATGGGAGTCCAGTGAACGGTCAGTCCTGAGCTGTCAAACTCACCACATCGCGAATTGTCCTCTGTTCGGCTGTGTCCATTATGGCTCCACTGGTACCATTGGGTTCTACAACGAGAATAAAATATTGACAACAAATCAATAGCAGCGGTCAACTGAGACTGCAGCGCAATGAATGGCCTAATGTTTGATTAAATAAAAGTGATTACGTTTTGTTCAGTATTGGCCACAGCAGGGTCACTATCTATTGCCCAAGTCCAACACCATATGGCTAGGAGTGGATTAGGGTCGGGACCAGAGTGGGATTGGGATGGGAACTGGAGTGGGATTGGGATGAAGACTGGAATGGGATTGGGATGGGGACTGGAGTGGGATTGGGATGGGGACTGGAGCAGGATTGGGATAGGGACTGGAGCGGGATTGGGATGAGGACTGGAGTGGGATTGGGATGGGGACTGGAGTGGGATTGGGATGGGGACTGGAGCGGGATTGGGATGGAGACTGGAGCGGGATTGGGATGGAGACTGGAGCGGGATTTGGACGGGGACTGGAGCGGGATTGGGATGGGGACTGGAGCGGGATTGGGATGGAGACTGTAGCGGGATTGGGATGGGGACTGGAGTGGGATTGGGATGGGGACTGGAGTGGGATTGGGACGGGGACTGGAGCGGGATTGGGATGGGGACTGGAGAGGGATTGGGATGGGGACTGGAGTGGGATTGGGATGGGGACTGGAGTGGGATTGGGATGGGGACTGGAGAGGGATTGGGATGGGGACTGGAGCGGGATTGGGATGGGGACTGGAGCGGGATTGGGATGGGGACTGGAGCGGGATTGGGACGGGGACTGGAGCAGGATTGGGATGAAGACTGGAGCGGGATTGGGATGAGGACTGGAGCGGGATTGGGAGACCTTTTTTACTTATTGTAATGTCACTTTTTCTTTTACTTTCTATCTTGCTATTGCTCTTTGCTCTCTTATTCTCCCTTTCTCACTCACTCACTATTATTCCTTTCACTCTTTCCGTCCTGTCCTTAATCATTCTCACTTTCTCACAAATCCCTTTTCTCTTAATCTCTCTCATTCTCTCACTTTCTCTCTCACGCACCTGTTGTTCTCTCCCACTTCCTGACTCCTTCTTGCACTCAATCTATCTCCCCAGTTGTCTCACTCTTTCTCTCACTCATTCTTTCATTCTGTCTTTCATGTGCCCTTCCGTTGTTGCTTTCCATCACTTTCTTTCTTCCTTTCTCTCTTTCTCTCTCACTCACTTCTTTCCTTTTGCAATCTCTAAGTTGAATGCATGCTGAGCTATCAACATTTGGAGAGTCTTCACAGTGTTATAGGTAAGAGTGACACAGATTGCAAACCCATTTAAAGCATATGGCACTAAGTTTATTTTTGACTGTGACATACATAGCCAGTTCCCCGCAGTGACATTGTTGCATGAATTCATAAGATGGCCACATCAGAAATTGCCTCACTCTTTTAAAATGTTAAGGTAAGTAAGCTTGCAGACCTCAACGCACACACTGAATCATTTCTCTCGAGGTCAGATATGAGGAGTTTAATGACTCGATATACAGCTGTTTATACCTTTATCCGACTGAGTGAGAATCAGTTGCTTGCTTGATGTTAAGGAACGTTTCAGGGGAAATCTACCTTAGGAATCCCATAAATGTATATATGAGAGCTGTGAGTCTTGTCCAGGAGCTTTAATTCTCCATTGGGCTGTCTCTTTGTAACTGAAGTAGTCTAGATATCTAACAACTTACATTTATATAGCGCCTTTAACATAGTCAGATGTCCCGAGGCGCTTCACAGGAGCAACAAAATTTGGAGCCACATAAAGCGATATTAGGGTCAGGTGACCAAAGGTTGGTCCAAGAGGTCGGTTTGAAGGAGCGTCTTAAAGGAGGAGAGAGAGGCGGAGAGGTTTAGGGAGGGAATTCCAGAGCTTAGGGCCCAGGCAGCTGAAGGCGCGGCCGCCAATGGTGGAGCGATTAAAATCGGGGGCGGGGGGGATGCGCAAGAGGCCAGAATTGGGGGGGCGCAGAGATCTCGGAGGGTTGAAGAGCTGGAGGAGGTTACTGAAATAGGGAGGGGGAGGCGAGGAGGCCACGGAGGGAATTGAAAACGGGGATGAGTCGAGGCGTTGCCGGACTGGGAGCCAATGGATGTCGGCGAGCACAGGGGGCTGATGGGTGTGGTAAACCACTGTTATACCTGCCTGTGTGGGTGTTTGTATTCCACTGTGTACATGTCTGTACATGCCTCGGCTGACCCCTCCCACGAGTCCAGGTATAAAGGTGACTGCTCCACAGTCCCTCTGTATTCTGGACTGGTCGACCACTCGAGGCACACCTTCATTCTCTTGTTAATAAAAGCCTGTTAGTTACTCGCTTAACCTCAGTCTTTTGAGTAATTGATAGCGCATCAATGGGTGAACGGGACTCGGTGCGAGTGAGGAGACGGGGCAGCAGAGTTTGGGATGAGCTGAAGTTTATGGAGGGTGGAAGATGGGATTCCGGCCAGGACTTATACTTAATTGTAAATAAGTATAAAAACACGAGCTTCGTTCCTTACCCATGGCAGCCACTGCAGTCGCTGTTAAATATGATGCTGGTAATGGCGAGGTCCTTTGAATCTTGTTCAAGGCATTGTAGGTCGCTGGTGCCGTGGGGGCCATATTTTGGGGAGGTGAGGGCGGTGAGCTGCTTTGTTCTTTCATTTTCTCCTGGTTAAATCTGGAAAGAAGAATAACAGGAAAATGTGATCCTTTCATAGAATCACGCAGCACAGAAAAAAAAAAGAAAGACTTGCATTTATGTAGCGCCTTTCATGACCACCGGACATCTCAAAGCGCTTTACAGCCAATGAAGTGGAGTCACTGTTGTAATTTAGGAAACACGGCAGCCAATTTGCGCACAGCAAGCTCCCACAAACAGCAATGTGATGATGACCAGATAATCTGTTTTAATGATGTTGGTTGAAGGATAAACATTGACCCCAGGACACCAGGGAGAACTCCCCCTGCTCTTTTTCAAAATAGTGGCCACGGGATCTTTTACGTCCACCTGAGAGGGCAGACGGGGCCTCGGTTTAACGTCTCATCCGAAAGACGGCACCTCCGACAGTGCGTCGCTCCCTCAGTACTGGCACTGGGATTGTCAGCCTAGTTTTATGTGCTAAAGTCGCTGGAGTGCGGACTATTGAACCCACAACCTTCTGACTCAGAGGCGAGGGTGTTGCCCACTGAGCCACAGCTGACACTACAGGAGGCCATTCGGCCCATCGTGCCTGTGCCAGCTCTTTGAAAGAGCTCTCCAATTAGTCCCACTCCGCCCCCCTGCTCTTACCCCCGGGACGTGGTACAAGGGCGGCAGAGTTTTGGATGAGCTTAGGGAGGGTGGAAGATGAGAGGCGGGCTAGGAGAGTGTTGGAATCGCCATCAGCACCGCACTGGGCAGACACTAAGCCATTGGGGTCGGGGAGGAAGACAGGCCCAGTTCCGTACTTGACCCTCTCACTCTTTTCCCCCCTCCCTTTCCAGAAACTCACCTGAGAGCGTTTGGTCTCTCTGTTCTTCTTCCACTTCTCAGATCTGTGATCGCACTTTTGATATCGGACTTAATCAGGTCAGCCTGCAGAAATAGAACAGCGAGGCAGCGCTTAGTCAATGTTTAGTCGGTGCCTAGCTCGATCGCAGAGCCTCTGCTTTATGTTCCTTTGATTTCCATTAATCATAAACGTTAGTAATTTAATCTCCGACATAATTCTACACTAATTGCTGCCCCAGTGCTCTATTAGGTAAAAGGGAACAATTTGTTCCCCTCTGGTACTGTTCGGCTTGTGTGTCTGTTTTCAAATAGGCAGAGTGCACCCTCGATTGAAAAGGAATTGTTGACACTTGGGTACTGTACGCCTGGTGCCTCAGTGCCAGGGCTCGTACATGTACGGCACACATGAGGCGGGGGGTGAGGGGGTGCTGCTTGTGGGGAGAGGGAAACTATTACTCCTGTCTGGGACCATACATAAGAACATAAGAAACAGGAGCAGGAGTCGGCCATTTTGGCCCCTCGAGCCTGCTCCGCCATTCAATAAGATCATGGCTTGTGTGTGTCTCAGTGTCCTCTCCTGCACAAATGCAGCCTCTGCTGTTCTTTTGTGGGCCTTTGTCTCTGTATTAAACATTAGTACAACATTCATTTAACGATTGAAATATGCCTTTTGGGGTTGAATTTTCATTCAGTTCTGCCGATTTATGAAGGGGTTTTTTGATGGAGTAAATAAATGTTTCCCCTGGCAGGAGGGTCGGTAACCAGAGGACACGGATTGAAGATAATGGGCTGAAGAGCCAGAGGGGGCAGACGAGGAAACATTTTTTTACGCAGCGAGTGGTTGTGATCTGGAACGCGCTGCCTGAAAGGGCGGTGGAAGCAGATTCAATAGTAACTTTCAAAAGGGGAATTGGGTAAATACTTGAAGAGGAAAAGTTACAGTGCTCCAGGGAAAGAGCGGGGGAGTGGGGGGGGAGTGGAACTAATTGGATCGTGCTTTCAAAGAGCCGGCACAGGCATGATGGGCCGAATGGCCTCCTTCTGTGCTGCACCATTTTATGATCTCCAGCTGTAATGTGGTGGAAGATCAGCAGAGACCCAACACAATCGGCCCTTTAGGACAAAGCGCCGTCGAATTTATGGTGGGACAACAGAAGACCGCCCATGGAAATTCAATCCTTTACGTATGTCTGTCCTCCTGGTGGGTACTGCACCGCCATCCCTCCCATGCCCACACCACCCACCATTCGGACTGCCAACCGATGCCAATTGTGCCTTTATAACCACTCCCAGTAGGTAGACTAGGACAGCCAGGTTGGTGCTCAATCCAGTTTCCCTTGGACGCGATCGATCCCACAGGTAGGACGATGGGAATGAACCTCAGACTGGGAGGCACAGCAAACCAAAGGCCAAGTTTACAATTAACCCCACCCGCCCACCCCACCCACCCTTCAAACCGTTAGAGTGGGAGAGAAATGAGGTTGGCGTTTCCCCCCCCCCCCTCGCCTTCGCTCTGGCACTCACCCCGACCTCGGAGCACTGGAAGAAGTGGATGTCGGGTTTGGTCTGGTGGGCCTCCTTGCAGACGAGGATCAGCATCGAGTCAAACCTCCAGTTGTTCAGCAGCGAGTCGCACTGCTCGATCACAGCCAGCGGGTAGTTCTCCAGCTGGTCCTAAGTGGTGAAGAGCAACCGGTCAGAAGAAGGCGGTCACCAGCCACGGCGGAGATGACCAAGGCCCATTTAATTTATTTTTTGACCGCTTCGCCGTGGCAAAAAAAAACCCACGAGGTCCAATCACCAGCAGAAGAACCGTGCACGAGACCCCCTCCCCCCAGACTAGCGGTGGGCAATGCCCGCCGAGGCCGGGTAGTCCCCGAGGGCACTGGCGGGCGTACCTTGGACTCGATGTCCAGCAAGCTGACGGCCGAGCTGTTGACTTGCAGCAGCATCTCCTGTGTCCAGATTTTTCCTTTGCTGTCCAACATCTTCAGCTTCTTAATGGAATCCTCCACAGTCTGCGTCTCCTCCCCAGGACCCAGGGGGAAGGTGGTCAGGTGCTGCAGGGAACAAGCAAACGGTGGCGGAGAATTTGAAAAAAGGGAAAACCCGGACGGAAGTGAAAGGAGCATTTAGGACTGAGGTGAGGAGGAATTTCTTCACTCAGAGGGTGGTGAATCTTTGGAATTCTCTGCCCCAGAGGGCTGTGGATGCTGAGCGAGGATGGTAGTGTAGTGGTAATGTCACTGGGCTAGTAATCCAGAATTTCTGAACTAATGATCCAGAGACATGAGTTCAAATCCCTCCCACCAGTAGGTAGGGAATTAAAATTTATCAAAAAGGAGTTAAATATATTTCTTAAGGCTAAAGGGATCAAGGGATATGGGGAGAAAGCAGGGACAGGGTACTGACTTTGGATGATCAGCCATGATCGCATTGAATGGCGGAACAGGCTCAAGGGGCCGAATGGCCTACTCCTAGTTTCTATGAGTCGTTGAGTATATTCAAGGCTGAGATCGATAGATTTTTGGACTCTAGGGGAATCGAGGGATATGGAGATCGGGCGGGAAAGTGGAGTTGAGGTCGATGATCAGCCATGATCTTATTGAATGGCGGAGCAGGCTTGAGGGGCTGAATGGCCGACTCCTGCTCCTAATTCTTATGCTCTTATGTACCACATCATGTGGCCCAGGAGCATTGCAGGGGACTAAAGGAAAGATGACCATTCTTCCAAACTCTAGGGAATATAGGCCTAGTCTACTCAATCTCTCCTCATAGGGCAATCCCCCCCATCCCAGGAACCAGTCTAGTGAATCTTGGTTGCACTCCCCCTATGGCAACATAGAAACATAGAAGATAGGAGCAGGAGTAGGCCATTCGGCCCCTCGAGCCTGCTCCGCCATTCAATGAGATCATGGCTGATCATCCAAATTCAGTACCCTGTCCCTGCCTTCTCCCCATATCCCTTGATCCCTTTAGCCTTAAGAAATATATCCAACTCCTTCTTGAATATATTTAATGAATTGGCCTCAACTGCCTTCTGTGGTAGAGAATTCCACAGGTTCACCACTCTCTGGGTGAAGAAATTCCTCCTCATCTCAGTCCTAAATGGCTTACCCCTTATCCTTAGACTGTGACCCCTGGTTCTGGACTCCCCCGGCCATCGGGAACATCCTTCCTGCATCTAGTCTGTCCAGTCCTGTTAGAATTTTCTAGAGAGCTGTGGATGCTCAGTTGTTGAGTATATTCAAGGCTGAGATCGCTAGATTTTTGGACTCTAGGGGAATCAAGGGATATGGGGATCAGGCGGGAAAGTGGAGTTGAGGTCAATGATCAGCCACGATCTTATTAAATGGCGGAGCAGGCTTGAGGGGCCAAATGGCCAACTCCTGCTCCTATTTCTTATGTTCTTATGAGCATAGGGAGCAGCAAATATTGGGGTTGTAAGGCGAAAGGTCAGCGCGCCAACACACCATGTCATCTAGACGTCCATGAAATGAACTCTGAGGGAGTAATTAGTTTGGGCCTGTTTTTTGGGCAGCAGGTGGCCGAGCAAAGAAAGCAGGTCCTGAAATTGGTCCCCCGGGGCCTACATCTTCGGGCCGAGCTGGCGGCACTGGGTCGTACCTCCATCGGCAGCTCGCTTCACTAGAAAAATTACAACAGGTAAATTTGGAGGCGGATAGGGGTTGGGGGGGGGGGAGTTGGATCGGGCAACGGTGAGGGCAGCTGATCGCGAGGGGTGCAGAGGGCGAGGGAGCACTCCTGCTCCTCCTGGCTCCGCGGAAAACTTTCTCGAAAATATTAATTTTTTTTGAATACTTCTACAGGAAACTTTGTGCTATCCGGCACCGACGGGACCGAACTGCTGCCGTCCCATCAAAACTGCCGGACAAACCAACGCTAATGTTAAAACATATGGAAGCTTTTGAGCTCCGTATCTAGCAACAAACCCTGTTGCTTAGCAACAGCTTCTAAACAGTCGGCCGTAGCTTGCAAGCGTCCCTGTAGCTAAGCAACAGCTTTAGCTAGACCTTGCAGAGCCTGACTAGTGAAAAAAAAGCAACGAAAAGAAAAAAAACTTACTGAACCAACTCCTGAATTTTGCCGGTGGATCGAGCATTCCGGACAGTTAACCTCCGGATAAACCAAAGTTTCCTCTAGTTGGTGGCTGGAGAATGTTGAGGGTGGGTGGGGGAGGGTGTGGGGGAGTGCTAGGCCCGAAGCCTGCCCCGCTCACTGGTAACGGATCCTGTAGAGGTGTCCTTCAATGGGCGTTAGGACCCTCGCTGACATATTTAAAGGGTCTAATGCCTGTTTTAGGCACCCGCCTGGGTCCCGCCATGTAGAAGCGGGACCAACGCTTGCGCAGTTTGGGCGCCCGCCCGTCCCCACTGCTAAATCGGCCCGTCTTGCGCCGCAGGCTGTGTGAGGTGCTGGAGGGCTGTTGCTGTCCTTTGACCACTAGGCCAGTAAAGGGTAGGAGGGAAATAAAAACAGAAAATGCTGGAGACACTCGGCAGGTCAGGCAGCATCTGCGGAGAGAGAAACAGAGTCAACGTTTCAGGTCGATGACCTTTCGTCAGAACTGGAAAAAAGCCGGAAATGGAACAGATTCTTAAGCAAGTTTAGGGGCTGGGAAAGGGGGAGGGGAGGAAAGAACAAAAGGGAAGGTCTGTGATAGGGTGGAAGGCCGGAGAGATTAAGAGACATTAAGAGATATTCAAGGTGAGAGGAGATGGTAATGGGACAGGTTAAGAAACAAAGGATGGCTCTAGATGGAGTGTGAATTGCGCTGGCAGAATGAAGGACAGCTATGGCAGGAATGACGCATGAGGAGAGATTGGGTCGATTGGGCTTGTACTCGCTGGAGTTTAGAAGAATGAGAGGGGATCTCATTGAAACATATAAAATTCTAACAGAACTAGACAGACTAGATGCAGGAAGGATGTTCCCGATGGCGGAGGGAGTCCAGAACCAGGGGTCACAGTCTAAGGATAAGGGGTAAGCCATTTAGGACAGAGATGAGGAGGAATTTCTTCACCCAGAGAGTGGTGAACCTGTGGAATTCTCTACCACAGAAGGCAGTAGGGGCCAATTCATTAAATATATTCAAGAAGGAGTTGGATATATTTCTTAAGGCTAAAGGGATCAAGGGATATGGGGAGAAAGCAGGGACAGGGTACTGAATTTGGATGATCAGCCATGATCTCATTGAATGGCGGAGCAGGCTCGAGGGGCCGAATGGCCTACTCCTGCTCCTATCTTCTATGTTTCTATGTGGGAGAGAAGAAAAAAAGACACAGACAAAAAGTGTGGATGAAAAATATATATATGATTGGGGCCGAGGTTATGGTCTGAAATTGTTGAACTCTGTGTTGAGTGCAGAAGGCTGTAAAGTGCCTAATCGAAAGATGAGGTGCTGTTCCTCGAGGTAGGAGGGAATTGGAGGAGGAGGCCCCAGGCTCCTCAAACAGACCCCCCCCAAATCAAAAAGTAACCCAAACATTTGTCAATTTTACCAAGAAAATGTGAATGAGGTTCGCAGAGACGGGTGTGGTTACTTACGTTCACGTAGTACTGAGACTGATCGTCCATTATGAAATTGGAGTTTGAATATTTCTTCCTTTGTTCTGTAAGTCAAAATAAGCGTACTGTGAGGACAGGGCCTGGTGACAGCAATGTGAACAGACTGCTTCGGGCAGGAGTGCTACTTAAGATTTAGCAGGTGCAGGCGTGGCAAGTTAAATGTGACTCCCTCGTTATGCTAATCCAGCTACTCAAATTCAAATTCAAATTCAAATGCTTTATTGGCATGAAAGTTACTCTCTGTGCATGCCTGAAAGCACACGGATATTTGCAGTTTCTTTCAATGTCTTTCTCCCTGTTCTCTCCCTCCCTCTCTCGCTCTCTCCCTCCCTCTCGTTAACAGCATTGCCTTCAGCGTCTCTGCAGGGGAAATTGGATTAAATTGCTGCTGGCAAAAATGACCTTTTGCAGGATCTCAAAGGGAGTCTCTCTCGGATTCCTAACGCTGCCTGCAGAATCAGCTTCTCATTACCTGTTAAACCAGACCGTCAGGTTTCTGTTCATGGGAAAGGCAGGGACTGTTATCACTGGAACATCTCTGGATGCAATCTTTGCTTTTCCATTTACTGAGTCATGGTTACCTGACCGTGGACGACCTCTCTAAAAGATCGGTTGGTTTCTATTTTCTCTCCTTCTCCTCTCTCCATCTCTCGCTGGGAAAGGGGCAAAGCTCCACGGGCACTGATTGGCACCCCATCCACCACCTTAAACTTCCACTCCCTCCACCACCGGCGCACCGTGGCCGCAGTGTGTACCGTCTACAAGATGCACTGCTGCAACTCGCCAAGGCTTCTTCGGCAGCACCTCCCAAACCTGCGACTTCTTCCACCTAGAAGGACAAGGGGCAGCAGGCGCACAGGAACACCGTCACCTCCAAGTTCCCCTCCAAGTCACACACAGCATCCTGACTTGGAAATATATCGGCTGTTCCTTCATCGTCGCTGGGTCAAAATCCCGGAACTCCCTCCCTAACAGCACTGTGGGAGCACCTTCACCACACGGACTGCAGCGGTTCAAGAAGGAGGCTCACAAATCAAATCAAATCAAATCAACTTTTATTGTCATTGTTAGTGCACAAGTGCAGTACAACGAAATGTAGGCTTGCGGCTCCCGAGAGTGTACATTTGGATTAAGACATTTAAACATTCAACATACATTTGGCTTGTAGTATATTAACATAAATATGACCATAATAAAGTGCATTGGCAGATGTGCAGGCTTTAGAGTTTATTTGTGGAGTTCAGTAGGATGAAAGAAGCTGTTCCTAAATCTGGTCGTATGGGTGCGAATGCATCTGTAGCGTCTCCCAGATGGCAGGAGGGCGAACAGACTGTGGCTGGGGTGGGTAGGGTCCTTGATGATGGACCGTGACCTCCGTAGACAGCGTTTCTGGTATATGTGCTCTATGGTCGGTAGCCGGGTGCCGGTAATGCGTTGGGCAGTTTTGACTACCCGCTGCAGGGCTTTCCGGTCATAGTAGCTACAGCTGCCATACCATACTGTGATACAGTTCGTCAGGATGCTCTCTATTGTGCAGCGGTAAAAGTTAGAGAGGATCAGGGGTGACAGGTTACATCCCTTCAGCCTCCTTAGGAAATATAGGCGCTGCTGGGCCTTCTTCACCAGAGAGGAGGTGTTGAGGGACCAGGAGAGGTCCACCACCTTCTCAAGGGGCAGCTAGGGATGGGCAATAAATGCTGGGCCTTGCCAGCGACGCCCACATCCCGTGAATGAATAACTTAAAAAGAACACCCAACTGATCACTCTTCATGTGCCAAGCCAGACATCAGCAGGCTATTCAACCATGGTGGGAGCATCATAGCGAAACCCGACCTCTACATGCGCCCACATAGTGGGGGGGGGGGAGGCGGCGGAGGGAAGCGTTCACTGTACAACGATCGGGGCAGGGAATTCAGGCTGATTTATTCCCTCCTCCCCTCCTTCATATCCGAGGGGACAATGAGGCAAAAATCTCAGCAAAGCCATCGCTGCTCCCGTCTCAGATTGGCAAGGGTAGAGCGGACCAGGGATCAAACCTGGGACCATCTACCCACCGAGCCAACAGGAGTGTCCCGGCAGCAATGTATACCCCAGTCACTGGGTTGGCTCCTCTTGATTTTCTGATTGCTTTTGTTGAGTTTTTCTGGCCCCCATCACCCAGCTCTCCCTCGATGACGAAAACAGCAGCCAGCCTCGAACGCTCCGGGAAATGACAGGACCCATGATGGATCGCCGCTCCCTGCACTGCCTTGGGGAAGGGAAAGAGACACTCGCAAGGTGTCAGCCATGGCTCGGTAAGTAGCACTCTGAGTCGCAATGCCTTTGCTTCAAGCCCCACTCCAGAGACTTGAGCCCAAAATCTAGGCTGACACTCACAGTGCAGTACTGAGGGAGCGCTGCACTGTCAGAGGGGCCGTCTTTCGGAAGAGACGTTTGCCCTCTCAGGTAGACGTAAAAGATCCCATGGCCACTGACAAGAAAACTACTAGGCACTTGGTCTAAGCATTAAACAAAGCTTTAATCAACTGTTTTTCAACATGGAGATCTAGTTGTGTCCTTCACTAGTTTCTGTTAAAGAATGTCCTGAGCAAGCTGGGCCCATGCCCGAGTATTTATACTCTCCCTGGACAGCGCCACCAGCAGGCCGCCCAGTATTATTACATAAGTCATTTCCACATGAATGACAAGGTTCATGTTGGCCACTATTTTGAAGAAGAGCAGGGGGAGTTCTCCCCGGTGTCCCGGGGCAATATTTATCCCTCAACCAACATTGCTAAAAAAACAGATTATCTGGTTATTCTCATATTGCTGTTTGTGGGATCTTGCTGTGCACAAATTGGCTGCCGCGTTTCCCGCGTTACAGCAGTGACCACACTTCAAAAAGTACTTCATTGGCTGTAAAGCGCTTTGGAACAACCCGAGGCTGTGAAAGGCGCTACATAAATGCAAGTTCTTTCTTTTCCCCTCAGGTCCGATTCCTGATCTCAGCCGGGGAGACAGTTGGCGAAATAATCAGCCCGAGTGAACCTGGATTGGGGAGCAAAAGTCAGCCAGGGTTGCCGTTCCTGATCCCTGTCCTTCTGGAAACGTCGCGATGAGGATAAGGCAACAACAACAGCAACTTGCATTTATATAGCACCTTTAATGTAGTAAAATGTCCCACGGCGCTTCACAGGAGCGATTATCAAACAGAATTTGACACCGAGCCACAAAAGGAGATATTAGGACAGGCTGGTCAAAGAGGTAGGTTTTAGCAGCATCTTCTTCTTCTTAGGCAGTCCCTCGGAAGCGAGGATGACTTGCTTCCACATTAAAAATGAGTTCACAGGTGACTGATGAGTCCAATGCGGGACCTACAGTCTCAGTCACAGGTGGGGCAGACGGTGGTTGAAGGGGCGGGTGGGTGGGGTGCTTGGGTTGACGTGCGCTCCTTGTGTTGCCTGCGCTTGGCTTCCGCTTGCTCCCGGCGAAGAGACTCGAGGTGTTCGGCGCCTTCCCGGATGCTTCTCCTCCACTTTGTGCGGTCTTGGGCCAGGGATTCCCAGGTGTCGGTGGGGATGTTACACTTTTTCAAGGAGGCTTTGAGGGTGTCCTTGAAGCGTTTTCTCAACCCACCTGGGGCTCTCTTGCCGTGCCGGAGCTCCGAGTAGAGCGCTTGTTTTTGGGAGTCTCGTATCGGGCATGCGGACAATGTGACCCGTCCATCGGAGCTGATCGAGCGTGGTCAAAGCTTCGATGCTGGGGGATGTTGGCCTGAGGAGCGAGAACACTGACGTTGGTGGAGAGGCGGAGAGGTTTAGGGAGGGAATTCCAGATCTTAGGGCCTCGGCAGCTGAAGGCACGGCCGCCAATGGTGGGGCGATGAAAATTAAGACCGGGTTCAGCCGCGATCGAGTTGCCTGACGGCGGCGCCCCTCGAGGCTGGCACACAAGCAATGGGGGCACTCGGTGAGAAGTAGGTGAGTGCCCGCGGGGACCAAAGCCCACCAAGGAGCCAACGCCCTCAGGAGAGGGCAGGAAGGACGAGAGAAAACAAACAAGCGTCTAAAAGAAACAGTTTCTGCCAGACAATGTATTCTTGGGCCAATTGAAGGATCGCTTTGTCTTGTTCACATTGATTCCTGGAGTCATTCTTCATCTCTGAAACCGGCACCACAAAAGCTGGAGCCGAATAAAAGGAACCAATTTGCTGGCACTTTCAATATCTATCGTTTGTGGAGGAGATGTGTTTGATTTCAACAAGCAGCTTGTGTGGGTGTAACTCGACACCCCTTTGAATGTATCACACCAGTTGCCCAGTGGGTTTCTTGCGAAACGTTGTCGCATCGTTCTGATTTCAGCCACCGTCACCTGCTCCTGGTTTTCTTATGCTCATTGAAGTGAGGTTTCGTTTGGTCCCCCAGTGTCGGCACCAACCAATCTGACCTCCAACTCGGATGAATCGGGCTTGGATGAACACCAAGGCTCCTTCATAGCAACAGGAGGGGGCCATTCAGCCCCCTCGAGCCTGCTCCGCCATTCAATGAGATCCAGGCTGATCTGCGACCTAACTCCATCTACCCGCCTTTGCCCCACATCCCTTAATACCTTTGGTTAACAGAAAGCTATCAATCTCCGATTTAAAATTAACAATTGATCTAGCATCAATTGCCGTTTGCGGAAGAGAGTTCCAAACTTCTACCGCCCTTTGTGTGTAGAAGTGTTTCCTAATTTCACTCCTGAAAGGTCTGGCTCTAATTTTCAGACTCTGCCCCCAGTCCGAGACTCCTCAACCAGCGGAAATAGTTTCTCTCTATCTACCCTGTCAGTTCCCCTTAATATCTTGAAAACTTCGATCAGATCACCCCTTAACCATCTAAATTCTAGGGAATATAACCCTAGTTTGTGTAATCTCTCCTCGTAACTTAACCCCTGGAGTCCAGCTATCATTCTGGTAAACCTACGCTGCACTCCCTCCAAGGCTAATATATCCTTCCTAAGGTGTGGTGCCCAGAACTGCTCACAGTGCTCCAGGTGTGGTCTAACCAGGGCTTTGTCCAGCTGCAGCATAACTTCTACCCCCTTGTATTCTAGTCCTCTAGATATAAAGGCCAGCATTGCATTAGCCTTTTTGATTATTTTCTGTACCTGCCTTCCTCTCTGCCCCAACAAGGGCCCGGGTGTGGATATTGCCTGCACTCTCTATTTCTAGCAAAATGATAAACATTTGCCTCAGTCCCAACCTCAGAAGACTGTGCAACATTGTCCCTACTGCAGTTTGACGTTATTCCATTTCCCTAGTCAACCATCCCATGGCCTCTCTGAGTTAGAATGTGGGCTCATGCCCACCCGGAATTGGGTTGGTTGTTTTTGGGAGCTTGCTGTGTGCAAATTGGCTGGCGCGTTTCCTACGCAACAGCAGTGACTACACTTCCAAAAAGTGCTCACGCTGTTCCAATGAAGCTCAACACAAGCTCGAGGAACGGCACCTTGTCTTTCGATTAGGCACTTTACAGCCTTCTGGACTCAACATTGAGTTCAACAATTTCAGATCATAACCCCGCCCCTATTTTTTCACACGGCAGCTGTTGATGATTCTGCCATTCCCATTTACACCTCTTCTAGACTCATCTATTGTTCCTTTACTTGTCCCATTCACATCTCCTCGCACCATCATCCCTTTTGACATTGAGGGCTGGATTTTGATACTGGAGGCGTGTAGGAGGCGGGACTACAACTTTCGGGGTTGTAGTCCCGCCTCCATCGAGCTGTGGCCAACCCACGCGATTTTCCCTTGATTGACCTTGTTGAGCCCGCCCAGCGGGCCCAGCAGGCCAATTAAAAGCCACCTGGCAACAGGTGACGTCACAGATTGACATTTCATCTGTCAAGAGCTTTTGACAGATGAAATATCAGCGTTTGACAGCTGTTTGAAGCTGTCAAACACTGACAATCTGTACTCCCAAGTTAATTCCTTCCTCTCAGGCTGATTTAGCAATCTCTCCAGAACAGAAAGCTGAATGCTGCAACTTTTGACAGCTCGCGGCCATTCTGCTTTCTGTGCCGATGAGATGAGGGACTCCCGAGACCTGAAGGAAGGAAGGCGGTAAAGGGAAGTAAAGGGAAGTAAAACTTCTCTAAACACTTTACACACACCAAACACACTTACCTCTGCACTCATGCACCCATCACTCACCTGAACACCGGACATCTCGAACCCTCCAAGCCCTTCAGCCCGACGGCCCACCTCGCTAACTTGGCGTGGTTTGGAGCCGTCGGGAATCCCACACTTCACCAATAAAAATAGGGATTAGGCTAAAAACTGCCTGTTAACTACCTGTTAACAGGCAGTTAATTGGCACTAATCCCCTTCCCGCCTCGGGGAGGCGGGTCCCAGCACGGGTCGGGTACCCGCCTCCTGGGAAACGGGCATGGAGGCGGGTTGGGGGCGGGATGGGTTCGTGCCCCCCGATTTCGCGATTTTAAACCCCCCACACGCCTCCAATCCCGCCTCCACGGCCCAATGAAAATCCTGCCCTCAATCTCTCCTGCCTTCCACCCTATCACAGGCCTTCCCTTTTGTTCTTTCCTCCCCTCCCCCCTTTCCCTGCCTCTTAAAACCTATTTACGTCTCTAACTTTTTCCAGTTCTGATGAAGGGTCATTGACCTGAAACAATGGCCCAGTAATTCGGGTCCCAACGCGTGAGTACGCACGGCGTACCCACGCGTGGACCCGATAGAAGTGCCGATTTCTTGTATGCACAGCGCATGCGCGGGAAAACGGCACTTCCGGTCCCCTGAAAGCAGGGGTTAAGAGGTGAAACGCGTGCGACGTATGAGGCAGCGCGTGCGCGTTGAACTTCCTTTTTTTTGACAGGTTTGCCCGTGCATGAAGGCCTCCACCTTTTATACATTAAAAAAGCAGACGTAAGGACTTCATTTTAAAAGGTAAGTGGTCAATTAATTAAAATTAGAACATTTTTTCCACAGGTTTATTATTTTTAAATACTTTACAGTAAGGTAAGTGTATTTTTAGCTCTGATTTTCAAAAATTTAAAATTATTGTTTAAAATGGTTATTTAATGTTATTTATAGTTGATTTAAATAGTGTGATGTTTTAAAAAAAATTATTTTAAGGTTAAGTACTGTTTTGGGCGCCCAGAGTTTTCATGAGCTTGACAGGTCTTATGTCAAACTCATGAATGGACTTTCCCTCCTCCGATTGGTTGCCCAGTGCTCACGTGATCCCAGCCGACGCATCGCACTAACTACGCCGCTGGATCACGCCAGCACAGCGCGCCGGGAGCTGGAACGGGCCACCGACAGGAAATCCACGCAGGCCCAGGCCTCAACTGCCGGCGCGCTATGTAAGTGTAGGTCGGGGGCTTGCACCCGCGGGAAGCCCCCGACACGAATTTCTGGGCCGTTAACTCTGTTTCTCTCTCCGCAGATGCTGCCCGACCTGCTGAGTGTTTCTGTTTCTACTTCAAAAGTACGTCGTTGGTTGTAAAGCGTCGGGGGACGTCCTAAGGTCATGAGAGGCGCGACGCAAATGCAAGTCTTTCTTTCTTTCCTTCCTTCCTCCCTTCCTTCCTTCCTTCATCAACAATCTGGCAAACAGTAGATCTCAAGAGAGCCGCTCTGCAGCAGAAGAGCCATTGTTTACGAAGCTCACCTCTGTCGTGTTTACGTCTAGTTTGGTAATTCACCCCAAGAGAGCAGTCATCAAGAACTCCGTGTTCCGAGACTGAAGGGAACGAAAGTGAGGGTTTCACTATTAAGTCAAGGGTTGGCACATTTTGCAAGTCTCAAACTGGAGAAGGGGATGTGAATTCAGCAGAAAGAGCAGAGCAATATGACTTAAAGTTCCGGGATTGGCTTGACTGTTGCTGAGATTATGAAGGGATCTGAAGTCTCAGCGAATGATGTCTCGATGGTGTGGGAGAAGCAGACTTTTGGGCCTCCATTTTAACTGACCCGTGGAGTCGGGATTGGAGATGTGCGGGGGGTTAAAGTCCTGAATTCGGGGGTCCCGACACCATCCCGTCCCAAACCCGCCTCCATGTAAGTTTCAAAGGAGGCGGGGACCCGCCCCGCACTGGGAGCCACCTCCCCGAGGCGGGAAGGGATTAGTGACAATAAACTGCCTGTTAACAGGTAGTTAACAGGCAGTTTTCAGCCTAATCCCTATTTTAAAGCTTGAAGTGTGGGATTCCCGACTGCTCCAAACCACGCCAAGTTAGAGGAGTCGGGCCGTCGGGTTGAAGGACTTGCAGGGGGTGCGATGTCAGTCTTCAGGTGAGTGGTGGGTGCATAAGTGCAAAGGTAAGTGTGTTTGGTGTGTCTAAAGTGCGTAAAGAAGTTTAAATTACCTGTACTTACCTTTTTAGCCTTCCTTCCTCTAGGTTTCGGGAGTCCATCATCCAGCCGGCACAGAAAGCAGAACGGCTGCGAACTGTCAAAAGTGACAGCCTGCAGTTTTCTGTGCCGGTGAGATTTCTAACTGAGTCTGTGTAGAAGGACTCAGGTTAGAAGTCAGACTGTCAGTGTTTGACAGCTTCAAACAGCTGTAAAACACTGATATTTCATCTGTCAAAACGTCTTGACAGATGAAATTTCGGTCTGTGACGTCACCTGTTGCCGGGTGGCCCTTAATTGGCCTGCTGAGCCCGCTGGGCAGGCTCAACAAGGTCAATCAAGTTAAAATCGCGTGGATTGGCCGCATCTCAATGGAGGCGGGACTACAACCCCGAAAGTTGTAGTCCCGCCTCCTTCCCGACTTCTGAGTGAAAATCACCCCCATGGTACCCAGTTTACAATTTGGAACGTTCCAGAAAGCTCACTCCAATTCCAGCTAAGTTGCAACCCTTCGTATTAGTGGAGGGAGTTAGGCCTATTGGGATTAGCCATTCTCCCTGGCAGTAAACCGCTCCAGAGACGTGAGCGCATAATCCAGGTTGGCGCACCAGTGGCGGTGCTGAGGGAGTGCAGCACTGTCGGAGGTGCCATCTTTCAGATGAGATGATAAACCGAGGCCCCGTCTGCTCTCTCAGATGGACCTGAAAGATCCCGCGGCCACTATTTAGAAGAAGAGCAAAGGAGTTATCCCCGGTGTCCTGGGGCCAATATTTATCCCTCAGCCGACAGCGAAAAAAAGATGATGTGGTCATTATCACGTTGCTGTGTGTGGGAGCTTGCTGTGCGCAAATTGGCTGCCGTGTTTCCCACATTACAACACTTCACAAAGTACTTCATTGGCTGTAAAGCGCTTTGGGATGTCTTGAGGTTCTGAAAGGTGCTATAGAAATGCAAGTCCTGAACAGACCCCCTCTCCTACCCCAGCTCAGTTTTAATCTCTCCTGCCTTCCACCCTATCACAGACCTTCCCTTTAGCTCTTTCCTCCCCTCCCCTCTTTCCAAGCCCCTGCACTTGCTTAAAACCTGTTCCATCTCTAACTTCTTCCAGTTCTGACGAAAGTGTCACCGGCCTGCACCGTTAACTCTGTTTCTCTCTCCGCACAGGCTGCCTCCCGGACCCTGCTGAGCGGCCCCAACGTTTTGCTGCTTTTCATTTCAGGTACGCGGGGCTTGGCTCGCGGGGCTACATTTGTAGGGAAGGCCTGGCTGCTGTGGCTTTCGGCCGTGGCTGCAGCAGCCTCTGACCCCGCTGCCCTCTATGACTTGTGAGGTCACAAGGCAGGAGGGACTGCGCTGGGGCCGATCGGCAACCGGCCCGGGGGCTGAGCCGCTGCTACAGTGGAACGCCCACCAGCGCTCCCGAAAGCACTGACTCGTCCTGGGGAATGGTTCCCCTAGTGCGAGCTCTGGCGCGCGAGCTCCTCCTGGATTCCTGATAGAATCAGAGAACGATTCTTCTTAGGCAGTCCCTCGGAACTGAGGATGACTTGCTTCCACACTAGAAACGAGTTTGCAGGTGACTGATGAGTCCAATGCGGGACCTGCAGTCTCTGTCACAGGTGGGGCAGACGGTGGTTGAAGGGGCGGGTGGGTGGGGTGCTTGGGTTGACGTGCGCTCCTCCGCTGTTTGCACTTGGCTTCCGCTTGCTCCCAGCGAAGAGACTCGAGGTGTTCAGCCCCCTTCCTGGATGCTTCTCCTCCACTTTGTGTGGTCTTGGGCCAGGGATTCCCAGGTGTCGGTGGAGATGTTGCACTGTTTCAAGGAGGCTTTGAGGGTGTCCTTGAAGCGTTTCCTCTGCCCACCTGGGGCTCTCTTGCCGTGTCGGAGCTCCGAGTAGAGCGCTTGTTTTGGGAGTCTCGTATTGGGCATGCGGGTGATGTGACCCGTCCATCGGAGCTGATTGAGCGTGGTCAAAGCTTCGATGCTGGGGACATGGACCATGTACAGCAGACACCTCAAAGCACTGGAGAGGTACCACCAACGCTGCCTCCGCAAGATCCTGCAAATCCATTGGCAGGATAGGCGCACCAACGTCAGTGTTCGCGCTCAGGCCAACATAGAATGATACAGCACAGAAGGAGGCCATTCGGCCCCTCGCGTCTGCGTCGGCTCGTTCGAAGAGCAATCCAGTTAGTCCCACTCCCCCGTTCTTTCCCCACATCCCTGCAATTTTTTCTCCTTCAAGTATTTATCCGACTCCCTTTTGAAGGCTACTATTGAATCTGTATCCACCGCCCTATCAGGCAGCGCAGTCCAAATCCTAACCACTCGTTGCATAAAAGAAGGTTTTCCTCGCATTGCCTCTGGTTCTTTTGCCAATCACCTTAAATCTGCGCCCTCTGTCCTTCAGCCAGTCGTAAACATTGTGTTGAAAGGAGTGACTGGCACCTCATGATACTAGACTCCCTGTTAGCGCTGCAACAGGGGTGACGAGATAGCAAGCAGAGCACCCGCCTGATAGATTTGCCACTGCCCGGCCTCACCCTGCTGGAGAGCTGCTAACTTGGCACAGACGAGGGAATCAGTTCGGGTTTCTTTCTGCACAGGGGGGGTGACATGAATCAATCATCCATGAAAGAAAGACTTATGAAATAATACTGAGCGGCCTGCGGGTGGCGGTGTCCAGGGAGAGTATAAATACTCGGGCACGGGCCCAGCTTGCGCAGGACATTCTTAACAGGAACTAGTGAAGGACACAACCAGACCTCCATGTTGTAAAACAGTTGATTAAAGCTTTGTTTAACGCTTAGACCAAGTGTCTGGTAGTTTTCTTACATCAGGGGGTTTGCAAATCGAGTTGCCACACCCTCCAGGATTGCCCTAGTGTCACCATGAATCACAGATGACTCGCCCGAACACTGCCAGCAGACCCGGGAGAAAAATCAGAGGCATATATTAAAACAAAATGTGTGTCTATATGGGTGATGGCTGTTTGACTGATAGTCGAGATTCATCTAACCGGATAACAGAGAGTCTGCCCGCTTTCCAATTTCTTTTTCTTTTATTTGTTCATGGGATGTGGGCGTCGCTGGCAAGGCCAGCATTTATTGCCCATCCCTAGTTGCCCTTGAGAAGGTGGTGGTGAGCCGCCTTCTTGAACCGCTGCAGTCCGTGTGGTGCAGGTACTCCCACAGTGCCGTTAGGGAGGGAGTTCCAGGATTTTGACCCAGCGACGATGAAGGATCGGCCAATATATTTCTAAGTCAGGATGGTGTGTGACTTGGAGGGGAACTTGGAGCTGGTGGTGTTCCCATGCGCCTGCTGCCCTTGTCCTTCTAGGTGGAAGAGGTCGCGGGTTTGAGAAGTGCTTCCGAAGAAGCCTTGGCGAGCCGCTGCAGTGCATCTTGTAGATGGTCCACACTGCAGCCACGGTACACCGGTGGTGGAGGGAGTGAATGTTTAAGGTGGTGGATGGGGTGCCAATCAAGCGGGCTGCTTTGTCCTGGATTGTGTTGAAATTCTTGAACTACACTCATCCAGGCAAGTGGAGAGTATTCCATCACACTCCTTACTTGTGCCCTGTAGATGGTGGAAAGGCTTTGGGGAGTCAGGAGGTGAGACACTCAATGCCGAATACCCAGCCTCTGACCTGCTCTTGTTGCCACTGTATTTATGTGGCTGGTCCAGTTGAGTTTCTGGTCAATGGTGGCCCCCAGGATGTTGACAGTGGGGGATTCGGCGATGGTAATTGGAACAGGAAGGCGAGGCCCGAGCAAGAGTGGACGTGTCGGGCGAACAATGGCGGGAGGATTGGAGGTCATGTGACAAAGCCTCTTGGGATACTCCCAGCCTTTGTTGGCAACCCGTACCTCTACATGAATTTGGAATTGACCCAGTACAAATCCAGCTGGACTTTGGCTGCAAGCTCGATATGGATAAAGAGTGTTGGATTGATATGAAAATATAAACAAATGTGCCACCTGTTTTCTGCAGTATCATCGGGTAGCGGTCACGCCCCGCGGCCTGCTCATAGGCTGGTCTGAAGCCGGCAGGCAAATTCGAAACTCAAGTGCCGAACAATTTGATTGCAGTTGATCTTAAAGGGGCAGCCCGCCATCCCTTAAAGGGGTAATGTTTGGCAAACCACTTTTTCTTTCGCAAGGTGGTAAATCGAATTGCACCCCTGGCGCGCAACATCGCCACGACGGAAATAACGCACCTGAGATCTCTGGTCCTCCTCCTCATACTGAAAAGAGAGGTTTGCCAGACATCTTTGCAGGAGGAAGAGAGCGTCTTTACATAGCAGCATTCATCATTGGCAAGGCCCATTGGGCCAGAAATTCGGGTCCCCACGGGCGAGTACGCGCTGGGTACTCACCCGTAGGGCCAACGAAAGTGCCGGTTTCGTGCATGCACTGCGCAGGCGCGGGAAACCGGAACTTCCGTCCCCTTGAAAGAAAGGGTTCACAGGTCGAACGCATGCGCCGGAGAGGCAGTGCGTACGCCTGGAACTTATCTTTTTTTTCCAGATTTCTCCAGGAGGGTAAGTCTCCAGCAGCTACGTTTTTAAAAAGCAGTCGCAAGGCCTGCTTTTAACAAGGTAAGTGGTGAATTAAGTAAAATTAAAACATTTTTTCCACAGGTTTATTATTTTTAAATACTTTAAAGAAAGGTACGTTTATTTTTAGCCCCGTTAAAAACTGTAATTCATTTTTCAAAAATTTAAATTATTGTTTAAAATAGTTATTTTATGTAATTTATAGTTATTTTAAAAATGTGATTTAAAAAAAAATTTATTTGAAGTTTTAGTGATGTTTTGGGGCTGATTTGTATTTGTAGTTTTGGCAGGTCTTCCTGTCAAATCTATGAATAGAGATTCCCTGCTACCATTGGCTCTCCATGGCCCACGTGATCCCAGGGGACGCTCCGAACTAACTGCGCCCCTGGGATACACAAGCACTGCGCGCCGGCAGTTGGAGCAGGCCGAGGATCGGAATCCCACGCGGGCCCACAGCACAACGGCCGGCGCGCTAGGTAAGTGCAGGTCGGGGGCTTGCACCCACGGGAAGCCCCCTGACCCAAATTTCTGGGCCATTAGGGATGATATAGGGAAAGGGGAATGCAAAATCCAACAGTGTTCTACACAATATAAATTAAACTTGTTCTTTCTCTCGGTTGTCTTCCCAATCTATGTAATCTATCCACATCGCTCTCTCATGTATATAGAAATATAAATGATGCATCTAACTTCATTTTAGACATCAAATTTTAAAAAGAAAAACAGAAATGCTTGCATTTCTATAGCACCTTTCACGACCTCAAGACATTCCAAAGCACTTTACAGCCAATGAAGTACTTTTTGAAGTGTAGTCGCTGTTGTAATGTAGGAAAGGCGGCAGCCAATGTGCGCACAGCAAGCTCCCACAAACAGCAATGTGATAATGAGCAGATAATCTGTTTTAGTGATGTTGGTTGAGGGATAAATATTGGCCCCAGGACACTGGGGAGAACTCCCCCTGCTCTTCTTCGAAATAGTGGCCGTGGGATCTTTTGCGTCCACCTGAGAGAGCAGACGGGGGCCTCGGTTTAACGTCTCGTCCGAAAGACGGCACCTCCGACAGTGCGGCACTCCCTCAGCACCTCACTGGGAGCGTCGGCCTAGATTTATGTGCTCAAGTCTCTGGAGTGGGGACTTGAACCCACGGCCTTCTGGCTCAGAGGGGAGAGAGTGGTGCCCACTGGGCTGACCCAACAATCTTTAAGGAATAAAGAAAATCAGTCTGATTTTTATTGTTTTGTTTAACTTAATATAACCCAGGGGCTGAAGTTGGAGAATTTACATGCAGCTGCCTACTTTCAGAAACATCTTTTGGCAACCAGTCTCGAACTGTCCTGATTTAGACTACTTCCCTGCCAGGACTACCTGAGCAGGGACCTCAAAGGGAAAGGCCGGATTTAACACAATTCCACCTTAGCAGCTGAACGTCACATCCTATATGCACCAAACTCCCAGTTGAGCAATGCTACTGGAGATCAGCGTGTGTGTGCGTACATCTATACAATAATCCTCTGAGTCTGAAGGGTTGTGGGTTCGAAGTCCCCACTCCAGAGACTTTAGCACAAAAATCCAGGCTGACACTCCCAGTGCCAGTGCTGAGAGAGTGCCGCACTGTCGGAGGTGCCGTCTTTCGGATGAGATGTTAAACCGAGGCCCCATCTGCTCTCTCAGGTGGATGTAAAAGATCCCGCGGCCACTATTTCGAAGAAGAGCAGGGAGTTCTCCCCGGTGTCCTGGCCAATATTTATCCCTCAACCAAAAAAACCAGATTATCTGGTCATGCATCTCATTGCTGGTTGTGGGATCTTGCCCTGCCAAATTGCAGCCGTGTTTCCTACAGTGACTACACTTCAAAAAATACTTAATTGGCTGTAAAGCGCTTTGGGACGTCCTGAAGTTGTGAAAGGCGCTATAGAAATGCAAGTCTTTCTTATAAACCAGCTGTTCTCCCATGTCATTACAACCTAACGGCAAAATTGTTTTCAAATCCCTCCATGGCCTCGCTCCCCTTGCCTATCTCTGTAACCTCCTCCAGCCCTACAACCCTCCGAGATCTCTGCGCTCCTCCAATCCTGGTCTCCTGCGCATCCCCCGATTTTAATCGCTCCACCATTGGTGGCCGTGCCTTCAGCTGCCTGGGCCCTAAGCTCTGGAATTCCCTCCCTGAACCTCTTCGCCTCTCTACCTCTCTCTCCTCCTTTAAGACGCTCCTTAAAACCTACCTCTTTCACCAAGCAGTTGGCTGTCTGCCCTAATATCTCCTATGTAGCTCGGTGACCAATTTTGTTTGATAATTGCTGCTGTGAAGCACCTTGGGACCAGGGACAGGGTCACCAGCTCAAGGCTTGGAAGCTAAACAGAGCCAGGCCTGGTTGGTACCTGGAGGGGTGACCATCAGGGAAGACCAGGTGCAGAAGGTCATGGAAGGAGCCCCGAGGAGGGGTGAGAAGGTCACGGAAGGAGCCCCGAGGAGGGGCGGTTGGTGAGAAGGTCACGGACGGAGCCCCAGGAGGGGCGACTGGTAAGCAGGCCCGGGCGTTGGGCTGAAGATTGTCGGACAGGAGGAATGGTGGAAATGGAATGGCGGCGCACACAGACGCAGCGGCTTTGCTTCTCCCAGGACGGTGCTATTTACGTTTAATGTTATTTGTACTGGACTCATGGGAGCTTGCAAGATCACATTTCGTTGTACAATGACAAAGTTGAATTATTATTATTTACTACATTAAAGGCACTATATAAATGCAATTTTTTGTTGTTCACTCTGAATGTGCCCCCTACAATCAGGAAACCCAGATTCAATCAGGAGTGTAGCTCTCCCCTAAAACGCATTAAGCCTAATTTGAAAAATGAAGGACGACTATTAATCACCCAGAAGCTCCAATACAAAAAGTGTAGCTTTTTATTCCCCTCTCTCTCTCTCTCTCTCTCTCTCTCTCTCCTGTTGCCCGACTAAAGCTGAAGGAAAGGAGCCAAGTTTGCAGCCTGTTCTCTGGTGACTTTCAAAGGATAAAGGCAAGCGAGAACAAAGCACGAGACACTGGCACTAAGTTGTTCTTCACCCCACCCCAAAAAAAAACCTTTGGGGAGAGAAAATTCAAATACACCGTCGCCAAGCCAAGGATTATGGGGGAAGGTGTGTCTGTGTGCAGCGCTCTCCCACTTCCTGAAGCTTTCGTCTCCCTCACTTAAACCTCAAGCAGCAAGCATGCAGCTACCCTTTCAAAGTCCGATTGCTTACCTGCTTATAGGTGAGAGAGTTAGTCGGTGCGCCTGAAAACCTCTTTTCTCTGTGGCTAATTGGTCTGAGAGAAGGAACTGGCGATGCCTGTCTTCGCAGAGTGAATCTTTGTACTGCCTCAGAAAGGGAGTTCCTGGGCAGGTAACAGGTGAATGATTTCATCACCTTTTTTTTAAAATATATAATTTTAAAGGCAGGGCTAGAGTCAGGGATTAACCCCGTGAGTGCTTTCCTTGTCTGAGTCCCAGGCAGCCTATGTAGTGTGTGGAGCATTCGGTCTCCTGTTGTTTAATGAGCAGCAGGAATATATCAACAAATGCCATTTTCCGCGTCCCCCCCGGCCTCCCTCCGACACGACATAAGAACATAAGAATTAGGAGCAGGAGTCGGCCATACGGCCCCTCGAGCCTGCTCCACCATTCAATAAGATCATGGCTGATCTTCGACCTCAACTCCACTCTCCCGCCCGATCTCCATATCCCTCGATTCCCCTAGAGTCCAAAAATCTATCGATCTCAGTCTTGAATATACTCAACGACTCAGCATCCACAGCCCTCTGGGGCAGAGAATTCCAAAGATTCACTACCTTCCGAGTGAAGAAATTCCTCCTGATCTCGGTCTTAAATGGCCGACCCCTTATCCTTAGACTATGCCCCCTAGTTCTAGACACTCCAGCCAGGGGGAAACAACCTCTCAGCATCTACCCTGTCAATCCCCTTCAGAATCTTGTATGTTTCAATGAGAGCACCTCTCATTCTTCTAAACTCCAGAGAGTATCGGCCCATTCTACACAATCTCTCATCATAGGACAACCCTCTCATCCCAGGAATCAATCTAGTGAACCTTCGTTGCACCGCCTCCAAGGCAAGTATATCCTTCCTTAGATAAGGAGACCAGAACTGTGCACAGTGCTCCAGGTGTGGTCTCACCAAGGCCCTGTACAATTGTAGCAAGACTTCCTTACTCTTATACTCCAACCCCCTTGCAATAAAGGCCAACATGCCATTTGCCTTCCTTATTGCTTGCTGTACCTGCATGCTAGCTTTCTGTGTTTCTTGCACGAGGACACCCAAATCTCTCTGAACACCAACATTTGAAAGTTTCTCACCATTTAAAAAATATTCTATTCTTCCTACCAAAGTGAATAACCTCACATTTCCCTACATTATACTCCATCTGCCAACTTACTGCCCACTCATTGGGCAGGATTTTCACTGGGCCGTGGAGTCGGGATTGGAGGCGTGCGGGGGGTTAAAATCCCGAAATCAGGGGTCCCGACCCCATCCCGCACCCAAACCCACCTCCATGCCAGTTTCAAAGGAGGCGGGTACCCGCCCCGCACTGGGAGCCGCCTCCCCGAGGCGGGAAGGGGATTAGTGCCAATTAACTGCCTGTTAACAGGTAGTTAACAGGCAGTTTTTAGCCTAATCCCTATTTTTATTCCTGAAGTGTGGGATTCCCGACGGCTCCAAACCACGCCAAGTTAGAGGAGGCGGGCCGTCGGGATGAAGGGCTTGGAGGGGTCGAGATGTCCGGTGTTCAGGTGAGTGATGTGTGCATGAGTGCAAAGGTAAGTGTGTTTGGTGTGTCTAAAGTGATTAAAGAAGTTTAAATGACCTTTTCTTACCTTTTCAGCTTTTCTTTAGATTCCGGGAGTCCCTCATCTCACCAGCACTGAAAGCAGAATGGCTGCGAACTGTCAAAAGTGACAGCCTTCAGCTTTCTGTGCAGGAGAGATTTCTAACTGAGTCTGTGCAGAAGGACTCAGGTTAGAAGTAAGACTGTCAGTGTTTGACAGCTTCAAACAGCTGTGAATCGCTGATATTTCATCAAAACCTCTTGACAGATGAAATTTCAGTCTGTGACGTCACCTGTAACCGGGTGGCCCTTAATTGGCCTGCTGAGCCTGCTGGGCGGGCTCAACAAGGTCAATCAAGTTAAAATCGCGTGGGTTGGCTACAACTCGATGGAGGCGGGACTACAACCCCAAAAGTTGTAGTCCCGCCTCCAACCTGACTCCTGAATGAAAATCCTGCCCATTTAGTCTATCTATATCCCTTTGTAGACTCTCAAGGGTGTTCTTTTCGCAGCCTACTGACCCCCTCTGATGTTACGGTTAGGTCCCCTTGTCCTAGGAGCTAACCTTAAAATCAGAGCCAGGCCGTTCAGGAGTGAAGTTAGGAAACACCTCTTCACGCAAGGGGTGGTGGAAGTGTGGAACTCTCTCCCGCAGAAAGCAGCAGATGCTCAATTCATAATTTTAAATCCGAGATCGATAGATTTTTGCTCATCACGGGTATGAAAGGATATGGAGCCAAGGTAGATAGATGGGGTTAAGATACAGACCAGCCACGATCTCTTTGAATGGCAGAACAGGCTCGAGGGGCTGAATGGCCTCCTCTTGTTCCCATGTTCCCCTCCCAAGTTTCCAAATCTGGATAACGCTTAGTGACATGAATCAGTCATGAAAGAAAGACTTATGAAATAATACTGAACGGCCTACGGGTGGCGCTGTCCAGGGAGAGTATAAATACTCGGGCACGGGCCCAGCTTGCGCAGGACATTCTTAACAGGAACTAGTGAAGGACACAACTAGACCTCCATGTTGTAAAACAGTTGATTAAAGCTTTGTTTAACGCTTAGACCAAGTGCCTCGTTGTTTTCTTACGTCACTTAGTTTAACATTTTTTAAAGGATTGGATAGGGTAGATACGGAGAAATTACTTCCCCCAGTGGGGGAATCGAAAACAATGGGACATAATCTTAAAATTAGAGCGAGGTTGCTCAGGAGCGGAAATCAGGAAGCACTTTTTCCGCACAAAGGGTAGTGGAAATCTGGAACTTGCTCCACCAGAAGGCCGCAGATGCCGGGAGAAAATTGGAGCGGTGAAGACTGAGACAGAAAGACTTCTGTTGGGTGAGGGCATCTGGGGATATGGAGCTAAGGCGGGTAAATGGATTTGCGGTGCAGATCAGCCATGATCTAATTGAATGGCGGAGCAGGCTCAAGGGGCTGAACAGCCTCCTCTTGTTCCTAACACTGCAAAGGGATTATAACTCAACTTTTAAATTGAGCTTAAGTTACTACTTGGGATTGGCAGAGTCAGTGGCAAATCAAACACAGGGATGTAGGAATTGCCAGATGGAAAATGGTCCAAGGTCCATCTAGTTTGACTCTCCCATCCTGGTAGTCGCACGGTCCAACGATAATGGAGTTGTCGACTAATCACAGCGATCGATCTCTATCAGTGAGTCTACAACAGACCCAGACACGAGGCGAGGAAAACCCCCAGTGGGGGAGAGCTTTGGGGAACCAGAGGTCCAAAGTCACCTGTTCCTCCCAAGCTCGCTACACTCCCCGCACGTCATGTCTCCAATTACTCATATACTGGATCCCAAAATGTTATTGGCTACATATAGTGACACCAAAAGTCCTGGCCAGATGGAGATGATTGGGTAATTTCCTCCGTCAATCAAGCCTGGGGACCGCACTGCTGGTCTCTGCGTTCCTTCAATTCCGGCCTCTTGAGCATCCCCTATTTTCATCGCTCCGCCATTGGCGGCCGCTCCTTCAGCTGCCTAGGCCCTAAGCTCTGGAATTCCCTCCCTAAACCTCTCTGCCTCTCTCCCCTCCTTTAAGACTCTCCTTAAAACCGACCTCTTTGACCAAGCTTTTTGTCACCTGCCCTAATATCTCCTTATGTGGCTCGGTGTTAAATTTTACACAGGATTAAATAGGATATACAAGAGAGAAACAGGCCATTCGGCCCAACCAGTCCATGCCAATGTTTATGCTCCACTCGAGCCTCCTCCTGTCTGTTCTCATCCAACTCTATCAGCATCACCCTTCTCCTTCATGCTTATCTAACCGCCCCTTAAATGTATCTATACCATTCGCTTCAACCACTCCCTGTGGTAGCGAGTTCCACATTCTCACCACTCTCTGGGTAAAGAAGTTTCTTCTGAATTCCTTATTTGATTTCTTGGTGAATAGCAGCTTGTAATTTACTTCAAATTTAAATCACCACCATCAGCACTGACCTCAAAGTTTAAAAAAGCAGCCCTTGGTATTTCCAGTATATTTTGTCTAATAAATAACAGGTGCCCTGGAGTGACTTCATACCTGTGTCGAATGGTCCCATCATCTGCACCTAGTTGACATTGCGGCGTTCGAATTATTCCCAGGGATCTGGATAATTTTAGTAAGTAAATTCTGATTTACGTTATCGTGCCTTGCACTCTTTTCAACCTCGGTGGTGTCCCGCACTGTGAACCTTGGCCTTTCACCTTGGCTTCCCATTAACCCCTGCTGGTCTAGCAGTTATGTGTGTCCGTTATCCACCCTGGCGATCTGCCCCGCGCCACTGTGGAGCTGAAATAGGAGCTGTATGTAGCCTTGGGGCAGTGAATGGACGAGCCCACCTCGCACCACTCCGCACGTCACCTGTTGGCGCTCCTGACCGGCAGCACTTGATTTTAGCAGGAAAAGGATCGGCCAACAACTGGCTCAAAAATAAATCAGGCAGGATTTCAACCAGCGATCGTGCAAAGATCCGCAACACGCCATCAAAAACTCATCCGATGGCTTGCTCAACAATCGTGCAAAAAAAAAACCTCCAACCAAACGAGACAGCCAAGTAAAGCAGGCCTTAGGCTGGGATGGAGGGAGACATTGGGTGGAGCGTGGAAGAAGCCGCCGCTTGTACCTAAGATCGGCTCTTGATCTGAAACGTACGCCTCAGCCCGCAGCCTGTCAAGAGTCACCCCGCGGCCGTTCACCTTAACCCGTTCTTTCTCGGCTGCTCAAAGCTGCCAAGCACCTTACTGAGGGGGACTCGACAAGGTAGATGCAGAGAGGGTGATTCCCCTCGTGGGGAAATCTAGAACTCGGGGGCACAGTCTCAGAATAAAGGGTCGCCCTTTTAGAACCGAGATGAGGAGGAATTTCTTCTCTCAGAGGGTCGTAAATCTGTGGAATTCTCTGCCCCAGAGAACCGTAGAGGCTGGGTCATTAAATACATTTAAGGTGGAGATAGACAGATTTTTTTACAAGATAAGGGAGTGAAGGGTTATGGGGAGTGAGCAGGGAAGTGGCTTTGAGCCCAAGATCAGCCATGATCTTACTGAATGGCGGAGCAGGCTCGAGGGGCCAAGTGGCCTATTCCTGCTTCTATTTCTTATGTTCTTATGTCCCTCAGCGACCCCTTCCTACTACAATCTGTCGGATTTTGAAGCCCAATCTTGCCTCATCCAACCACCGCCACCATGAGTTAGCTTGTTCCCTTTCCTACGCTTTTCAACCTTGGTGGACTATGGGCCTTGACCCCCTCACTTCAGTTTCTCATCTTAAAGCAGTCCCACTTAACAAGCTGACGATGGAAGAGTGGAATGAAACTTACCATATATGGACCTGCCACTGGGCTTAGACACAACCTCGCTGTAACATGGAACAGAGAAAAAGGACTGGTTATGAATTTGGTCAAAATGTAATCCAAACTTTCTGTTATATCACTAACACAAAAGCAAAATACTGCGGATGCTGGAAATCTGAAATAAAAACAGAAAATGCTGGAAATGCTCGGCAGGTCAGGCAGCATCTGTGGAGAGAGAAAGAGAGTTAGCGTTTCAGGTCGATGACCCTTTGTCAGAACTTGCCCCATTACCATCATCCCTTTTGTCTCTTAATCTCTCCTGCCTTCCACCCTATCACAGACCTTCCCTTTTGTTCTTTCCTCCCCTCCCCCCTTTCCCGGCCCCTACATTTGCTTAAAAACCTGCTCCATCTCCAGCTTTTTCCAGTTCTGACGAAGGGTCATCGACCTGAAACGTTAACTCTTGTTTCTCTCTCCACAGATGCTGCCTGACCTGCTGAGTATTTCCAGCGTTTTCTGTTTTTATTTCTGTTATATCATCCTGTTTTGCCAGGGCCTTTTCAACAGGAATTTCCTGTCCAAACCAATAGCTTGCAATTGGAGCTTCCTGTTTGTAGGAAGCGTTTGCAATAGGACTCGAACTAATGTCATAATATCCAGCTGTTGGCCTAAAAAGACCATGACAGCCCGTTCCAAGTTGCTATGGTAATGATGTCATGAAGGCCGAGGCTCCAGCCACTGTTATATTTCTGATGTCCCAGTGTGTGGACAACGCCCAAATTATTTTCCCCAAATTTCTTCTCTTCCTTTCACGGAAGTATTGACTCTCCCTGGGGTGTAATCCCATAGGAGCGAGCAGCTCTCTGGTACACCACCTGGTCATTCTTCACAGATGAGCAAAGACAGTGGGTGTTGGGCTGTGCCATTTTACACATGCATGCGTGGATACACCAACAAATGCGCACACCAACATACGCTCACAGGCACCAATGCGCGCGCAGCAACGTACACCCACTCCTCGTGCGCACACACCAACACGCACAAACACACACCAACACGCACAACCACACACTTGCAAGCTCATAACACGCGCACACACACCAACACGCGCACACTAGCACCAACACGCGCAGACACACACCTGCAAGAGCACCAACACGCACACACGCGCCAACACACGTGCTCACACCAACTCGTGCGCACACACCAACACACACACGCCAACACGCGCACCGACTCATGCACACACACCAACACACACACGCCAACACATGCGCACACACCAACACACACACGCCAACACGTGCACACATACCAACACGCGCACACTAGCACCAACACACGCAGACACACACCTGCAAGAGCACCAACATGCGCACACATGCCAACACACGCGCTCACACCAACTTGTGCACACACACCAACACACACACACCAACACGCGTACCGACTCGTGTGCACACACACCAACACGTGCGCACACACCAACACACACACGCCAACACGTGCGCACACACCAACACACACACGCCAACACATACCCACACACCAACACGCGCACCAACTCATGCACACACACGCCAACACACGCACCAACACGCGTACACACACCAACACACACGCCAACACGCGCACTGACCCATGCACACACACCAACACGTGCGTGCACACCAACACACACATGCCAACACACGCGCACACACCAACACACACACGCCAACACGCGCACCGACTCATGCGCACACACGCCAACACACGCACCCACTCGTGCGCACACACGCCAACACGCGCACCCACTCGTGCGCACACAGCTAGATAGTTTTTTTTTTCCCTTTCCCTGATCCAGGGCCACATTTAAAATTTGACTGCTGTCTTATTGCTTTTTTTTTTGCACTTTAATAACTCAGTCAAGAGTCAGTCTAAAATAAGACACATCACCAAATCAACAAGCGCCGTTAACAGAACATAAAGTACTCCAAGGGGAACAGCCAATGTGCGTGGGTTGCTTGGACAATTATGACTACGGCTAAATGGTGCTAATTAACTCAATAAGGAGGAAATGAGATCCTTAACCCTTTCACTACCCTTTTTTCATTACATAACTCTGCTGCATTTGCTCTCCAGGCTGGTGCGGAGTTAGGTATTCCGTAACGTAAAGCAGGGCCAAAGTGATCTCCTGGACTGGTTTTGATTGCCTGAGGGGGTCAGAGAGGAAGTTTTTAGTTTTTTTGCCCCGCCCCTAATTTCCTCCTTGGGTTTTTAAAACATTTTTTTTTTGCCTCTCTCAGGAGATTACATGGTGGCGTTGGGATGGACGTGTCTTAATCGTGATGCGTAAGACATCACGACTGTGTGGGGCAGGCTGGACGGACCAGTAGATCTTTCCCTGTCTGTCATTTTAGGATAGTTGTAAGTTCTTTACACCATGGGGCAGGACAAGATGAGGGTAGGCTGAGCTGATTAGCAAAGGAATTACAATTGAAGTTTAGGAAAGGCTTGGATGTAGCAGATTCGGATTGGATATTCAAAATGGGTACTGGTGGTAAGATTAATGGTTATGCCTATTAAGCACATAGATAAAAATTAACGATAAATGCCAGACTATCTCCTTTCTCACTTGGTTCCTTGTCAGGTTACCACAGATACATAGAATTACATAGAATTTACAGCACAGAAACAGGCCATTCGGCCCAACCAGTCCATGCTGGCGTTTATGCTCCACTCGAGCCTCCTCCCGTCTTTCTTCATCTAAATCTATCAGCATAACCCTCTATTCCCTCCTCCCTCATATGCTTGTCTAGCCTCCCCTTAAATGGATCTATACTATTCGCCTCAACCACTCCCTGTGGTAGCGAGTTCCACATTCTCACCACTCTCTGGGTAAAGAAATTTCTTCTGAATTCCTTATTGGATTTCTTGGTGACTATCTTATATTGATGGCCTCTGGTTTTGCTCTTCCCCACAAGTGGAAACATTCTCTCTGTATCCACTCTCTCAAAACCTTTCATAATTTTAAAGACCTCTATTAGGTCACCCCTCAGCCTTCTCTTTTCAAGGGAAAAGAGACCCAGCCTGTTCATCCTTTCCTGATAGGTATAACCGCGCAGTTCTGGTATCATCCTTGTAAATTTATGCTGCGGTTCTTTCAGAAGAAACATGCCAAGTTCCTTAGGAAGGACAGCACTGAGGTCTATCGGGGGAGTGCGCCTTAGTTAAGTTCACCATGGGTTCCTGGTGCTTCCTTGATTGCTTTATGGAGTTGGGGAAGAATTTCCGAGCATTTTTCCTGAGGGAATTTTATTCCCCTCCATGTTTTCCATGAGGAGTTTAGGTGTCCTTGTATGTGAATCACAGAAAGTTAACATGCAGGTACAACAAGCAATTAGGAACACAAATGGTATGTTGGCCTTTATTGCAAGGGGGTTGGAGTATAAGAGTAAGGAAGTCTTGCTACAATTGTACAGGGCGTTGGTGAGACCACACCTGGAGTACTGTGCACAGTTCTGGTCTCCTTATCTAAGGAAGGATATACTCGCCTTAGAGGGGGTGCACCGAAGGTTCACTAGATTGATTCCTGGAGTAAGAGGGCTGTCCTATGATGAGAGATTGTGTAGAATGGGCCTATACTCTCTGGAGTTTAGAAGAATGAGAGGTGATCTCATTGAACTGTATAAAATTCTTAAAGGGCTTGACAGGGTAGTTGCTGAGAGGCTGTTTCCCCTGGCTGGGGAGTTGAGAACTAGTCTCAGGAAAAGTGGTTGGCCATTTAGGACCAAGATGAGGAGGAATTTCTTCACTCAGAGGGTGGTGAATCTTTGGAATTCTCTACCCCAGAGGGCTGTGGAGGCTCAGTCGTTGAGTATATTCAAGACTGAGATTGATAGATTTTTGGATACTAAGGGAATCAAGGGATATGGGGATCGGCCGGGAAAGTGGAGATGAGGTCGAAGATTAGCCATGATCTTATTGAATGGTGGAGCAGGCTCGAGGAGCCGAATGGCCTACTCCTGCTCTTATTTCTTATGCTCCGCTCCCCGTCTCCAGAGTTATCATTACAGGAGGTTGGGGAGGGCGCTGTAAGAGGCGGCACCCCCTAATGGATGGGAGTAGTAATTGTTGGGCCTGACAGCCTTTTCTCGGCCTTCTTTTTATTTGTTCACATTTGTACAAAAGTCGCAAACAGCCTATCATCAACAAACAGACGTATCTAACTTCTGAATGGGCCCTTTGGATGGCTTATCAATCAGGAGCTGGGCCTTTGTAGGCCAAGGAAGCCCTGGGTTTGATCTCTGGCATGTGCTAAAATTAGTTAGCCTCAGTCAGGCCTCACAGTAGCTGGGCTAGGGAAGGGAGAAATTAGTCAGGGCACCTGCTCCTGATCACTAGCCAGTGACTTCCAGTGGGATGTGTACTGGGTTGCCAATCCTCCAGGATTGTCCCAGAATCTCCACAGGGATTCAAGATTAAAGACTGCTGTGAGCAACCCAGGAGAAAAAAAATCAATGGGGCATTAAAAAGATGGTTTTATTAGTTATAAAAATGATGGAGGTGGGGAAAAAAGGTGCTTTGACTGACATTGAAGAATCATCCAATCAGGTAATCAGATCAACCATGATCTCATTGAATGGCGGAACAGGCCCGAGGGGCTGAATGGCCTTCTCCTATTCCTATGCTCCTATGGAATGAAGAGTCTGTTCGCTTTCCAATCGGCCGTGGGGGAAGGGGCGCTCTCCGAGGATGGATGTGTTGGCCGACCAATGGTGGGAGAGTTGGGGGGGGGGGGGGGCGGTTCGAGGTGAGCGGTCATGTGATGACACCTCCAGGAACATGCCCAACCAGTGTCAGCCAGTGGCTCAGTGGGCAGCGCTCTCGCCTCTGAGTCAGAAGGTTGTGGGTTCGAGTCCCACTCCAGAGACCTGAGCAGACAAAGCTAAGCTGACACTCCCAGTGCCAGTACTGAGGGAGTGCTGCACTGTCGGAGGTGCCGTCTTTCGGATGAGACATTAAACCGAGGTCCCGTCTGCTCCCTCAGGTGGACGTGAAAGATCCCAAGGCACTATTTCAAAGAAGAGCAGGGGGAGCTATCCCCGGTGTCCTGGCCAATATTCATCCTTCAACAAACATCACTAAAAAACAGATGATCCGGTCATTTTCACATTGCTGTTTGTGGGAGCTTGCTGTGCACAAATTGGCTGCCACGTTTCCCACATTACAACAGTGATTACACTTCAAAAAAAAAGTACTTCATTGGCTGTAAAGCGCTTTGGGATGTTTGGTGGGTTGTGAAAGGCGCTATAGAAATGCAAGTCTTTCTTTTTGACAACCCTGGTTGCATAGACTTGACAAAAGGTGGCAACCCCGTCTCTTCAAAAAGAACTTGCGCTACATTGCAAGGACTGTGAAGAGCATTGCGACCATTTGTACAACGGAGCTCGCACCAGTATCTGGTATTACAATGAGTCCCAGATCCACAGAGATCTAAACAGGTTTGAATACGAAGGGCTGCCTCTGGCCTTGAAACCAGGCTGCCTGCCAACCAGTGCTGACTGCATAGCATAGGTATTTGCCTCTCGATTCAACAAGGGCCGGGTTTGAGCGTGGACTGGGGGAGCGGGGCGGCTTATGTGGACTGACAAGTTCTCAGGTATAACAACACAGGCGAGGTTGCTTTGTGGCCGTGTGAAGAAAAGCAGTAAAAAAAACCACAATTTTGGCAAAAGAAAGGTTTGTGTTTATACGGCGCTTTGTCATGACTGTCAGAACCACCTCCAAGCAGTTGACACCCCGGCGAATTACTTTGAAGTGTGGTTACTTGTCCTGTGAGCAAAAGTGGCAGCCATTTTGTGCACAGCAAGATGCCACAAAAAAAAACCAGCAAAGCGCTGGGTGGATGAATAGCAGCGGGGAATTAATAAGTAATGAGAAGGACACTACGGATGAGGGACTTCAGTTAACCGGAGAGACTAGGGAAGCTGGGATTGTTCTTCTCTGAGCTGCGAAGGTCATGGGGAGATTTAGCCGAGGTGCTCAAGGTCATGATGGGTTTTTGATAGGGTAAGTCAGGAGAAACTGTTTCCACTGGCAGACGGGTCGGTAACCAGAGGTCACGGATTTTAAGATAATTGGCAAAAAGAGATGAGGAGGAGAATTTTTTTTTTACGCGGCGAGTTGCCGTGATCTGGAACGCCTTGCCCGACAGGCTGGTGGAAGCAGATTCAATAGTGACTTTCCAAAGGGGAATTGGATAAATACTTGAAAAGGAAAAACATTTGCAGGGCTGTGGGGAAAGAGTAGAGGGGGGGGGTGGGGAGCTGCATTCCTGCTAAGCTGCGGTCTGGCGGTCCCGCGCAGGCTGTTATAATGGTAGAAACCGCGCCCGCGCGGAAATCTGAACGGGCCGCGCAGCCAGTTAAAGGGAACGCGCGCGAAAAAAAAAATTCGAGGGTACATTACAACAGAAAACGCTGGAAAAACTCAGCAGGCCAGGGCAACATCCGTGGAGAGAGAAACAGAGTTAACGTTTCAGGTCGAAACCCTTCATCAGAACTGAGAAAAAAAACAGGAAAGGGGACAGATTTTAAAGCAAGTGTAGGGGCTGGGAAAAGGGGGAGGGATGAAAGAACAGAAGGGAAGGTCGGTGATAGGATAGAAAGCGGGAGAGATTAAGAGACATTGAGAGACATTAAGAGATATTCAAGGCGGGAGGAGGTGGTAATGGGACAGGTTAAGGAGCAAAGGATGGCTCTAGATGGGGTGTGAATGGCGCTGGCAGAATGAAGGACAGCTGCCACGTGGGAGGGAAGAAAAAGCCCAGACGAAAGTGTGGATTAAAAAAAAAGAAGAAAAAAATATATATATATGTGATAGGGGCCGAGTGGGGCTGATTGGATAGTTCGCTCAAAAAAGCCGGCACTGGCAAGATGGGCTGAATGGCCTCCTTCTGTGCTGTAAGATTCTATGTAAGGAGCTGGGGCCAATCTATGAGGGGAGTCTGAAACACGGACAGCAAGAAATGATCGAGAATAAAAATGGTGCAAGGCTCTCAAAAAACATCACATTCAGCAGAGGTGGAACGTGACAACTCGGGAGCAGGGGGGGGAGTTCTCCCCCGGTGTCCTGGGGCCAACATTTATCCCTCAACCAACATCACTAAAAAACAGATGATCTGGTCATTTATCACATTGCTGTTTGTGGGAGCTTGCTGTGCGCAAGTTGGCTGCCGCGTTTCCCACATTACAACAGTGACTCCACTTCAAAAAGTACTTCATTGGCTGTAAAGCGCTTTGAGATGTCTGGTGGTTGTGAAAGGCGCTACATAAATGCAAGTCTTTCTTTTTTCTTTAACTCACGGCCAATTTTTCTCCGTTTGAGCATGTAAGCGATGGCTTATTCTTGGATGCCAATTTAATTGCCTTCAATTCTCATTGACACTGGGCGGCAAACCGAACACGCCATCAAAACCTGCCTTGCCCGAGTCTGGCACATCAACACATGCACACACACTATAGGAGGCCCTTAGTTGAGCACACACACACCGATGCGCAATCGCTCACACACACTCCATCACTCACTCTCCTTCTTCAACCCCACTCTACATAAACGCACACACTCAACGGATGACGTGTGGTATACATAAGCTCCCTGATGCAGCATTGAGTAATAGAGACAGACACCTACCCATCCTGGAGGAAGCCTTTTAGACCTCTGGACCCGTAACTCATCGCTGATCTTCTTCTTGGCAGAACTCTGAAGAAAAAAAAAGGAATTGTTAAAATAGAAAAAATAATGAAAGGTTCCATAGCAACCATTGCCTCTTGCTTAATTCACCCTCATCTCCATCTCTTCCCACACTCAACACGGTCCATTTATTTATCCTGGAAGGTTCCTGGCCTTCATGTGCTCCCTCTATCATGATTGGCTACAGGAATTGGCTGGTGTGAAAATGCCAATTTCACCCTGGTGTTTTTCTAACACTGGGGTTAAGGTACAATGGTTGGGTTGAGAACATAGGGGCTTGAGATAGATGTGACTGTAAGAAATGAATATTATACCTGCTTGCCAGGAAAGCACAAACAATGGATTCCAAATGCAACAGCTGTGGCAAAGAGGGCAACAACAACAACAAGTTGTATTTATATAGCGCCTTTAACGTAGTAAAGACAGCGGGAGCCCAGGAGAGCGAGAGTTCAGAGCTACTAAAACAACGGCAGCCCAGGAGAGCGAGAGTTCGGAGTTACTAAAACAGCGGGACCCAAGAGAGCGAGAATTTGGAGCTACTAAAACAGCGGGAGCCCAGGAAAGCGAGAGTTCGGAGCTACTAAAACAGCGGGACCCAAGAGAGCGAGAGTTCGGAGATACTAAAGCAGCGGGAGCCCAGGAGAGCGAGAGTTCGGAGCTACTAAAACAGCGGGAGCCCAGGAGAGCGAGAGTTCGGAGATACTAAAACAGCGGGATCCCAGGAGAGCGGCTACGACAGACCGGTGAGTGTAAAGAAGTAAAAAGCAATCGAAGTGCGATGTCACCAGAAAGCAGCTAAGTGATTGGTTGGTGAGTATTTCTATATTTCTCACCTTTTTTTCCAAACTTGAGCATCTAAATTTAAGTGCCTTGGTGTAGATTAAAAGATATACGTGTTCCAAATTTTAAAACGAATTAATTAATTAATTGAGATGGGAGACCAGGCAAAGTGTTGTTGTTGTTGCTGCATGTGGGAGCTGGTGGACACCATTGAGGTCCAAGGCGACCAAATCTGCAGCAAATGTTGGCTGCTCGAGGAACTTCGACTCAGAGTTGATGAGCTGGAGTCCGAGATTCAGACACTGCGACACATTAGGGAGGGGGAGCGTTACCTGGACACTAAGTTCCAGGAGGCAGTCACACCCACTAGAGTAATTACTTCCAATTTGGCCCATGGTCAGGGACAGGAGGGTGTGACTACAAGCGAGGCAGGTATTGGGATCCAGGAGGTAGTGATGGAGGAGCCTCTGCCCTTGGCCTTGTCCAACAGGTACGAGATTCTTGCTCCCTGTGTGGACGAGGGCAGGAACTGCAGGGAGGATGTGCAAACTGACCACAGCACCGTGGTACAGGGAGCCATTCAAGTGGTGGGAGTAAAAAGAAATGTTGTAGTGATAGGGGACAGTATAGTGAGGGGGTTAGATACTGTTCTCTACAGCCGAGAGCGTGAATCCCGAAGGCTGTGTTGCCTGCCCGGTGCCAGGGTTAAGGACATCTCCTCTGGGCTGGAGAGAAACTTGGAGTGGGAGGGGGAAGATCCAGTTGTCATGGTCCACATAGGCACCAATGATATAGGTAGGACAAAGAAAGAGGTTCTGCTGAGAGAGTATGAGCAGCTAGGGGCTAAATTAAAAAGTAGAACCACAAAGGTAATAATCTCTGGATTACTACCTGAGCCATGAGCTAATCTGCATAGTGGTGCTGAGGGCCAAAACTCCTTCGGACAGCGTTAAAACCAAAAATTTTGCCGACAAGAAAAGGCAGGAAGCGCCCGCCTTTAAATAGCGCTCCCCCAGCCCCTTCCCGACTTGAAAACGTTCCCCTCTACCTGTCATTCCTAGCAGCAGGTGCTAAGGCAGGGGGCGCGACTCAATATCTGGTCTGGGGCACTGCCGGGGCGTTGCACGCTCGACTGACGTCACGATCTGCGGGCGCAGGAGACCGTGGTGGTGGTGTTTAGCGCCGCCGCAAAACGACTGGTCAATTTCGCGAGCGGCGCTAAAATCGCCGCGCTCGGGCGCTAACCAACCGAATTTCCCCCCCCACCCACAGTTTTAGTTAATAATCATTAACAGGGCCTTAACAAGGAAAGATCAACTTTTCACCAATATGCATTAATCCACTTTTGGAGGGTACGGTGAGCTTCGAAAAGCATTACCCAGGGTCAAATAGCCTGTTCAACTCCCTTCAATCACATTCCGCCATTTTTTAACACTGGTCAAACCCCTCATTAAATTCTTTCTCTCACTGGAACTCACTCCCTAACAGCACTGTGGGAGCACCTTCACCTGCAGCGGTTCAAGAAGGCGGCTCACCACATACGTCTGGAGGGCAATTCCGGATGGGCAATAATTGCCGGCCTTGCCAGCGACGCCCACTTCCTGTGAATACATTTCAAAACAAACCAGGCGCCTCCGTTTTATAACCTTGGTCAAACATCTCATTAAACTCTTTCCAACTACACCACGCTGCTGCTTAGCATTGTCTAAGAAGTATGGGAGGAGGCTGGTGTGGAGCATAAACACCAGCGTGGGCCCTATTGGGCCGAATGGCCTGTTTCTGGGCTGTAAATACTATGTAATACTTTGTAGTCCTGTTCTGCTGGAATGAACAATGATGTTCAGGCTTTAATTTTCAGCACCAGTACAGGATGTGGGTGTCGCTGGCAAGGCTCAGCATTTATCGTCCTTCCCTAATTGCTCCTCAAGAAGGTGGTGGTGAGCCGCCTTCTTGAACCGCTGCAGTCCGTGTGGTGAAGGTGCTCCCACAGTGCTGTGAGAGAGGGAGTTCCAGGATTTTGACCCAGCGACGATGAAGGATTGGCCGATATACTTCTAAGTCAGGATGGTGTGTGACTCGGAGGGGAACTTGGAGGTGGTGGTGTTCCCATGTGCCTGCTGCCCTTGTCCTTCTAGGTGGAAGAGGTCGCGGGTTTGGGAGGTGCTGCCGAAGAAGCCTTGGCGAGTTGCTGCACTGCATCTCGTAGATGGTACACACTGCAGCCACGGTGTGCCGGTGGTGGAGGGAGTGAATGTTTAAGGTGGCTGCTTTGTCCTGGATAGTGTTGAGTGTTGGAGTGCGTACATCACATCCCGAAATATAGGTTACACCAGTGGATGCAATGAACCCACAATTTAAATTTCATAAAAAGCCGAGTCAGCACAAAATCTAGGCTGACACACCCAGCGCTGTGCTGAGGGAGTGCTGCACTGCCTGAGGTGCCGTCTTTCGGATGAGATGTTAAACCGAGGCCCCGTCTGCTCTCTCAGGTGGATGTAAAAGATCCCGGGGCACTTATATCAAAGAAGAGCAGGGGAGTTCTCCCCGGTGTCCTGGCCAATTTTTATCTCTCAATCAACATCACCAAAAACAGATTATCTGGTCATTATCACATTACTGTTTGTGGGAGCTTGCTGTGCGCAAATTGGCTGCTGTGTTTCCTACATTACAACAGCGACTACACTTCAAAAGTACTTCATTGGCTGTAAAGCACTTTGGGATGTCCTGAGGCTGTGAAAGGCGCTATATAAATGCAAGACTTTCTTTTAATTTTCATTAACTCCCATGGTAAAGAAACCAAATGGACCCTACCTCTTGCCATTCACTCCCACTATATATAATTTCATATTATTCTGCATAATGTACATCACACTGAGCCCAGCTAACCCCAGTGTCATATCTCACCTGGCGACACCATAACATTGTAGAAAGCCGGTTACATTTCTTTATCGCAAGCTGCGTGTGGGTTTCATTGTGATCCATGAGCTGATTAAACAGTTATTATCAAAATGTTTTTTTCCCCCCCTCCTAATGTTTGTCTTGCAGCAGAGGTCAGTGCCCTGAATGTGTAGCTGTGCAATCACCATGAAAATTTCATCCTGCATTAAATTAGGAGACATTCGTATTTTCTTATATGGCTTTAGATGTACGGGGTAAATTCTTTAGAGTTAAGATGGAAGCGTTCTTATTTTTTAACTAAACTTCAAAAAATGGAGAGCAGAATCAAGCTATGTATAAGTAAGCAGGCTGGGATAATTAAATAATTAACAGATCTGGTAATTAACAGGTAAGAGGTGCTATCAGCGGGCAAAAGTTCAAATGTGCACTGTTTAAAGCTTGGTGGAAGTGAATCTGAAGTTCAGCCTCATCTTCCGATTCGGCACTTTACAGCCTTCTGGGCTCAATATCGAGTTCAACAATTTCAGATCATAACTTCGGCCCCGATTACATTTTTATATATTTTTTATCCACACCTTTGTTTTGGCCCTTCCCCCTTTTTCTCTCTCCCACATGGCAGCTGTCTCTCATTCTCCCAGCGCATTTCACACCTAATCTAGAGCCGTCTTTTGTCTCCACTGCCCTGTTACCATCTCGTCTGGTTTTGAATACCTCTTAATGTCTCTTCACTTCTCTTTTGTTCTCTCATCCCCATTTCCCAGCCCCCAAACTGGCCTTTTAATCTGTTTCATTTCCTGCTTTTTTCTCAGTCCTGACGAAGGGTTTCGACCTGAAACGTTGACTCTATTTCTCGCTCCACCGATGCTGCCTGGCCTGCTGAGTTTTTCCAGCGTTTTCTGTTGTTATTTTGGATTTCCAGCATCCACAGTATTTTGCTATCATAAGAGTGTTAACGTATTCATTCGTGAACCAGGGAAGTTCTTTGTATAACATCTTTGTTCTTGAGGGACGGTATCTGTTTTTGGAGAATTGGATAAGAGCTGAGAGATTTACCTTGGGCAAGATTTTAACTCAGGAGTCAGGTTGGAGGCGGGACTACAACTTTCAGGGTTGTAGTCCCGCCTCCATCGAGATGCGGCCAATCCACACGATTTTAACTTGATTGACCTTGTTGAGCCCGCCCAGTGGGCTCAGCAGGCCAATTAAGGGCCACCCGGCAACAGGTGACATCACAGACTGAAATTTCATCTGCCAAAAGGTTTTGACAGATGAAATATCAGCGTTTCCCAGCTGTTTGTAGCTGTCAAACACTGACAGTCTTACTTCTAACCTGAGTCCTTCTCCACAGACTCAGTTAGAAATCTCTCCTGCACAGAAAGCTGCAGGCTGTCACTTTTGACAGTTCGCAGCCATTCTGCTTTCTGTGCCGGTGAGATGAGGGACTCCCGGGACCGAAAGGAAGGAAGGCTGAAAAGGTAAGAAAAGGTAATTTAAACTTCTTTAATCACTTTAGACACACCAAACACACTTACCTTTGCACTCATGCACACATCACTCACCTGAACACTGACATCTCGACCCCTCCAAGTCCTTCAACCCGACGGCCCGCCTCGGCGTGGTTTGGAGCCATTGGGAATCCCACAGTTCAACCTTAAAAATCGGGATTAGGCTAAAAACTACCTGTTAACTACCTGTTAACAGGCAATTAATTGGCACTAATCCCTTCCCGCCTCGGGTAGGCGGGTCCCAGTGCGAGGTGGGTTTGGGTGCGGGATGGGGTCGGGACCCCTGATTTCAGGATTTTAATCCCCCCCCCATGCCTCCAATCCCGACTCCACGGCACAATGAAAATCCTGCCCATAATCTTTAATCCAGGTCAATATTTGTTTGAATCTAGGAATATCCCACCATCCATGAACAGATATCAAGTCAGAAAGTCGTATGATTTCTCCCAGATTTAAATCTTATAATTATGGGTAAGAAATATGTTCTAAAGATGTTCCAAAGGCTTATTTTCTGATTTTATCCTTATTATTTTCTGAATATTTCTCTTCTCTCTCTTCTCTTAGGCAGTCCCTCGGAACCGAGGATGACTTGCTTCCACATTTAAAATGAGTTCGCAGGTGACTGATGAGTCCAATGCGGGACCTACAGTCTCTGTCACAGGTGGGGCAGATGGTGGTTGAAGGGGCGGGTGGGTGGGTGGGGTGCTTGGGTTGACGTGCGCTCCTTGCGCTGCCTGCGCTTGGCTTCTGCTTGCTCCCAGCGAAGAGACTCGGTGTTCGGCGCCTTCCCAGATGCTTCTCCTCCACTTTGTGCGGTCTTGGGCCAGGGATTCCCAGGTGTCGGTGGGGATGTTGCACTTTGTCAAGGAGGCATTGAGGGTGTCCTTGAAGCGTTTCCTCTGCCCACCTGGGGCTCGCTTGCCGAGCCAGAGCTCTGAGTAGAGCGCTTGTTTTGGGAGTCTCGTATCGGGCATGTGGACGATGTGGCCCGTCCATCGGAGCCTGAGCAAGAACACTGATGTCCTCTGAATATTTACATCATTAGTATTTTGCTATGTTTTTCTATTTCTGTGTAATTATCCTGCTAGTAACTAAATCTGACCACTAGTTTTAGCCTGAATATGATGACCCAATAGTGGCTATTTACCACCTTTTGGAATAGACAGGAGAGCTTCCTGGGGATATTCCACATGGCCTGAGATCTTCAACACCCACCTGAACATACAGACAGAAGTCTGGTTTACTATTTCACCTGAAGGAGGGCACCTCCGACAGTGCAGCCCTCCCTCAGTGCTCCCTCAGGCACTAGAGTGCCAGATGAGATTCTGTGCTCAAGTCTCTGGAGTGGGACTTGAACCCGTGACTTTCTGATCTTGCTGTGGATCAAAAGGCTGTCTCCATAACAATATTCACTGCACTTCAGAGTGATTCATTGTGTGGGGAGTGCTATGAGACATTGGTGAGAAAATGAAGAAGGTGCAATATAATCACAAGGCTCCCTACTGATCAGCACCAAAACGGTATCTGCCACAAGCCCTCATAATGATGTTGCTGTGTGACAGTGATGCGGTGTGACAGTGACGCGGTGTGACAGTGACGCGGTGTGACAGTGACGCGGTGTGACAGTGACGCGGTGTGACAGTGACGTGGTGTGACAGTGACGTGGTGTGACAGTGACGCGGTGTGATAGTGATGCGGTGTGACAGTGATGCAGCGTGATAGTGACGTGGCGTGACAGTGATGCAGTGTGACAGTAACATGGCGTGACAGTGACACCGCGTGACAGTGGCGCATTGTGACAGTGACGCGGTGAGACAGTGATGCGGTGTGACAGTAACATGGCGTGACAGTGACACCACGTGACAGTGACACGGTGTTACAGTGATGCGGCGTGACAGTGACGCGGCGTGACAGTGATGCAGCGTGACAGTGACGCGGCGTGACAGTGATGCAGCATGACAGTGACGCAGCATGACAGTGACGCGGTGTGACAGTGACATGGCTTGACAGTGATGTCGTGTGACAGTGGCGCGGTGTGACAGTGACGCGCGTGACAGTGACGCGTGTGACAGTGTCGCGGCGTGACAGTGACGTGGCATGACAGTGACGCGCTGTTACAGTGGCACGGTGTGACAGTGATGTGGTGTGACAGTAACATGGCGTGACAGTGACACCACGTGACAGTGACGCGGTGTTACAGTGACGCGGCATGACAGTGACACGGCATGACAGTAACGTGGTGTGACAGTGATGTGGCGTGACAGTGACACGGCGTGACAGTAACGTGGTGTGACAGTGATGTGGCGTGACAGTGACATGGTGTGACAGTGACATGGCGTGACAGTGATGCCGTGTGACAGTGTCGCGGCGTGACAGTGATGCGGTGTGACAGTGACGCAGTGTGACAGTGACGCGGTGTGACAGTGACACAGTGTGACAGTGACGTGGTGTGACAGTGACGTGGTGTGACAGTGACGCGGTGTGATAGTGATGCGGTGTGACAGTGATGCAGTGTGACAGTAACATGGCGTGACAGTAACACCGCGTGACAGTGGCGCATTGTGAGAGTGACGCGGTGTGACAGTGACATGGCTTGACAGTGATGTCGTGTGACAGTGACGCGGTGTGACAGTGACGCGCGTGACAGTGTCGCGGCGTGACAGTGACACGGCATGACAGTGACGCGCTGTTACAGTGACACGGTGTGACAGTGATGTGGTGTGACAGTAACATGGCGTGACAGTGACACCGTGACAGTGACGCGGTGTTACAGTGACGCGGCGTGACAGTGACACGGCGTGACAATGACGTGGTGTGACAGTGACACGGCATGACAGTAACGTGGTGTGACAGTGATGTGGCGTGACAGTGACACGGCGTGACAGTAACGTGGTGTGACAGTGATGTGGCGTGACAGTGACGTGGTGTGACAGTGACATGGCGTGACAGTGATGCCGTGTGACAGTGTCGCGGCGTGACAGTGTCGCGGCGTGACAGTGATGCGGTGTGACAGTGATGCGGTGTGACAGTGACGCGGTGTGACAGTGACGCGGTGTGACAGTGACGCAGTGTGACAGTGACGTGGTGTGACAGTGACGTGGTGTGACAGTGACGCGGTGTGATAGTGATGCGGTGTGACAGTGATGCAGCGTGATAGTGACGTGGCGTGACAGTGATGCAGTGTGACAGTAACATGGCGTGACAGTGACACCGCGTGACAGTGGCGCATTGTGACAGTGATGCGGTGTGACAGTGACATGGCTTGACAGTGATGTCGTGTGACAGTGGCACGGTGTGACAGTGACGCGCGTGACAGTGACGCGCGTGACAGTGTCGCGGCGTGACAGTGACGTGGCATGACAGTGACGCGCTGTTACAGTGACACGGTGTGACAGTGATGTGGTGTGACAGTAACATGGCGTGACAGTGACACCACGTGACAGTGACGCGGTGTTACAGTGACACGGCGTGACAGTGACACGGCGTGACAATGACGTGGCGTGACAGTGACACGGCATGACAGTAACGTGGTGTGACAGTGATGTGGCGTGACAGTGACACGGCGTGACAGTAACGTGGTGTGACAGTGATGTGGCGTGACAGTGACGTGGTGTGACAGTGACATGGCGTGACAGTGATGCCGTGTGACAGTGTCACGGCGTGACAGTGATGCGGTGTGACAGTGACACGGCGTGACAGTGATGCGGTGTGACAGTGACATGGCGTGACAGTGACGCCGCGTGACAGTGACGTGGTGTGACAGTGACGCGGCGTGACAGTGACGCGGCGTGACAGTGACCCGGCGTGACAGTGACCCGGCGTGACAGTGACGTGGCGTGACAGTGACCCGGCGTGACAGTGACCTGGTGTGACAGTGATGCGGTGTGACAGTAACGTGGTGTGACAGTGACCCGGCGTGACAGTGACCTGGTGTGACAATGACCTGGTGTGACAGTGATGCGGTGTGACAGTGATGTGGTGTGACAGTGACCCGGCGTGACAGTGACAACTTGCCAAAGAAGACTTAAGTTCACAAGTCAGACTGTGATCAAAAGAGAGCTGCCCATCACTAATGCAGAAGACATGGGCTATTTGCTGAACCCTTGTGAGATACCAACTAATCCCAGCCGCATCAGCTACGCAGCCTGACCCCTCCCCAGCGTACCCAGTTTACAGGGTACATTTACACGCATGGGCTATTCAGTATCAGATGGGGAGGGCGGAACGACTGGTTCCTTTTAACCCGGTGTATACTGCACACGTACAAGGAGCCGGCACTGAGACACGCACTGAGCCCATACACAAGTGAATTTCTCTACATCTGCCCTTTGCACTTGTGAACAATGGGAGGCGCAGGGGATGGGAATCCATGCAGGCAGGTGAAAGGGGAGTGTTGAAAAGCAAGGTGCGGGAGAGAAAAATTTCAGTCAGTTTCATTACGCCCAGAAAGGTTTTGCAATAGAATTCTGCAAAATGTGAACCAGCCTCTTTTGCAAACAGAGAATGTTTGAAGAGTTGCTGCTTACATCAGTCTGTGATGTTAAGGCGTGTGTCAGCTGCAGTGATTGTGTTGGCCCTAATGACCTCATTGCAATTGGGGAGTTCAAAGGTCAGCTTTACACAATAATATCCAGAACTGTTGGACAGTGAGTCACCACTGAGTTATCACACTCTTATTTTTAAGTGTTTCCGATTCCCCACCGCGTTTCCATGGCTACCACTCGACTGTCCTGATTGAATTCCGACAATACAGCCTGACAGAAGTTTCAGTAATAATTTCTCTCAGCGTCTTTCACAGCCTCAGGACCTCACAAAGCGCTTTACAGCCAATGAAGTACTTTTTGAAGTGTGGTCACTGTTGCAATGTAGGGAAACACGGCAGCCAATTTGCGCACAGCAAGCTCCCACAAACAGCAATGCGATAATGACCAGATCAGCTGTTTTTAGCTGTTGGTTGAGGGGAATATATATCGTTTATTTGAAGGGGAGAACTTTTCTTCGAAATAGTGGCCGTGGGAACTTTTACGCCCACCTGAGAGAGCAGACGGGGGCCTCGGTTTAACGTCTCATCCGAAAGACGGCACCTCCGACAGTGCGGCACTCCCTCAGCTCTGCACTGGGGAGTGTCAGCCTAGATTTTTGTGCTCAAGTCTCTGGAGCGGGACTTGAACCCACAACCTTCTGACTCAGAGGCGAGAGCGCCGCCCACTGAGTCACGGCTGATAATCATGAGAGTCTTAAGACTCCCGGGTTGGCAGCATTAGCAAATGCATCGGTTCCACAGAAATTCGACCAACCACCCCCCCACCACCCCACCCCAAGAGCCAATCCGAATTAAACCCATTAAAAAAAAAAGTCTTTTTGCTTGCACATCGATGTGAGCGATATCAGTGGTGGGGGATGGGACATAGACAATACGTGTCATCATTAAGCACTCCCAGGTCAGGTACAGTCTGTCAGAAGCAGAGTAACGCTCCCTCTACTCTGCCCCAAACACATACCTTATCCCCAATCTCGGAAAACAGAAGACAAAAGAAAGACTTGCACCTTTCATGACCTCAGGACGTCCCAAAGCGCTTTACAGCCAATTAAGTACTTTTTGAAGTGTGGTCACTGTTGTAATGTAGGAAATGCGGCAGCCAATTTGCGCACAGCAAGCTCCCACAAACAGCAATGTGATAATGACCAGATAATCTGTTTTTTAGTGATGTTGGTTGAGGGATAAATATTGGCCCAGGACACCGGGGAGAACTCCCCTACTCTTCTTCGAAATAGTGGCCGTGAGATCTTTTACATTCACCTGAGAGAGCAGACGGGGCCTCGGTTTAATGTCTCATCTGAAAGACGGCACCTCCGACAGTGCGGCACTCCCTCAAATCAAATCAAATCAACTTTTATTGTCATTGTTAGTGCACAAGTGCAGTACAACGAAATGTAGGCTTGCGGCTCCCGAGAGTGCAGTGGGAGTGTCAGCCTAGATTTTTGTGTTCAAGTCTCTGGAGTGGGACTTGAACCCACAACCTTCTGACTCAGAGGTGAGATCGCTACCCACTGAGTCAAGGCTGAGGAGCTCACCTCCCCCCTTCTCCTCCTTCCCCAGTGCCCAGGTGCCAGTTTCCCAGTTCCCACGCCAGCCTCCATCACACCATTCCGAGTGACATCGGCAGTCAGTGCCAATGTGCCCGCTTTCCACAGACAAGCCCCACTCCAGAGGCTCGAGCACACAATCCAGGCTGACACTCCAGTGCTGTACTGCGGGAGTGCTGCACTGTCGGAGGTGCCGTCTCTTCAATAAAACCTTAAACGGAGACCCCGTTTGCCTGTTCCAATGGTGTAAGTGGGCGTGAAAGGTCCCAGGTACTATCGAGCCAAGCACCAAGTTCCTTGGGTCTCCAGATAAGCATTCCTCCCTCAACCAGCCCCACCAGACAAAGAGACCAGATTAACAGGCCATTTCTCTTCTTGCTGGCTGTGGGAGCTTGGTATATTGCTGCGCTTGTCTGTACAATAACAGTGACGGCATTTCAAAAGTAATTCATTGGCTGTGAAGCACTTTGGAACATCCCAAGAATTTGATGAAGTTCTTATATAAGCGGAAGCTCTCTCTAATCCTCACCCAATGCCCACATATACAGCTGAAATCATAGAATATTGAGAGAGTCTTTAGCAGTGCATATGGGATCTTGGGCTTCATAAATAGAGGCACAGAGTACAAAAGTAGAGAAGTTATGCTGAACCTTTATAAAGCGCTGGCTAGGCCACAACTGGAGTATTGCGTCCAGTTCTGGTCACCACACTTTAGGAAGGATGTGAAGGCCCTTGAGAGGGTGCAGAGGAGATTTACCAGAATGGTTCCGGGGATGGTGGATCTTAACTACAAGGACAGGTTGGAGAAGCTGGATTTGTTTTCATTAGAGCAAAGGAGGTTGTGGGGTGATTTGATAGAGGAGTACAAGATTATGATGGGTTTGGATAGGCTAGATGGGGAAAGGCTGTTCCCACTAGTTGATGATACAAGGACTAGGGGACACAGATATAAGGTTTTGGGCAAGAGATACGGGGGGGGGGGGACGTGAGGAAAAACTTTTTTACGCAGTGAGTGGTGAGGACCTGGAACTCGCTGCCGACGGAAGCGGTGGAAGCGGAGACACTCGATGTTTCAAGGGGAGACTGGATAGGCACTTGAGGGAAATAAACTTGCAGGGCTACGGGGATAGAGCGGGGGAATGGGACTGACTGGATTGCTCTACAGAGAGCCGGCACGGACTCGATGGGCCGAATGGCCTCCTTCTGTGCCGTTATGACTCTATGACTAATGATGCAGCACAGAAGGAGACCATTCGGCCCATCGTGCCTGTGCCAGCTCTTTGAAAGAGCTCTCCAATTAGTCCCACTCCCCCCTGCGTACAGTTTTGGTGTCCATACTTAAGAAAAGACATACTTGCTCTCGAGTCAGTACAAAGAAGGTTCACTCGGTTAATCCCGGGGATGAGGGGATGGACATATGAGGAGAGGTTGAGTAGATTGGGACTCTACTCATTGGAGTTCAGAAGAATGAGAGGCGATCTTATTGAAACATATAAGATTGTGAAGGGGTTGGATCGGGTGGATGCGGGGAGGATGTTCCCGATGATGGGTGAAACTAGAACTAGGGGGCATAGTCTTAGAATAAGGGGCTGCTCTTTCAAAACTGAGATGAGGAGGAACTACTTCACTCAGAGGGTGGTAGGTCCATGGAATATGCTGCCCCAAAAAGCTGTAGAAGCTACATCATTACAAAAAATTAAAACAGAAATAGACAGTTTCCTAGAAGTAAAGGGAATAAAGGGTTATGGGGAGCGGGCAGGAATTTGGACATGAGTCTAGGTTCGGATCGGTCATGGCCCTGTGGGTAGTGGAGCAGGCCCAGGGGCCGTGTAGCCTGATCCTGCTCCTATTTCGTGTGTCTAATTCTGTTAGATTCAGGAGATGGTTCTGTGATAGTAGATTGGCGATTAGGATCAGATCAGCCATGATCTTATTGAATGGCGGAGCAGGCTGGAGGGGCCGACTGGCCTACTCCTGCTCCTATTTCTTATGTTCTTATGTTCTTATGTTCTACTCTTGCCCCACAGCCCTGCAAAATTTTTCCTTTTCAAATGTATATCCAGTTCCCCTTTTGAAAGTTACTATTGAATCTCCTTCCACCGCCTTTTCAGGCAGCGCATTCCAGATCATAACTGGCTGCGTAAAAATTTTTTTTTCTGATCTCTCCTCTGATTCTTTTGCCAATCACCTTAACTCTGTGTCCTCTGGTTACCGACCCTCCTGCCACTGGAAACAGTTTCACCCTATTTACTCTGTCAAAACCCCTCGTGATTTTGAACACCTCTGTCAAATCGCCCCTAAACCTTCCCTGCTCTAAGGAGAACGACACCAGCTATTCCAGCCTCTCCGCGCAACTGAAGAGACCCTCACCCTTGGCACCATTCTCGCAAGTCTCTGCTGCAGCCTCGCCAAGCCCTTGGCATCCTTCCCAAAGAGTGCTGCCCAAAATTGAACACAATGCTCCAATTGAGGTCTAACCCAGTGATTTGTAAAATCACTAATTAACGATCACCTTTCCCTAGCCTCGAGGCGCTGCTGCCGATTGTAGCACTCAAACTGCAGCCCCGACAGAGTCATAGAAACACAGCACAGGAGGAGGCCATTCGGCCCGTCGAGCCCGTTCCGCCATTTAATGAGATCATGGCTGATCATCCAAACTCAATACCCTGTCCCTGCTTTCTCCCCATATCCCTTGATCCCTTTAGCCTCAAGAAATATATCTAACTCCTTCTTGAATATATTTAATGAATTGGCCTCAACTGCCTTCTGTGGTAGAGAATTCCACAGGTTCACCACTCACTGGGTGAAGAAATTCCTCCTCATCTCAGTCCTAAATGGCTTACCCCTTATCCTTAGACTGTGACCCCTGGTTCTGGACCCCCCCGCCATCGGGAACATCCTTCCTGCATCTAGTCTGTCTAGTCCTGTTAGAATTTTATAAGTTTTAATGAGATCCCCCCTCATTCTTCTAAACTCCAGCAAGTATAAGCCCAATCGACCCAATCTCTCCTCATATGTCATTCCTGCCATCCCAGGTATCAGTCATGGTCAGTCCCACACCCCCGCTTTTTATCCGTAACCCTGTAAGATCCTCATCCTCAATTTCATCTAAAATTATTGATGGAATCAGCTTCCACCACCTTTTCAGGTGGAACGTTCCAGATCCCGACAACTCTCCGAGTGAAAAAAATCCTCCTCGTCTCCCCTTCGAGATCTTTTGCCAACGATTTTAAATCTATGACCTCTGGTTTTTGACCCACTCGCCAGAGGTCAACTAACTCAGCACAGTCCGAGGAACACCTCGCAAACCCGCGACCTCTTCCACCTAGAAGGACGAGGGCAGCAGGCGCATGGGAGCACCGCCACCTCCAAGTTCCCCTCCGAGTCACACACCATCCTGACTTGGAAGCATATCGGCCGTTCCTTCATCGTCGCTGGGTCAAAATCCTGGAACTCCCTCCCTAACAGCGCCGTGGGAGCACCTTCACCACACGGACTGCAGCGGTTCTAGAAGACGGCTCCCCACCACCTTCTCAAGGGCGATTAGGGGATGGGCAATAAATGCTGGGCCTTGCCGAGCGACGCCCACATCTCCGAAAATTCGTTTTCACAAGTATCAAAGCTGGGTCCGAATGGCCCAGTGTTTCACCAAGCCATGTTTTCCTTACCGTGTCAGCCGTGGCTCAGTGGGTAGCACTTTCACTTCTGAGTCAGAAGGTTGTAGGTTCAAGTCCCACCCCAGGGATTTGAACATAAAAATCCAGGCTGACACTCCCAGCGCAGCATTGAGGGAGTGCCGCACTGTCGGAGGTGCCATCTTTCAAATGAGACGTTAAACCGTCTGCCCTCTCAGGTGGACGTAAAAGGTCCTGTTGTACTATTTATCCCTCAACCAACATTAGTAAATCAGATGATCTGGTCATTATCACATTGCTGTTTGTGGGAGCTTGCTGTGCGCAAATTGGCTGCTGCGTTTCCCACATTACAACAGTGACTACACTTCAAGAAGTACTTCATTGGCTTTGAGACGTCCTGAGATCGTGAAAGACGCTATAGAAATGCGAACCTTTCTTTTTTTTACATGAAAAGGTCAGCCAAGTAATGCAGATAATGTCGTCGCATACCAGATAACATTATTTGAGTCAAAAGGGGTGACAACAGATAGCTGATATGTTGAGGTAAAAACTAATTTTGGCTGCTCCCAGATGTTGGGAAGACCCAGTTGTAAAACGGGGCCCGAGAGAGGGACAATTTGCAGTTAAGTCCTCAAAACAAACGGTTCTCCCGGGCACAATGTGGGAGGGAAGCTGTCCCTTCCCCCAAAGCCCCCTCCCTTCCACCTTGGAAGGGAAGGATTTGGTCGGGGGGGGGGGAACCACTTGACTTGTTGGTTGAAAAAGCAGACGCAATGCACTGGAGAGGGTTAACAGCAGCTAAAAAAATATAAACTCACAAAGCAATTCGCCAGCCTTGTCCGCAGTCAATTCAATAAAATCCACAAACGCAGTAGTAACACTCCAACGGTAACGCCAAAGATCTTGCAGGTCCCAGTGAGTGGTCTTCCTCTTGCGTGTGCCTGTGCGGTGTGTGCACTTTTATTTTTGTGCGACTTGCAGCTCTTTCCGAGTTAAGCTCATGCACGAGGGTGTGGACCCAGATCACTGACCTCATGACTCAAAACAGTAACACACGCAGACGATCGTGGCCCCGCCTCATGGAGCTATTGCACCTGCCATTTCCCCCCTCTCCTTAAAAATCTAACGGCACCACATTCCATCGCTGCATTTTTTTTTTGCCAAGGAGGGGCACAGTCCTGCTTGTCAACCTGCTGGATTTCAGAATCAAAGGCTTTGACAAGTCGTAAATCCAGCCCCACTCGACAGCAGGTTTATTATTAACCGACCGGCTCGGGAGGCCGATCTCCTGAGGGCTTCTTGTCCTTCGACAATGTAGGCCCGAGCTTTCTTTGTTTATTACCAAACAGAATCTTGTTACTGGGCCGCCTGCAACCGCAATCCACAGTAACAACTTATGACGAGGTGCTGTTTGCACTGTTTCACCTTTCTGGCAAGAGGCTAATTCAACCTTGTCATTGTTACTGCTAAAGTTTAACCTTTGCTGAGGTGACTTATTGCATCTCACACATACCCAGCAGTTGATTTTGAACTCGAAACACTGGGGCTGTAAAGGACTGTGTTTGAGCACAAGGGTGAAATATGCTGGACACTCTAGAACATAGAAACATCGAACATAGAAAAATAGGAGCAGGAGTCGGCCATTCGGCCCTTCGAGCCTGCTCCGCCATTCAATATGATCATGGCTGATCCTCTATCTCAATACCATATTCCTGCTCTCTCCCCATACCCCTTGATGCCTTTTGTGTCTAGTTTGAATCCTGACCCTCCTTTAAGAACATAAGAGTTAGGCAGGAGCAGGCCATTCGGCCCTTCAAACCTGCTCCCCCGTTCAATAAGATCATGGCTGATCTTCTACCTCAACTCCACCTTCCTGCACTATCCCCAAATCCCTTGATACCCTTAGTATCCAAAAATCTACCGATTTCTATCTTGAATATATTTGCTCTGTGCCCCTCTCCACTCCATCCCCTCCCCCGCCACCCTGGCATGTACCCATCAGTAGGAAGTTGATGCTCCTCTCTCCCTCGCCCCCAGAAACCCCAACGAACCCTTGGAATAGCAAGCCGATGATTATGGCTGGTTGTCCACGAGCACAAGATTAAGGCATGGGGAGAACAATCAGGCGAAATGCCCTCTCTCCAGATACACTCCGCACATTGGGACTGAGGCATACAGACCAGGGGTGTCGGGGGTTCGGTTTCTGGTCAGTAGGAGTGATAGGCACTTAGACATGGCTCAGTTGGTAGCACTCTCACCTCTGAATCATGAAGGTTGTGGGTTCTACTCCCACTCCATAAATAAGACTTGAGCTCAAAATCTAGTCTGACAGTCCAGGGCAGTACTGAGGGAGTGCCGCACTGTCGGAGGTGCCGTCTTTCAGATGAGATGTTAAACCGAGGCCCCCGTCTGCCCTCTCAGGTGGACTTAAAGGACCCCATGACACTATTTCGAAGAAGGGCTGGGGAGTTCTCCTGGCCAATATGTATTCCTCAACCAACACCTAAAACAGATGGGCCTAGAAATTGGGTTGGGGCGCCAAAGTGGTGCAAAAGTCGCCTGAGCGCAGGATTTAGCGCAGCGATCGGAGTGATACCGATCGCCAGAAATTCAGTTTCAGTGCCGCTCGAGGGAGACGGGGCGAGGCTCGAGGCGCTCCGCGTCCCTCTTAGGGCGCTGAAACTGATTATCGCAGCGCAACGTGCCGCAGCGCCACACGCTGCGGCACGGCACGCTGCGGTACTGCAGGCCTTCCTCCCACTGTTAAGGGGGAGGTGCCTGCAACAGCGTGATCCCCGCTCGCGAGTGCCGGCAAATGAGCCCGGCACCAAGGAGAAGTGCCGGGCTCTCGGGAAACAGCCGGCAATGCCGCGGGGGGGGGGGGCGGTTAGGAGGCCGGGGACGGAGGTGCTGGCAGGCGGCCGCCGGAAAAGCGGCCGCCCCGCACCTCCACCTTAACTTGCGCCGCTGCCGGCACAGTAAGGCCCCGTGAACCGGGCGCGGGTAGCGAGCGGCGCAACTGCGGCGTTCGCTACCAAATATCTCGAACGGGGCACAAATGGGGCGCTGCGCACACCGATGATGTCATCGGTGGCGGCACAGCGCAAATGCCTAACGCCACCATTAGCGCCCCTACTGAATATCGCCGGAGACGCAGCCAGTGGCGCTACAGCCATTGCCTGCCTCTTCAGGCACTAACAGGTGGCGCTACTCACCCAATTTCTCCCCCATGGTCTAGTCATTATGACATTGCTGTTTGTGGGAGCTTGCTGTGCACAAATTAGCTGCCGCGTTTCCTACATTACAACAGTGACTACACTTCAAAAAGTACTTGATTGGCTGTAAAGTGCTTTGGGACATCCTGAAGTTGTGAAAGGTGCTATATAAATGCAAGTTCTTTCTTTCTTTCACGGTCTCAGTGACAGGGTCAGTCAATTCCGTTGCCGTTTGACAAGATTTGTTCCCTCCCTTTTCTCAGAGCGCCTCGTTTCTCTTCTCCCGCAACCCCCCGCCTCCTCTCAGCAACTGAAGCTGGCGCCTGGCTCCACGGGCACAGCTCTTGCCCAGGTGGCTGCCCCCGGCACACCGATGCCTCCCAGTGCCGACCGGCGGGTATTGGGTGTTGATCCTTGGGGATCTTCCCGGCCTCTGTGGCCCAGTACCACATCGGGCGGCAACATAAGAACATAAGAAGTAGGAGCAGGAGTAGGCCATACGGCCCCTCGGGCCTGCTCCGCCATTCAATAGGATCATGGCTGATCCGAACCTAGACTCACGTCCACTTCCCTGCCCGCTCCCCGTAACCCCTAATTCCCTTATCGGCTAGGAAACTGTCTATCTCCGTTTTAAATTTATTTAATGTCGCAGCTTCCACAGCTCTCTGAGGTAGCAAATTCCATAGATTTACTACCCTCTGAGTGAAGAAGTTTCTCCTCATCTCAGTTTTGAAAGGGCAGCCCCTTATTCTAAGATTATGCCCCCTAGTTCTAGTCTCACCCATCAGTGGAAACATCCTCCCCGCATCCACCCGATCAAGCCCCCTCACAATCTTATATGTTTCGATAAGATACCTTTTCATCCACCGCGTCACCGCGAGTGTTTGGCCTGGCTGCAGTCCCGGCACTGGAAGGGTTACGGCGTCAGCTTATGTGGAACCCTGCACAGGTAGCCCGTGTGTTTACAGTAACCAGCAGCACTGGGCGAGTGCGGGGTGCGGGCCTATGGCTGCAAGCACACACAAGCAAGGAGTCCGGCTCAATCAATCACCTGAAAAAGGGGGAGGGGGTTTAACCTCACCTAGGTGGGGGAGGGGCGGGGAGGGGCCGCAGGGAGACACAGTTTCTTGAACAGGCTGTAACATTAAAGTTGCCATTGGCAACCCCTGGTCGAAGGTATTCACACGGTCTCCCACTCCTCCGCCCACCCCCCGCATCTCTCTTTCCAATTGTTTCCACCTCCTCCCTCCCCCTCTCCTCACACTGTTAGTTATGGTTCCGCCAATCCCAACTCTCCCCTGGCACCAACACCTCGTTAAGGCCCTTAGCAACGCTGGTCACCGAGGCTGCCCTTACTGCCGAAGGGGAAGAATTTAATCAATTTTGTTCCACAAACTTGCCTCCGGCCCCCGACCCCCAAACCCAGCCCATCCTCCTCCCCACCCCACCCCACTCTCCCCCCACCCCCTTCTCTGCTCCAAGGAGAACAATCCCAGCTTCTCCGGCCTCGCCACATAACTGAAGTCCCTCATCCCCTGGTACCGTTCTGGTGAATCTCCTCCGCGCTCTCTCCAAGGACAGTGCAATTGAGCTCAGCATTCCCGGGGCGCTTGGATGGCGGGGGTGGGAAGGGGAAATCAGTCAGGGTTCCCTGCTCCTGTGCACTATTCAGGAAGCCTGATGGATGAGGACTGGTTTGGGGGGGGGGTGCATGGGGGGGGTGTCAGCTGATGCCTTCCGTGGTCGAATAGCCATTCTTCTTCTTCTTAGGCAGCCCCTCGGAACCGAGGATGACTTGCTTCCACATTAAAAATGAGTTCGCAGGTGACTGATGAGTCCAATGCGAGACCTACAGTCTCTGTCACAGGTGGGGCAGACGGTGGTTGAAGGGGCGGGTGGGTGGGGTGCTTGGGTTATAGAAACATAGAAGATAGGAGCAGGAGTAGGCCATTCGGCCCTTCGAGCCTGCTCCGCCATTCAACGAGATCATGGCTGATCATCCAAACCCTAGCACCCGGTCCCTACACCGACAGCCATCCCACCCAAGCCCTATCCCCGTAACCCCACGTATTTAATCCCCCTAACACGAAGGGCCAATTTATATCATGGCCAATCAACCTAACCTGCACATCTTTGGACTGTGGGAGGAAACCGGAGCACCCGGAGGAAACCCATGCAAACACGGGGAGAATGTGCAAACTCCACACAGACAGTCACCCGAGGCCGGATTTGAACCCGGGTCCCTGACGCTGTGAGGCAACAGTGCTAACCACTATGCCACCGTGCGCTCCTTGCGCTGCCTGCGCTTGGCTTCTGCTTGCTCCCGGCGAAGAGACTCGAGGTGTTTGGCTGCCTTCCCGGATGCTTCTCCTCCAATTTGTGCAGTCTTGGGCCAGGGATTCCCAGGTGTCGGTGGGGATGTTACACTTTTTCAAGACTAGACACATGCTAGACTGACTATAGCACAGGGAGAATGACCATTTGGGCAAGGTACACGAGGAGCCTGCTGGGTCCCTTGGAACGGGAACCGTGCATGAGTCAACACCTTCAGGAGAGAAGGGGACTGGGTCTCGAAGTAGGGGTCACAGTCTCAGAATAAGGGGTCGGCCATTTAGGACTGAGGTGAGGAGAAATTTCTTCACTCAGAAGGTTGTGAATCATTGGAATTCTCTGCCCCAGAGGGCTGTAGATGCTCAGCTGTTGAGTATATTCAAGGCCGTGATCGATGGATTTTTGGTCTCTAAGGGAATCAAGGGATATGGGGATCGGGCGGGATCGAGGTCGAAGACCAGCCATGATCTTATTGAATGGCGGAGCAGGCTCGAGGGGCCGAATGGCCTACTCCTGCTCCTATTTCTTATGTTCTTAAAAGGTGGTAACTGTAAGTGCCAGAGTGTCTGAGTATTAAATACAGACACAGAAAGATCCAAAAATGATGCATGTGATGAATGTTTACATGCCACTCGATAAGAAACTTGAGTATGTGCATGCTTAGAGAGGGTGTAGGTCGCAGAACTGCCTGTGAAATTCTTTGTGCATGAGACAACATAGATATCAAGATCTACTGTCTTTACCTGAAGGGGGTGAGGCCCAGAAATATTTGTTACTGTGCATACATCAGAGGGAAATAGACAATGAGCCTTTGATCCCTCTGCTTTCCTGCGAGCTGGACTCCAGCTCTGGAGATTGGACCACACCCTCGAGGATTGCCATTAGCAAATTCCACTGGGATGCAACAGGGATTCGAAGCCAATCTAAGATTCTCGGGGGGAAATTTAACTTCTGGCGACAGCGCAAAATGGACAAGAACTGAACGGCCGCCCGTTATGTAACTCTCCCGATTCTGCCCAGCCGTTGACTTCAATAGAAAAAGAACTTGCATTTCTATCGCGCCTTTCCTGACCTCATAGAAACACAGAAGCATAGAAGATAGGAGCAGGAGTAGGCCATTCGGCCCCTCGAGCCTGTTCCACCATTTAATGAGATCATGGCTGATCATCCAAATTCAGTGCCCTGTCCCTGCCTTCTCCCCATACCCCTTGATCCCTTTAGCCTTAAGAAATATATCTAACGCCTTCTTGAATATATTTAATGAATTGGCCTCAACTGCCTTCTGTGGTACAGAATTCCACAGGTTCACCACTCTCTGGGTGAAGAAATTCCTCCTCATCTCTGGCCTAAATGGCTTACCCCTTATCCTTAGACTGTGACCCCTGGTTCCAGACTCCCCGACCATCGGGAACATCCTTCCTGCATCTAGTCTGTCTAGTCCTGTTAGAATTTTATAAGTTTCAATGAGATCCCCTCTCATTCTTCTAAACTCCAGCGAGTATAAGCCCAATCGTCCCAATCTCTCCTCATACGTCATTCCTGCCATCCCAGGTATCAGTCTGGACGTCCCAAAGTGCTTTACAGCCAACGAAGCACTTTTTAAAGCGTGGTCACTGTTGTAATGTAGGGAAATGCGGCCGACAATTTGCGCACAGCAAGGTCTCACAAAGAACAATGTGATAATGACCAGATAATGTTGGTTGAGGGATAAATATTGGCCCCGGGATACCCGGCGGGAAATTACCCCCGCTCTTCTTTGAATGGTGCCGTGGGTCTTGGGCAGGTGTCGGTTTAATGTCTCAGCCGAATGACGGCACCTCCGACAGTGCAGCACTCCCTCAGTACTGGCACTGGGAGCGTCGGCCTGGGTTATGTGCTCAAGTCTCTGGAGTGGGGCTTGAAGCCACAACCTTCTGACTCAGAGGCGAGATGTGTTAGCACTGAGCCACGGCCGGCGCCGGAAAGAAAAATTGGGCCTGGTGTTTACCGGACGGTTAATTGGATAGCGCCCATTTCACGCTATCGCCCAAACTTGAAACGCCCCCTGTCTGAGCGAGCCGCGGACCTGGCCCCTAAAAAAGAATGTCGTAGCTAAGATTTCCACCGTAACTGATTCCAATCCCCACCCAAGTCCAAAAGGCCTGCACACACTAGGGGCGGAGCGCCCGAGAAAGCCGCAACCTTCACAAATTAAAAAAAAGTCTCAGTATAAAAGGTTCGATGGTGTGGGCAAAATTGGCCGAGGGAAAGCTGCCTGCTTTGTATTGCCAAGCTGGCAGAGCAGGCGGGGGTAGGCACTGGAGGGTGGGGCAGCATGTCAGAGATATTTACAGGGCGGGACGGTCAGAATGGGAGGCAGGAGTCTGCCCTGCTAACATCTTTCCTGTCACAAATGTTTCCATTGCACAAATATAATACAGGGATCTATTAATAGATGAGATGTCAATCATTATCTGATTTTTTTTTAAATCTCCCGGTCAACAAATATTTAGCGGGGCGGTGAGCTCATCCGACTGATGGGTATCGGGGCTGGTGAAAGAAAAAAGAAAGACTTGCATTTATATAGCGCTTTTCACATCCTCAGGATGTTCCCAAAGCGCTTTACAGCCAATGAAGTACTTTTTAAAGTGTAGTCACTGTTGTAATATGGGAAACACGGCAGCCAATTTGTGCACAGCAAGCTCCCACAAACAGCGATGTGAAAATGACCAGATCATCTGTTTTAGTGATGTTGATTGAGGGATAAATATTGGCCCAGGACACCGGGGAGAACTCCCCCTGCTCTTCTTCGAAATAATGCCGCGGGATCTTTTACGTCCACCTGAGAGAGCAGACGGGGGACCTCGGTTTAACGTCTCATCGGAAAGACAGCACCTCCGACAGTGCAGCACTCCCTCAGCACGGCACTGGGGAGCGTCAGCCTAGATTTTTGTGCTCAAGTCTCTGGAGTGGGGACTGTGAACCCAGAGCCTTCTGTCTCAGAGGTGAGAGTGCGGCCCACTGAGTCACGGCTGCAAAACTGAAGCCAGAACTATCCCCGTATCAGCCACGTCAGTATCACCAGCGATCTCCAGTGTGAATCAGCCGTGGCTCAGCGGGCCGCACTCTCGCCTCCAAGCCAGAAGGTCGTGGGTTCATCAGACCCACTCCAGAGATGTGAGTGCACAGTCTAGGTCGACACTCCCAGTGCGGTGCTGAGCGAGTGCTGCACTGTCGGAGGTGCCGTCTTTCAGATGAGACATTAAAACCGAGGCCCCGTCTGCTCTCTCGTGGTGGATGTAAAAGACCCTGACATGAATCAGTCATTCATGAAAGAAAGACTTATGAAATAATACTGAGCGGCCTACGGGTGGCGCTGTCCAGGGAGAGTATAAATACTCGGGCACGGGCCCAGCTTGCGCAGGACATTCTTAACAGGAACTAGTGAAGGACACAACTAGACCTCCATGTTGTAAAACAGTTGATTAAAGCTTTGTTTAACGCTTAGACCAAGTGCCGAGTAGTTTTCTTACGTCAGACCCCATAGCCACTATTTTGGAGAAGAGCAGAGGAGTTCTCCCTGGCTTTTAAATTTTGTTTGGTAATTGCTCCTGTGCGGCGCCTTGGGACGTTTTACTACGTTAAAGGCGCTATATAAATGCAAATTGTTGTTGTTGGTGTCCTGGCCAATATTTATCCCTCAAACAGCATCCGATTAAACCCAGATGATCTGGTCATTAACACATTGCTGTTTGTGGGAGCTTGCTGTGCGCACACTGGCTGCCGCGTTTCCCACATCACAACAGTGACACCCGTTCAAAATTGGCTGTTAAAGCCCTTTGGGACGTCCTGAGGTCGTGAAAGGCGCGATATAAACCCAAGCTCTTTCTTTCAGTCACATGGCACGTTGTCACTATTGCTGACATGGCGTAGGTCATGTGGCACCCTCAGTCTGCGATGTCACGGCAACGCTAGCCAATCTTCTCCCACTTTACCGCTTCCATTAGTTACTCGCTCGCTCGGTAACATTAGCACAGAATCCACTGCTGTCCTATACACACCTGCTCCTCCCTCTCTAATATATACAAAGTCTAATATTTCCTATAATATGCAGCATCCATTCCTAAGTATCCATTATTTCTACATACATAGATAGATTCCAACCTGAAACCCACACCCAGGTATGGGTTATGTAAATCACTGAGTGAGTCACATTCCATTTCAAAGTGCCATTGATAAGCTCTAGATCAGCTTTCTCAATGGGATAACCCATTATAAAAGTGTCAATATTTATTGCAGTGCACAAGACCATAAGAACATAAGAAATAGGAGCAGGAGTCGGCCATTCGGCCCCTCGAACCTGCTCCGCCATTCAATAAGATCATGGCTGATCTGATCTTGGCCTCAACTCCACTTTCCCGCCCGCTCCCCATAACCCTCGACTCCCCTGTAGCTCAAATATCTGTCGATCTCCGCCTTGAATATATTCAATGACTCCGCCTCCACAGCTCTCTGGGGAAGAGAATTCCAAAGATTCACGGCCCTCTGAGAAGAAATTCCTCCTCATCTCCGTCTTAAATGGGTGCCCCCTTATTCTGAAACTATGCCCCCTAGTTCTAGATTCCCCCACGAGGGGAAATATCCTCCCGGCATCTACCCTGTTGAGCCCCCTCAGTATCTTATATGTTTCAATAAGATCACCTCTCATTCTTCTAAACTCCAATGAGTGTAGGCCCAACCTGCTCAACCTTTCTTCAGAAGACAGCCCCTTCATCTCAGGAATCAACCTCGTGAACCTTCCCTGAACTGCCTCCAATGCAAGTATATCCCTCCTTAAATAAGGAGACCAAAACTGTACGCAGTACTCCAGGTGTGGTCTCACCAACGCCCTGTACAGTTGTACCGGTTATGCCAGTAGAGGTGAAAGACGTCACCTCTGGCAGTGTGTCCCTCTCTGACGTGTCTGCCCCAATAGGGTGGCCAGTGCCCCAAGAACTGTTCTCCAGTGAGAGTCAGTATCGTCAGGAGAGGTGGAGAGGATTGAGTGAGAGGTTGAGCGTCTGATCTACAGATTCATTCCAAGGGATGGGGGGGGCATTGAATTATCAGACTTGACTGAGAGCTCCAGTCCTCCCTCATCAGCCAGTGGCTCAGTGGGCAGCACTCACGCCTCTGAGTCAGAAGGTCGTGGGTTCATAGTCCCACTCCAGAGACTTGAGCAGATAATCTAAGGCAGACACTCCCAGTGTAGTACAGGAAACTTTCTGGTATCCGGCACTGACGGGACCAAGCTGGTGCCGTACCATTAAAACTGCCGTAGAAACCAGCACTAATGTTAAAACATATGGGCCTAGAAATTCAGTTGTTTGCGCCAGCTGCTAGCGCCTTAGGAGGAGGAGATGTGGGGCACTAGGCGGCTAGCGGCCGGGCGCAGCGCGATCTGCGCCTCTCCCCAACTTCAGTAAAGATTTAGCGGCGGCGCAAAGCCTTTGCGCGCGCTCAGCTGCGCGCGCAGATCCTGACGTCATTTCATCGTGCAACGCCCTTTGTGCGCCCCAAACCGGAAATTCAGTGGCGCCGGCCTATTGTGCGCCTGGCGCCCCTAGCGGCTGGTAGAGGGGAACGGTTCCCAGTCGCTGCGGGGCGCGGGGGGCGCAAATTAAAGGGCACTCCTCCTGCAGTAGAAAAGGCAGCCATTTTGCAAAACTCCTTCTTTGTGAGAGACGGACCTTTGCAGAGAGACAAAGGTAGAGAGCTTTCTGGTTTGGCTCAACACTCGCACAGGTACTTGTGGCTTCAGGCCACAGCTTTGCACTTGTCTTTAACTTCAGAGCCAAATCATTGATTGGAAACATATAATGGGGGCTGCAATGGGTGCAAACGTTGGCCTTCTCCATTGCATTCAAAGGGCTCAGAGACGCCGTGAGAGAGTGGCAGTCATGGCCAGACGGAGAGGGGGCAACAGGCGTCGGCAAAGGAGGCCTTACCCACCCAGGGTGTACCGCCAGCAGTTCTCATATCTGAACATGTCTGACGAGCAGTGTGTTCGGAGGCTGCGATTCCGAAGGGCGGTGGTCACTGAGATCTGCCACCTGCTTCGCGGAGATCTGCAGCCACATCTGAGGAGCAGGACGTCTCTGTCGGTGGCAGTGAAGGTGACGGTGTCTCTCAACTTCTATGCCACCAACGCCTTCCAATCCGCTACTGGGGACATTTCCAACATCTCCCAGTTTGCCGTACATTGCTGCATCTGCCAGGTGACCAATGCCCTTTTCAGAAGGAGACGTCAGTTCATCTCCTTTTCCATGGCCCTTGTCAAGCAGCAACAGCGTGCAATGGGCTTTGCAGCATTAGCGGGCTTCCCCATGGTGCAGGGCGCCATTGACTGCACGCATGTGGCTTTGCGGGCACCTCTAGAGAATGCCGAGGATTACCGCAACCGGAAGGGCTACCATTCGCTCAACGTGCAGTTGGTGTGTGACCACAGGCAGCTCATCCTAGCTGTCAATGCCCGCTTTCCAGGCAGCAGCCACGATGCCTTCATCCTGCGCCAGACTTCTGTGGCAGACATGTTCCAGGCCCAGCCTCACCCACGAGGATGGCTTCTCGGGGACAAAGGCTATCCTTTGTGCACCTGGCTGATGACCCCGCTCCGTGCGCCCAGCACCCCTGCTGAAGAGGGATACAATGACAGCCATCAAGCAACCAGGAACCTCATTGAGCAAACAATCGGCGTCCTGAAGCAACGGTTCCGCTGTCTGGATCGTTCCGGAGGAGCCCTACAGTATTCGCCTGAGCGAGTCTCCCATTTCGTGGTCGTGTGCTGCATGCTGCACAACCTGGCTATCCGCAGGACTCAGCCACTGCCACCAGACATTGGAGGACCACCAGAGGAGGAGGAGGAGGAGGAGGACCAGCACAGGAGGGAGGCAGAAAGTGCAAGGGCCGCCCGTCGGCGGCTTATTGAACGTCGGTTCTAGGCCCCCTCTCAGGGAATGGCTTGTGCCAATGCACAAGATGAATGTAGCCACTCCACAAGCCCTCAGCCGAGCAGGGCAACCAGGACTTCCAAAAGAAAGCATGGACAGTGCGATTTAAGAACATTTATTACTTTGATACCTCTGCCCTTCCCACATAACAAACTAATGGAGAGAAGCCCCCCCAAAAAACACAAATCGACCAGTCTCGGCCTTTCAAAAAACACAAATCGACCAGTCTCGGCCTTTCAAAAAACACAAATCGACCAGTCTCGGCCTTTACATGTGAAACAAAACATTTGGGCACACCTTCTACTTTTTGCCCTGCGAGGGTGATGCCTTTCGCATCCGTGACTGGCCCCTGCCCGCCCTGCAGCTCCTCCTCAATGGGACCCCAGTGGCTGCAGCAAGGCTGGGGGAAGGCTGCTGAGGGTCAGATGGCGAGACGGCAGATGCCCTTGGGGGTCGGCCTGGACCAGCTCTGGCCCTGGAGGGGCCGGCTGCTGACTGCTCCAACTCTGCTTGTGCGGCAGCAGTCTGTCCAGCGGCTGGTGGCAGCTGCAATGGAGGAGTGGCAGTGCCGGCTGCAGGAATGCTGCCAACCTGACAGATCACAGGTACTCCCTGGTCGCCTGAGACAGTGGCACTCGCACGGGCCAGCACTGCAGCATGCGCAGCAATCTGCTGAAGCACAGACTGCTGGGCTGCTGCTGCATGGCGAGTGCCCTGGCGATGCCTGGCCGATCCAGTGAGGGTGGCAGCAGTTAGTGCCCGTGTGGCCCTGGTCTGTGTCCACATGACACCAGCCAGTGAATGGACGGCACGACTGAGCACTTGGCTAGAAGCCGCCTGTGCTGCCCTGAATTCCTGCACACTCCTTGACAGTGACTCTATGGAGTCAGGCATCCTTGCCACTGCAGCCATGAGCTCAGTGTGCCTGCGCTCAGCCTGGGTGGCCATTTCCTCTAGGAGCCGCACCTCCTCTGCGCTCACCGTCGCAGGACTGGAGGCCGCACTCACCCTCCGGGGAGAAGTCCGCCGAGCTTCCCCACCCCTCCCGCGTTGCTGCAGGCCGCTGGGCCCCGGAGCTTCACTCTCCTCCGACCCTTCCCCCCGGCTCCCCTCCAGGGAAGACGTGTCCCCATCATCGCCATGGGCTGCCTCGGCTGAGGGTGGCACTGATGGTCCGGCTTCCTCTTCCTCTTCCTCCTCCTCGCCCTCCGATTCACTCACAGTGCCAGGTTGAGGGCCCGCCTCCTCACCTGGCGATTCAGCATCTGAAAGCAGGGAGGCACAAGAGTTGCTTTAGAGTGAGGACAGGGCGGCAGCGAGGGAGGCATGAGTGCTGCTATGCACTGCATTGGTCGGACAGTGGCAAAGGATGCTGTTCTGAGGCGCAAGTGGAAAGAGAGAGGTCAAAAAGGTGATGCCCTTACCATTGGGGCCCAGAACAGGGTCGGCATCTCCACTGGCGACGGGGCCAATCAGCCGGCCTGACATAATGCGCTCCACACGCTGGTCCAGGCCGGAGAGCTGTTTGAGGTCAGGATGGACTCCCCCGGTCTCACGCTGCTGCCTTCGGTTGTGCGCCACCTTGGCCTGCAAGAGAAAGGACGGCCTCTAAGTACAGTGTGAAGCCCTGATCTTGTCTGCACTGCCTCCCATGGTGGACTAGCCCTGACAGTGTGAAGCCCTGATCTTGGTTGTACTGCCTCCCATGGTCGAAGAGCTGGTACAGTGTGTAAAGTGCTGAATGTGCAAGTGATTTTCATGACAGTCCCATAGCTGCTGGATGTGGGCTGGTCATTAGGGCTTTCAGGTCCCTTTGCCCATAAACTGAGGTGCACATGCAGGGATGAGGAGGACACTGCAAAGGGTACTCACCCTGACAACCCGAGTGAGGTCGTTGAACTTTTTCCGGCATTGCACAGGAGTCCTGGCAACCACGCTGTTGGAGGTCACCCTGTTTGACACCTCCCTCCAGGCTTTCCGATAGGCGCTGGGCAGCGGCCTCCTGCCACCTTCAGGGAACAGAACATGGCGCCTGCGCTCCACTGCGCCAACCAGCACCCTCAGGTCACCTTCGCTGAAGCGCTGCGCTCTCTCCCTGGGCCTTCTCCATAGTCCTGGGCGTTGCACAGATCAAGCAGCAGTGGTCAGGCCTTGCTTCAGGGCTGCAGTGTGCAGGGCGTGGCAGGCAAACAAATCCACCCTCCCCCTTTAAGAGCTCACCGGCGCCAGAGTGTCTACCGTCAATCAGCAACTCGCCACACCTGCGCTGCGCCCGCCCTCGGGGGTTTCGCCCCGGGCCGCCGGCTTAGCGCCTAATGATAGTCGTGCATCGCCTGTTTTAGTGCAGCAGCAACCTCTTGGGGCGATGCCACTGAATATCGGCGAAGGTGGCGCGAAGTTGCGCCGGGCGCAAACTTTAGCGGCCGCCCGGCTGTAGCGCCCCAAACGTGGCTATACTGAATTTCTAGGCCATGGAGCTTTTGAGCTCCGTGTGAATCAACAAACCCTGTTGCTTAGCAACAGCTTCAAAACAGTCGGCCGCAGCTTAAAAGCGTCTCTGTAGCTAAGCAACAGCTTCAGCTAGACCTTGCAGAGCCTGACTGGAAAAAAAAAGCAATGAGAAATAAAAAAACTTACAGGAAACGGCTCCTGAATTTTGCCGGTAGATAGAGCTTTCCGGACATTTAACCTCCGGTTAAACGAGAGTTTCCTGTACTGAGGGAATGCCGAACTGTCGGAGGTGCCGTCTTTCAGATGAGAAGTTAAACTGAGCCCCGTCTGCCCTCTCAGGTGGATGTAAAAGATCCCACGGCCACTAGTTCGAAGAAGAGCAGGGGGGAGTTCTCCCCGGTGTCCTGGGCCAATATTTATCCCTCAACCAAACAGATTATCTGGTCATTTATCACATTGCTGTTGGTGGGACTTTGCTGGGTGCAAATTGGCTGCCACGTTTCGTACATTACGACAGTGACTCCACTTTAAAAAAGCTTCGAAGCGCTTTGGGACGTCCTGTGACCATGAAAGACGCTTTGTAAATGCAGGTTTTTCTTTCTGGGGCACAGACACTAATCAATAGGAGCCTCCGATGCTCTGAGTTGGATGTCTAGCCGCTGGCTGTCTAACTGATTGAGCAGTAGCTCGACAACAGGTCAATAACTTATGGACCCTCTCCACTTCAAAGCAAGCAATTTAGAAATGATTTCTCCTTATGGATCAGCCCTGTGATCAGGTGATGCCCAGTGGAGATGACATTTATTGATGGGAATTAATCCTGATTTAAACATATTTAATTTTCTTAGTAAATCGTGCTTCAAAAGCCATGGAACTGGAGGCTGGCTGGATCTGTCACCGTGTGAATCTGTGGCAATGCATTCTCGTATAATGGTCACTATTCATTATTATCCTGTCTTCTGTACTGCTTTATACTACCTTCTGTTATTCGTCATATACTAGCTGATCTCCTGCGGCATTGCTCATGGTAAGTCAGATGGAGCATCATGCCATGCCGTGTGCAGTGTATTATTCTGCTGGTAAGTATGTTCCAATGACGACCACAAGACCAAATTACCGATGGAGGCTGACTCCTCCTCCGTAGATCTCGAGGTCAATTAGAGGTTAATTGTTTCTCTGTGGGTTGGCGGCTGCTGGTAAATCCGTGCTCCTCCCCAAAGACAGGACAACCAATTGCAATCGATTTTCCAATTTTAAAATTGTTTTACATCTATAACACCTGATAGGCTCAGAGTGTGATGGATTGAAAATCTGTGTGTGTGTGTGTGTGTGTGTGTGTGTACGTGGATTTCCCTTGGCAGCAGAATTGTGCACCATGTAACAAAGTATTATTCTGCTGCTAAGGTGTGTCCCGATATGGCTGCAGGAGCTAATTTTTCTATACTCTTGAAATGAATGTTCAGGTCAGATATGTTGTGGAAGTTACCCACAGTTTAATTGTTTGGTCAGGGACCTTTAAGTCCTGACTTTAACTGTGGGCGGGAAACGGGTGGCAGGGTCGCACAGCAAACGCCCCCTGATGACGCCAGCGTGAGACTTGGGCACAATTAACTCCCGGGCCTCATTTTGTAGGCCTCAGGTCACTTTCCGGCCCACAGGAGTGCCGTTAGGGAAACGGGGGTGATCAGGGGAGGGGAGAGGAAGCCCAGGGCTCCCTATGATATCTGTATCTGTGTTCCTGTCTGATATCTGTATCTGTGTTCCTGTCTGATATCTGTATCTGTGTTCCTGTCCGATACCTGTACCTGTGTTCCTGTCTGATATCTGTATCTGTGTTCCTGTCTGATATCTGTATCTGTGCTCCTGTCTGATATCTGTATCTGTGTTCCTGTCTGATATCTGTATCTGTGTTCCAGTCTGATATCTGTATCTGTGTTCCTGTCTGATATCTGTATCGGTGTTCCTGTCTGATATCTGTATCTGTGTTCCTGTCTGATACCTGTACCTGTGTTCCTGTCTGATATCTGTATCTGTGTTCCTGTCTGATATCTGTATCTGTGTTCCTGTCTGATATCTGTATCTGTGTTCCTGTCTGATATCTGTATCTGTGTTCCTCTCTGATATCTGTACCTGTGTTCCTGTCTGATATCTGTATAGGTGTTCCTGTCTGATATCTGTATCGGTGTTCCTGTCTGATATCTGTATCTGTGTTCCTGTCTGATATCTGTATCTGTGTTCCTGTCTGATATCTGTACCTGTGTTCCTGTCTGATATCTGTATCTGTGTTCCTGTCTGATATCTGTATCTGTGTTCCTGTCTGATATCTGTATCTGTGTTCCTGTCTGATATCTGTATCTGTGTTCCTATCTGATATCTGTATCTGTGTTCCTGTCTGATATCTGTACCTGTGTTCCTGTCTGATATCTGTACCTGTGTTCCTGTCTGATATCTGTAACTGTGTTCCTGTCTGATATCTGTATCTGTGTTCCTGTCTGATATCTGTATCTGTGTTCCTGTCTGATATCTGTATCTGTGTTCCTATCTGATATCTGTACCTGTGTTCCTGTCTGATATCTGTATCGGTGTTCCTGTCTGATATCTGTATCGGTGTTCCTGTCTGATATCTGTATCTGTGTTCCTGTCTGATATCTGTATATGTGTTCCTGTCTGATATCTGTATCTGTGTTCCTGTCTGATACCTGTACCTGTGTTCCTGTCTGATATCTGTATCTGTGTTCCTGTCTGATATCTTTATCTGTGTTCCTGTCTGATATCTGTATCTGTGTTCCTGTCTGATATCTGTATCTGTGTTCCTGTCTGATATCTGTATCTGTGTTCCTGTCTGATATCTGTATCGGTGTTCCTGTCTGATATCTGTATCTGTGTTCCTGTCTGATATATGTATTTGTGTTCCTGTCTGATATCTGTATCTGTGTTCCTGTCTGATATCTGTATCGGTGTTCCTGTCTGATATCTGTATCTGTGTTCCTGTCTGATATCTGTGATATACCTATCAATTCATCCAATGAAAAGCGACGAGTTAAGAAAGTAACTATAGGTTTTTATTGGCTAAATAACAGAGCCCACCCTCGTGGGTGATCGGATCCAACAAGGAGGAATACCAGCCAGTCGGCCACCTTTATACCTGGGCAGGTAGGTGGAGCCATGGGCGGAGTCAGCAGTGGTCAGCCCAGGTATAACAGCGTGACAAGAGGCGACCTCATGCAGTGATACAACAGTGTAACAGTGATAACCATAGTGTAACGATATAACAGTGGAAAACATAGTGTAACGATAGTGAACGATAAAAGTGGTTTACCACATTCACCCCTTGTTTAGATTTGAGTCCGGCGGGGTGAAGTGTATTACCAGTTCGGGTATGTCAGTCTGTCCGGAGGCCTCGTAAGCCTTTCCGATCGTTGCAGCAGCGGCGGCGGTGTTGCAGTATTCGATGTTGTTGCTGGTGTCTGCGTGGTCGGCGAAGGCTCGTGGGGTTCCGGCATGCCATCTACCTGGGCTGGATTAGGGGGGGTGGTGGGGGGGGGGTAGCGGTGGTGTCTCAGGAATGCCCGAGGGTGCGAGGTCTCGTAAAGAGACTGTGTCCTCCCGCCCGTCTGGGTACGCCACATAGGCGTACTGGGGGTTGGCTTGCAGGAGGTCCACCCTCTCGACCAGGGGGTCCATTTTATGGGCCCTCACGTGCTTTCGCAGCAAGATGGGCCCCGGAGAGGTCAGCCAGGTTGGTAGCGTGGTTCCCGTAGTCGACTTCCTGGGGAAAACGAACATTCGTTCATGGGGGTTGGCGTTAATGGCAGTGCAAAGCAGTGACCGGATGGAGTGCAGCGCTGCCGGGAGGACTTCCTGCCAGCGAGAGGTTGGGAGGCCCTTAGACTTTAAGGCTAAGAGGACGGCCTTCCATACAGTCGCGTTCTCTCTTTCCACCTGGCCGTTCCCTCGGGGGTTGTAGCTGGTGGTCCTGCTTGCAGCAATACCTCTCGCTAGTAGGAACTGGTGAAGTTCCTTGCTCATGAAGGAGGAGGCCCGGTCGCTATGTATATAGTTTGGGAACCCGAACAAGGCGAAGAGGTCGTTCAGGCATTTGATGACCGTGGTACTGGTCATGTCTGGGCAGGGGAAGGCAAAGGGGAAACGGGAGTACTCATCAATAATGTTGAGGAAGTACACATTACGGTCAGAGGACGGGAGGGGCCCCTTAAAATCGATCCTCAAGCGCTCGAAGGGGCGGGTGGCCTTGATCAGGCTTGCTCTGTCCGGCCTAAAGAAATGCGGTTTGCATTCGGCACAGGTTTGGCAGTTCCTGGTCATGGTCCTGACCTCCTCGATGGAGTATGGCAGGTTGCGGGCCTTAATGAAGTGGTAAAGTCTGGTGACCCCGGGGTGGCAGAGGTCGTTGTGGAGGGTCTGCAGTCTATCAATTTGCGCGTTGGCGCATGTACTTCGTGATAGGGCATCTGGGGGTTCATTCAGTTTACCAGGCCGGTACAAGATGTCATAATCATAGGTGGAGAGCTCGATTCTCCACCTCAAGATCTTGTCGTTCTTGATTTTGCCCCTCAGCTTGTTATTAAACATAAAAGCGACCGAACGCTGGTCGGTGAGGAGGGTAAATCGTTTGCCTGCCAGGTAGTGCCTCCAGCATCGTACAGCCTCCACAATCGCCTGGGCCTCCTTCTCGACCGAAGAGTGTCGGATCTCAGGGCCCTGGAGGGTCCTTGAGAAGAAGGCCACCGGTCTCCCCTCCTGGTTAAGGGTTGTGGCTAGGGCGAAGTCGGATGCATCGCTCTCCAATTGGAATGGGATGGACTCATCCACCGCGTGCATTGTGGCCTTAGCAATGTCTCCCTTAATGAGGGAGAAGGCTGCGCACGCTTCCGCCGTAAGGGGGAAGGAGGTGGACTTCATGAGGGGTCTGGCTTTGTCTGCGTAATTGGGCACCCATTGGGCATAGTAGGTGAAGAGCCCCAGGGTTCTCTTCAGCGCCTTTGGACAGTGGGGGAGGGGTAACTCCATGAGGGGGCGCATTCTTTCGGGATCGGGGCCGATGACTCCGTTCTCTACTACGCAGCCGAGGATGGCAAGGCGCGAGGTGTTAAACACACATTTCTCCTTATTGTAAGTGAGGTTCAGCCGTTGGGCTGTACGGAGGAATCTTTCCAGATTAACATCATGGTCCTGCCGGTCGCGGCCGCAGATGGTGACGTTATCTAGATAGGGGAACGTGGCGTGCAGCCCGTTCTGGTCAACCATCCGGTCTATCTCCCTTTGGAAGACCGAAACCCCGTTGGTGACGCCGAAGGGAACCCTAAGGAAGTGGTAGAGGCGGCCATTCGCCTCGAAGGCGGTATACTGGCGGTCCTCGGGGCGGATAGGGAGTTGGTGGTAGGCCGACTTAAGGTCGATGGTAGAGAATACCCGGTACTGCGCAATCTGATTGACCATATCAGATATGCGGGGAAGGGGGTATGCATCCAGCTGGGTGTACCGGTTTATGGTTTGGCTGTAGTCGATGACCAGGCGGTTTTTATTGCCGGTCTTAACGACTACGACCTGGGCACGCCAGGGGCTGGTGCTCCCCTCAATGATGCCCTCCTTCAGGAGACGCTGCACCTCAGAGCTAATGAAAGCTCTGTCCCCGGCGCTGTACCGCCTGCTCTTGGTAGCGACGGGTTTACAGTCGGGGGTGAGGTTAGCGAACAGGGAAGGGGGCGGGACCTTGAGGGTGGAAAGGCCGCAGGTGTTACGCGGTGGGCGGTTTAAAAGCTGCTGGTTGTCGACTGTGAGTGGGGGGAGGGGTCCACCGTATGCCAAAGTGACACTTTGAAGGTGGGATTGGAAGTCCAGCCCTAGTAGGACGGCAGCGCAGAGCTGGGGCAGGACGAGGAGTTTAAAATTTTTATACTCCGTGCCCCTAACCGACAGGGTCACAACACAGTAGCCGCTGATGTCTGTAGAATGGGACCTCGATGCCATCGAGATCCGGTTGCGCGTTGGCCGGACAGTGAGGGAGTAGTGGCTCACCGTGTCTGGGTGGATGAAACTCTCCGTGCTTCCGCTGTCAAACAGGCAGGTCGTGGCGTGGCCGTTTACTCCGATGTCCATCATGGACTTGGACAGGTGATGCGGGCGAGCTTGGTCCAGTGTGACGGAGGCTAGTGTATGGCTGAGTGAGCTGCTGTAGTCTGCAGACGAGGCGGTGGTCGGGTCTGGAGGCGAGGTGGCGGTCGAGTGTGGTGGGCAAAATGGCGGCGCCCACGAGGTTGGATAAAATGGCGGAGAAGATGGCTGCCCCCACAACTCACATGAGGCACTGCTGGTGTCGGTGGCCTTGATCAAAGATGGCCGCCCCCACGATTCACACAAGGGGATGCTGGCATCTGTGGCCACCTTGATTAAAGATGGCCAGCCCCACAACTCGCATGAGGCACTGCTAGGGTCTGTGGCTCTCCCTCTGCAGGCCTTAGCGAAGTGGCCTTTCTTCTGGCAGCTGGAACAAGTCGCGTTTCTTGCCGGGCAGCGCGACCTCGGGTGTTTCGCCTGGCCACAGAAGAAGCAGCCGGCGGCCCGATTGCGGGGCTCCGATGTCGCGGCCGGTACCGGGGGTGGCGGTCCCGATCGGGTCCGGGACGTCGACGCTGAGGTAGGTCCCAGGGGCGGCGTTGCGAGGGGTATTGCGGCCGGGGTCAGGCCCGAGTCCCAGGGTCGCGCAGTACAGTACCTTGAATACGCCTCGAGGTCCCGATGGGCCACTTTCAGGGAGCGAGCGAGGGCTGCAGCTGTGTTCAGGTCGAGGTCCTTAGATTCAAGCAGTCTTTGCCGTGAGTAGTCAGACTGCAGGCCTTTCACGAAGGAATCGCGGATATTATCTTCGGTATTTTCTGCAGCCGTTACCGCTTTAAAGTCACAGTCCCTGCCGAGTGTTTGTAGCGCCCGTAAAAATTCATCTACAGACTCTCCTGGCTGTTGCGGGCGGGATCTTAGGAGATGTCTGGCATACATGGAATTTACCGGGCTCCGGTACTGCTGTTTCAGCAGGTTGATGGCGGCGTCGTATGTAGTGATGTCCTGGATGAGTGCGAATACTTTAGGGCTCGCTTGGGCGGTCAGAACTCTTAGTTTGGATCTCTGAGGTACGCCGGATTCTTCCAGGTAGGATTCGAAGCAGCTCAGCCAGTGTTTGAAGTCGAGGGCTGAGTTTGCTGCCTGTGGGTTTAGATCCAGGTACGGCGGTCGGAGGGCTCGCAGCCAGGCCGGTTGCTGTGGCTGTTGTAGCTGGGCGTCTGACTGGTCTGACGGTTCGGTAGACATTTCAAAATTTAGCCAATAAAATTGATATACCTATCAATTCATCCAATGAAAAGCGACGAGTTAAGAAAGTAACTATAGGTTTTTATTGGCTAAATAACAGAGCCCACCCTCGTGGGTGATCGGATCCAACAAGGAGGAATACCAGCCAGTCGGCCACCTTTATACCTGGGCAGGTAGGTGGAGCCATGGGCGGAGTCAGCAGTGGTCAGCCCAGGTATAACAGCGTGACAAGAGGCAACCTCATGTAGTGATACAACAGTGTAACAGTGATAACCATAGTGTAACGATATAACAGTGGAAAACATAGTGTAACGATAGTGAACGATAAAAGTGGTTTACCACAATCTGTATCTGTGTTCCTGTCTGATATCTGTATCTGTGTTCCTGTCTGATATCTGTATCTGTGTTCCTGTCTGATATCTGTATCTGTGTTCCTGTCTGATATCTGTATCTGTGTTCCTGTCTGATATCTGTACCTGTGTTCCTGTCTGATATCTGTATCTGTGTTCCTGTCTGATATCTGTATCTGTGTTCCTGTCTGATATCTGTATCGGTGTTCCTGTCTGATATCTGTATCGGTGTTCCTGTCTGATATCTGTATCTGTGTTCCTGTCTGATATCTGTATCTGTGTTCCTGTCTGATATCTGTATCTGTGTTCCTGTCTGATATCTGTATCTGTGCTCCTGTCTGATATCTGCATCTGTGTTCCTGTCTGATATCTGCATCTGTGTTCCTGTCTGATATCTGTATCTGTGTTTCACCAGAACTGGTCCAGACAGGGAATGGTAACCCATCCTTATCGGGGTGCCAGAGAAGCTCCTTAATAGGACTGACCAACAAAGAGGGGTGAAGAGATCTAAAGTTGGAGCTCTCGAGTTAGTTAATGGGTTTAATGGCCAGTAAATGGCCTTTACAATGTAGGAAAGAGGTGAAAAGTGCCCCGTGATGCTCAAGATCAATTCGGTCTGATTGTGGAAAAGTTTTAGAAAGGTGTAAACAGTTGTGAAATAGGAGGAGTCCTGACCTTTATGACTTCACAGTACAGACACTCGCGAACCCACCAGGAGCCATAAGAATAAGACAGTCGCTAATCAATCCAATGGTTAACTCAGGGGGAACTCCTTCACCCAGAGAGTGGTGAGAACGTGGGACTCGCTAGCACAGGGAGTGGTTGAGGCGAAGAGCACAGAGGCAGTTAAGCAGAAGTTAGCTAAACATGTGAGGGAGAAAGGAATAGAAGGATATGCTGAAAGGATGAGCTGGAGAAGGGTGGCCTCGGCCCCTATTACATTTTAATATATTTTTTTTATCCACACCTTTGTTTTGGCCCTTTTCCCCCCCCTTTTTTTTCTCTCCCACATGGCAGCTGTCTCTCATTCTCCCAGCGCATTTCACACCGAATCTAGAGCCATCTTTTGTCTCCACTAGTCCTATCACCATCTCGTCTGGTTTTGAATACCTCTTAATGTCTCTTCACTTCTCTTTTGTTCTTTCATCCCCATTTCCCAGCCCCCAAACTGGCCTTTTAATCTGTTTCATTTCCTGCGCTTTTTCTCAGTCCTGACGAAGGGTTTCGACCTGAAACGTTGACTCTATTTCTCTCTCCACGGATGTTGCCTGGCCTGCTGAGTTTTTCCAGCATTTTCTGTTGTCGTTTCGGATTTCCAGCATCTGCAGTATTTTGCTATCGTAAGGGTGGAAGGAGGCTGGTGTGGAGCAGCAACACCGGCACGGACTGGTTGGATTGATTGGCCTTGTTTCTGTGCCTTCAGCTGCCCTGGGCCCCTAAGCTCTGGAATTCCCTCCCTAAACCTCTCCGCCTCTCTCTCCTCCTTTAAGACGCTCCTTAAAACCGACCTCTTTGACCAATCTGCCCTAATACCTTCTTAGGTGGCTCGGTGTCAAATTTTGTTTGATAAACACTCCTGTGAAGCACCTTGGGATGTTTCACTAAAATAAAGGCGCTATATTAATGCACGTGGTTGTGCACACTATGTAATTCCCTACGTAGACGCAGTGAAGCAGCGTTCATAGGGAAAAGTATCTAATGCTCCACAAACGAGACTTAACTCAGTAATTTTTCCTTATGTAGGCCGGTTTGCTCTCTAGATGTTCCCGAAAGGCAGGCATTTCATCAACTTTTACAGCTTGTCAGCTGGCTGTTTATAATAACACTGTAATTACGAACACCCCCAGCTAGCCCATGTGAACGTGTGAAATTAGCCCTCTGGTGCTCTGCAGTGGGAAGTGAGCAAGTTGGAGAATCGCAATTTAAAAGATATTCATGTGGGCTAGAAATTCGGCTCATTTGCGCCTGCTGTTAGTGCCTCCGGGGGGGCGCTAACGGGGCACAAAGGGCTTATCACGCTGGGGGTGGGGGGGTGGGTGGCGAATAAAAGGCGGCTCCCGAGAAATTCGGCGGGGGCGTTGCTGAGGCGTTACCCGATAGCGCCGCGCCCCCGCCGCCCCCCCCCCCGGCGGTAACATCATCGCCGTGCGCTGCAACCCCTTAGCGCCCCGCAGCAGAAATTCGGCTGCGTCCCCCCGCGAGGCTGCCGCGGGCGGTATTTAAAGGGGAGGTGCGCGCCGCCCTGGTGGCCCTGCGGAGTGGCCCATCCTGAAGGGGGATGGGGTTGAAACGCGGCAGCGCTCCAACGTCGCCTCAGAGAGCACCCCGAGATTGCGCTCCACTTCCGGTGCGGGGCGGTAAGCCGGATTTAGCAGCCGGGGCGGAACTTGCGCGCTGGGCGCTAAATGTCCGGCCTTAACTCAGTCACAGCCCCCAGACGGGGCGTCACCAAATTCCGCGCCCATGAAATCAAAATGGAGCCGGAGCAGGAATCGAACGCCTTTGCGAAGTCGGGGCTCCGGTTTCTCTGTTGCCGGGGAGACGCGCTCGTGTGCTGCTGGTGTCCAATTTGTGCAACGCTTCGAATTTGGTCTTCAGGTCTTACACTTCAATCACTACAGCCTTAGATCAACAAAGAGCGCGCGCTCCTTATTCTCTCCCCCACCTCCCCAACCCTCGCCCATTCCTCTTCCTTGTCCTATCTGCCCCCCCACCCCACCACAGGCGCACGAACGTAGGGACTTCGACCACATATCCGCGCCATCACTAATTTTGCCTATTTCCACCTCCGTAACTTCACCCAACTCCTTCCTTGCCTCAGCTCATCCGCTGCTGAAACCCTCATCCCTGCCTTTGTTACCTCTAGACTTGACTATTCCAACGCACTCCTGGCTGGCCTCCCACATTCCACCCTACGTAAACTTGAGGTCATCCAAAACTCGGCTGCCCGTGTCCTAACTCGCACCAAGTCCTGTTCACCCATCGCCCCTGTGCTCGTTGACCTACATTGGCTCCCGGTTAAGAAACGCCTCAATTTTAAAATTCTCATCCTTGTTTTCAAATCCCTCCATGGCCTCGCCCCCTCTCCTCCCTATCTCTGTAACCTCCTCCAACCCCACAACCCCCCGAGATATCTGCGCTCCTCTAACTCTGGCCTCTTGAGCATCCCTGATTATAATCACTCCACCATTGTGGCCGTGCCTTCTGTTACCTAGGCCCTAAGCTCTGGAATTCCCTCTCTAAACCTCTTTGCCTCTCTCTCTCTCCAACTTTAAGAAGCTGATTAAAACCTACTGACATGAATCAGTCATTCATGAAAGAAAGACTTATGAAATAATACTGGGCGGCCTGCTGGTGGCGCTGTCCAGGGAGAGTATAAATACTCGGGCACAGGCCCAGCTTGCTCAGGACATTCTTAACAGGAACCAGTGAAGGACACAACTAGACCTCCATGTTGTAAAACAGTTGATTAAAGCTTTGTTTAACGCTTAGACCAAGTGCCGAGTAGTTTTCTTACTTCACCTACCTCTTTGACCAAGCTTTTGGTCACCTGTCCCAATATCTCCTTATGTGGCTTGGTGTCAAATTCTGTTTGATAATCGCTCCTGTGAAACACCTTGGGACGTTTTACTACGTTAAAGGCGCTATATAAATACAAGCTGTTGTTGTTGATAATTGGAAATTGTTCTGCCTCCTCCCCGGTGGGTTGGTGGAAGCATAGAAACATAGAAGATAGGAGCAGGAGTCGGCCATTCGGCCCCTCGAGCCTGCTCCGCCATTCAATGAGATCATGGCTGATCATCCAAATTCAGTACCCTGTCCCTGCCTTCTCCCCATATCCCTTGATCCCTTTAGCCTTAAGAAATATATCCAACTCCTTCTTGAATATATTTAATGAATTGGCCTCTACGGCCTTCTGTGGTAGAGAATTCCACAGGTTCACCACTCTCTGGGTGAAGAAATTCCTCCTCATCTCTGTCCTAAATGGCTTACCCCTTATCCTTAGACTGTGACCCCTGATTCTGGACGCCCCCGCCATCGGGAACATCCTTCCAGCATCTAGTCTGTCTAGTCCTGGGGTACCACCTGCTACTGAGCCACACCGGCCAGGACAGTCCCAGGGTTTGTGATTCTTGCTCCGCACTGACTCAGCGAAGGTTTTCTTTTGAACAATTTGTCGCCAGATAAACATTAATTCTTTCAAAGGTGCACGGGCAAAGATAAACCCCTCAGTGCGCAGCGAGAGTCCAATGTAGAAAGCCGAGAAAGAAAGACTTGCATCTATATAGCGCCTTTCACCACCTCAGGACGTCCCAAAGCACTTTACCGCCAATGAAGTACTTTTTGAAGTGTAGTCGCTGTTGTAATGTAGGAAACGCGGCAGCCAATTTGCGCACAGCAAGCTCCCACAAACAGCAATGAAATAAATGACCAGATAATCTGTTTTTAGTGATGTTGGTTGAGGGATAAATATTGGGCCCAGGACACCGGGGGAGAACTCCCCTACTCTCCTTCGAAATAGTGGCCGTGGGATCTTTTATGCCCACCCGAGAGAGCAGACGGGGGCCTCGGTTTAATGTCTCATCCGAAAGACGGCACCTCCGACAGTGCGGCACTCCCTCAGCACCGCACTGGGAGGAGTGGGGACTCGAACCCACAACCTGTCTGGCTCAGGAGGTCGAGAGAGAGAGTGCTACTGAGCCACGACTGACACAGGGGAAGGTGTCTCGAATGTTAATGGGCAGCGTGCAGCAAGAAACGCAGTTGCTTGTCTCTCACATCCCAAATGAACGTTTGTAACAGCCTCCCTGTATTAACTCTGCTGCAGTCAGTGACAAACTTAATTGATGCCGTGTTTCTCCGACAGCTCCCAACTAGGACAGAGCACAATACAACCAACTTAGCTGGTGCAGTCAAAGCTTTAACAGCACTGCATGCTGCTCATTAACCTTCAAGTCACCTTTGCTTTTTAATTAGCTTAGAATCACAGAATCTGACCGCACAGAAGGAGGCCATTCGGCCCATCGTGCCTGTGCCGGCTCTTGGAAAGAGCGCTCCAATTAGTCCCACTCCCCCCCCCGCCACTGCTCTTGCCCCCACAGCCCCTGCAATTTTCTCCCTTTCAAGTATTAATTCAATTTCCCTTTTGAAAGTTGCTATTGAATCTGCTTCCAACAACCTTTTCAGGCAGCGCGTTCCAGATCACAATAACTCGCTGAGTAAAAAAAAAAAAAAATCTCCTCATCTCCCCTCTGCTTTTTTTTTGCCAGTTATCTTAAATCTGTTTCACCTGGAAGGGGTGTTTGGGGCCCTGGACAGTGGGAAGGGAGGAGGTAAAAGGGCAGGTGTTGCATCTCCTGCGTTTGCACAGGAAGGTGCCGGGCGAAGACCAAACGCAGATTGGGCGACCGCTTTGCGGAACACCTCCGTTCAGTCCGTAAGGGTGACCCTGAGCTTCCGGTCGCCTGTCACTTTAATTCACCGCTTCACTCCCACTCTGATCTCTCCGTCCTCGGCCTATTACATTGTTCCAATGAAGCTCAACGTAAGCTCGAGGAACAGCACCTCATCTTTCGATTGGGCACTTTGCAGCCTTCCGGACTCAACATTGAGTTCAACAATTTCAGATCATAACCTCGGCCCCCATTTTTCATGCAGTATGATTTTGCCATTCCCATTTGCAACATTTTCACAGGATGTTCTTTCAATTCCTTCCTCCCCTCCTAAACACCCGCCCCCCCCCTGTCTCTGCATCTGCTTAATATCTGTTACATCTCCAGCTTTTATCCAGTTCTGACGAAGGGTCCCAGACCTGAAACGTTAACTCTGTTTCTCTCTCCACGGATGCTGCCTGGCCTGCTGAGTATTTCCAGCGTTTCCTGTTGTTATTGCAGATTGTAACAACTTTTTTGATCATGTTGAGATTCAGTGATGTTGGTTGAGGGATAAATATTGGGCCCAGGACACCGTGGGGAGAACTCCCCCTGCTCTTCTTCGAAATAGAGGACCGCGGGGTCTTTTACGTCCCCCTTGGGAGGGCAGACGGGGCCTCGGTTTAACGTCTCAGCCGAAAGACGGCACCTCTGACAGTGCGGCACTCCCTCAGCACTGCGCTGGTTGTGTCAGCCTAGATTTTTGTGCTCAAGTGTCTGAAGTAGGGCTTGAACCCACGACCTTCTGACTCAGAGATGAGTGTGCTGTGAGCTATGGCTGACACCTGTTAACGAGATTGGTAGATCCCACAAGGGTGTTCCTGAGTCCTGAGGTGATTGCCTCACATTCTCACATAGAAACCTAGAAGATAGGAGCAGGAGTAGGCCATTCGGCCCCTCGAGCCTGCTCCGCCATTCAATGTGATCCTGGCTGATCATCCAAATTCAGTACCCTGTCTCTGCCTTCTCCCCATATCCCTTGATCCCTTTAGCCTTAAGAAATATATCTAACACCTTCTTGAATATATTTAATGAATTGGCCTCAACTGCCTTCTGAGGTAGAGAATTCCACAGGTTCACCACTCTCTGGGTAAAGAAATTCCTCCTCATCTCAGTCCTAAATGGCTTACCCCTTATCCTTAGACTGTGACCCCTGGTTCTGGACTCCCCCGCCATCGGGAACAGCCTTCCTGCATCTAGTCTGTCTAGTCCTGTTAGAATTTTATAAGTTTCAATGAGATCCCCTCTCATTCTTCTAAACTCTAGCGAACATTAGCCTAATCGACCCAATCTTTCTTCATACATCATTCCTGCCATCCCAGGTATCAGTCTGGTGAATCTTCGCTGCACTCCCTCCATGGCAAGAACATCCTTCCTCAGATAAGGCGACCAAAACTGCACACAATACTCAAGATGTGGTCTCACCAAGGCCCTGTACAACTGCAGCAAGACATCCTTGTTCCTGTACTCGAATCCTCTCACTACGAAGGCCAACATACCATTTGCCTTCTTAACCACCTGCTGCACCTGCGTGCTTACCTTCAGCGACTGGTGCACAAGGACACCCAGGTCTCGTTGCACCTCCCCTTTTCCCAATCTACATCCTTGTACGTCTTTGTTTTCTCACCCTTTTTACAGACCTCAGAAACGTGGGCCTCTTTCCATTCTTCAAGCCGCCCTCCCCCCTCTGACCTTCAGGCTTGTCGTCACCGGATTCGCCACTTCTTGAACGACCTCATCCTCTCTCACTCTGTTTGACCTTGGTGCTGTCCTGCACCCTTGGCCTTTGACCCTTCCACTCAGCTGCTCAAAAGGTGGCAGCCAGACACCCTGAGGCCTCTGAAAATGGTGCCGATGAGGCAGCCACTGGGAGGTGAACAAGAGGAACCGGGGGTGGGGGCAGAGTGGGGGAAGCAGTGGTTCGGTATTGGAACTTCTCCTGCATCGGTAAGCAGAGGTCATAGATTTTAAATAATTGGCAAAAGAACCAGTGGGGAAATGAGGAGAAATGTCTTCACACAGGGGACTTTATCATCTGCAGTGCACTACCTGAAAGGCTGGTAGAATTAGTTTCCATAGGAACTTTTAAAAGGCAATTAAAAAAAAAATTGTTTATGGGATCTGGGCGTCGCTGGCGAGGCCCAGCATTTATTGCCCATCCCTAATTGCCCCTTGAGAAGGTGGTAGTGAGCCGCCTTCTTGAATCGCTGCAGTCCGTGTGGTGAAGGTGCTCCCACAGTGCTGTTAGGGAGGGAGTTCCAGGATTTTGACCCAGCGATGATGAAGGATCGGCCAATATATTTCCAAGCCAGGATGGTGTGTGACTTGGAGGGGAACTTGGAGGTGGTGGTGTTCCCATGTGCCTGCTGCCCTTGTCATTCCAGGTGGAAGAGGTTGCGGGTTTGGGAGGTGCTGCCGAAGAAGCCTTGGCGAGTTGCTGCAGTGCATCTTGTAGACGGTCCACACTGCAGCCATGGTACGCTGGTGGTGGAGGGAGTGAATGTTTGAGGTGGTGGATGGGGTGCTGATCAAGCGGGCTGCTTTGCCCTGGATGGTGTCGACGTGTATTTGAAGAGGATGAATTTTCAGAGTTATGGGGGTGCAAAAGCTGAGGAGTGGGACTAAATTGGAGAGCTCTTTCAAAGAACCAGCACAGGAATGACGGGCTGTAAGATTCTATCCCTGGGTAGTGGGGGGAATGGCCGACACTTCCCACAAAAACTTTCATGGTGTAGTTAGCATAGCTTTGCCTCATTGAATTGAATCAACAGTCTTTGAGTCGAGGGGCGTGGTCGTTGCTAATGTTCCAGGGTTTGGAGAGCAGTTCACCTTCTAGCTCAATGCAGCGAGGTCATTGCCTCGCCAATCCAGCTCTACTTGCAGACACAATAAGGAAATTCGCCCCGTGGCTCCGTGATAGCGGCAACGCCCGGTGTAGGCCTGAGTCACCGAGCCCAGCAAGGCCGCAGGCTTTGAGGCCTGTTCTGTGCTCGGTCAGCTGATCTCAGCTCGGGTCGCCAGCCCTCCAGGATTGGCCTGGAGTCTCCAGGAATCGAAGATTCATCTCCAGCACACAGCTGTGAGCAAAAAAAACCCGGGAGAGAAAAATCGTCGGCGTATAACAAAATGTGCGTCTTTTTTCATTTTCTTTGAACACTTCTGTTTGTGAGTCATAAAAATATTGGCGGGGGGGGCGGGATTAAAGGCTCTTTGACTGACGGTCAAGAACCATCCAATCGGGGAACGAGGAGTCTGTTCGCTTTCCAATTGGGTTGGGAAGGCGGGGCTCCGCGAGGATGGACATGCCGGGCGACCAATGGTGGGAGGGTGGGGGCGGGGCCTGTTGGAGACAAGTGCTCATGTGATGAAACATCCAAGATTACGACCAGCCCGAGTTGGCAACCCGAATCTCAGGCTGATATGGCAGTGGAGAAATGTGGCCTGAGGGCCCCTGGAAACGGGGGGGGAAAATGCATCTGGATTTCCTGCGTCTGATCAGCGACTCCCCCTCCTCCCGCTGGAAAGCCCATCGGGCAAAGACAGGATCGGGCTTTGTCTGAGATTTCCCTCAGGCATGTATAAAGAAAGAAAGAAATTACATTTCTCTAGCGCCTTTCACAACCTCAAGATGTCCCAAAGTGCTTTACAGCCAATGAAGTACTTTTGAAGTGTAGTCACTGTTGTAATGTGGGAAACACGGCAGCCAATTTGCGCACAGCAAGCTCCCGCAAACAGCAATGAGATAATGACCAGATAACGTGATTTAGTGATGTTGGTTGAGGGATGAATATTGGGCCCAGGACACCGGGGACAACTTCCCCCCTGCTCTTCTTCGAAATAGCGCCACGGGATCTTTTACGTCCACCTGAGAGGGCAGCAGACAGGGGGCCTCGGTTTAACGTCTCACCCGAGAGACGGCACCTCAGACAGTGCAGCACTCCCTCAGTAACTGCACTGGGAGCGTCAGCCTAGAGTTTTGTGCTCCAGTCTCACGGAGTGGGGACTTTGAACCCACAACCTTCCGACTCAGAGGCGAGAGTGCGACCCACTGAGCCACAGCCTGCCCCCAGTCAATGTCTAGACACAGGCATGAAGAATGGCCACTTGGATGAGGCCTGCCGCTGTCCGCGGAGCCTAATCCAGCAGGACAACGGAGGAGAAATATTAAAGAAATGATAATTATCATGTAAGACACATTGGAGATGATTGCTCTGTGTGCTAACTGTAGTACTTATATAGTTCTAATTAACAATTTTGTTATCCTTGGTACGGAGAGGAAACATTCTCTTATTACCATAGTGACAACAGTCACATGAGTTGCCGGTGATGATTACATTTGGCAACCCACTGCAGTACCGCTGAGAGTCCTCAGGTGGCACTGCTGAGCTTGTAGACATGGCACTGGAGCCCTAGATAAACATAAATTGAATCCAGACAGCGGATGATCTCCATTCACTGCTTCATTGACCCAGTTACTTTGTAACTGTTGTATTTTCAACCAAAAAAAATCACTAAGGCCGAGGTGGGGTGGGGTGGGGTGGGTGGGGGGCGGGGGGCTCGGTGGCACAGTGGGTGAAGACAAGTTGAGTGAGTGGGCAAATACATGGCAGATGCAGTATAACGCGGATAAATGTGAAGTTATCCACTTGGGTAGGAAAAACAGAAAGGCAGAGTATTATTTAAATGGGGCTAGATTAGGAAATGTTGATGTACAAAGGCACTTGGGTGTCCTTGAACACCAGTCACTGAAAGCAAGCATGCAGGTGCAGCAAGCAAATGGTACGTTGGCCTTCATTGCAAGAGGATTTGAGTACAGGAGCAAGGATGTTTTACTACAGTTGTACAGGGCCTTGGTGAGACCACACCTGGAGTACTGTGTGCAGTTTTGGTCTCCTTACCTAAGAAAGGATATACTTGCCATAGAGGGAGTGCAGCGAAGGTTCACCAGACTGATTCCTGGGATGGCAGGACGGTCGTATGAGGAGAGATTAGGTCGACGAGGCCTGTATTCACTCGAGTTTAGAAGAACGAGAGGGGATCTCTTTGAAACGTATAAAATTCTGATAGGGCTAGACAGACTGGATGCAGGGAGGATGTTTCCCCTGGCTGGGGGGTCTAGAACGAGGGGTCACAGTCTCAGGATACGGGGTAGGACATTTAGGACTGAGATGAGGAGAAATTTCTTCACTCAGAGGGTGGTGAACCTGTGGAATTCCCTACCACAGAAGGCTGTGGCGGCCAAGTCACTGAATATACTTAAGAAAGAGATAGATTTCTAGACAGAAAAGGCATCAAGGGGTATGGGGAGAGAGCGGGAATATGGTATTGAGATAGAGGATCAGCCATGATCATATTGAATGGCGGAGCAGGCTCGAAGGGCCGAATGGCCGACTCCTGCTCCTATTTTTCGATGTTTCTATGACCTGGCCTTTCACCAGGGTTTAGCCGGTGACCATTCCGTTCTGTGTTGCAGGACAGATATAACAACAACTTGTATTCATACAGCGCCTTTCATGTAGTAAAATGTCCCAGGGAGCCTCACAGGAGCGTCCTCAGATAAAATTTGACACCGAGCCACAGAAGGGGATGTTAGGACAGGTGAAAGAGGTAGCTTTTAAGGAGCATCGTAACGGAGGAGAGAGAGGCGGAGAGGGAACTCCAGAGCTTAGGGGCCCAGGCAGCTGAAGGCGCAGCCGCCAATGGTGGAGCGATTAAAACCAGGGGGACGCTCAAGAGGCCAGAATTGGAGGAGCGCAGAGATCTCGGAGGGGTTGTGGGGCTGGAGGAGATTACTGAGATCGGTGGGGCAGGGGGGGGGGCAGCGAGGGGCATGGAGGGATTTCTGAAAACAAGGCATGAGAATGTTAAAACTGAGGCATTGCCAGACCGGGAGGCAAAATGTAGGTCAGCAAGCACAGGGGGTGATGGGTGAACGGGGCTATAGGTGAGGGAGGCCAATTGTCTCATCAAACAATATATATTAATGATCTGGACGAGGGAACTAGATGTAATATCTCCAAATTTGCAGACGACACAAAGCTGGGTGGACGTGTGTGCTGTGAGGAGGATGCCGAGAAACTCCAGTATGATTTGGGCAGGTTGGGTGATTGGGCAGAAGCATGGCAGATGCAATATAACGTGGATAAATGTGAGGTTATCCACTTTGGTAGCAAAAACAGGAAGACAGATTATTATCTGAACGGCAATAGATTGGGAGAAGGGGAAGTGCAACGAGACCTGGGTGTCCTTGTGCACCAGTCACTGAAGAAGGTAAGCATGCAGGTGCAGCAGGTGGTTAAGAAGGCAAATGGTATGTTGGCCTTCGTAGCGAGAGGGTTTGAGTACAGGAACAAGGATGTCTTGCTGCAGTTATACAGGGCCTTGGTGCGACCACATCTTGAGTATTATGTGCAGTTTTGGTCGCCTTATCTGAGGAAGGATGTTCTTGCCATGGAAGGAGTTCAGCGAAGATTCACCAGGCTGATACCTGGGATGGCAGGAATGACGTATGAGGAGAGATTGGGTCGATTGGGCTTGTACTCGCTGGAGTTTAGAAGAATGAGAGGGGATCTCATTGAAACTTATAAAATTCTGACAGGACTGGACAGACTAGATGCAGGAAGGATGTTCCCGATGGCAGGGGAGTCCAGAACCAGGGGTCACAGTCTAAGGATAAGGGGTAGGCCATTTAGGACTGAGATGAGGAGGAATTTCTTCACCTGTGGAATTCTCTACCACAGAAGGCAGTAGAGGCCAATACATTAAATATATTCAAGAAGGAGTTGGATATATTTCTTAAGGCTAAAGGGATCAAGGGGTATGGGGAGAAAGCAGGGACCGGGTACTGAATTTGGATGATCAGCCATGATCGCATTGAATGGCGGAGCAGGCTCGAGGGGCCGAATGGCCTACTCCTGCTCCTATCTTCTATGTTTCTATGTAAACGGGATTCGCCGTGAGTTCGGGTACGGGCAGAGGAGCTTTGGATGAGCTCAAGTAAAGGAAGAACAGGAAGTAAGGTTTGTGGACAGGAAGTGGAGGCCCTAAGCAAGACTTTTAATAACAAAAAGATAGAGCTTGAGAACAAATGCGATTCTTTCCCTTTATTGAATTATTAAAAGGAAATCACTTGTTTCAGATGGGAGAAACTAAAAATAAACGCATTAAGGCAGCCTCCCTCACAGATGTAGAAATCATTAAGCCCTAACCTTGTTAAAATTTTAAACAGTACTAAATTACAGCTCTTTCCAACTCTACTTGGTGCCTTGATTCTGGAGTTAGATCTAATTTGCTCTGTTTGAAATCTCGGCTCTTCAACAGTCTCGCTGGCTCGCCATCATCCTCTTCGATGTATCTAAAGCCACGCAGTCCGTGAGGCTAATTTTAGCAGGAAGCATAAACGGGGAGCCTTTGCTTCAGATCGAGGTGGTTTATTTTGGCACGTCTGCCTCTCCCCTCTTATGCTGGGACAGGGTGCGATGCTGATGTAATTTAGGGAGTGGGGGGGGGAGGGGGTAGTATCCACATTGCTACAACAACATCTTGCATTTATATACCGCCTTTAATGTGGTGAGAACGTCCCAAGGTGCTTCGCAGGAGCGATTATCAAACAAAGTTTGACACCGAGCCACAAAAAAAAAGACTTGCCTTTATATTGCGCCTTTCACGACCTCGGGACATCCCAAAGCGCTTTACAGCCAATGAAATACTTTTTTGAAGTGTAGTCACTGTTGTAATGTATGAAACACGGTAGCTAATTTGCGCACAGCAAGCTCCCACAAACAGCAATGTCATAATGACCAGATAATCTGTTTTTCGTGATGTTGATTGAGGGATAAATATTGGCCCAGGACACTGGGGAGAAATCCCCCTGCTCTCCTTCGAAACAGTGAGCGGTGAGATCTTTTATGTCCACCTGAGAGGGCAGACGGGGCCTCGGTTTAACGCCTCATCCGAAAGACGGCACCTCCGACAGTGCAGCGCTCCCTCAGTACTGCCACTGGGAGTGTCAGCCTAGATTTTTGTGCTCAAGTCTCTGGAGTGGGGACTCGAACCCACAACCTGCTGACTCAGAAAAAGGATATTATTAGGACAGGTGACCAAAAGCTTGCTCAAAGAGGTAGGTTTTAAGAAGCGTCTTAAAGGAGGAGAGGGAGGTAGCGAGGCGAAGAGGTGGGGAGATTTAGGGGGAGAATTCCTGAGCTTAGGGCCTAGACGGCTGAAGGCACGGCCGCCAATGGTGGAGCGATGAAAATCGGCGATGCGCAAGAGGCCAGAATCGGAGCAGCGCGGAGATCTCGGAGGGTAGTGGGGCCGGAGGAGGTTACAGCGATAGAGAGGGGTGAGGCCATGGAGGGATTGGAAAGCAAGGATGAGAATTTTATAACTGAGGCCCTTGGGACTGGGCCCTACGCTTAGTGCAACTTCATTTTGGGTGCGGTAAAATCTGAAACCCCTCGTCCCACAATAAACCGAGGAGCCCCTCCCTCCCGTGTCAACCAACGATCCCGTTAAGCCGTGCGGCCGCACAGCAGTCTAGAAGTTCTGCGCAGGCCGCTCGCAGACCTTTCAATACAAGAAACTACACATGCGCGGAAATCTGAATGGGCTGCACAGGAGCCACGCACCCCCAAAAGATTAGAGGGAACATTGATGTCAAGCCTATTTATTTTTCTGATTGTCCCCCCCTCCCCTCCATGAAAAGGCCCATCTCAGTGGAGTACTGTGTACAATTTTGGTCTCCTTACCTAAGGAAGGATATACTTGCCATAGAGGGAGTGCAACGAAGGTTCACGAGATTGATTCCTGGGATGGTGGGACTGTCGTATGAGGAGATTGAGTAAACTAGGCCTGTATTCACAGAATCACAGAAACCCCACAGTGCAGATAGAGGCCATTTCGGCCCATCGAGCCTGCACCGACACATATCCCACCCGATCCCTGTAACCTCTGCACCAACACATATCCCACCCTATCCCCGTATTTAATCCCCCTAACACTAAGGGTCAATTTATCATAGCCAATCAACCTAACCCGCACATCTTGGGACTGTGGGAGGAAACCGGAGCACCCGGAGGAAACCCACGCAAACACGGGGAGAATGTGCAAACTCCACACAGACAGTCACCCGAGGCCGGATTCGAACCCGGGTCCCTGGCGCTGTGAGGCAACAGTGCTAACCACTATGCCACCGTATTCTCTTGAATTCAGAAGAATGAGAGGGGATCTCATTGAAGCATACAAAATTATTACAGGGCTTGATAGGGTGGATGCTGGGAGAATGTTTCCCTTGGCTGGGGAATCTAGAACCAGGGGCCACAGCCTCAGGATAAAGGGTAGGCCATTCAGGACTGAGATGAGAAGAAATTTCTTCACACAGAGGGTGGTGAATCTTTGGAATTTTCTACCCCAGAGGGCTGTGGAGGCTCAGTCATTGGGTATATTCAAAACAGAAGTCGATAGATTTCTGACTAGTAAGGGCATCGAGGGATATGGCGATAGGGCCGGTGAATGGAGTTGAGGCAGAAGATCAGCCATGATCTCATTGAATGGCGGAGCAGGCTCAAAGGGCCCAATGGCCGACTCCTGCTCCTATTTCTTATGTTCATTTTAGATGTATATAGAAAAAAGAGACTTGCATCTGTGTACGACAACTCGTCATATCTCAAAGTGCTTATGAAGGGGTCCGATAGGATAGAGGTAGAGAAAATGTTTCTGCTTGTGGGTGAGAGCAAAACTAGAGGCCATGAATATAAGATAGTCACTAATAAAGCCAATAATGAATTTGTTAACCAGATAGGGGTTAGAATGTGGAACTTGCTACCACACGGAGTAGCTGAGGTGAACAGCGCAGATGCATTTAAGGGGAGGCTAGATAAGCATAGTTGGGAGACGGGAATAGTTTATGCTGATGGGGTGAGATGAAAAGGGATGAGAGGAGGCTCGTGTGGAGCAGAAATGCCGGCACATAGAAACATAGAAGGTAGGAGCAGGAGTCGGCCATTCGGCCCCTCGAGCCTGCTCCGCCATTCAATGAGATCATGGCTGATCATCCAAACTCAGTACCCTGTCCCTGCTTTCTCCCCATATCCCTTGATCCCCTTAGCCTTAAGAAATATGTCCAACTCCTTCTTGAATATATTTAATGAATTGGCCTCAACTGCCTTCTGTGGTAGAGAATTCCACAGGTTCACCACTCTCTGGGTGAAGAAATTCCTCCTCATCTCAGTCCTAAATGGCTTACCCCTTATCCTTAGACTGTGACCCCTGGTTCTGGACTCCCCGACCATCGGGAACATCCTTCCTGCATCTAGTCTCTAGTCACGGACCAGCTGGGCCGAATGGGCCTGTTTCTGTGCTGTACATCCTATGAATGCTTCGTGTACAATGGGATCAGTTTTGACGGTTTCCTACCGGGCGGGCAATGGGCGACAGCGGGTCGGCCTGGCGGTCCATTGACCTCAGTGGGCGACTGACCCACTGCCACCTGGCAGAAGCAGGTAAAATCAACCCCGCTTCCCCCGTGAGTTACTTTGAAGAGCGGCCGCTGTCGTAACAGAGCCAGGTGAAGTGGGACAGCTGCCAGGGCATCAAGAATTCGTAATCTGGCTCGACTACCTGCCTGTGCAGTTGGACAGAAAAGATCCCGTAGCATTCAAAGAAGAGCAGGGGGGGAGCCTTCCCGGTGCCCTGGCCAATACTTAACCCTCAACCAAAACCACCCAAACACAATTATCTGGTCATTTATCTTATTGCTGCTTGTGGGAGCTTGCTGTGCGCAACTTGGCTGCTGCGTACCCCAACTTAACAACAGTGATTGCACTTCAATAGTACTTCAACAATACAATAGCAAAATACTGCGGATGCTGGAAATCTGAAATAACAACAGAAAACGCTGGAAAAACTCAGCAGGCCAGGCAACATCCATGGAGAGAGAAACAGAGTCAATGTTTCAGGTCGCAGACCCTTCGTCAGAACTGAGAAAAAAAGCAGGAAATGGAGCAGATTTAAAAGCAAGTTTAGGGGCTGGGAAATGGGGGGAGGGGATGAAAGAACAAAAGGAAAGGTCTGTGATAGGATGGAAGGCAGGAGAAGTAAGGAGACATTAAGAGATATTCAAGGCAAGAGGAGATGGTAATGGGGCAGGTTAAGAAACAAAGGATGGCTCTAGATGAAGTACAGGAACAAGGATGTCTTGCTGCAGTTGTACAGGGCCTTGGTGAGACCACACCTTGAGTATTGTGTGCAGTTTTGATCGCCTTATCTGAGGAAGGATGTTCTTGCCATGGAGGGAGTGCAGCGAAGATTCACCAGACTGATACCTGGGATGGCAGGAATGACGTATGAGGAGAGATTGGGTCGATTAGGCTTGTATTCGCTGGAGTTTAGAAGAATGAGAGGGAATCTCATTGAAACTTATAAAATTCTAACAGGACTAGACAGACTAGATGCAGGAAGGATGTTCCCGATGGCGGGGGAGTCCAGAACCAGGGGTCACAGTCTAAGGATAAGGGGTAAGCCATTTAGGACAGAGATGAGGAGGAATTTCTTCACCCAGAGAGTGGTGAACCTGTGGAATTCTCTACCACAGAAGGCAGTTGAGGCCAATTCATTAAATATATTCAAGAAGGAGTTAGATATATTTCTTAAGGCTAAAGGGATCAAGGGATATGGGGAGAAGGCAGGGACAGGGTACTGAATTTGGATGATCAGCCATGATCTCATTGAATGGCGGAGCAGGCTCGAGGGGCCGAATGGCCGACTCCTGCTCCTATCTTCTAAGTGTGAATCGCGCTGGCAGAATGAAGGACAATAGTACTTCATCGGCTGTAAAGCGCTTTGGGATGTCCTGAGGTGGTGTAAAGCGTTATTAAATACAAGTTCTTTCTTTATTCTTTAAATGAAGCAATTACTCGTTTCTCGTGGGATGTTCCAGTCTGATATGCCAGCCAGAAAATTATGCTCAACCAAACATTGGTGCAACTTCAGCTATCAAAGCTCTATTAAGGCTAAAGGGATCAAGGGATATGGGGAGAAAGCAGGGACAAGGTACTGAGTTTGGATGATCAGCCATGATCTCATTAAATGGCGGAACAGGCTCGAGGGGCCGAATGGCCTACTCCTGCTCCTATCTTCTATGTTTCTATGATGCTCTTCCAGCTCTGCGGAACCTGCTCTGCTCCCGCAGCCGTGGCCTTCCTTCCATCCATCCATCGTGTCCTGCCCCCCAGAGCAGGTCCCAACTCAAGACTCACCCACCAGACTCTTCAGCCAATTGCTAGGGAAGAGAAGCTGAGGTGGTTACCCCCATCGCCTTGCTTGTGACTTTTGTCGTGATGTTCAATATGATAAGTGCAAGGTGGTACATTTTGGTAAGAAGAATAAAGAGGCCACAATACGCCTTGGATAATAAGTGTCTAATTGGGGTAGAGGAGCAGAGGGATCTGGGGATACAGGTACACAAATCACTAAAAGTAGCGACGCAGGTTAATAAGACCATAAAAAAAGCAAACAAAGCACTGGGGCTCATTTCTAGAGGGATAGCATTGAAAAGCAGAGAAGTGATGTTAAACATTTATAGAACATTGGTTAGACCACACTTGGAGCACTGTGAACGGTTCTGGTCTCCATTAAAAGGATGTAGAGGCACTGGAGAAAGCACAAAAGAGATTTACTAGATTGACACCAGAACTGAGAGGTTATACCTATCGGGAAAGACTGAACAGGCTGGGGCTTTTTTCTCTAGAAATGAGAAGACTGAAGGGTGACCTGATAGAGGTCTTCAAGATGATGAAGGGGTTTGATAGGGTAGATGTAGAGAAGATGAGCGAGGGGTCCACCCGCCCCAATTGGACACACGTTATCCCCCCGCTGGACATCAACCCAGTATTCGGAGCTGGGGCTCTGGTCTCTGCATGTCTGGAGTAGGGTCTGAACCCAACCCTACTCACTCAGAGGCGGGAATACTACCTGACGTAAGAAAACTACTAGGCACTTGGTCTGAGTATTAAACAAGGCTTTAATCAACTGTTTTACAACATGGAGAGCTAGTTGTGTCCTTCACTAGTTCCTGTTAAAGAATGACCTGCACAAGCTGGGCCCGTGCCCGAGTATTGATACTCTCCCTGGACAGCGCCACCCGCAGGCCGCCCAGTATTATTACATAATTACCAGACTGACACCTGGGATGGCAGGAATGATGTATGAGGAGAGATTGGGTTGATTGGGCTTGTACTCGCTGGAGTTTAGAAGAATGAGAGGGGATCTCATTGAAACTTATAAAATTCTAACAGGACTAGACAGACTAGATGCAGGAAGGATGTTCCCGATGGCGGGGGAGTCCAAAACCAGGGGTCACAGTCTAAGGATAAGGGGTAAGCCATTTAGGACTGAGATGAGGAGGAATTTCTTCACCCAGAGAGTGGTGAACCTGTGGAATTCTCTACCACAGAAGGCAGTGGAGGCCAATTCATTAAATATATTCAAGAAGGAGTTGGATATATTTCTTAAGGCTAAAGGGATCAAGGGATATGGGGAGAAGGCAGGGACAGGGTACTGAATTTGGATGATCAGCCATGATCTCACTGAATGGCGGAGCAGGCTCGAGGGGCCGAATGGCCTACTCCTGCTCCTATCTTCTATGTTTCTATGTTTCTATAAGTCATTTTCACATGAATGACAAGATTCATGTCACTACCCAAGCCAGTGGTCACTCCGTCCGGACCCGTGCCCCCCAGTGACTGGATAATGTACCCTTTGATGTTCCGCTTTAGTCGGGCTTATCTAAGCTCTCCCAACGACATACTGTAAGAAATAGCTGTTAGAGTCAAAGATGGGTTTTAATTCTTAGAGCAGAGACTGACAACATGCAGCCGGGAACAGAGAGCAGAAATGCCAGCAAGGTCGAATATCGACCATCAAAAGACAAATAGAAGTGATAAGGGAATCGTAAAATGCAGAACATCACAGGGTGGTGGGATAATAGACAAAAATGGAGCCGAAAAGTCATAAAATGTCCTTAAAGAAACATAACAAAATATTCCTCAGAAAGATAAGAGGGAGGCCTCGTCAGCCATGCAGAAAGGGACAGCGAGGGATGCCTTCCCGCTTCACAATTGGACAATAGGATGGGGATCAAATAATTGACACCAGGTGATTACCAGCCCACCGAAATAAATATAAATATAGACGACCGAGAGAGGAAATCAGGCAGTCAGGGGCGAAGGCTTCCCCGAGGTGGCTACGGCCTAACACCTTGGTCAAGTTTAGCCTCTGAGGTGGCTGACGGCCTAACACCTGCAACAGCTCGAGGGATGACCCAACGGAAGTGACCGCTGCAGCAGACTGCAGGAATCCACCCAATCCGAGACCACCGTACTGCCTCCCCGTCCGTCTGGTCGTGGCATTCCGCTTCGGGAGTCGTAGATCGCTCTCTACTGTCACGGGTTGTATGTCTATTATACTCAGCTTAAACCGTATGTAATATCGGATTATGCTTTAAAGCTGTAGCTCTTTAATAAAAGCCTTGCAACTCCTAAAGCCCTGTTGGGTAATCTGTGTGTGAGCCTGTGATCCTAACCTTACAATACCTTGTGGAATGCCGAGCCATACAGTCCGCGTCGGTTCTTGCTGTGCGTGAGCTCACCTGAGCTGAGGTGCCTTTCGGAGAGCTCCATTCGCCCCCTGAAGGCTGTTGGGTTGGGGAAGGGAACGATCAGCTCGGGTTTGCCACCTCCGCATCGCTGCTGACACGTGGACATCGGGTGAGGACAAGGTTGTCCGCCATGGTTGAATTTCCTGACCGCACTCGCTCGCTAACCTCACACGTAAAGAGGACACTTGGGCGAGGGAACCGATGGAGTGTAAACCCAGTAAAGCTCAGAGTCTTCAGGGCAGAAGAGCAGGGGTGGGACGGGGGGGGGGGGGGGGGGGGGGAGGCGGAGGTGGTGGTTGTGTGGGAGGAAGAGAAGGGAAGAAAACTCTCCTACTCTCCTTCAGGAGATTAACTGGGTTGGGTCGAGCCCAAGTAGATCGCACATGGCCTGTAGAAAGAGCAGGATTGATGGCACTTCCTTGCTTCCTTATGTTCTTGTATCTGGGTCAGAGCGAAGTGAGCATTCGCACACTGCTCACCAGCTCTCATATGTGGGACACACAATTTGATATTTCTGATGGAGTTTGGGCTGACCCAGATCTTTTTTTTTTGTTGAATTTATAAGCGATTCTGTTTCTGATTGAAATAGGGAGATAAAAAAACCCACCGCAGTGGCAACATAACTGGCTCGCAAGCCTCCCCAGCTCACCAAGAGCCAGTGGCTCAGTGGGCAGCGCTCTTGCCTCTGAGTCAGAAGGTTGTGGGTTCAAGTCCCCACTCCAGGAGACTTGAGCACAAAAATCTTTCGCTGATACTACCGGTGTGGTACTGAGGGAGCGCTGCACTGTTGGAGGTGCCGTCTTTCAGATGAGATGTTAAACCGAGGACCCGCCTGTGCTCTCGGGTGGATGTAAAAGATCCCGTGGCCACTATTTCAAAGAAGAGCAGGGGGAGTTCTCCCCGGTGTCCTGGGCCAATATTTATTCCTCAATCAACATCGCTAAAAATATATTATCTGGTCATTCATCACGTTGCTGTTTGTGGGAGCTTGCTGTGTGCAAATTAGCTGCCACGTTTCCTACATTACAGCAGTGATGCAATATAACGTGGATAAATGTGAGGTTATCCACTTTGGTGGCAAAAACAGGAAGGCAGATTATTATCTGAATGGCAATAGATTGGGAGAAGGGGAAGTGCAACGAGACCTGGGTGTCCTTGTGCACCAGTTGCTGAAGGTAAGCATGCAGGTGCAGCAGGCGGTTAAGAAGGCAAATGGTAAGTTGGCCTTTGTAGCGAGAGGGTTCGAGTACAGGAACAAGGATGTCTTGCTGCAGTTGTACAGGGCCTTGGTGAGACCACACCTTGAGTATTGTGTGCAGTTTTGGTTGACTTATCTGAGGAAGGACGTTCTTGCCATGGAAGGAGTTCAGCGAAGATTCACCAGACTGATACCTGGGATGGCAGGAATGACGTATGAGGAGAGATTGGGTCGATTGGGCTTGTACTCGCTGGAGTTTAGAAGAATGAGAGGGGATCTCATTGAAACTTATAAAATTCTGACAGGACTGGACAGACTAGATGCAGGAAGGATGTTCCCGATGGTTGGGGAGTCCAGAACCAGGGGTCACAGTCTAAGGGTAAGGGGTAAGCCATTTAGGACTGAGATGAGGAGGAATTTCTTCACCCAGAGAGTGGTGAACCTGTGGAATTCTCTACCACAGAAGGCAGTAGAGGCCAATTCATTAAATATATTCAAGAAGGAGTTGGATATATTTCTTAAGGCTAAAGGGATCAAGGGATATGGCGAGAAGGCAGGAACAGGGTACTGAGTGTGGATGATCAGCCATGATCTCATTGAATGGCGGAGCAGGCTCAAGGGGCCGAATGGCCTACTCCTGCTCCTATCTTCTATGTTTCTATGTGATCACACTTCAGCTTGGATTTTGTGCCCAAGTCTCTGGCTTGGGGCTTGGACCCACGACCTTCTGACCAAGAGCGAGAGTGTTATCCACTGAGCCGTGGCTGACACTTATAATGGGTAATGAAATGTATCTGAAGGGCATTGGATTGTAAGTCAGAACAAATTACACTGACATTTGACCGAACAATAGAGAGGCCAATCTGGGGTCACCCTACGCCAAAGTAGGACATGAGAACAGAGAGGGATAGAAATCTACAGCAGAACTGTCAGAATCTATATTGAGATAAGACAGGTTAATGGTTTTGGTCTAACTGTTCATCAGAGTTGAAAAATTAATGAACGATTAGCATATTAATAGAATCAGTGAAAGGAGGAGGAGAAAAAGAACGCAAACTAATATCACAGGAGGTTGATGGCTTGAATGACATGCACATGGTCAAGGAAAAGCGATAGATGATTCTAAAATATTTCAGTTTTCCTAATTGCAATGATCTTTCACATCAGAGCTTTTCTCGTGCTTGCCTTTTCAGCAGATTACCAGCCACGCAACCTCCTCTGGTCGGAGAATCTGTGATTTATTTCTTCTCCCCGCCCCCTGATTCTATTATGGCGCTGGCTTAGCTTGCATTTTTCAGTTGCGACGCCCCCTGCGGTCGAATAGCCCTCTGACGCTCGCTGCCGGCGCGCGGAGAATGGGCAGGCGGCTGAGGCCCTTCCACGCAGCGGGGAGTAAGCGGCGGCCGCTGGATCGACAGAGCGCCTTCAACGTCTAAAGGTGGGCCCAAGGGGCTGCGCGCGGGGGGCTTGGCGAGAAACGGAGGCCGAGCTGAAGAGAGAGAGAGGGAGAGAGAGGGAGAGAGAGAGAGCACGAGGGGCGACCAAAGCCTTGAGCAAAGAGGTGGGAGAGATTTAGAGGAGGGGAGGGAGGTGGCGAGCCGTCGGGGCTTGAAAGGCCTGCCTTTGGATACAGAGACCGGGGGTGAGGCGGGTGGAGCGGGGGTAAATGGTGTGACTGTCCAAGGTGGCAAGGACTCAGAGAAGAGAGAAATTTAGAATAGTAGAACTTATCGCACAGGAGGAGGCCATTCGGCCCATCGTGCCTGTGCCGGCTCTTTGAAAGAGCGATCCAATTAGTCCCACTCCCCTGCTCCTCATAGCCCTGCACATTTCTCCTTTAGAAGCAGTAACCAAACGTAAAAATAAATGAAGAAAGAAATTGTATTTCAATTTGATTGCTAGTCCTTTTTTTAATATCGTTTTGGAAACTAATGTAATCTGGGATGATTATGGAGTTTTATTGATCTAATCAGTCACAGCAATTGTCGGCATGAGGGGAGAAGCCTTTGGGGATCCTTGACCCATGAACCAAAATGCTTCTTGTTCCCAATTCTCCCGCCCGCCCCCGTCACACAGAAATTTCTATCCCGATCTCCGGAAGGTGTTGGCTCTTCTTGGGGTAAGAGCACCGGCTACAGCCAACGCCATTGTGTCAACCGTGGCTCAGTGGGCAGCATTCTTGGCTTCTGAGTCAGAAGGTTGTGGGTTCAAGTCCCCACTCCAGAGACTCGAACATAAAAATCCAGGTTGATGCTCCCAGTGCAGTACTGAGGGAGTGCTGCACTGTCAGAGGTGCTGTCTCTCGGATGAGGCATTAAACTGCGGCCCTCTCAGGTGGATGTAAAAGATCCCATGGCACTATTTCGAAGAAGAGCAGGGGAGTTCTCCCCAGTGTCCTGGCCAATATTTACCCCTCAACCAACTCCCAAAAACAGATGATTTGGTCATTATCACATTGCTGTCTGTGGGAGCTTGCTGTGCGCAAATTGGCTGCCGAGTTTCCCATATTACCACAGTGACTCCACTTCAAAAAAAATATTAAATTGGCTGTAATGTGCATTGAGATGTCTTGAGGTCAGGAAAGGTGCTATATATAATGCTATTACTTTTTTCTTCATGCATGAGATAGTGAGAGTTGATGGGCAATTCAACCACAATAGGCACCACATACAAGAGTGATCCTGTCTGCATTCTAAATCCACACATGCATTTTCCAGCAAGGAGGGAGGAGGGGTCACTGGACCAGGAGCCACGACAGGAATACTGGGTGATTCCCAGCCCCAACCCAGTGGTGCTGAGTCCAACTGCAATGGCACCCCCCCCCCCGCCAACGTTACTCTGAGTGAGATCAGCTTGCGCAGTACAGGGGCGGGGATGGAACCTGGCCCGCGCCACGCGGTATCGCACCCAGAGGAGCCGCGGCCCCGCCTTGTGCCCCGCTGGCGTTCCGTGAATGCGACGCAGTCACGCCGTCTTTTCCGACGCAAATTACATCGCCGTAATCGCGTGCTGGTGGCGCGCCGTGTGGGAATCGAACAAGCCCCTTCAACACAGACCAGGCAAAGTACAAGAGTAAATAACTACCCGCCCTGCCACTACTGGGGGACAGACAGTGCCTCGGAAAAGGCTCAGATTCAGAGAGAGTATAACTGGCATCCGATCATGCCCTTCCCCCTCCTCTCCTCTCCAATCTCTGCACAACACTTCTCGGCCCCTCAGCCTTTATAGATCAGCGGCACGATCGATGGGACTCCCGGGGTTTGCTTCAGCTGATCATTAGGAGACTTCACTCAATCTCGGCTGGTTGATCAATCCCTCGCTGCTCCGCTGGACGCCAATCAATGCTCCTGTGTTATCTGGAGCTCAAAGCTGTTTCAGAGGACATGGGAATGGGGGGGGGGGGGGATGGCGGCGAGGTACATAGAACAATCCCCCCATCCCGCCCTTTCTCAATAAGGTCAGTGGATGGATGTGGGAAAAGGAGAAAGTGACAAGGAGACAAAAATCTGCCCTCCACAGTACAGAAAGGATATAGAGGCACTGGAGAAGGTTATCAGCTGTGGCTCAGTGGGCAGCACCCTCGCCTCTGAATCAGTAAGGGTTGTGGGTTCATAGTCCCACTCCAGGGACTTGAGCACAAAAATCTAGGCTGACACTGCCAGTGCGGTGCTGAGGGAGTGCTGCACTGTCGGAGGTGCCGTCTTTCGGACAAGGCATTAAAACTGAGGACCCGTCTGCCCTCTCAGTTGGATGTAAAAGATCCTGCGGCCACTATTTCAAAGAAGAGCAGGGGGGGAGTCCGTCCTGGGGCCAATATTTATCCCTCAATCAACATCACTAAAAACAGATGATCTGGTCATTATCACATTGCTGTTTGTGGGAGCTTGCTGTGCGCAAATTGGCTGCTGCGTTCTCTACATTACAACAGTGACCACACTTCAAAAGTAGTACTTCATTGGCTGTAAAGCGCCTTGGGACGTCCGGTGGTCGTGAAGGGCGCTATAGAAATGCGAGGCTTTCGTTTGCAATAAAGGAAGATACCAGAACTGAAAGGTTATGATTGAACAAGCTGGGGCTCCTGTCTGTAGAAAAGGTGGGGTAGGCGGGTGACCTGATGGAGGCCTTTAAAAAGGAGCCACTCCAAGTAGAAGAATTTAATTTGATTTTTTTTTTTTGCAGGTCGAAATGAACAGGTTTTTTTCGTGGGAGCCTTATTTTTTTTTAAAAACAACCTATTTTGTTAATGTGGGTCAGCCCTTGTCCTCTGGGCCTGGAGCCTTTCGAGCATGCTATTCTGACACTGCCACTTCCTCCTCCTTCTTCTGCCTGCCCTCATTCTGCAGACTAAGGGACCTGGTAAATTTCACTGCAACTTTGTGAGTGTGTGTGTGTGTGTCGCGGTTTCGAATCCCGGATCAGCCAGACGAAAGTTAAGATCTATATAATTTTTTTTTCTTTCCCCTCCCCCCCCCTAAAAATAATTAATATTTTATTGTCCCATTCAAATTAAAATCCCTGCCCACTCCAGAACAATCTCGCTGATAGGTAATTATTTCCTGTGTGGGGGGGTTTTATTTTTTTTTAAAAAGGAAATTGACGTGGTCGATTTTTGTTGCATTCGACATATTTATTTTTTGCGATTAAAATCAAACTTTTGTATTTAAATTCCTTTTTTTGTTTTGGTTGCATTCTGAGCTGACTATGACTGTGTGGTCGGGAAGGGGTTGTTGATGTTGGGATTCAGGGGGTCGTGGTTGGTGAATGATGTGACAGCATCTCTCGCTCTCTCTCCAGGGAATGTTACTGGGAGGGGTTCGCTGAAAGCTGTGTGTCTTTTCCCCTCCCCACCACCCCTCCTGTGTCTTTATTTTTTGTGTGTCGGTGCATAATGTATTGCCTGAGCTTTCCTCCTCTTCTCTCTCTCTCTTCCTCTTCATCTCCTTCCCTGTCTGATGGGCTTCAAAGCCCGGCTCAGCTCAGCAACTGAAAGATGCTCTTTTGTTAAAGGCTGAAACAGGCTCCTGCTGGAATACACGAGGTTGCTGCTCACCCCATTCCCACCTTGCCTGTCTGTCCATCGGCGAGGAGACGGGGTTTCTCTATCAAGGAGAGAGCTGCGAAGCACCTTTTTTCAAAAAAAAAACTTCCTGGCGATCTAAGCAGGTAAGGAAAGCCAGTGCTAATCCATCCTTCCATATCTATGTGTGATAGGAAAATGGGTTTGGTCTTAAAGGGACATTGTCTTCATTGGGGAGGGGGGGGAATACTGTTATTTTATTGATTGTGGGAGGAGAGAGATATTATTTTTTGCTACCTGCAATCGTTATAATTATTGTAAATTAATAAGAGGGGCTGGTGAATTTACCTAATTCTCTTTGAAGGTGACCCCTTAAAATTGTTTAGCCCCCCCTAATCTGGAAGTTTGATAAACTCAGTGTCACCAGGCTTGGAGGTGGCACTTTAAGGGTTAAAGTGATCGTCCTTGTTTAAAAAAAAATCATCTGAAGTATTTAATGAATGTATTACCAGTACTCTGGATTTTTTTTGGAGTGGGGCGGGTATCGAATTATTGCATCGTGTTACAGATAGTGTAACAGAAGTACTATTGTACCAGGAGATGGGCAGACTTCCCTCTGTCCCATTATAAACCCAATCTTTTATCTGACCGTGCATTTAAATACTTAAATGCTCATACTTAGTGTCACGGTAATGATGAAAATGATAATGAAAACCGCATTGGGAGGCGGGGAATACTATTTAAAGGTGTCTCGATTGTTAAACAGCTCTATGCATGTGGCATTACCGATGTGAATGTGTCGGTTGCTCCGTGACAAGATGGCAAAGCTGGCAGTGGTGCCTGTCTGTTCAATGTGATATCCCCTGTGACGGACCCAAGGTGTTAGTCCGGCGCTCCCACGGGGAGTGAGCGCCCCACAGTCTCGGCAACACCGCGGCCCCCCCTCGATTGCCCAGGCAGCGCTCGTGAATCCTCGCTGGCAGCGCAAAATTGGAGTTGGGGGAGGGGGGGTGGTTTGAAATTCGACTTGGGCGGCGGCGCAAAAAGCGTGTGTTGGGGGTGGGGGGGGGGAGGGAGGGTTAGCGCCCCGCCCGGTTTTCCTCGTCCATCGCTTTCAAAGGGAAGGAGAATGGGGCGGGGCGTGTAAGGGGCGCACGCGCTGCGCCTCCTCCTCATGGGCTGAATTTCATCCTCTTAAATTAGGTTGCCTGCCCCTCCCCCCTCCCCCCAATCGCAACTCTCTTAGATCGAAAAGAGGGGGCGACAGGATGGGACAACTTTGCCACTCGCCTTTATTTAAAATATCGACGCTGACAAATGGGACAGGGGGGAAAAAAAACCTTATTTGAGTCAACAGATTTCATTCAATGTTGGCTGTCACCTTGATGTATTGACTCAACTTGGCTTCACCGCTACCCCCTCCATCACAGTCTCCAGGACTCTGCGCACACCCCCTCCTTCCTCCCCCAGGTTTGGATGGACACAGTCTCTTAATCGTATGGGTACAGAGGGTTTTCATGGGTTCAGGCAGAAAGGGGGGTTGGAACAGCAGCCGTCACCTTATCCCGCGGCAGAAGGCGAAGGTAACTCAAATCGTGGGCGAGGGGGGATTAAAAGCCTCCCGCTTGCAGGAGCAAGGCAAAAATCCGAGGGCGCGACGAAGGTGCTGGGAAGAAGTTAAGAGTAGGAGATGGCGACGATGGGTCTCTTGCAATGCAGTGAGGAGGTAGAGTGTGTAGGAGAGGGTGTTTGGAACTTGGAAGAAATGAGAGAGGGAAGGACTGATGAAACACAGAGAGAGGGAGAGAGGTTGCAACGGTGCGAGGGATTAGGGGCGGCAGAAGGATCGCACGGTATGGTTTCTTGCCTATTCTCCCCTCCCCGCCCCCCCCCCACCCCCACCCACATACCTGCACCTCAATTGCGTTCCATTGAGTGGAGGGTGCACCAGGCAGCTGGAGGTCCTGCTCAGACCGTAACACATGAGTGCTGGAGTTACAATCAGTCGAGGTGGCTGATTCACTCCTCTTGCAGTGACCGCTTTGGGCACTGGTGTGCGAGTGGAGGATTGGGGGTAGGATGGAGGTGGGGGGGTTGGGGTGGGAGCTGTGCAATTATCGAGGGCAAGGTGTTCAAGGTCTGCCAGTGGAAGCACAAGAAAATGTAATCAAGCAGACTTTTGTATGGAACTCTAGGTGACAGAACTTGCATGCGTATGTGTGTAAGTGTTGTGCCAATGTATCAAGATATGTGTAAGCGTTTGAACTTAGTGTCGTCAATACTGTGCATCACCTGATTAGTATTTGAGACACGTGTAAGCTGACTGTGCTTTGGACAGGTGAGAACTCTTGGATCTCAGAACGTTTTGCTCTGTTAAATATACTCTATATATAGTTCTCGCAGTTCCTTCAACTATATATAGTTGCTTCAACTATATGCGCTGCACTGCCGGAGGTGCCGTCTTTCGGATGAGATGTTAAAGCGAGGCCCCGTCTGCCCTCAGGTGGATGGAAAAGATCTCACTTGTTTTTTTTTATCCCTTTTTATTTTTTTTTCCTGCGCGCGGTCCCTTTATCTGGCTGCGCGGCCCATTCAAGTTTTCATGCACGCGCGGTTTCTCCCACAGAAAAGCCGGTGAGCGGCCTGCGCGGGGACCGCCAGACCGCAGCGCGGCCGCGCAGCTGGGCGGGAACGTTGCACGCCACTGTTTCGAAGAAGAGCCGGGGGGGGGGGGCGTCCTCCCCGGTGTCCTGGGCCAATATTTATCCCTCAACCAACGCCGAAAAGAAAACAGATTATCCGGTCGTTATCACGTTGCTGTTTGCGGGAGCTTGCTGTGCGCCAATTAGCTGCCGCGTTCTCCCTCATTGCATAAGTGGTGACAGAGACGTACTTAGTAAAGCGCTTTGCGATGCCGTGAGGTTGTGAAAGGTGTGATGTGAAAGCAAGTCATTCATTTCTCTTTCAATCAAACTGTAGAAACATAACAATATCCCAACAACCAAAGTGTTTGTTGCTTCTGACTCCCTGTGATGGAGCAGTTGATGTACCCTTTGACCTGTTGCTTGACACAATGACCAAAGCTGCGTTCGATGTCCATGTCTGCGGAGAGTGATGGGTCCCCCCCCCGCTAGATTTTGCAGGAATGAGATTGCCTGCGAGCGCCAGAGTGCCACTTCAGAACTCGATCGCATGTTTCCAGTGCACTAGTGCTTTAAGGGAGATGACGAACCCTGTCTGCCTGTTCTGGTGGATGTTAAAGATCCCATGACATTACACGGAGATGAGGTCTCCCACTGTCCTTGACAACACTCCTCCCTCAGCCAAAAGCAGGTTAACTGGTCATTCTTTTGCTGTCCGTGGAAATTTGCTGTGTGCCAAATGGCTGCTGCATTTCCTACATATTAACAGTTGAGGTGAGGTGTGAGTGACTGGCCTAGACATCAAAGCATCATTCGCCCCAGTGTGGCAACATGGAGCCGTAGTAAAACTGAAGTCAGTGGGAATCAGGGGGAAATCACGCCACTGGCTGGAGTCATACATACCTAGGACAAAGGAAGATGGTTGTGGTGGTTGAAGGTCAATCATCTCAGCCCCAGGACATCGCTGCAGGAGTTCCTCAGGGTAGTGTCCTAGGCCCAACCATCTTCAGCTGCTTCATTAATGACCTTCCCTCGAACATAAGGTCAGAAGTGGGGATGTTCGCTGATGACTGCACAGTGTTCAGTGCCATTCACAACTCCTCAGAAAATGAAGCAGTCCATGCCCGCATGCAGCAAGACCTGGACAACATTCAGTCTTGGGCTGATAAGTGGCATGTAACATTTGCGCCACACAAGTGCCAGGCAATGACCATCTCCAACAAGCGAGAGTCTAACCACTGCCCCTTGACATTCAACAGCATCACCATCACCGAATCCCCCACCATCAACATCCTGGGGGTCACCATTAACTAGAAACTCAACAGGACCAGCCACATAAATGCCGTGGCTACTAGAACAGGTCAGAGGCTGGGTATTCTGGGGTGAGAGTCTCGCCTCCTGACTCCCCAAAGCCTCTCCAACACTACAAGGCACAAGTCAGGAGGTAATGGAATACTCTCCACTTGCAGCTCGACTCAAGAAGCTCGACACCATCCAGGACAAAGCAGCCCACTTGATCGGCACCCCATCCACCACCTTAAACATTCACTCCCTCCACCACCGGCACACCGTGGCTGCAGTGTGTACCATCTACAAGATGCACTGCAGCAACTCGCTAAGGCTTCTTCGGCAGCATCTCCTAAACCCGCGACCTCTTCCACCTAGAACGACAAGGGCAGCAGGCGCATGGGAACACCACCACCTCCAAGTCACACACCTTCCCGACTTGGAAGTATATCGGCCGTTCCTTCATCGTCGCTGGGTCAAAATTCTGGAACTCCCTCCCTAACAGCGCCGTGGGAGCACCTTCACCACACGGACTGCAGCGGTTCAAGAAGTGATTCACCACCACCTTCTCAAGGGCAATTAGGAATGGCCAATAAAATACCGGCCTCGATAGCGATGCCCATATCCCACAAATGAATATGTAAAAAAACAATTATAATACTTCAATGTAAATCATTGAATGTGGTGTTTGGGTGTTTGAGAGGTATGTTAAGGTGCAGTACAAATAGAAGTCTTTCAAGTCTTCCTTACATGGACGTTTGAAAATATCTGCACCCCCCATTCACTATTAGAGCCACTACTTGACTAGCTGCTGGCGGCCAACATTGTGACTTTGTCACACTGAGGGACACAATGATACCGTGTACAGCTTTGGTCTCTTTACCTAAAGAAGATACTTGCCTTAGAGGGAGTGCAACAAAGGTTCACCAGACTGATTCCTGGGATGGGGGGATTGTCCTATGAGGAGAGATTGAGTAGACTAGGCCTATATTCCCTAGAGTTTAGAAGAATGAGAGGTGATCTCATTGAAACATACAAAATTCTTACAGGACTTGACAGGGTAGATGCAGGGAGGATGTTTCCCCTGGCTGGGGAGTCTAGAACCAGGGGTCACAGTCTCAGAATAAGGGCTCGGGCATTTAGGACTGAGATGAGGAGAAATTTCTTCACTCAGAGGGCGGTGAATCTTTGGAATTCTCTACCCCAGAGGGCTGTGGAGGCTCAGTCGTTGAGTATATTCAAGACAGAGATCGATAGATTTTTGGATACTAAGGGAATCAAGGGATATGGGGATAGTGCAGGAAAGTGGAGATGAGGTAGAAGATCAGCCATGATCTCATTGAATGGCGGAGCAGGCTCGAAGGGCCGAATGGCCGACTCCTGCTCCTATTTCTTATGTTCTTATGATGCGAATGGACCGACCTCTCACTATTTGGTGAGGCCAGTGTGCAAACGCTCATAGTGCCAGAGTTCGTAACAAAGCGACCCCGCTGACATAATAAAACTCACTACGCACTTGGTTCGAGTATAAAGCAAGGTTTTAATCAACTTGTTTCAGAACATGGAGGTCTAGTTGTACTTCACTAGTTCCTTGTCTTACAAAATGTCCCTGAGCAAGCTGGGCCCACTCCCGAGTATTTATACTCCTTGGACGGCGCCACCAGCTGGCAGTCCAGTGTTATTTCATGAGTAGTTTCTTTATGATGATGAGATTTATAACATTCGTGACCTCCGCCACCTAGAGGGACAAGGGCAGCAGGCGCATGGGAACACCGTCACCTCCGAGATCCCCCCCTCCAAGTCACGCACGCGCACACATCATCTGGGTCCACGGTGGAGCTGAGAGGCTGCTATCTGCTCAGTGGGGGGGGCGGCATCCCTGGCTGGCAATGACGGATGGTGTTCATGCAGTCAGCTGCCAAGGATAAATCTGCCGTAGGGCGGCGTGCTGCCAGGGCGTCACCGACAGACTGTGGTCGCGGCTCCGCTCGCTTAGAGCGAGGGCTCATCGCGAACTGGAGTCGGGATCTCCATCTGCTCGGCACCCGAGGAGCAGGATGTGACAACACCTCATGGAAGTGACAGCTGCTTCGTTTGTTTGAACAAGAAAATCGGCAGCTGTTCCAGATCGCTTGGGCCCACGGAGACTTTGTGGGCTCCAGGAATGCCTGTGGGGGGCGCGGGGGGGTGTGAGGAACTCTTAATGCCTGGTGAAGGTAGTCAATCAGTAAAAGTCTCCTTTTGATTCCTCCTTGGCAATATATCGCCTTTTCACCCGCGGAGGCGCCTCTCCGTGCCATGGGTGGCCCATAGCCACTAAAACCTGGGCGCGTTGACCTTGGGAAGGGACATCTGATGTGTCCTTATGGAAGAATATAAGCTATTTAATGGAACATTACTTTTAATTAAATTGTGAGGTCAGGGCACTCAGGTTCAAACTAGTAAAAGGCGCATTAGAAACTGATATCGGGAATTTCTTCAGAGAAAGAGTAATTATTGCATGTAATGAACTCGCAGATAGAGCAATGGAGCCAAAAACTATGGAATCATTTACGAGCCAATTGGATGTTGCAATGGGGAGATGCTAAGCTTTTTCTGAATGGATGAACCAATGAGGCTTCCTTCACCCCTAATTGTCTTGTGACCTTGTGATGACCCCACATCCCCCCCTTTTACGAGATTGGATTCAAACTTAACTGGACCAGCCACATAAATGCCGTGGCTACCAGAACAGGTCAGAAGCTGGGTGTTCTGCGGCGAGTGTCTCACCTCCTGACTCCCCAAAGCCTTTCCACCATCTACGAGGCACAAGTCAGGAGTGTGATGGAATACTTTCCACTTGCCTGGATGAGTGCAGCTCCAACAACACTCTAGAAGCTCGACACCATCCAGGACAAAGTAGCCCGCTTGATTGGCACCCCATCCACCACCTTAAACATTCGCTCCCTCCACCACCGGCGCACCGTGGCTGCAGTGTGTACCATCTACAAGATGCACTGCAGCGACTCGCCAAGGCTTCTTTGGCAGCAACTCCCAAACCTGCGACCTCTTCCACCTAGTACGACCAGATTTAGGAACAGCTTCTTTCCCAGGGCTGTCATCCCACTGAACTCCACAAATAAACTCTAAAGCCTGCACATCTGCCAATGCACTTTATTATGGTTATGCTTATGTTAATGTATTACAAGCCAAATGTGTGTTGAATGTTTAAATGTCTTAATCTAAATGTACACTCTCGGGAGCCGCAAGCCTACATTTCGTTGTACTGCACTTGTGCACTAACAATGACAATAAAGTTGATTATGATTATTATTATGATTATGAGAAGGACAAGGGCAGCAGGCGCATGGGAACACCACCACCTCCAAGTTCCCCTCCAAGTCACACACCATCCTGACTTAGAAGTATATCGCCGATCCTTCATCATCGTTGGGTCAATATCCTGGAACTCTCTCCCTAACAGCACTGTGGGAGTACCTTCACCACACGGATTGCAGCGGTTCAAGAAGGCGGCTCACCACCACCTTCTCGAGGGCGATTAGGGATGGGTAATAAATGCTGTCCTTGCCAGCGATGCCCACATCCCACAAACAAATAAAAAAATTAGATTTAACAAGTCCCATTTTCCCTAATGCCAGGTAGCATTTGCTGGTGTAATCCATTAGTACATCTTCCTTTCACCTCTGGGACTCCAGCCCAGGCTGATGGAATGAGCCCCCCCCCCCGCCCCGCTCAATCTGCTGCCTGGAAGGGTCCTGGGCGAATGAGTTTGGGGCAATCGTGGTCCAGCTCCTCCAGGCTATGAGTCTGCACACGAAGCTGCTCACAATATACCGCTCGTTGGCATTAAGTTGGCTCTCTCGCCCAGAGAGACTACATGGGTGGCGGGCGCGGGAGTTGGGAATATCACGTTGGTGCCATTTTGAGGTTTGCGTTCCATGATTTACTCCAGCATGGCACCCCTCACTGTAGCAACATGTCCCAGGCCACTTGAAAGGTGAGAAACTCAAAATGCAAGTGTGAGAGATTTAGGCCAGGTAGAAACATAGAAACATAGAAGATAGGAGCAGGAGTAGGCCATTCGGCCCCTCGAGCCTGTTCCGCCATTTAATGAGATCATGGCTGATCATCCAAATTCAGTACCCTGTCCCTGCTTTCTCCCCATACCCCTTGGTCCCTTTAGCCTCAAGAAATATATCTAACTCCTTCTTGAATATATTTAATGAATTGGCCTCCACTGCCTTCTGTGGTAGAGAATTCCACAGGTTCACCACTCTCTGGGTGAAGAAATTCCTTCTCATCTCTGTCCTAAATGGCTTACCCCTTATCCTTAGACTGTGACCCCTGGTTCCGGACCCCCCGACCATCAGGAACATCCTTCCTGCATCTAGTCTGTCTAGTGCTGTTAGAATTTTATAAATTTCAATGAGATCCCCTCTCATTCTTCTAAACTCCAGTGAGTACAAGCCCAATCGACCCAATCTCTCCTCATACGTCATTCCTGCCATCCCAGGTATCAGTCTGGTGAATCTTCGCTGCACTCCCTCCATGGCAAGAACATCCTTCCTCAGATAAGGCGAACAAAACTGCACACAATACTCAAGGTGTGGTCTCACCAAGGCCCTGTACAACTGCAGCAAGACCTCCTTGTTCCTGTACTCGAACCCTCTCGCTACGAAGGCCAACATACCATTTGCCTTCTTAACCACCGTAGATTCCGAGGAGAGCTTGAAAGGTGGGAAGAGATGAAGCCAGGCTTGAGGTGGGTGGAATTTTCAGGTCAGGGCGGTGATGGCAGAGATTGGGTGAAGGAGAAGGGGACGTTTAGTTGCCCAGACTCTGAAGAGTGGAGGGTATGAGCTGGGATGTGGTGGTGGTGGTTGTTGGGGTAGAGTGGGGTAAGGCCATGAAGGGATTTGAAGATGAGGAAAAAGGATTTTGAAGTCCATGTGTTGGGGTGGCCCAGTACAAGAGTGAGAGCGGAATGGGAATTCTCACCTGCGTTAGGCTTATATTCGCTGGAGTTTAGAAGAATGAGAGGGGATCTCATTGAAACTTATAAAATTCTAACAGGACTAGACAGACTAGATGCAGGAAGGATGTTCCCGATGGCAGGGGAGTCCAGAACCAGGGGTCACAGTCTAAGGATAAGGGGTAAGCTATTTAGGACAGAGATGAGGAGGAATTTCTTCACCCAGAGAGTGGTGAACCTGTGGAATTCTCTACCACAGAAGGCAGTTGAGGCCAATTCATTAAATATATTCAAGAAGGAGTTGGATATATTTCTTAAGGCTAAAGGGATCAAGGGATATGGGGAGAAAGCAGGGACAGGGTACTGAATTTGGATGATCAACTAAGATCGCATTGAATGGCAGAGCAGGCGCGAGGGGCCAAATGGCCTACTCCTGCTCCTATCTTCTATGTTTCTATGTTGCACCTGGTTTGGGAATCGATAGGTCAGTGTAGAGGGAGCTTTACTCAAAAGCTAATCATAGAATCATAGAATGATACAGCACAGAAGGCGGCCATTCGGCCCATCGTAGCTGTGCTATACAGGAGTGTTTGATTGGGCAGTGCAGAGGGAGCTTTACTCTACAACTAATCTGTGTTGGCATTGACCTGGGAGCAAAATAAAACGGAAAAATACGCCATTCACCAGCTCTGACATCATTCACCCTAATGAGCCTATGAAAATCATTTTCCACTCTCAGGCTAATATCTCTTCCAGCCATTATAGATGCTGACTTGCAGTATGGAGATGTTCCATCAGTGAAAGCAGAAGTCATTGATTGATGCTAGCGGGAGAGAGAACACCTCCATACACATGAGTAACCCTTACCGTGCTGAATAAACAGTTACACAGTGCGCAACCCTTACCCTGCTGAATAAACAGGAACTCTGTACAGTTACACAGTGAGCGATCCTTACCCTGCTGAATAAACAGGAACTCTGTACAGTTACACAGTGAGCGATCCTTATCCTGCTGAATAAACAGGAACTCTGTACAGTTGCACAGTGAGCGATCCTTACCCTGCTGAATAAACAGGAACTCTACAGTTACACAGTGAGTGATCCTTACCCTGCTGAATAAACAGTTACACAGTGAGCAATCCTTACCCTGCTGAATAAACAGGAACTCTACAGTTACACAGTGAGTGATCCTTACCCTGCTGAATAAACAGGAACTCTGTCCAGTTACACAGTGAGTGACCCTTAACCTGCTGAATAAACAGGAACTCTGCACAGTTACACAGTGAGTGACCCTTACCCTGCTGAATAAACAGGAACTCGTACAGTCACACAGTGAACGATCCTTACCCTGCTGAATAAACAGGAACTCTGCACAGTTACACAGTGAGTGATCCTTACCCTGCTGAATAAGCAGGAACTCTGTGCAGTTACACAGTGAGTAACTCTTACCCTGCTGAATAAACAGTGACTCTGTACAGTTACACAGTGAGCGATCCTTACCCTGCTGAATAAACAGGAACTCGTACAGTTACACAGTGAACGATCCTTACCCTGCTGAATAAACAGGAACTCTGCACAGTTACAGTGAGTGATCCTTACCCTGCTGAATTAGCAGGAACTCTGTGCAGTTACACAGTGAGTAACTCTTACCCTGCTGAATAAACAGTGACTCTGTACAGTTACACAGTGAGCGATCCTTACCCTGCTGAATAAACAGGAACTCTGTCCAGTTACACAGTGAGTGACCCTTAACCTGCTGAATAAACAGGAACTGAAGTCATCAAATCAAATCAAATCAAATCAACTTTTATTGTCATTGTTAGTGCACAAGTGCAGTATAACGAAATGTAGGCTTGCGGCTCCCGAGAGTGTACAATTTGGATTAGGACACTTAAACATTTCAACATACATTTGTACATATATATTAGCATAAATATGACCATAATAAAGTGCATCGGCAGATGTGCAGGCTTTAGTGTTTATTTGTGGAGTTCAGTAGGATGACAGCCCTGGGAAAGAAGCTGTTCCTAAATCTGGTCGTACGGGTGCGAATGCATCTGTAGCGTCTTCCAGATGGTAGGAGGGCGAACAGACTGTGGCTGGGGTGGGTAGGGTCTTTGATGATGGACCGTGCCCTCCGTAGGCAGCGTTTCTGATATGTATGTTCTATGGTCGGTAGCCGGGTGCCGGTAATGCGTTGGGCAGTTTTGACTACCCGCTGCAGGGCTTTCCGGTCATGGGAGCTACAGCTGCCGTACTGTACCGTGATACAGTTTGTCAGGATGCTCTCTATAGTGCAGCGGTAGAAGTTAGAGAGGATCGGGGGTGACAGATTACATCCCTTCAGCCTCCTCAAGAAATATAGGCGCTGCTGGGCCTTCTTCACCAGAGAGGAGGTGTTGAGGGACCAGGAGAGGTCTTCCGTGATGTGGACTCCGAGGAACTTGAAGCTGGCCACCCTTTCCACCTCTGCCCCATTGATGTGGATGGGGGTGTGACTTCCGCCTTTGGACTTCCTGAAGTCCACGATTATTTCCTTTGTTTTCTTGGTGTTAAGGGCCAGGTTGTTGTCGGCGCACCACTTCACGAGATGCTGGACCTCCTCCCTGTTGTTGGTGATCTGGCCTACTACCGTGGTGTCATCTGCAAACTTGATGATGGTGTTGGAACCATTAACAGCCACACAGTCGTGGGTGAAGAGGGAGTAGAGGAGGGGGCTCAGCACACATCCTTGTGGGGCCCCCGTGTTCAGGGTCGGGGGGGGAGGTGTGGTTGCCTAATTTGACAGACTGGGGTCTGTTTGTTAGGAAGTCCAGGGTCCAGTTGCAGAGGGAAGCGTTCAGGCCAAGAGTTTGGAGTTTGGTGGCCAGCTTGTTGGGGACGATAGTGTTGAATACTGAGCTGTTGTCTATAAACAACATTCTGATGTCGGTCTCCTTACCATCTAGGTGATTCAGTGCCGAGTGTAGAGCAGTTGTGATTGCATCCTCCGTTGATCTGTTTGCCCGATAGGCAAACTGGTGTTGGTCAAGGGAGGCAGGAACACTGGCTTTGATGTGGGCTAAGACCAGTCTCTCGAAACACTTCATTATGATGGGTGTGAGTGCGACAGGTCGATAGTCGTTCAGACACGTCACAGCCGCTTGTTTAGGCACAGGAATGATGGTGGCAGTCTTGAAGCATGTAGGGACTACTGCCTGGGCCAATGACAGGTTGAAGATGGCGGTGAAGACATCAGCCAGCTGATCAGCACATTCCTTGAGTACCCGTCCAGGGATGCTATCCGGTCCAGTAGCCTTTCGTGTGTTCACTCTGTGTAAAGCGCCCCTTACGTCGGAGGTCGACAGAGTGAGCACCTGGTCTTCCGGGGGTGGCAAGGCTTTGTAGCCGGCTCCTTGTTGTCCCTGTCGAATCGAGCGTAGAAGTTGTTAAGCTCCTCCGGAAGGGAGGCGTCGCTGACCGGGGGACTGGTGTTTTTGCCCTCATCCCCTATCACGAACTCCGTACCCTCCCCGGCCACTGTCTCAGGTTCAACCAGTCTGTTTGCAACCTCTGCCGTTTTGTTCCACTCTGAGCTGAGCTTCTAACCCAGTAATCCTCTCCGTCACAAAGACCGCCCTGCTCCCACCGCCGTAACATTGCTAGCCTTCACCCTGACTTCAGGCCAGCTGCTGCTGAAACCCTCATCCATGCTTTAGTCACCTGCAGACTCCTGGACGGCCTCCCGCCCTCCACCCTCTGTAAACTTCAACTCATCCGGAACAGTGCTGCCTTTTCCGATTGCACACCAAGCCCCACTCGCCCGACGTGCTTGTCCTCGCTGACCTACATTGGCCCCCAGACCGCCAACGCCTCATATTTAACATTCTCACCATTGTGTTTAAATCCTTCCAGGGCCTCGCCCTTCTCTACCTCTGTAATCTCCTATAAGCCGATAACTCTGCCCGTCCCTCCGACTCCAGTTTCCTGCGCATCCCCCTCCCTTCACCCCACCATCGTCAGTTGTACCACCAGCTGCCTAGACCCACGCTTTGAAATTCCCTCCCTGAGCCTCTCCAGCTCCCTCCTCCTTTACGCCCTCCCTTAAAACCCACCTCTTTGACCAAGCATTTGGCTCCCCCTCCCCCCGCCCTCCTAATATCTCCTCCTTTGGCTCGACGTTTCATTTCTTTTCTAGCCTTAAGCCTCCGGTGCAGCCACCTCGGGACATTTTTCTACGTTAGAGGCGCTACGTAAATGCAGACTGTCGTTTTTACCGAGGCGCAAAATGTAGACTGGCGGAAGGAGATCGTCCTTTCTAGGAGGATGCCGAGCCTTGCCATTACAAAGGATGTGTGTGTTTCTCTCCAGTGCAGACTGCCAGTTTGTGGAGATTATGTTGGAGAGGAGAAGAGGGACAATCTCTGTATAGAAGCGATCGGGTCAGTGACGAGGTAACTGACTGAGGAGAAAGCTCTTCAGTGCTTTTGCTGTATTCATATTCACCTTCGTAATCTTTCGTTTGTGGTTGCTTTATTTAAGTAAAGATTATGTTGCAAATTCAAGGCCACAAGCTCATTCTAGTCAGACCAGATTGAGTGCCTATTGATGCCAGCTTTGTTATACCATGCTGCCAACTCCAATACACAGCTACCGACCTTGACCCAATATCAAAGTGACGTCTGCTCTGAATTATTGCCAAGCTCCGTTGGTGGCGATCACTGTCAGTTCTCTCTCTCTCGCTCGCTCGCTCGTGCCATACTGCATCCTCCCCGATTCAAACCGATGTGAATTTCATGCACCTCCTGTTCTTTTCCCTATTCCCCTCTCTTCCCACCTCCTTCCACCTCACCCCCCCCCCCAACCGCAAGATGCCGGGCTGTGGTTCCACGGGCATTGCCAACCCTTGGGTGGGTCACCTAGGTGCCCCTTCCTTGATCGCATGGCTTTTGGGTAGGATAGAGAGCAACGTTCCCGCGAATTTATTTTTTGGGTTGCGCTGCCCCTTTAACGGGCTGTGCAACCCATTCAAATTTCCACGTATGTGCGTTTTTTCCAATTAAGAAGCCGGTGCGCCGGCTGCACGGGACCTCCAGACCGCCGCCCGGCCGTGCAGCTTAACAGGAACATTGGTAGGGAGTGTATATATTGCGATACGGCAGCACCTCCCAAACTCGCGACCTCCGCCACCTAGAAAGACAAGGGCAGCAGGCGCATGGGAACACCACCAGCTCCAAGTTCCCCTCCAAGTCACACACCATCCCGACTTGGAAATTTATCAGCCGTTCCTTCATCGTCGCTGGGTCAAAATCCTGGAACTCCCTCCCTAACAGCACTGTGGGAGCACCTTCACCACACGGACTGCTGCGGTTCAAGAAGGCGGCTCACCACCACCTTCTCGAGGGCAACTAGGGATGGGCAATAAATGTCGGCTTTGCCAGCGATGCCCACACCTCGTGAATGAACAAATAAAATCAAAAATACACAAAGTATTACTATCGTGTGGGATGGACCAGAGGGTCTTTTCCTGTCCATCATTGGTGGTATGCTCTTCATATGAGCCAGGGCATATATGGGCTTCATGGTTTTTTAGCTATTGAGGACACCACAACCGAGCTCAAACATGCCCTCACACAATGTCCATGTAGGTGGACCTTCTAGCAGGAGTGGCTGGAAAATGATCTGGAGCAGGCATCCTGGCTGATATTTCCACCCATTGCTGCCAACCCTTCCTTGTTCAAGGATTTTAAATTGGTAGAAGGATTAGAGGGGAGTTGAGGAGAACTTTTTTCACCCAGAGGGTGGTGGGGGTCTGGAACTCACTGCCTGAAAGGGTGGTAGAGGCAGAAACCCTCATCGCATTTAAAAAGTACTTGGATATGCACTTGAAGTGCCGTAACCTACTGGGCTACGGACCAAGAGCTGGAAAGTGGGATTAGGCTGGATAGCTCTTTGTCGGCCGGCACAGACACGATGGGCCAAATGGCCTCCTTCTGTGTCGTAAACTTCTACGATTCTATGATTGTGAGGTCCAACCACTTGGGCAATATGCTGGAGGGTGTCTGGCCCTTGTGGAACTCAATACCTCAGTAAGGAGGCTTCAGGAGTGGGGGAGCAGATATTGCGGGGGTGGTGTGGTGAGTGAATACACTGTATTCTTCATACACTTGCTGAGCTTTTCCATAGTAATTCTCTTTGAGTGTAAGCTGTTTGAAGCGGATCACAAACTCCTCCTGGGCTTTCAACAGCTTCCCTTCTGGAGATTGAGGTTTGCTGTCCCTTTGCGTAAATAACATTTTGCACTGCGCTCCTCACAAGCATCACGGAAAAAATCCAAGCGTAGTCAGAGGAGAGTCCCTGGGAACGGACTTTGAGGAGATCATTGCTTGAGAGTGATTTTTGCCTGGGACAGATTCATACCTTTTCAGGATGGGTGAGATCAGAAGTGGGAGGACTGGGCGCTTCACTGATTGAGAAACTCCATCAGGATCTGCTCTGACGTACGGCCGATTTATTCAATGTTGAGGAGGATTCAAGTACGTTTCTGAAAGGGAAAAAAAAGATAGACTTGCATTTCTATAGCCTTTCAGGACGTCCCAAAGCGCTTTACAACCAATGAAGTACTTTTGAATTGTCGTCACTGTTGTGATGCAGGAAAGTATTGCTGCTTTAACCTATTGCTGGTTCGTCACGCCAGTTTGTAGATCCAAGTAGGGTCGGTATCCAGAAGACACAGATTTAAGGTGATTGGCAAGAGGACCAGAGGGGACATGAGGAAAAATTGTTTTACGCAGCGAGTTGTTGTGATCTGGAACGCGCTGCCTGAAAGGGCGGTGGAAGCAGATTCAATAGTGACTTTCAAAAGGGAATTGGATAAATACTTGAAAAGGAAAAATTTGCAGGGCTCTGGGGAAAGAGGGGCTAATTGGAGAGCTCTTTCAAAGAGGCACGATGGGCTGAATGGCCTCCTTCTGTGCTGTATCATTCTAAGCACCACACGGACTGCCTTCAGAGAGGCAGTAGAACTGGGTATGAGGACTGGGCGGGCTTAGTAACCAGCTTCAGAGCTACTTACGCCATTATCACAGAATCACAGAAACCCCACAGTGCAGATAGAGGCCATTTCGGCCCATCGAGCCTGCACCGACACATATCCCACCCGATCCCCGTAACCCCTACACCAACACATATCCCACCCTATCCCTGTAACCCCACGTATTTAATCCCCCTAACACTAAGGGTCAATTTATCATAGCCAATCAACCTAACCCGCACATCTTTGGACTGTGGGAGGAAACCGGAGCACCCGGAGAAAACCCACGCAAACACGGGGAGAATGTGCAAACTCCACACAGACAGTCGCCCGAGGCCGGATTCAAACCCGGGTCTCTGGCGCTGTGAGGCAACAGTGCTAACCACTATGCCACCGTGCTGCCCATTAGACCATTCTCCGCCTTTACCTCTATCATCCGCGGCACTGATGAAAACCTTTATCCAGATCTTAACCCATGAGCTCATTGGGGGGCATCCCCACCCCCCCGCCCCCCACCTTTTCCCTTCTAATTGTAGGAACATAGAAACAGGAGGAGGCCATTTGGCCCCTTGAGACTCTCCCGCCATTCACTTGGATCATGGCCGATTTGTACCTTAACCCCATCTACCCGCCTTTGTTCTGTAACCCTTAACTGCCCTTTGCCCAACCAAAAATCTATCAAAGAGCAGCTGCCCGGCTGCAGAGCTCCAACTTTGAGCAGAAGAATGAAAATCTGTGGCAATCAGGACCCGGTTTGCTTTAACGGCGGGCACTGAAGGCAGAAAGGGATAGTTGTACATCATAATCACAAAGTGGGTCAGATGAATCCAGAGGGGGCAATGAACAAAAGAGGCTCAGAGTGTGCAGGAGACTGATAGATCGAGGCAACGCGTAGCTATGAATTATTTAGATATATTTATTCCCCAAATCTTTTCTCGGACTCCTCTCGCTCCTGCCTTATGTCGGATGCGTGGGGTAGATGTTAACGGCTTAGGAAGGACCTCGGGTATAGACAGAAAGACACGCCGTTCTACAGCGCCTTTCATGACCTTCCATGATGTCCTAATGCTTCACAGCCAATGAAGTACTTTTAAAATGTAGTCACTGTTGCAATGTAGGAAACACAGTATAGCAAGCTCCCACAAACAGCAATGAGGTAAATGACCAGATAATTGGTATTTTGTGATGTTGGTTGAGGAATAATGTTGGCCAGAGACTGTTGGAGAACTTCCCTGCTGTCCCTCTACACTGTCCCATCAAACACTCCCAGGGCAGGTACAGCACGGGTTAGATACAGAGTAAAGCTCCCTCTACACTGTCCCATCAAACACTCCCAGGGCAGGTACAGCACGGGTTAGATACAGAGTAAAGCTCCATCTACACTGTCCCATCAAACACTCCCAGGGCAGGTACAGCACAGGTTAGATACAGAGTAAAGCTTCCTCTCCATCAAACACTCCCAAGGCAGGTACAGCACGGGTTAGATACAGAGTAAAGCTCCCTCTTCACTGTCCCATCAAACATTCCCAGGGCAGGTACAGCACGGGTTAGATACAGAGTAAAGCTCCCTCTACACTGTCCCATCAAACACTCCCAGGGCAGGTACAGCACGGGTTAGATACAGAGTAAAGCTCCCTCTTCACTGTCCCATCAAACATTCCCAGGGCAGGTACAGCATGGGTTAGATACAGAGTAAAGCTCCCTCTACACTGTCCCATCAAACACTCCCAGGGCAGGTACAGCACGGGTTAGATACAGAGTAAAGCTCCCTCTACACTGTCCCATCAAACACTCCCAGGGCAGGTACAGCACAGGTTAGATACAGAGTAAAGCTCCCTCTACACTGTCCCATCAAACACTCCCAGGGCAGGTACAGCATGGGTTAGATACAGAGTAAAGCTCCCTCTGCACTGTCCCATCAAACACTCCCAGGGAAGGTACAGCACGGGTTAGATACAGAGTAAAGCTCCCTCTACACTGTCCCGTCAAACACTCCCAGGGCAGGTACAGCACGGGTTACTTTGTCGAACCACGTCCAGTGGAATGTGATCTGGTGCTGTGTGTTCTGGACTTGCCCTGTTTACACCATGGGGCAGGTACAGAAATCGGCGGCAACACCTGGAACAACTGCAGAGCTTATCGAGAAGTTGTCAATCATAGAATCATAGAAACGTAGCACAGGAGGAGGACGTTCGGCCCGTCGTGCCTGTGCCGGCTCTTTGAAGGAGCAGTTGTGCTCGGTCCCACACTCCCTGCTTTTTGTCCGTAATCCTGTGAGTTCCTCATCCTCCAGAACCCATCCAACTCCCTTTTAAAATCATTGATGGAATCAGCATCCACCACCTTTTCAGGTCGGGCGTTCCCGATCCCTACAACTCTCCGAGTGAAAATATTTCTCCCCATCTCCCATCTCGATCTTTTTCCAATGATTTTGAATCTATGACCTCTGTTTATTGACCCACTCACCAGTGAGAATAGTTTTTCTCTATCCAAACCCCTCATCGTCTTGACAACCTCTATTAGGTCACCTCTGAACCTTCTCTGTTCCAAGGAGAACAGTCCAAACTTTTCCAACCTCTCCTCGTAACTGAAGTCCCTCATCCCTGGTAACATCCTGGTAAACCTGCTCTGCACCCGATCTAAGGCCTTTACATCTTTCCTGAAGTGTGGGGCCCAGAATTGTCCACAATGCTCCAACCGAGGCCTAACTCAGCTGGAGTATTGTGAATAAATGCTTCTTCATCACTCCATCGCGGGGGTAGATCCGTATAGAGCAGCAGTAGTTATACTGCACTGCCATTCTGTGCGGCACGGGAGAGAGAAAGCTCATCTTGTGTAGTGGTGGGTAGAGCCTCGGCCTGTGCAGGGAAGGCAGGGGTGGGTGGGTGGGGCGGGTGCAGGGGAGGAGAGCTCAGTCTGTACCGAGCTGGTGGGGTTGGAGCTCGGCCTGCGCAGAGTGGAAACGAGAACTAGGCCTATACAGGAAGTCTAAGCCTGTGCTGGGGGGAGAGCTGGGCCTACACAGAGTGGGAGCAGAGCGAGGCCTGTGCTGGGGGGAGAGCTGGGCCTGTATAGAGTTGGAGCAGAGCGAGGCCTGTGCTGGGGGGGAGAGCTGGGCCTGTATAGAGTGGGAGGAGGTTGAGGCCTGTGCTGGAAGGAGAGCTGGGCCTATGTAGAGTGGGAGCAGAGCGAGGCCTGTGCTGGGGGGAGAGCTGGGCGAGGCCTGTGCTGGGGGGGAGAGCTGGGCCTATGTAGAGTGGGAGCAGAGCGAGGCCTGTGCTGGGGGGAGAGCTGGGCCTACACAGAGCGGGAGCAGAGCGAGGCCTGTGCTGGGGGGAGAGCTGGGCTTGTATAGAGCGGGAGCAGAGCGAGGCCTGTGCTGGGGGGAGAGCTGGGCCTGTATAGAGCGGGAGCAAAGCGAGGCCTGTGCTGGGGGGAGAGCTGGGCTTGTATAGAGCGGGAGCAGAGCGAGGCCTGTGCTGGGGGGAGAGCTGGGCCTGTATAGAGCGGGAGCAAAGCGAGGCCTGTGCTGGGGGGAGAGCTGGGCCTACACAGAGTGGGAGGAGAATGAGGCCTGTGCTGGGGGGAGAGCTGGGCCTACACAGAGTGGGAGCAGAGCGAGGCCTGTGCTGGGGGTAGTGCTGGGCCTACACAGAGCGGGAGCAGAGCGAGGCCTGTGCTGGGGGGAGAGCTGGGCCTACATAGAGTGGGAGCAGAGTGAGGCCTGTGCTGGGGGGAGAGCTGGGCCTACACAGAGCGGGAGCAGAGCGAGGCCTGTGCTGGGGGGAGAGCTGGGCCTATGTAGAGTGGGAGCAGAGCGAGGCCTGTGCTGGGGCTAGTGCTGGGCCTACACAGTGTGGGAGGAGAATGAGGCCTGTGCTGGGGGAAGAGCTGGGCCTACATGGAGTGGGAGCAGAGCGAGGCCTGTGCTGGGCGTAGTGCTCGGCCTGCACAGAGCGGGAGCAGAGCGAGGCCTGTGCTGGGGGGGAGAGCTGGGCCTATGTAGAGTGGGAGCAGAGCGAGGCCTGTGCTGGGGGGGAGAGCTGGGCCTACACAGAGCGGGAGCAGAGCGAGGCCTGTGCTGGGGGGAGAGCTGGGCCTACACAGAGCGGGAGGAGGTCAAGGCCTGTGCTGGGGGTAGTGCTCGGCCTACACAGAGTAGGAGCAGAGCGAGGCCTGTGCTGGGAGTAGTGCTGGGCCTACACAGAGCGGGAGCAGAGCGAGGCCTGTGCTGGGGGGAGAGCTGGGCCTATGTAGAGTGGGAGCAGAGCGAGGCCTGTGCTGGGGGGAGAGCTGGGCCTACACAGTGTGGGAGGAGAATGAGGCCTGTGCTGGGGGTAGTGCTCGGCCTACACAGAGTGGGAGCAGAGCGAGGCCTGTGCTGGGGGTAGTGCTCGGCCTACACAGAGTGGGAGCAGAGCGAGGCCTGTGCTGGGGGGAGAGCTGGGCCTACATGGAGTGGGAGCAGAGCGAGGCCTGTGCTGGGGGGAGAGCTGGGCCTACAAAGAGTGGGAGGAGGTTGAGGCCTGTGCTGGAAGGAGAGCTGGGCCTGTATAGAGTTGGAGCAGAGCGAGGCCTGTGCTGGGGGGAGAGCTGGGCCTACACAGAGCGGGAGGAGGTCAAGGCCTGTGCTGGGGGTAGTGCTCGGCCTACACAGAGTGGGAGGAGGTCAAGGCCTGTGCTGGGAGTAGTGCTCGGCCTACACAGAGTGGGAGGAAACCTAGGCCTTTGTGGGCTACAATACAATAGTAGCCCTGTGGCAACTATTTCCCCTCGCTCTGGGAAAATCTCCAACAGCAGGAAACAAAATCACCCGGCAAGCTTTGTTCTCTACATATTGCAGCGTAAAGGCAGGTGGCACTTGCCCACATGACAGACAATTTAATCTGTATCAGTGGCAGAATCTGGGCACTTGCTGTGGAGGTGACGCCCATTAATATTAGTCTGTTTCCAAATTCCCAACAATGACATCCCTCAACTGAGAAACACACAGAGACAAGAAAACACCCTCATTAATGCACTAAGTCAGTTGTTCTCGCTCTGTCATAACCATGTTTATATAGACAAGACGTGTCAAATGTTATTTGCTTTGTCGCTGTTGGTTTCTTTGCCTCTCTGGTGAGACTGGGAGTGAATTGACGTGACGGCACTTGCGGTGAGGAGCCTCCAGGCAGCTGCCTGGGAGGGCAAAGGGGGAGAGGAGGAGGATGGTGGTGGAGGCTGCTCACGATGCGGTCTCCTCTACATTGGGGAGACCAAACACAGATTGGGCGACCGCTTTGCGGAACACCTCCGTTCAGTCCGTAAGGATGACCCCGAGCTTCCGGTCGCCTGTCATTTTAATTCACCGCCCCATTCCCACTCGGACCTCACCATCCGCGGCCTCTTGCATTGTTCCACGGAAGCTCAACGTAAACTCGAGGAACAGCACCTCATCTTCCGATTAGGCACTCTGCAGCCTTCCGGACTCAATATCGAGTTCAACAATTTCAGATCATAACCTCGGCCCCCATTACATTTTTACTTATATTTTTTATCCACACCTTTGTTTTGTGCCCTTCCCCCTTTTCTCTCTCCCACATGGCAGCTGTCTCCCATTCTGCCAGCGCATTTCACACCTAATCTAGAGCCGTCTTTTGTCTCCACTAGTCCGATCACCATCTCGTCTGGTTTTGAATACCTCTTAATGTCTCTTCACTTCTCTCTTGTTCTTTCATCCCCATTTCCCGGCCCCCAAACTGGCCTTTTAATCTGTTTCATTTCCTGTGCTTTTTCAGTCTTGACGAAGGGTTTCGACCCGAAACGTCGACTCTGTTTCTCTCTCCACAGATGTTGCCTGGCCTGCTGAGTTTTTCCAGCATTTTCTGTTGTTATTATGGTGCTGGGGAGGTCTGGGAGCGCATGCGACCCTCGGTGTTGCCGCTGAAGCTCCAGTTTTTTTCCTTCGTGGCTGTGTTATGCCGAACGCTCTCCTGTACGGCAGTGCCAGCCGTGGCTCGGTGGGCGGCGCGCTCACCTCTGAGTCAAAGGTCATGGGCTCGAGCCCCACTCCAGAGACCTGAGAACAAAATCCAGGCTGACGCTCCCAGTGCCAATGCGGGACTCCCGCCCCAACCGCGGTTTTGCCGTACGCGGATTTCAAGTAGACACGGTTTCCTCTCTGCGACGACCTTTGCCAACCGCAGCAGTGAATTTTGCATATACGTGGTTTTTAATTGAGGGTTAAGGCAGGCAGCGCAAGGAACGCACGTCAACCCAAGCACCCCACCCACCCGCCCCTTCAACCACCGTCTGCCCCACCTGTGACAGAGACTGTAGGTCCCGCATTGGACTCATCAGTCACCTGAGAACTCATTTTTAATGTGGAAGCAAATCATCCTCCGTTCCGAGGGACTGCCTAAGAAGGTAAATAGCATGATTTTATTGCTTTTATATTATTTTTTATTGTGTTATTTGAACAGTTATACTGTATTTGCCAACCGCGGTTTTACTAATCAAGGGGGTTTACAGGGACGTATCCCCCACGGTTGGGGAGGGATTACTGTACTTGAGGGAGTGCTGCTCTGTCGGAGGTGCCGTCTTTCAAATGACACACCGGGGGGCGGCGGGGGAGTGGGGGGGGGAAATCCCCCTGCTCTTCTTCGAAATAGTGACCACGGGATCTTTTACGTCCACCTGAGAGAGCAGGCGGGGCCTTGGTTTAACGTCTCATCCGAAAGACGGCACCTCCGACAGTGCAGCGCTCCCTCAGCACCGCACTGGGAGCGTTCAGCCTGGATTTTTGCGCTCAAGTGTCCGGAGTGGGGGCTCTGAATCCACGACCTTTGACTCCGAGGCGAGGGCGCTGCCCACTGAGCCACTGGCTGACACCCAACACACGGGATTGGGGATCCATTCAGTTGAGGAACCTGGCACAGGCAGACAAACTAAACTGACTTGAGTGTTTAACAGGCCAGAAGTGTCAATAACGCATAAATGAAACAGAGAGGAAGCCAATGCCTATTGGCGCAGATTGACTTTGAGCCAGAAACACTTGGCTATGTGCAAGCTTCCCTCATTAAACTCTAACTGACCGCAGAATGTGTCTATTTAAAGTCGTTTGTCTTGAGGGCTCTAATGGAACAGGCCTGATTAAACATAGAGTCACTTTAGTTGGAGGATAATACATTGTGGGTTACTTGGAAACCAGTAGCGTTGGTGACCATGGGAGATCCGAGGACCTTTTTAAAATAATCATGTGACATCTTTTTCACTGTTGTGGGAGGAATACATTTGCGAGTATGGGAGAGGGGCACGGCAGGTGCACCCTGGCTATCAGTCAGTAGAGGAGAAGGTCTATTGATGTGAATTGGCATCTGTAAAATCGGCAAAGACAACAAAAACAACAGTTTGCATTTATGTAGCGACTTTAACGCAATGACATCCTTTGTGACTGTGACAAAGGTAAACTATCCCTCCTCGTCCTTCTCGGCCTGTCTGCAGCCTTTGACATGGTTGACCACTCCATCCTTCTCCAACGCCTCTCCACCGTCGTCCAGCTGGATGGGACTGCACTCGCCTGGTTCCATTCTTATCTATCTAATCGGAGCCAGAGAATCACCTGCAACGGCTTCTCTTCCTGCCCCCGCATCGTTATATCTGGTGTCCCCCAATGATCTATCCTTGGCCCCCTCCTATTTCTCATCTATGTGCTGCCCCTTGGCGACATCATCCGAAAACACAGCGTCAGTTTCCACATGTACGCTGACGACACCCAGCTCTACCTCACTACCTCTTCTCCCATTGTTTTTGGTCCCCGCCACAAACACTGTTCCCTCGCCACTGACTCCATCCCTCTCCCTAACATCTGTCTGAGGCTGAACCACACTGTTCGCAACCTTGGTCTCATATTTGACCCTGAAATGAGTTTCCGACCACATATCCGCAGCATAACTAAGACCGCCTACTTCCACCTCCGTAACATCGCCCGTCTCCGCCCTTGCCTCAGCTCATCCGCTGCTGAAACCCTCATCCTTGCCTTTGTTACCTCTAGATTTGACTATTCCAACGCACTATTGGCTGGTCTCCCACATTCTACCCTACGTAAACTTGAGGTCATCCAAAACTCGGCTGCCCGTGTCCTAACTCGCACCAAGTCCCGTTCGCCCATCACCCCCTGTGCTCGCTGACCTGCATTGGCTCCCGGTTAAGCAACGCTTCGATTTAAAATTCTCATCCTGGTTCCCAAATCCCTCCGTGGCCTCACCCCTCCCTATCTCTGTAATCTCCTTCAGCCACCCCCCCCACCCCCCCGAGATATCTGCGCTCCTCTAATTCTGCCCTCTTGAGGATCCCTGATTATAATCGCTCAACCATTGGTGGCCGTGCCTTCTGTTGCCTGGGCCCTAAGCTCTGGAATTCCCTGCCTAAACCTCTCCGGCTCTCTACCTCTCTTTCCTCCTTTAAGACGCTCCTTAAAACCTACCTCTTTGACCAAGCTTTTGGCCACCTGCCCTAATTTATCCTTATGTGGCTCGGTGTCAAATTTTTTGTCTTAAAATACTCCCGTGCAGCGCCTTGGGACGTTTTGCTATGTTAAAGGCGCTATATAAATACAAGTTGTTGTTGTAAAACGTCCCAGGAGATCCAGGAGTGCTAGACCGTGAAGAAGGGATGGATCCCGTCGCTCTTCTCCGAAATAAGGGAAAGACCAGGGACTGGCAGGAGGGGAATTTACGGAATTTGTTGGCGGGTGTTTGTGGGGCACGGAGGGTCAAGTGAGGGCCGTTGCTCATTTCTGGAGGGCAATACGATCGTTGACTTGATCTCGTTGATATTTGAGCTGAGTTGGAGGCTGTATTGAACTGGCCAGCAAAGGCACGATGGGCCGAATGGCCTCCTACTGTGCTGCATGGTGCTAGGTGGATGTAATTTGACACCGAGCCACATAAGGAGTTATTTAGACAGGTGACCGGAAGCCTGGTCAAAGCGGGTTTTAAGGAGCGTGTTCGAGGAGGAGGGAGAGGCGGAGAGGTTCAGGGAGGGAATTCCAGAGTTTAGGGCCTCGACGGCTGAAGGCACGGCCGCCAATGGTGGGGCGATGAAGACAGGGGTAAGGTTCACTGGCTGCAGCTTGGCAAGGAAGCCTGCGGCCTACAGTCCCTCACTTCGGAGTGAACTCACTGGCAGTACTCGGGCAAGGCAACCCAGAGGCAGGAGGACCTTTCAGTTTTGCTATTATTAAGGTTGTCTGTCTTCATGTTAGGTAGGGAGCTTAGAGCAGGAAGGGAAGGGCTGTGCATTCTCCTGTACTTGGTGCTTTATCTCGATTCAGGGCATTTACGACGTATTCAGTTCAGGAAATAAGTTGCAAAGATTTATTGTTTATGGGTGCAGTGGCTTTGGCCTTGTTGTACGATCAGCAGGACAATGTTTTATTTGATTTTTGCGTCGCAACTGAAAGCATGAAGGTTTCGTGTGGTGGAAAAGAGAGAGAGAAAGCAAATCCGACTCAATACAAATAAACCCAACCGGTTTGAATATTAAGGATTTTTGAGTTGGAGATTAATCAGTGAGAGCACCAAAGATTTCACCATGGTGACTTTCCCTCCCCTCGACCCCTCCCCTTCCCTCGACCCCTCCCCTCCCCTCGACCCCTCCCCTCCCCTCGACCCCTCCCCTTCCCTCGACCCCTCCCCTCCCCTCGACCCCTCCCCTTCCCTCGACCCCTCCCCTTCCCTCGACCCCTCCCCTCCCCTCGACCCCTCCCCTCCCCTCGACCCCTCCCCTCCCCTCGACCCCCTCCCCTTCCCTCGACCCCTTCCCTCGACCCCTCCCCTCCCCTCGTCCCCTCCCCTCTCCTGTCCTCGCCCCTTCCCTCGACCCCTCCCCTTCCCCTCGCCCCTTCCCCTCGCCCCCTCCCCTCGCCCCCTCCCCTCGCCCCTTCCCCTCGCCCCTTCCCCTCGCCCCCTCCCCTCGCCCCCTCGCCCCCTCCCCTCGCCCCCTCCCCTCGTCCCCATCCCTCTCCTCTCCTTGAAACTCCCTCACCCCTCCCCCTCCCCTCGCCCCTCCCCCTCTGGTAGCTTCACTCTCCTGCTCCAAGACTTGAAGCTCAGACCTGATCTTCCTGCATCGAGCTGGGTTGCAAATGATTTTTTTCCTGCCCCATTCCTCGGGGATGCAATCGCAGCGAAGCTGTTCCAAGCTCCAGATAAATGTGCTGCGGGAAAACTGGTTAAACTTTCTCCGACATTACCGACTGAGAATATCTTTCCTGATGAGATTGTCCCAGGTCCCCTGGCAATGCCACAGAACGCCTGGAATCGACAAATCAGCAAGTCACGGGGGGTGGGGGGTGGGGGGTGTTGGGTGAAAAAAAGGTATGACTAAAATATTTCAGGTAGCATAAAAAATGTTTTTTTCTTAATTGGAAAATTTCTCCGGGATGTGATGCAGCTTCACAGAGGTCAAGGGAGGTGGTATAATAATAAAGCTCTCGCAAAGCTTCGTGAATCCCACTTAGCTAGCGGATCTGCCGCAGCGCTGCTCTGTGAAAGTCGGGACGAAGCGGATTCCCCTTAGAGAGCATCAGTGATGCTGCCGGCATAGGCGGCGGGATCGGTGGCCTCTGGAGCTCATGAGGCTCCATCTAGTGGTAGGCGTGCTCATTTGCAGGCGTGACTACATAAGAACATAAGAAGTAGGAGCAGGAGTAGGCCATACGGCCCCTCGGGCCTGCTCCGCCATTCAATAGGATCATGGCTGATCCGAACCTAGACTCACGTCCACTTCCCTGCCCGCTCCCCGTAACCCCTAATTCCCTTATCAGCTAGGAAACTGTCTATCTCCGTTTTAAATTTATTTAATGTCGCAGCTTCCACAGCCCTCTGAGGTAGCAAATTCCATAGATTTACTACCCTCTGAGTGAAGAAGTTTCTCCTCATCTCAGTTTTGAAAGGGCAGCCCCTTATTCTAAGATTATGCCCCCTAGTTCTAGTCTCACCCATCATCGGGAACATCCTCCCCGCATCCACCCGATCAAGCCCCCTCACAATCTTATATATGTTTCGATAAGATCGCCTCTCATTCTTCTGAATTCCAATGAGTAGAGGCCCAACCTACTCAACCTTTCCTCATACGTCAACCCCCTCATCTCCGGAATCAACTGAGTGAACCTTCTCTGAACTGCCTCGAGAGCAAGTATATCTTTTCTTAAATATGGAAACCAAAACTGTACGCAGTATTCCAGGTGTGGCCTCACCAATACCCTGTATAACTGCAGCAAGACTTCCCTGCTTTTATACTCCATCCCCCTTGCAATAAAAGCCAAGATTCCATTGGCCTTCCTGATCACCTGCTGTACCTGCATACTAACCTTCTGTGTTTCATGCACCAGGACCCCCAGATCCCTTTGTACTGTAGCACTTTGCAGTTTCTCTCCATTTAGATAATAACTTGCTCTTTGATTTTTTCTGCCAAAGTGCCACTCTGTGTCACAGAATGGTGATGGCCAAATAAGAAAGGTGGTGGGGGGTTAATTATTGACTTTGGACAATGGTAAAATCTCAAATCAGCCATTCATTATACACCATGTCCAGTTCTCCTTTCCATTGAAGTTTTTTTTTTATTCGTTTATGGGATGTAGGCGTCGCTGGCAAGGCCAGCATTTATTGCCCATCCCTAATTGTCCTTGAGAAGGTGGTGGTGAGCCGCCTTCTTGAACCGCTGCAGTCCATGCGGTGAAGGTGCTCCCACAGGGAGGGAGTTCCAGGATTTTGACCCAGCGACGATGAAGGATCGGTTGATATACTTCTAAGTCAGGATGGTGTGTAACTTGGAGGGGAACTTGGAAGTGGTGGTGTTCCCATGTGCCTGCTGCCTTTGTCCTTCTAGATGGAAGAGGTCGCGGGTTTGGGAGGTGCTGCCGAAGAAATATAAATAAGTCAATGCCAGTCCAGTATCAGCGAGTGTCTCACCTCCTGACTCCCCAAAGCCTTTCCACCATCTACAAGGCACAAGTCAGGAGTGTGATGGAATACTCTCCACTTGCCTGGATGAGGGCAGCTCCAACAACACTCAAGAAGCTCGACACCATCCAGGACAAAGCAGCCCGCTTCATTGGCACCCCATCCACCACCTTAAACATTCACTCCCTCCACCACCGGCGTACCGTGGCTGCAGTGTGTACCGTCTACAAGATGCACTGCAGCAACTCGCCAAGGCTTCTTCGGCAGCACCTCCCAAACCCGCGACCTCTTCCACCTAGAAGGACAAGGGCAGCAGGCGCACGGGAACACCACCACCTCCAAGTTCCCCTCCAAGTCACACACCATCCTGACTTGGAAATATATCGTCGTTCCTTCATCGTCACTGGGTCAAAATCCTGGAACTCCCTCCCTAACAGCACTGTGGGAGCACCTTCACCACACGGACTGCAGCGGTTCAAGAAGGCGGCTCACCACCACCTTCTCAAGGGGCAATTAGGGATGCCCACATCCCATAAACGAATAAAAAAATGTATCACCCATTTTACACCATTGCCCAGAGTTATAATTACCCTCAAGGAGCGTGTGACATTTTTTTGGATGAGACGTTAAACCGAGGCCTCGTCTCCTCTCTCAGGTGGATGTATATGATTTCCTGGCACTATTTGAAGAAGAGCAGGGGAATTCTCCCCGGTGCCCTTGACCAATAATTACTCCTCAACCAAACATCAGTAAAACAGATGATCTGGTCATTTATCACAGTGCTGTTTGTGGGAGCTTGCTGTGCGCAAATTGGCAAACTGTGTTTCCTACATTACAACAGTGACTACACTTCAAAAAAAGTACTTCAGCAAATCAAATCAAATCAACTTTTATTGTCATTGTTCGTGCACAAGTGCAGTACAACGAAATGTAGGCTTGCGGCTCCCGAGAGTGTACATTTAGATTAAGACATTTAAACATTCAACATACATTTGGCTTGTAATACATTAACATAAACATAACCATAATAAAGTGCATTGGCAGATGTGCAGGCTTTAGAGTTTATTTATGGAGTTCAGTAGGATGACAGCCCTGGGAAAGAAGCTGTTCCTAAATCTGGTCGTACGGGTGCGAATGCATCTGTAGCGTCTCCCAGATGGCAGGAGGGCGAACAGACTGTGGCTGGGGTGGGTAGGGTCTTCGATGATGGACCGTGACCTCCGTAAACAGTGTTTCTGGTATATGTGCTCTATGGTCGGTAGCCGGGTGCCGGTAATGCGTCGGGCAGTTTTGACTACCCGCTGCAGGGCTTTCCGGTCATAGTAGCTACAGCTGCCATACCATACTGTGATACAGTTCGTCAGGATGCTCTTGGCTGTAAAGCACTTTGGGACATCCTGAGGTCATGAAAGAGGGGATATAAATACAAATTCTTTCTTTCTCCTTTCTATAGAGTTGTTGTGATCTGGAACGCGCTGCCTGAAAAGGCGGTGGAAGCAGATTCAATAGTAACTTTCTAAAGGGAATTGAATAAATACTTGAAGGAGAAAAATTTGAATGGCTGTGGGGAAAGAGCCGGGGGGAGCGGGACTAATTGGAGCGCTCTTTCAAAGAGCCTGCACAGGCACGATGGGCCAAATGGCGGCCTCCTCTGCTGTTTCATTCTGTGATTCTGCAGCATACGCAGCAAATTTAATAAGTTCCAGGTTGATTTGGCGGATGCCTCAAGGCGCTTTTATGTTTAAGAATCACAGCCCACAGCAAACCTATGATTCTCTTGTAACGGAAGAAAATTGCTTGCAAATCCCAAAAGCTGTGAAGAGAGAAAGTGGGGGAAAGATGTGGGTAAAGAGGCTACAGATGCTTAAGAATAATATTTTAATGCCATGTAGCCTATTTGAATAAATGCAGCGTTAAAATGTTTTGATAGGTTTGGCATGATTTGAGGTCTTGGGTATTTGGCTCAGAATTAAATATCTTCCACCAGGGAGTTGCCCAATGCTGAGAGTTTTTTTTTCCTTTATTCATTCACAGGATGTGGGCGTTGTTTGCACATTTGGTGCAAGGCCAGCATTTATTGCCCGTCCCTAGTTACCCTTAACTGAGTGGCTCAGTTAGGCCATTTCAGGGGGCTGTTAAGAGCCTGTAGTCACAGATAGGCCAGACCGGGTAAGGACAGCAAATTTCCTTCCCTAAAGGACATTATTGGACCAGATTTTTTTTTAACAACTATCCGCTAGTTATTGATACTCGCTTTTTATTCCAGATTTATTGCCGTGGTGGGATTTTAACTCCTGTCAAAGGGAGCCAAAGAGGCCTCACCAAGGCACTTGACAATTGTTTCGAACATTCCCAAGCGACCAGGATATTTTATAATTAATTTACTCCAAAACAAGCTTTTACTAAATAAAAACGTATCTCTTAAGCTTTTATCAGATTTGGCCCACCGGGATCCTCATCAGTGGGACTGAATGAGAAAGGGACTTGTTCATCGGAGAGCACAACAATGGGAGTGAGCGGGATGAGGATTTGGTCCATTGGAATTCTGTCCGCTGGGAGAGATGAGCTGGGGATTGGTCCATTGGCGTTCTGTCCAGTTGGGAATAAAAGGGATTGAGATTGGTCCATTAGTTCTGTCCAATGGGGAAGGGGCTTGCTCCATTATTTCTGTCCAGCGCGAATGAATGGAAAGGAGATTGGTCCATGAGTTCTATCCAATGGGAGAGAATGTTGGGAGGACTCGTAAAAATCAACATTTCATTGTGCAGTACACACGTCTGCTGCATATATGACAAATAAAATTGAATTGAATTGAATGGGGAGGAGTTATGTAAATACATTCTATCCAATGGCAGTGAATGGGGAGGGGTTATGTAAATAAGTTCGATCCAATGGGAGTGAATGGGGAGGAGTTATGTAAATAAGTTCTATCCAATGGGAGTGAATGGGGAGGAGTTATGTAAATAAGTTCTATCCAATGGGAGTGAATGGGGAGGAGTTATGTAAATATGTTCTATCCAATGGGAGTGAACGGGGAGGAGTTATGTAAATACATTCTATCCAATGGCAGTGAATGGGGAGGAGTTATGTAAATAAGTTCTATCCATTGGGAGTGAATGGGGAGGAGGTTGGTCCATGAGTTCGATCCAATGGGAGTGAATGGGGAGAGGCTCTGTGACTGGGTTGGCTTTCCATGTTTGTGGTTTGAAACCCACCCACCAAATCTTAAAAAGAATTCCGAAAGTCAAAACGACTGGCCGAGGGAGCGGATTGGCTGAAGCTGGGGAGCAGAGCTGTGGAACAAATGGCAGAGCGGAGAGGTGCTGAGATTGCCGGTGAGCTCCTCGGTTGAACACAAACCGGACACTATCTTGCCCCTCCGGGTCAACGCTGAGGGTGATGCTCCACTGCTTTTTGCAGGGCAGCGGCCAAGATGGGAACAGCATTCCCTCGCCGATAGTCAAGGGTTGCCAGCTCTGGCTGGAGGTGTGCCTGGAGGGTTTCATCACCTGACCTCCTCCCTCCAACTGGCCGAACCTCCGCGCTCCGCCATTGGTCGCCCGACACGTCCATCCTCGCGGAGCCCCGCCTTCCCAGCCAATTGGAAAGCGAGCAGACTCTTCGTTATCCGATTGGATGACTCTTGACTGCCTTTTCTTTCCCATCACCAACATTTTTACAACTCATTGTTCTCCTGGGTTGCTCCCACAAACGTCCAGGAGATAAATCTTCAATTCCTGGAGACTCCAGGGCAATCCTGGAGGGTTGGCAGCCCTGCCATAGTGCTGTCCCAACACAGCCCCATCAATCTACAGTGCCCGGCTCGGCTGCCCCACCTCCATTATTTGCCTGCCTTTGAGCAGTTGCTTTGCACGGCACAGGAAACGGTTAAGGCCTCTCAAGGAGGCGATCCATCTTGCTTTGTAGCCCCTCAATCTATTGTAAACTCCTTTTGTCTCCAAGGGGTATTCAAGAAGAGACGGTGATAAAAAGCTGGTCTCTGCATTAGCTGTTCATTTGAGCAAAGCTCCAAGGGTGAACGCTGCCCTGCTTTTGTTCGAAGATGAAAGAAGCCTTGCTCCAATGTGATGTGGGGCCGGGGAACTGTAGGAAGGAGCCTGCTTGAGACCTCGTACAACCTCCTATTCTCCTAAGCTATTCCTCCGCACTTACCTTAAATAAACCGTGTGTAAAACGTCAAATGAAGCCTTGTGTGCAGCCCCCCACAGTGGAAGAGCCACTGCACCTGCGGTACAGAAGACGCCTGCTGTTTGTGCAGGAGAAGAGCATTGTTGCGGTCTGGAGCCCGAGCTGTTTGTATTGCGACTGACCCCCTTTAAAACTAGCTCTTCCATCATTGCCGCACTGCGCCCTGCTCTCAAACTGTCATAGTCTCCTCTGTAATGTGGCTATGAAGCTCAATCACTGTGCAGGCACGAGGCCTGACACTGAAACACACGGAATGGGAGGGAATTGTCCCCTTTTAGCCAGTGCATAGTGAGCATGTACAGACACCGGCACTGCGGTGAGCACAGGTCGGAAAAGTGTGCCTTATCGTGTTCTAGCTCCATCTCTGACCCACTTATTCCTAGTGAGGTCTTGTGCTGTCAGCAAAGCATAATGAAATTACCCCTTACATGTACAGTAGCTGACACTGCGACACACACGTACAGTACCAGACAGGAGTGAATCGTTCCCTTTTACCTTGTGTGTACTGTACAGGTACAGGAGCCGACACTGAGACACACTCGAGCTGTACAGTACCAGACGGGAGTGAATCGTTCCCTTTTACCCTGTGTGTACTGTACACATACAGGAGCCGACACTGCGACACACACGTACAGTACCAGACAGGAGTGAATTGTTCCCTTTTACCCTGTGTGTACTGTACAGGTACAGGAGCCGACACTGCGACACACACGTACAGTACCAGACAGGAGTGAATCGTTCCCTTTTACCCTGTGTGTACTGTACAGGTACAGGAGCCGACACTGAGACAGACACGGGCCGTACAGTACCAGACAGGAGTGAATCGTTCCCTTTTACCCTGTGTGTACTGTACAGGTACAGGAGCCGACACTGCGACACACACTGGCCGTACAGTACCAGACAGGAGTGAATCGTTCCCTTTTACCCTGTGTGTACTGTACAGGTACAGGAGCCGACACTGAGACAGACACGGGCCATACAGTACCAGACAGGAGTGAATCGTTCCCTTTTACCCTGTGTGTACTGTACAGGAGCCGACACTGAGACACACACGGGCCGTACAGTACCAGACAGGAGTGAATAATCTCTTTATTCCTGCGCGTGGTGCAAGCTGAACATTTGTATTGGACTTCAAGATGTAACTGTGCCTTTAAAAGTTAACTGTAGGATGTGCGATAGAACAGGAGACCAATTTGCTGGGTTTAAATGAATCACAGTACAATCCACAGCAGCACTAGTGGCTTGGAAATGGCTCGCACTTGTTTAAATCTTGTCGTCTTTTCTATGGAGTAAGAGTAACACACTCTCTCTTTGCCTCAGGGAACACAATGAAAAGTTCTCTCGCTGCCTGCTGCCTGCACTGGCATCGAGTAAATGGCTCCAGGCAGCACACAGCAGCTTTCAAATATTTCAAGAGGCATGTCTGGCAAGCTCCCAATTCCAACCAAGCCAAGATCAAGAATAGCATTCGAGCTTTCAGCCGTAGTGGTAATATATTGAACGCCATGTGGAACAAGGCTGAGTGAGAGGCACGTCTGCCCACAGATCTTCTAGAGCCACATAAGATACTGAGGGGGCTCGACAGGGTAGATGCAGAGAGGGTGTTTCCCCTCGTGGAGAAATCTAGAACTCGGGGGGGCACAGTCTCAGAATAAAGGGTCGCCCTTTTAGAACTGAGATGGGGAGGAATTTCTTCTCTCAGAGGGTTGTAAATCTGTGGAATTCTCTGCCCCAGAGAGCCGTGGAGGCTGGGTCATTAAATACATTTAAGGTGGAGATAGACAGATTTTTTTTACAAGATAAGGGAGTGAAGGGTTATGGGGAGCGGGCGGGGAAGTGGCTTTGAGCCCAAGATCAGCCATGATCTTATTGAATGGCGGAGCAGGCTCGAGGGGCCGAGTGGCCTATTCCTGCTCCTATTTCTTATGTTCAAACATTAATATTTATGGACCCACAACCAATTTGTCGAAGGTGGTTTATTGCTTGGATCAGGGATCTATACGTACAAACAATTGACGAACGGAGGCCGAGGGGGCAATTTGTAACCGAACCCGCCCGCGGGGAATCCTCACCGGATTGGGGTGCAGCGCTGGTTTACACCCCGCCCGATTGAAGCCCATGGGGAGTAACATTTGACGGGATGTGAAACCAGCGTTCCACCCCACGCCATCCCGTGAGGATTCCCGCCCAGTGAGTTAGGGTAAAATGACCCCCTCACTCCCGACCGTTTTTAAACTGAGCATTGGAATTGGAGGGTGTCGGAATGGTTGCTCCTTGGATCGGCATGCGGTTTGGTCCACTGGGTCGATGCAGGCAAGTGCAAGGTGACGTAAGAAAACTCACTAAGCACTTGGTTTGAGTGTAAAACAAGGCTTTAATCAACAGTTTCACAACCATGAGATTTTAGTTACATCACTAGTTCCTGGTTACAAAAACGTCCTGGGCAAGCTGGGCCCACGCCCGAGTATTTATACTCCTTGGACGGCGCCACCAGCTGGCCGCCCAGTGTTATTTCATGAGTCATTTCTACATGAATCATAAGATTCATGACACAAGTTATTGGCCCATGATGGGGGTGCGCGTGAAGGAACTTCGATCCATGGTGTCAGCCGTGGCTCAGGGGGCAGCACCCTCGCCTCTGGGTCAGAAGGTTGTGGGTTCGAGTCCCCGCTCCAGCGATCTGAGCACAAAAAATCTAGGCTGCCGCTCCAGTGGAATACGGAGGGAGTACTGCACTGTCGGAGGTGCCGTCTTTCGGATGAAACGTCAAACCGAGGCTCCGTCTGCTCTCTCAGGTGGACGTAAAAGATCCCACGGCCACTATTTCGAAGAAGGGCAGGGGGGAGTTCTCCCCCCCGTGTCCTGGGCCAATATTTATTCCTCAATCAACATCACTACAAACAGATTATCTGGTCATTATCACACTGCTGTTTGTGGGAGCTTGCTGTGCGCAAATTGGCTGCCGTGTTTCCTACATTACAACAGTGACTTATATTGACCCCTCTACTGAGGGGAAAAGTTCCTTTCTATCTACCCTATCCATGCCCCTCATAATTTTGTACACCTCAATCAAGTCCCCCCAACGCTTCCTGACGCGGCTTGCCAGATTCGGCAAAGGAAACTGGGCCGGAGTTGCTGCCGGGGAGGTTAAGGAGGGAATGGCGGAGGGCGGGGGGCGGGAGCCTCGTGATGGCGCCGGCCCGGATTAGTTTTGTGGCGCCCCCCACACACACACAAAAATAATTCAACACTTGACCTTTGGCCGGGCCTCTTCGGTTCCCTTGCCTGTGGAACTGTTCGGAGCGCGTGCGCAGGGCCCGACCGGATCTGATTTAAAATGGCAATTGGGATCCCATTTACACCGTACGCCTCCGATTTCCATATTAAAAGGGGTTTGTCACCTGAATGCGCTTTGGACACCCGGCGGTAGGGAATGGTAGCATAGTGGTTATGTTATTGGACGAGCAATCCAGTAGGCCTGGACTAATGATCCGGAGAGACATGAGTTCAAATCCCACCTTGGCTGCTGGGGAATTTAAACTCAGTTAATTAAATAATAAAATCTGCAATAAAAAGCTAGTTTCAGTAATGGTGACCATGAAACTATTGGATTGTCGTTAAAAAACCCCATCTGATTCACTAATGTCCTTTAGGGAAGGAAATCTGCTGCCCTTACCCGGTCTGGCCGATATGTACCTCCAGACCCACGGCAATGTGGTTGAAACACAGAAGATAGGAGCAGGAGTAGGCCATTCGGCCCCTCGAGCCTGCTCCGCCATTTAATGAGACCATGGCTGATCATCCAAACTCAGTACCCGGTCCCTGCTTTCTCCCCATATCCCTTGATCCCTTTAGCCTTAAGAAATATATCTAACTCCTTCTTGAATATATTTAATGAATTGGCCTCAACTGCCCCGTGTGGCAGAGAATTCCACAGGTTCACCACTCTCTGGGTGAAGAAATTCCTCCTCATCTCAGTCATAAATGGCTTACCCCTTATCCTTAGACTGTGACCCCTGGTTCTGGACTCCCCGGCCATCGGGAACATCCTTCCTGCATCTAGTCTGTCTAGTCCTGTTAGAATTTTATAAGTTTCAATGAGATCCCCTCTCATTCTTCTAAACTCCAGTGAATATAAGCCTAATCGACCCAATCTCTCAAGTCCCAACTCCAGAGACTTGAGCACAAAAATCCAGGCTGACACTCCCGGGGCAGTACCGAGGGAGCCCTGGACTTGAGCACATAATCTTGGCTGGCATTTTAGTCGGCGGTGCCGTTTTCAAGTGAGACGTTAAACCCAGGCCCTGTCTGCCAGTTCAGGAGGATGTAAATGGTCCCTTGGCACTATTGGAAGAACAGGCAGTTCTCCCAGTGTCCTCGACAACATTTATCTGTAAACCATAAAGCATATTAACTGGCCATTCGTCTCATTGCTGTGTACAAATTGGCTGCCGCGTTTCCTACATTACAACAGTGACTGCATTTCAACAGTACCTCAATGGCTGTAAAGCACTGTGGGACGTCCTGAGGCACCTAAAGGTAAACTTTTTCTTTATTTGTTTTAGGGTTCTTCATAATTGGAGGTCGAATGAAACTGAAATAACTTTATCAAGGTTTAATAAATATTATGGGGGGCAATTCTAACCTAACCCGCCCATCGGGAAGCTGACGGGATCGAGTACAGGAGCAAGGATGTCTTGCTGCAGTTGTACAGGGCCTTGGTGAGACCACACCTTGAGTATTGTGTGCAGTTTTGGTCGCCTTATCTGAGGAAGGATGTTCTTGCCATGGAGGGAGTGCAGCGGAGATCCACCAGACTGATACCTGGGATGGCAGGAATGATGTATGAGGAGAGAGTGGGTCGATTAGGCTTATATTCGCTAGAGTTTAGAAGAATGAGAGGGGATCTCATTGAAACTTATAAAATTCTAACCGGACTAGACAGACTGGATGCAGGAAGGATGTTTCTGATGGCCGGGGAATCCAGAACCAGGGGTCACAGTCTAAGGATAAGGGGTAAGCCATTTAGGACTGAGATGAGGAGGAATTTCTTCACCCAGAGAGTGGTGAACCTGTGGAATTCTCTACCACAGAAGACAGTTGAGGCCAATTCACTAAATATATTCAAGAAGAATTTAGATATAATTCTTAAAGCTAAAGGGATCAAGGGATATGGGGAGAAGGCAGGGACAGGGTACTGAATTTGGATGATCAGCCATGATCTCATTGAATGGCGGAGCAGGCTCGAGGGGCCGAATGGCCTACTCCTGCTCCTATCTTCTATGTTTCTATGGATTACACCCAGCCAGATTTTGCTCTCCATTGCGGGCGGGGTGTAAACCCGGCCTTCAACCTGATCCTGTGGGTTTTCCCGATGGGCAGGCGAGGTTAACGTTGCCCCCTACAGATGTGCAGCCGTCCAGTCTTGGCAAGCCCTCCACCTTCAGTGTTTTGGGAGGAGTAGCAGCCTCCAGGGGCGACAGTCTCAGAATAAGGGGTCGGCCACTTAGAAAAGACAGACCTGCATTTATATCGCGCCCTTTCACGACCAGCGGACGTCTCGAAGCGCTTTACAGCCAATGAAGTGACTTTTTTGAAGTGGAGTCGCTGTTGTAGTGTGGCAAAACGTGGCAGCCAAGTTGCGCACAGCAAGCTCCCACAAACAGCAGCCGAGTTCATGGCCACCTGTCCTAATATCTCCTTACCTGGCTCGGTGTCTCAGTTTGTTTGATGACCGCACCTTGGGGACGTTAAAGGCGCTATATAAATGCAAGTTGTTGTTGTTGTAGACGGAGCTATCGCAGAACAAGGGTTTAAAGAACTGCGTCATTTCTTGCCCCCAGCATCTGGAGCTTTATGTCTATTCAGCAGGGTAAGGATTTAAATCTCTAAGTGCCAGGCTCAGCAGTTGTTTGCCTGACTCTGTGGAGTACCTGTTTAGTCAGCAGGGTAAAGGATTGGTTTGGCTCGCATTCAGCAGAAAGATAAATGAAATCTCTTCTGTTTAACGGTGTGTTGTCCATTCGGTAATGGTCTGCGGACCAATGTCAACTGGTCATCACATTTTTTCTTTACATCTTGGCAACCCCACCCCCCTCCCCCTCCCCTCCCACCACCTCCCAATCTTATAATTCAAAAAAAATTGCTTTCTGGAATTTGCTAGATTATGAAGCGTATGAACAATAAGCTGACAGAAAATCGAGTCTCTGTGGGTCTGTTCTGTTCTGATTTCTCTGTCTGTCTAGTCGGGAGGCGGAGTGGCCGCCCGTGCTTTTGAGGCTTCGATCTCGTACACGTCTGCCAGGCGCCAAACGGGCTTATAGAGATATACAGCACAGAAAGAGGCCCTTCGGCCCATCGTGTCCGCGCCGGCCATCAAGCCCTGTCTATTCTAATCCCATTTTCCAGCACTTGGTCTGTAGCCTTGTATGCTATGGCGTTTCAAGTGCTCATCTAAATGCTTCTTGAATGTTGTGAGGGTTCCTGCCTCTACCACCCTTTCAGGCAGTGAGTTCCAGATTCCAACCACCCTCTAGGTGAAAAAGTTTTTCCTCAAATCCCCTCTAAACCTCCTGCCCCTTACCCTGAAACTATGCCCCCTGGTTATTGACCCCTCTACTAAGGGGAAAAGTTCCTTTCTATCTACCCTATCCATGCCCCTCATAATTTTGTACACCTCAATCAGGTCCCCCCAACGCTTCCCGACGCGGCTTGCCAGATTCGGCAAAGGAAACTGGGCCGGAGTTGCTGCCGGGGAGGTTAAGGAGGGAATGGTGGAGGGCGGGGGCCTCGTGATGTCGCCGGCCTGGATCAGTTTTGTGGCCCCCCCCACACACACAAAAATAATTCAACACTTAACCTTTGGCCGGGCCTCTTTGGTTCCCTCGCCCGTGGAACTGTTCGGAGCACGTGCGCAGCGCAGGGCCCGACCGGATCTGATTTAAAATGGCAATTGGGGGGGGGGTCCCATTTACACCGCATGCCTCCGATTTCCATGTTAAAAGGGGCTTGTCACCTGAATGCGCTTTGGACACCCGGCGGTAGGGAATGGTAGCATAGTGGTTATGTTACTGGACGAGCAATCCAGTAGGCCTGGACTAATGATCCGGAGAGACCGGAGTTCAAATCCCACCTCGGCTGCTGGGGAATTTAAATTCAGTTAATTAAATAATAAAATCTGGAATAAAAAGCTAGTGTCAGTAATGGTGACCATGAAACTATTGGATTGTCGTATAAACCCATCTGGTTCACTAATGTCCTTTAGGGAAGGAAATCTGCCGCCCTGACCCGGTCTGGCCGATATGTGACTCCAGATCCACAGCAATGTGGTTGAAACATAGAAGATAGGAGCAGGAGTAGGCCATTCGGCCCCTCGAGCCTGCTCCGCCATTTAATGAGATCATGGCTGATCATCCAAGTTCAGTACCCTGTCCCTGCTTTCTCCCCATATCCCTTGATTCCTTTAGCCTCAAGAAATATATCCAACTCCTTCTTGAATATATTTAATGAATTGACCTCAACTGCCCTGTGTGGCAGAGAATTCCACAGGTACACCACTCTCTGGGTGAAGAATTTCATCTTCATTTCAGTCCTAAATGGCTTACCCCTTATCTTTAGACTGTGATCCCTGGTTCTGGACTCCCCCGCCATCGGGAACATCCTTCCTGCATCTAGTCTGTCTTAACTGCCCTCTGAAATGGCCAAGCGAGCCATTTGAAAACCTTCACCGCACGGGACTGCAGCGGTTCAAGAAGGCGGCTCACCACCACCTTCTCAAGGGGCAATTAGGGATGAGCAATAAATGCGACGCCCACAGTTCATTAAAGAATGAAGGGGAAAAAAAGGCCTCATTCAAAATGGCGCCAGCAGCATTGCCGTGTTAAGGGAACAGTAAGGAGACCGACCCCATTTCAAGGCCGTTACCCTCCCCTTAACGCCAGGTGAAGCCTCCCCTTAACGCCAAGTGAAGGGAGTGAAAGTTAACCCCGTCTGGACCGCAACAAGGTGAAATGCCCTCAGTTTATTTGGTGTAGATTTGTTTTCCGAAGATTTCGACAGTTCGAATCCGTTGGACTGGTTAGTTTTGGAGGACCTCGGTTCCGGCTGAACTTAAGTCCCTGGCCTCTCAGAAAGCAAAGAATCATATAGGGCCGGTTTCTTCCATAGCCCAAATACAATCAGGCACTCCATTCAACACATTTAAACACTTGTTAAAAAATTTTATTCTGGGGATCTTTGCGTTGCTGGCAAGGCCGGCATTTATTGCCCATCCCTAAGTGCCCTCGAGAAGGTGGTGGTGAACCGCCTTCTTGAACCGTTGCAGTCTATGTGGTGAAGGTGCTCGCACAGTGCTGTTAGGTTAGGGAGCAATGTTCCCTCTAATTTTCTTTTGGGTGCGTGGCCCCTTTAAGAGGCCGCGCGGCCCGTTCAAATTTTGCGCGGTTTTTCCATTTAAAAGCCGGTGAGCCGGCTGCGCGGGACCTCCAGACCTCTCTGCGGCCGCGTGGCTTAACGGGAACATTGGTAGGGAGTTCCAGGATTTTGACCCAACGACGATGAAGGAACGGCGATACACGTCCAAGTCGAGATGGTGTGTGAGACTTGGAGGGTAACTTGGAGCTGGTGGTGTTCCCATGCACCTGCTGCCCTTGTCCTTCTAGGTGGAAGAGGTGCTGCCGAAGAAGCCTTGGCGAGTTGCTGCAGTGCATCTTGTAGACGGTGCACACTGCAGCCACCTAAAGCAAAATCCTGTGTAAATAATGGGGCGGAGTTCCTATCTGACAATCCTCGCATCCAAACCTGCCTGCTGCCATCCATTACCCTCTTTTCATCCAGCCCCCTCCGGCACCACAGGAATCATTGTGCCCAAAGTATCTGATCAGCTCAGTGTCATGAATCTTATAATGACTCATGAAGTAACACTGGGCGGCCAGCTGGTGGCGCTGTCCAAGGAGTATAAATACTCAGACGTGGGCCCAGCTTGCTCAGGATGTTTCTGTAACCAGGAACTAGTGATTGTAACTAGAAGTCTCATGGTTTTGAAACAGTTGATTAAAGCCTTGTTTTATACTCAAACCGAGCACTCAGTAATCTTTTTACATCACTCAGTACCTGCCCCGATAACCTCCAATCCTATTCCAAAAACAATAACAGCTTGCATTGACACAGCGACTTTAACATAGTAAAACGTTCCAAGGCGCTTCACAGGAGCGTAATCAAACAAAGTTTGACATCGAGCCACATAAGGAGATTATTAGGGCAGGGAGGTAGGTTTTAAGCAGCGTCTTAAAGGAAGGGAGAGGGGTGGAGAGGTTTAGGGAGGGAATTCCAGAGCTCAGGGCCCAGGCAGCTGAAGGCACGGCCGCCAATGGTGGAGCGATTAGAATCGGGGGATGCGCAAGAGGCCAGAATTAGAGGAGCGCAGAGATCTCGGAGGGTTGTGGGGCTGGAGGAGGTTACAGAGATGGGGAGGGGGCGAGGGCCATGGAGGGTTTTGGAAAAAAAAACACTAGAATTTTTAAGTTGAGGCGTTGCCGGACCAGGAGTCAATGTGTGTCAGCGAGCACAGGAGGGGTGAACGGGTGATGGGTGAACGGGACTTGGTGCGCGTTAGGACACGGGCAGCAGAGCTTAGGATGAGCTCAGGTTTATGGAGGGTGTCTTTTCCGCTCCTCTTTGATAGAGTTGAGTGACTCCCCCCTCAAATGGTGTTACAGAGAGAAGTTGTGTCTCAGTGGGTGGCCTCGGAGTCAGAAGGTCATGGGTTCGAGCCTCGCTCCAGGACCTGAGTGCATTACCTAAGGTGACGCTTCAGTGAAAAAGAGGAGAGACCTTCCGGTGCCGTAGCCAACATTCTGCCTTCAACCAAAGCCACTAAATAGCGATTAACTAGTCATTCATTTTATTTCACCAGAATGATACCAGGGCTTAAAGGGTTAAATTACGAGGACCGGTTGGAGAAACCTGTCTTGTACTCCCTCGAGTTTAGAAGGTTGAGGGGTGATCTGATCGAGGCGTTTAAATTATAAAAAGAATTCGATAGGGTAGAGACAGGGAAACTATTTCCACTGGTGGGGGGAAGTAAAGAACGAGGGGACATCATCTTAAAATTAGAGCTAGGTCATTCAGGAGGGAAATCAGGAAGCATTTTTTCCACACACAGGCTAGCAGAGATCGGGAATTATCTCCTCCAGATGCCTGTGACTGCTGGGGGGACAATTGGAGCTTTCAAGATTGAGATCAAAAGATTTTTCTTTGGTAAGGGTATCAAGGGATAGAAACATAGAAGATAGGAGCAGGAGTAGGCCATTCGGCCCCTCGAGCCTGTTCCGCCATTCAATGAGATCATGGCTGATCATCCAAATTCAGTACCCTGTCCCTGCCTTCTCCCCATATCCCTTGATCCCTTTAGCCTTAAGAAATATATCCAACTCCTTCTTGAATATATTTAATGAATTGGCCTCCACTGCCTTCTGTGGTAGAGAATTCCACAGTTTCACCACTCTCTGGGTGAAGAAATTCCTCCTCATCTCTGTCCTAAATGGCTTACTCTTTATCCTTAGACTGTGACCCCTGGTTCTGGACTCCCCGGCCATCGGGAACATCCTTCCTGCATCTAGTCTGTCTAGTCCTGTTAGAATTTTATAAGTTTCAATGAGATCCCCTCTCATTCTTCTAAACTCCAGCGAGTATAAGCCCAATCGACCCAATCTCTCCTCATATGTCATTCCTGCCATCCCAGGTATCAGTCTGGTGAATCTTCGCTGCACTCCCTCCATGGCAAGAACATCCTTCCTCAGATAAGGCGACCAAAACTGCACACAATACTCAAGGTGCGGTCTCACCAAGGCCCTGTACAACTGCAGCAAGACATCCTTGTTCCTGTACTCGAAACCTCTCGCTACGAAGGCCAACATACCATTTGCCTTCTTAACCGCCTGCTGCACCTGAGAGTAATAAGACAAAAATTTGAGATGAGGTAGAAGATCAGCCATGATCTTATTGAATGGCGGAGCAGGCTCGAGGGGCCGAATGGCTGACTCCTGCTCCTATTTTTTATGTTCTTAAACACAAACCTTTGCAAATCTCACAGCCAGGTAGGCTGTGAAGGTTAGAAAGTGAGGAAAATGGGAAATGGAACAGAAAGAACAGGGGAAGAGGATGTGAGGCCAACTCCTGCTCCTATTTCTTATGTTCTTATATTCTTACGGGGTAAGGCGCTAAGGTGGGTAAATAGAGTTCAGGTACAGATCAGGCATGATCTAATTGAATGGCCTACACCTGTTCCTATTTGCTGTTGTGGGACCTTGCTGTGCACAAGTTTTTTTTGTATTTATGTAGCGCCTTGAACGTAGTAAAACGTCCCATGGCACTTCGCAGGAGAGTAATAAGACAAAAATTTGACACCGAGCCACATAAGCCAAGAATTAAGGGTTACGGGGAGCGGGCAGGAATTTGGACATGAGTCTAGGTTCGGATCGGACATGGCCCTATGGGTAGCGGAGCGGGCCCAGGGGCCGTGTAGCCTGATCCTGCTCCTATTTCGTGTGTCTAATTCTGTTAGATTCAGGAGATGGTTCTGTGATAGTAGATTTGAGGTTAGGATCAGATCAGCCATGATCTTATTGAATGGCGGAGCAGGCTCGAGGGGCCGATTGGCCTACTCCTGCTCCTATTTCTTATGTTCTTATGTTAAATTAGGGCAGGTGACCAAAAGCTTGGTCAAAGCGGTCGGTTTTAAGGAGCGTCTTAAAGGAGGAGAGAGAGGCGGAGAGGTTTAGGCAGGGAATTCCAGAGCTTTGGACCTGGGCAACAGAAGGCACGGCCACCGATGGTTGAGCGATTATAATCAGGGATGTTCAAGAGGGCAGAATTTGAGGAGCGCGGATATCTTGGCGGAGGGGGTGGGTTGCGGGGCTGGAGGAGGTTACAGAGATGGGGACAGGGGCAAGGCCACGGAGGGATTTGAAGACGAGGATGTGAATTTTGAAATCGAGGCGTCGCTTCACCGGGAGCCAATGTAGGTCAGCGAGCACAGGGGGTGATGGGCGAGCAAATTGGCTGCTGCGCTTGCCTTCATTGCAGTAACTGCACTTCAGAGTAATTCAGCGAGGCACTTCGGGGACGGTTGTGAGAGACAGAATAAGGAGCTGTATAAATGCAAGCATTTCCTTTGATATTTATGTACTGTCATTGCTGCTTAATGTTGTCCCTTAATGTTGTCAGCGCTCATGCTGAGAACTCGTAGACACATGCAAGACTGTAGCCCGAGACAACTATCATATCTATATTCACAGAACCTGCAAGTGATGAGACATAAAGAATCTTTTGTGTGCTTGAATGCACCAGCCTGCTTACCTTCAGGTAAGGAGAATAAGCTTCCATCTTTCGGATGAGACGTTAAACCGAGGCCCCTTCTGCCCTCTCGGGAAGTAAAAGATCCCCCTGGCCACTATTTCGAAGAGGTGAGCAGGGGAGTTGTCCCCGGTGCCCAGGTCAATATTTATCCCTTAACCAAACACCACTAAAACAGATTTATTTCATTGCTGTTTGTGGGAGCTTGCTGTGCGCAAATTGGCTGCTGCGTTTCCTACATTACAACAGTGACCACACTTTAAAAAAGTGCTTCATTGGCTGGAAAGTGCTTTGGGACGTCCTGAGGTTGTGAAAGGCGCTATAGAAATGGAAGACTTTTTTGTGGCTCGGTGTAAAATTGGGGATGGGGCTGTGGGGTGAGTGGAGGGGGATGGGGGTGAGTGGAGGGAGAGGGGGGCTGGGGGATGAGTGATGGGGAATGGGGGGTGAGTGGAGGGGGAGGGGAATGGGGTGGGGGGGTGATTGGGTGAGGATGGGGGATGGGGTGGGGGGTGAGTGGAGGGGGATGGGGCTGGGGGTAAGGGAAGGGGGATGGGGCTGGGGGTGAGGGAAGGGGGGATGGGGTGGGGGGTGAGTGGAGGGGGGTGGGGGATGGGGTGGGGGGGTGAGTGGAGGGGGGTGGGGGATGGGGTGGGGGGTGAGTGGAGGGGGATGGGGCTGGGGGTGAGGGAAGGGGGGATGGGGTGGGGGGTGAGTGGAGGGGGGTGGGGGATGGGGTGGGGGGTGAGTGGAGGGGGGTGGGGGATGGGGTGGGGGGTGAGTGGAGGGGGATGGGGCTGGGGGTGAGGGAAGGGGGATGGGGTGGGGGGTGAGGGAAGGGGGATGGGGTGGGGGGTGAGTGGAGGGGGGTGGGGGATGGGGTGGGGGATGAGTGGAGGGGGGTGGGGGATGGGGTGGGGGTGAGTGGAGGGGGATGGGGCTGGGGGTGAGGGAAGGGGGATGGGGCTGGGGGTGAGTGGATGGGGGTGGGGGTGAGTGGAGGGGGATGGGGGTGAGTGGAGGGGGATGGGGGTGAGTGGAGGGGGCTGGGGGTGAGGGGAGGGGGATGGGGGTGGGGGGTGAGTGGAGGGGGATGAGGGTTGTGGGCGGAGAAACTAGCTGGGTCCTTCTGCAAATAAGCAGGTCAGGCTTCGATGACGTCAGTGGGCCCGACTGCTGTGGCCTGAGCAGGGAAGCCATTGTAGCTTCTCCGCCAGGTGAAGCGAGCGGAGTGAAAAGTCGGAGGCCCAAAGAGACACAATCCCTTCTTTTTACTTTCCTTATGGGGCCAGGAGGAGTGGGAATGCTCAGGGCAATTCGGGATGGATGTTAAGCACGGATTTGCCTGTGTCGCCCACATCCCAAGAATAATAAAAGGTTTTCGGCTGATATGAGACTGGAGCCTAGAAATTTGTCCGAGTGTGCGCGCGCAAGCGCTAAACGGCCTCCTAAGCCTCCAATATGGCGGGCAGGAAGCGCATGCTCATTACGGGCCGGATTCGTAAACAGAACATTCAAAGAATGCAGGACACTGCCGCCTACCTCTTCCTCCCTGATCGCCTCCGCTAACTCCCTCATATCACCGCTCCGTGGTCACCGTTCCGCCTGCCGATTGACACCGCTACTCCCGACCCGCTAGCACCCCGCCCACCCCCTGGCCCAGTCCTGGTCCTGTGTAACCGTCTACCCGAGGGTCGCTGTTGGCGTCGCCGAGCTCCAATCTTCCATTACGCTGCGCCGGCTCGACGATAGTGAGGCCCGTGGCCCCGTGTCAGGCACACCTCAGGCCTCACCGTTCAGGCCCAGGGTTGTGTCCCAAACATGGGTGCGCCTGAATTTCCAGGCCCAGGCTTGCCGATGGAAACTGCCCCGTCTGGCCATGAACACATGACGAAAGCGTTAGGGTAAAGCCCTAACTGTAATCTCGCCTGCTCCCAGTGCAGCCTTAAGACTTTACTGAATGGAGCAAGCACCCCTCTCTTCTTCAGCAGTCCCTCGGAACCGAGGATGACTTGCTTCCACACTAAAAATGAGTTCGCAGGTGACTGATTAGTCCAATGCGGGACCTACAGTCTCCGTCACAGGTGGGGCAGACGGTGGTTGAAGGGGCGGGTGGGTGGGGTGCTTGGGTTGACGTGCGCTCCTTGCGCTGCCTGCGCTTGGCTTCCGCTTGCTCCCGGCGAAGAGACTCGAGGTGTTCGGCGCCTTCCCGGATGCTTCTCCTCCACTTTGTGCGGTCTTGGGCCAGGGATTCCCAGGTGTTGGTGGGGATGTTGCACTTTTTCAAGGAGGCTTTGAGGGTGTCCTTGAAGCGTTTCCTCTGCCCACCTGGGGCTCTCTTGCCGTGTCGGAGCTCCGAGTAGAGCGCTTGTTTTGGGAGTCTCGTATTGGGCATGCGGACAATGTGACCCGTCCATCGAGCGTGGTCAAAGCTTCGATGCTGGGGATGTTGGCCTGAGCGAGAACACTGACGTTGGTGCGCCTAACCTGCCAATGGATTTGCAGGATCTTGCGGAGGCAGCGTTGGTGGTACCTCTCCAGTGCTTTGAGGTGTCTGCTGTACATGGTCCACGTCTCTGAAGCATACAGCAGGGCGGGTATCGCTGCTGCTCTGTAGACCATGAGCTTAGTGCTAGGTTTGAGGTCCTGGTCTTCAAACACTCTCTTCCTCAGGCAACCCGCCATGATATTGTACCCAAGCTTGCTTGTCTCTTGTGTGCCGCAAGTGCAAAACTTGTTCTCAATTATCTCTACACATGTCCTAAACATTGAGTGTCTTGCGGGCTCTTTATGTAATGGAACTTCTGATGAATTTTTTATGTTCTTTAGCTTTCTCCGTTTTGTACTTGATTGCTTTGAACACGGAGGACATGTAGCTGGTGGGGGGGGCAGCAGGAGCGGTCAGGTACAGGGGGGACTCATTTCAGCGTCGCACAAAACCCCAGTTTACCTCGGAGGTTGAGGTTGCGAGCGAGGCTTTTAATGCATGACTCGACCATCGAGCCCGGTGTCCGAGCGGAAGGATGGACCAGCGCCTTTAACATCACAGATAAAGAATATGATGTGTGAGGGGCTTTCTCAGATACCGGGCCCCCGTTACACACAGTTCTTGGATGTCAGAATTTATAAGAACAAAGTACACACAGCACAGAGTTTTGGCTCAGCCTTTGATTCGTTCGTTTATCGAACACACACACACACACACACACACACACACACACACACACACTTACCTCCCCAGTATAAATCCCTACGAGTTATATTAGACTAACGACCCCAAAATACAAACCCCTATGCAAAGGTCATTTGAATCAACACAATATGATACAGTTAAACCCGTCCGCGATTTGACTGTTACGTATAAAGTTACACAGACTCGATCACAAAATCCTTCTTGTGATCTGACTGAAACTTACAAACTGACTCGGACTCAATCGCAAAAGCCCCCTCTATGATTTGACTGAAACATACAATCACCACTCCCGATCGGCTGTCTCCTGGAGTTGATTGTAGGCCCGAATCCTTCTGCTTGTTGTTCTTGCGGTAGCTTCTGATGCCGACGCCGACTCTCTTCGAAGTGCCTTTCTTGAAACCAAAACCAACTTGCAATATCTTGAAAACGCAAATCCTGGCCCCTCCTGTGCACCCGATGGCCGTATCAAAAGGTGGGAATGTCTCTAGCAGAGAACTCTTGATGGCTAATTGTCCCTCGTATTGTCCATTGATTACTCGGGCACCGACTGTCTGTATTGAGGTCCTTTCTGACAATGCATCCTTCCCAAGGTGACTGCATATGCTAATTGTTGGTTTCTGTTAGCATACGTATTGAAATGGTTCAGGGCCCGACCCAGTGTCTAGGCCTGCACTGATACCAGCTTTTCTGGAGCCCTGGTCCAAGGTGAACAATGTAACCACTTAAGGTAAATTAATGTGTAAATGTTGCTTTTCAGAAGCATTCGTATTTTAGATTGGATATCAATTTTCACAGACAGTCTCTTGGCTCCGGCTGCAATGTTTGAATTAACCCTTTATTGCCGAGCTCTCTTTGCGGGCTGTCCAGTTCTGGGTTTTTATATTTCCTAGTCCAATTTTTACCATTGTGGGGGGAGGGGAGGAACGGATCCTACAGATGGAACATTCAAATGATGGAAAGCATTTCCGGGCCCGTGCTATTCCAGGTCAGGGCCGTAAGAAGTGTGAGAGGGGCTGGAGTGGGCTCACTCTGTTATTTTATAAAATGCCTCATGTGGAATCATCTGAGCTTCACTCGTCTCCTATAGAGCAGCTGGGGGAGGGAGAGAGAGAGAGAGGAATACAGAGAGAGAGAGAGGAATACAGAGAGAGAGAGAGGAATACAAACAGAGAGAGAGAGATACAATCTGGGGAGGGAGGTAGAGCTGATGTCGGTCTGTGATGCCGCTGTTGTGTAATGTTTTCTGTTCTGGGAGTCGGGCAGCTTTGCTGCTTCTCTCTGTGGACTGGGCCTCGTGTCCCTGAAGCTGGGATTCAGGGGGGGAGGGTGGGAGTCAAAGAATTGCATTTAGGTTTGGCTTTTGGTTTGATTTATTATATTCATAACTTGCTGCGTAGTGTAAAAAGTCATCAAATTGTACGAAAACATTATTTGGAAGTTACTTATATCGCTGATGTGTTTGTTGATTCTGAGGTACTTGGTGTTTCTCATTGTGGTCGGTGCTGTAGAAAAATCACAGGAGTGAAATTACTTATCCTTGAATCTTTCTATTCTTTTGTGTTAGATTTATAAATTATTTTATTCACCTCAGCATGAAACAGAAAGTCAACCGTGTTATTCGGGGCTTGGCGATACTAAGACACTCAACTAAGGAAAACAGTGGGCACATGTCATGTGATTAAGCATGACATGAGCGGTGTCGCCTGATGTAATGCCGTGTGTTACATAGTTATGTTGGGACTACATTGTACAAGTGTACTAACACTCAAATCAAGTGTAGCAGCACTACGATGCTGGGAAAGTAGTGCGCAGGCGCCATACAGTGGCACTTGGAAATATCACCCCGCACCATGCGACAGGCAGCCATTACAACACAAATAAAACAGTAGTTTATAATTACAAACTACCGAGTCCAGAAGCATCTTTACAAAGCACTACGAGCGCAAGAAGACATAACATGGTGGCAGTGGTATAAGTGAGTAAAACTTACGCAAATAAAAAAAACGATTGAAGAAAGAAAGTTAAAAGTAAACTCTGCAGCGTTTTAACCGCGAATCGTACGGGCAGCTAAAATGGCGGCGTCCAATGCACTGACCGCGAATATGCTCCCCATCATGAACTGGGAAGCCGACGATATCGTGGAAGCTTTCCGGAAATTTAAGCAAAAATGCGAGCTTACATTTAAAAGTTTCCTGAAAGGCTCCTCCGATGAGGAAAAAGTCAGCTACATTCTACTGTGGGCGGGAGAAAAAGGCTTAGATCTCTATAACAGCTGGAGTTTATCCGAAGAGGATAAAACGAACCCTACGGAGATTTATGAAAAGTTCAGTAACCATCTCGAGCCTAAATCAAAGCACCGCATACACAGGTATAAATTCCAAAGCTTAAGACAGGAACCTGGTGAAACGGCTGACAATTTCCTGACGAGATTAAGAAACGGAGCCAGCAAATGCAAGTTTACGGAACTAGAAGAAAGACTGGTAGACCAATTAATATGGGGATCAGCACATACAAAAGTGCAAAAAGAACTAATAGGAAAAGAAAGGCTCGGAATATCAGAAGCCATAGATACAGCGAGGGCTCACGAAGCCACAAAACAACAGATGAAAACGCTGAATACTCATATGGCTGACGTGCGGACAACTCCCGAACCGGATCACAGAGTAGATGCAGTGCGCGAAAAGCACAGCACACAAAAAAAAGTATATGACAGCGGGAAGAATACGTGTAGAAAATGCGGAAGACAACACGACTACACAGACAGAAGAAAATGCCCAGCGTATGGGACAAGCTGCAACACGTGTGGTAAAGCAAACCACTGGCAAAAGATGTGTAGAGCTAAAAGAGATGGGCTACACACCAAAAGCAGAGGTGGACAACGGAACCAACAAAAGAAAAACAAAATCCATACCATGGGTGAGCAAGATGACGAAGACTGCGGGTACGACAAAGCTCTGAACATTGAAACCATAAAGGTTCTCTTACACGAAACGTCCAGAGCGGAAAGCACCCCAAAGAAAGAATGGCACACTATCATCCAGATTAAAAAGAGGATCGAAGGACAGCCCACAACCGTCAATCTAAAAGTAAAGTTGGACACAGGAGCTCAAAGCAACATCCTTCCACTGAGGCTATACCAGAGGATCTTCCCCGAAAACTTGGGCGAAGATAGATACCCGAAAAGAGGATGTTTAAAAGCAAACAACGTCACGCTGACAGCGTATGGGGGGAGCAAGATCAGACAACTCGGAACAACCTATATAAAAGGAACACACAAAGGCAGAAACATCAACTGCATGTTCTATGTGACCGACTCCGAGGGACCGGCGATCCTGGGATTAAACAGCTGCGAGAAGCTGGGGTTAATCTCGGTAAACCACGAACTAACAAAAACATCACTGAAAGTCGACAGCAACACCCCACTGGAGAATCGTCCACAAATCATGGACACGAAACATTTGATGGACATGTATCCAGAGTGTTTTGATGACACTGTAGGATGCTTCGGGGAGTTCAAGTACCATATAACAATAGATCCAGAGGTAAAACCCATCATCCACGCTCCAAGAAAAATACCCATCGAGCTAAAAGAAAAATTATACACCAAACTAAAAGAAATGGAAGAGAAAGAAATAATTGCAAAGGTCACTGAACCCACAGACTGGGTAAACTCGATTGTGGTACGGGAAAAGCCGAACGGGCGGCTCAGAATCTGTCTGGACCCCAAAGACTTAAACCAGGCAATAAAGCGGGACCACTACCCCACACCAACATTAGAAGAAATCACACCAGCACTGGCAGGAGCCAAAGTCTTCTCCAAACTGGATGCCAGAAACAGCTACTGGAACGTCAAACTGGACGAAGAATCAACTAACCTGACGACTTTTAATACACCATTGGGGCGTTATAAATTCCTGCGGCTGCCATTCGGGTTGAAAGTCAGCCAAGACATCTTCCAACAAAAGATTGATGAAACATACAAAGGCTGTGAAGGAGCCATTGGAATCGCTGATGACATCCAAGTTTACGGAACAAATGAAAGAGACCACGACGTGCACTTGCACGAGGCCATGGAGCGCACCAGAACGGCTGGCATCAAGCTGAACGCCGAGAAGTGCATCGTTAAAAGTACGAAATGCAAATTTTTTGGCATGATCTACACACCGGAGGGTGTCAAGCCTAATCCCGAAAAGGTCGAGGTGATAGCAGAGATGAAACCTCCAAACGACAAGAGGGAGCTGAGAAGCTACCTCGGTTTGGTCCAGTATATGAGCTCTTTCATCCCGAACATGTCAGACTACACAGCCAACCTAAGAGAATTACTAAAAGAAGACACTGAATACCAATGGTCAGAATCCCACGAGAGGAACTTCAAACACCTAAAGGAATTATTATGTAAAGAAACCAGCCTGTCTTATTACAATAGGAAAAAACCTGTCACCCTACAGGTAGATGCCTCTACCAGGGGGCTAGGGGCAGCCCTCGTGCAGGAAGGAAAACCAATAGCTTTCGCATCGAAAGCATTGACATCAGCAGAGACAAGATACGCAAACATCGAAAGAGAGCTATTGGCAGTAGTATACGGATGCGAAAAGTTCCACACCTACTTATACAGAAGAAAATTCGAGGTAGAGAGTGACCACCGTCCACTCGAACAAATTTACAAGAAAAACCTAAGCAAGGCCCCAGCAAGACTGCAAAGGTTACTGTTAAGACTCCAAAGTTACGACTTCGAATTAAAATACCGGCCAGGAAAAGAAATGGCACTGGCAGATGCATTGTCTCGATTGTCACCACACGAAAAACACGAGATGAAGGGCCTGGCAGTAAAAATACACCACCTCGTAAATGTTACCCCCACAAAGCTTAGCCAAATTCAAGAGGAGGCTGGTAAAGAAGAGGAGTTGCTACTACTCATGCAACAGGTAATACAGGGGTGGCTGGAGAAGATCCGGCAGGTCCAAAACCAAACCCGACAGTACTGGACAATCAGAGACGACATCTCGGTGGAGGACGGTGTTCTCCTTGCTGGCTCAAGAACCATAATACCAAAAACGATGCAAACGGAACTTCTCCGCTTAATACACCAAGGCCATATGGGGATGGAGAAATGCAAACTAAGAGCCAGATCAGCTGTGTACTGGATAGGCATGTACAAAAGCATAGAACAAATGGTCTCCACATGCTGCATATGCCAGGAATACCGAAACACACAGCAGAAGGAGGAGATGATTCAAATGGAAGTACCCCCGAGACCATGGCACACGGTCGGAACAGATCTGTTCCTGTACATCATAGTAGCAGACTACTACTCAAAATTTCCTTTTGTCAGAAGGATAAACGACATGAGAGCCACAACAATCACAAAAATTGCGAAAAACTTATTCGCAGAACAGGGCATCCCAGAGAAGGTCATCTGCGACAATGGGACACAATTCACCTCCAGCGAATTCAGAGCACGGGCTGGAAAATACGGATTTAAAATAATTACCTCATCCCCACATTACCCAAGGGGACACGGATTTATTGAAAGACAGATCCAAACAGTTAAAAGAGCTCTCATATTAAAAGCAAGGAGATGGGAGAAGACCAAGACCTCGCCCTTTTGGCAATCAGATCGACACCTTTGAGAGTAGACTCGAAATCACCAGCAGAACTACTAAACGGTAGAAAATACAAAACAACTCTACCAGCAAAGATATATCCTCCCCAGGACCAAGAGGATGTTTGGCAGAAGCTGATGGAAACACAAGCTACGGGGAGCACACACTATATCAAGCATGCAAAACCACTACCGGAGCTGCTAAATGGGCAATCAGTGCATATACAAGATCCGTTGTTGAGAACATGGAGTCCAGCCAAGGTTATTGGAAAAGCTGATACTCCAAGATCTTACTTGGCAGAGACAGAACCTGGAAACCAATACAGGCGAAACAGGATCCATATCAGACCCTCACCTGAAGCTGTCAAACAGCGGACAACATTAACAGCAGTTACGGTACCAGACACGGAAAACAATATAACGCCAGAAACTAACACCTCAAATACAACAACTGCAAACATGCACTCTCCAGAGCCAAACACGACAGCACCGGCAACAAGAAATGAACACACCAAAACACCGCAGAAAGGAATAGTTACAGCCAAGTCCACAAGATGGAGGAGTAACATACAACCACCTGAGCGGTATCGCGAATAATTATAAAGACAATTATAATTCGCACAGAACAGTAAAGCAACAGTAAAACAACATGGGCAAATATCTGTATATAAATTGAGCAAAGAAAGCTCACGTTCTGTATTTTGTTAACGTTATTCAACTGGAAACATTGTAAAATAGAAAAATTGATGTAATTAGTTTTGTTGGGAAAGAGGGATGTTACATTGTTATGTTGGGACTACATTGTACAAGTGTACTAACACTCAAATCAAGTGTAGCAGCACTACGATGCTGGGAAAGTAGTGCGCAGGCGCCACACAGTGGCACTTGGAAATATCACCCCGCACCATGCGGCAGGCAGCCATTACAACACAAATAAAACAGTAGTTTATAATTACAAACTACCGAGTCCAGAAACGTTTTTACAAAGCACTACGAGCGCAAGAAGACATAACACCATGTGATCAAATGTCACATGATCAAATCTCCAGGACTACGTCAAACCAGAGTTGGCAACCCCTAGTACTTTGGATGGGATGTTAAAAACTGAAGCCGTCCCTGTGTGTTCTGCTGGTCCAGTTGTGAGTTCTCCCAGTGCCCTGGGTCAGCATTCCAGCCTCAACGAACATCATTGAAAAAACCGGATTGACTGGCCATTACTCTAATTGTGGTTCATGGCATCTCACTTTGTACAAAATGGCTGCCATGTTTGCCGACCTAAAAATCATAGTACTCCAAAACTACCTGGACTGAATAAAGTCCTTTTGAGGTATATCAAGTATGTGACCTGCACCAAGTCCCGTTCGCCCATCACCCCCTGTGCTCGCTGACCTACATTGGCTCCCGGTTAAGCAACGCCTCGAGTTCAAAATTCTCATCCTTGGGTTCAAATCCCTCCATGGCCTTGCCCCCTCCCTACCTCTGTAACCTCCTCCAGCCCTACCATCCTTTGAGATCTCCGCGTTCCTTCAATTCTGGCCTCTTGTGCATCCCTGATTATAATCGCTCCGCCATTGGCGGCCGCGCCTTCAGCCGTCGAGGCCCTAAGCTCTGGAATTCCCTCCCTAAACCTCTCCGCCTCTCTCTCCTCCTTTAAGACGCTCCTTAAAACCTGCCTCTTTGACCAAGCTTTTGGTCACCTGCCCTAATATCTCCTCATGTGGCTCGGTGTCAAATGTTGTCTGATAATCGCTCCTGTGAAGCGGCCTTGGGACGTTTTACTTTGTTAAAGGCGCTATATAAATGTCAGTTGTTGTTGGTGTGATAAAGGGCAAATGAACTGCAGGACCTCCGTTCCTTCCTGTTCACGAATTGCAGAGGACCCTCATGAAGATAGTCTGCTGGTGTCACACATCTCTTGGTTACGCCACATTGGAGCCATGAGTACAGACCCGTCTCCTAGCAACCGGTTCAGGTTGTTCTGTGCCTTCCTTTGTTCTGGGTTCACTTGATTCGATTTTCCGCAGCTCAGTTTCATTAGCGGTGGGCATCAATGAATCCGACACAGCTGTGGTTCGGGCCATTAATGGAGGATGGAGAATAATGGTTCTCCGTGAGTAATTAAACCCAGGAGAGTATAACATGCTACCGTTAGTGGAGTGGTTATTTGGAAGCACAACAGAGATACCACAGGATAAAGGCGATTTAATAAACAAAACTACTATGTATTTATTATAATCTGTCAAAGATTTAAGCAGTTCTTTGGCCTCGACACTTTGTGACAAAGTACTTCCTTTTAGTGTTGTGGAGACCTTGTAGGTTAGATCGAAGCAATGTCTAACTTGATTAAAGGCCTGTTTAATATTTTGCAATGAGCTGCATTTATCTTGCTCGAGGTGCAGGGCCGTGAGGTTCCCCGTGGAAATTGGGTTGGAAGATGGCTACAGGTTGTCCTTTTCTGCCTGCCAGCTGGCCACGGCCCAATTAGCGCCATTGCGATCCGCTACTTGCTCATACTGGGGCTTCAATGACTGAGGCTCCTAAAGGCAATCCTCGCACATACGGTGCGTGGTCAGGCCTGAGAGCAGAGAGCAGCTCCCAAGAAGGAGCGGCATGAAAGCCGTTGAGTAAAGTGACATCAAAGGGCGGCAAGAAGCAGGGAAGGTCGAGGAGGGAGAGTTACTCCATCTACGTCTACAAAGCAATGAAGCTGGTTCGCAACCCCGCCTCCCCCCCCCACCCCTGTAAGATGTGGACCAGCCACATAAATACTGTGGCAACAAGAGCAGGTCAGAGGCTGGGTATTCTGCGGCGAGGGTCTCACCTCCTGACTCCCCAAAGCCTTTCCACCATCTACAAGGCACAAGTCAGGAGTGTGATGGAATACGCTCCACTTGCCTGGATGAGTGCAGCTCCAACAACACTCAAGAAGCTCGACACCATCCAGGACAAAGCAGCCCGCTTGATTGGCACCCCATCCACCACCTTAAACATTCACTCCCTCCACCACCGGCGCACCGTGGCTGCAGTGTGTACCATCTACAAGATGCACTGCAGCAACTCGCCAAGGCTTCTTCGGCAGCACCTCCCAAACCAGCGACCTCTTCCACCTAGAAGGACAAGGGGCAGCAGGCGCACGGGAACACCACCACCTCCAAGTTCCCCTCCAAGTCACACACCAGCCTGACTTAGAAATATATCGGCTGATCCTTCATCGTCGCTGGGTCAAAATCCTGGAACTCCCTCCCTAACAGCACTGTGGGAGCACCTTCACCACACGGACTGCAGCGGTTCAAGGCGGCGGCTCACCATCCCCTTCTCAAGGGGCAATTAGGGATGGGCAATAAATGCTGGCCTTGCCAGTGATGCCCACATCCCATAAGCGAATTTAAAAAAAAAAATATCCCTCGCCCCGTCCAACAGGTTATGGAGTTCGGACCTGAGACGTATGAGAAATTACACCAGACACACGGGTTCTGTCTTTAACCTTTTATTGTTCCTAAGACAGATTCAAAACCCCAACCACTGTTCGAGCAGTCCACCAATAATATTACAGGAAGTCATCCATACAACCACCCACGGATGATCAGTCCAGCGTTGATTGTAGGTCCTCGTAAGCGAAAAGACTGACCAGGCCCCTCCTTCTGACTGCAGCCTGATCCTCGCAGGCGAGACGACCGGCCAAACCGCCTTCTTCCGACTGCAGTGCCGATATTCTTTAGCCGCCGTGTTTTACACAGCTTTCCTTGCCTTTAGCAGCAAATCAGTCGTTCCGAGATGGTGAAATATTCCTTTAATGTTGGTCTGAGCTGTTTGAGCAGTCAAACGTTCACGTGAACTCATCCCGTGTCGCTATCCATCAGCTGTCATTATCACAGCCCAAAATTGTTCATTCACTCCTAAAGATTACAAAAGTGGCAGAAAACCATTTGGTTACGGTCCATGAGTTACGTCGTATTCTGCATTTCAAAACTGCAAAGGTTTGACTTCTCCCCTTCAACCTCCGAAAAGTCATCAGAGACACCATGGGGGAAAAATTCGTTTGCTTTGCGTCTCCCGCTAGCGCCCTAAGAGGGCGCTAATGTGTCACAAAGCAACTAGCGCCCGGGCGCGGCGATGTTTGCGCCGCTCGTGAAATTGACCAGACATTTTGCGCCAGCACCAAACACTACCGCCACGATCTCCTGCGCCAGCAGATCGTGATGTCAGTCGAGCGTGCAATGCCCCGGACCAGATATTGAGTGGCACCCCCTGCCTTACCGCCTGCCGCTAGCAACGACAGGTTGAGGGGAGCGTTTTGCAGTCGGGAAGGGACTGGGGGAGCGCTATTTAAAGGCGGCCACTTCCTGCCTTTTTTTGTTAGCGACATTTTTGCACCACGCATTCTGAGAGAGAGAGACTTCTGGAGAGAGATTCAACGCTGTGTTGAGGAGTTTTGGGTACTGAGCAGCACTTTGCAGGTTCATTTTGATTTGACCTTCCTTGCATTGATTTAGAAGAGACTATGGGGGCTGCACTCTGAGCTCTTTCCCTGGGCCTCTCCATTGTTCTTTCCAGCAGATTTGATGTACAGGTCTCTCCAGGCCGAGATTCAAGGCTGCAATGAGCAGGATGTGGATGGAGAGCAAGATCGACCCTCCCCTTTAAGAACTGGCCAGCGCCAGTGTGTCTGTGTTCCATTGCTGACTGACATCACATGAGCTTCGCCAGCGCTGTGAGGTAGCGCCTCGCTCCTCGGCGTTAGCGCCTTAAGAGAGGTGTGTTGCACCTGATTTAGCGCTCCAATCACCTCCAGGGGCGACAGAAGTGAAGTTTGCAGTCGGAGGCGATAATTAGCGCCAGGCGCTAAACTTTGCGCCCAGCCGATAATCGCGCCACAAACGGGGCGATACCGAATTTCTCCCCCTATGACTGCAAAACTAAAGGGGCTTGTTTATCTCTGTTGTCTATCAAAGCAAATCCCATGGGGTTAAATTCGGTTGATTTGCGCCTCCCACTAGCGCCTGGGCGCGGCGCCACTAACGCCTCCCGTGAATTTCAGCGGGAGGTTAGCGGCGGCGCTAACCGTTAGCGCCAAGCAGCGCTGTGCCGCCGGCGATGACATCATCGCTGTGCGCAGCGCCCCGGTTGTAATATTGGGTGGCGCCCCCCGACTTACCGCCGGACGCTATGCCCGCCGGGATCAGGGGGGGGCCTACCTGCGGCCGGGGCGGCGCTAGTTAAAGCGGAGGTGGCAGGCGGCCATTTTTGTTGCACCTGCCCCCGTTGCTGTCCCTGGCCCCCTGTGAAGCCCCCCCCCTGGTGGGTTGCCAGCTGTTCTCCGTGAGCCCAGCATTCCTCTTGAGTGCCGGGCTCGTTTGCCAGCACTCACGATCCCTGGTGGCCCAGCTGGGCACCGGGACGCGGTGCGCCAGGCCCCTCCCCTTGAATTAGTTTAAACCATGCAGCGAAACAATAGGCAGATCTTGCGCAGTGTATTGGGAGCCAAATCTATTCAGCCGAATATAGTTCAACGAAAGCCAATAAATCGCAATGCCATTGAAGTAAACAGAACACTCGCCAGTTACTCAGACAATGATGAATAATACTGCTGCACTTCCACTGATCTGAAGAGCTGTTGATCACCTGCAGGTGTCTGCGAGTGCTGTGCGAGCTACTCTTTGGTTTCTAACCTTACAAAGGATATCATAGAATCATAGAAGTTTACGGCACAGAAGGAGGCCATTTGGCCCATCGTGTCTGCGCCGGCCGAAAAAGCACTATCCAGCCTAATCCCACTTTCCAGCTCTTGGTCCGTAGCCCTGTAGGTTACGGCACTTCAAGTGTGTATCCAATTACTTCCTAAATGTGATGAGGGTTTCTGCCTCTACCAGCCTTTCAGGCAGTGAGTTCCAGACCCCCACCACCCTCTGGGTGAAAAAAGTTCTCCTCAACTGCCCTCTAATCCTACCAATTACTTTAAATCTATGCCCCCTGGTTCTTGACCTCTCTGCTAAGGGAAATAGGTCCTTCCTATCCACTCTATCTAGGCCCCTCATAATTTTATACACCTCAATTAAATCTCCTCTCAGCCTCCTCTGTTCAAAGAAAACAACCCCAGCCTATCCAATCTTTCCTCGTAGCTAAAATTCTCCAGCCCAGGCAACATCCTCGTAAATCTCCTCTGCACCCTCTCCAGTGCGATCACATCCTTCCTGTAATGTGGTGACCAGAACTGCACGCAGTATTCTAGGGGCGGCCTAACTAGTGATATATTGGCCTTGGAAGGAGCGCTGCGCAGATTTGCCAGAATGTTACCAGGGCTCCAAGGGTTAGATTAAGCAGAAAGCTTACGGCAACTAGGCTTGAATTACCTGCAATGTAGAAGGTTAAGCGGTGATTTGATTGAGTTTTTTTTAGGCTTTTAAAAGGAAGGAGAGAAGATGGCGGAGAGAGGTAGAAGGAAAAAGAGAGTGGAAGGAAATGTGGAACGAGAGATTTAGTTGCAGTTCAGTTACTGGGGAAAGAGAAGCAGAGAAACAGCAGCCGCTTCGAACGTTTTGAGAATCAGCGGCGAGAATAATTTTTTTCATTCATTCATGGGAATGTGGGCGTCGCTGGCAAGGCCAGCATTTATTGCCCATCACTAATTGCCCTCGAGAAGGTGGTGGTGAGCCGCCTTCTTGAACCGCTGCAGTCCGTGTGGTGAAGGTGCTCCCACAGCGCTGTTAGGGAGGGAGTTCCAGGACTTTGACCCAGCGACGATGAAGGATCGGCGATATATTTCCAAGTCTAGGCCCTAAGCTCTAGAATTCCCTGCCTAAACCTCTCCGCCTCGCTACCTCTCTTTCCTCCTTTAAGACGCTCCTTAAAACCTACCTCTTTGACCAAGCTTTTGGTCACCTGCCCTAATTTATCCTTATGTGGATTGGTGTCAAATTTTTTGTCTTAAAATACTCCTGTGAAGCGGCCTTGGGACGTTTTACTACGTTAAAGGCGCTATATAAATACAAGTTGTTGTTGTTGCTGTGTGTGACTTGGAAGGGAACTTAGAGGAGGCGGTGGTGTTCCCATGCGCCTGCTGCCCTTGTCCTTCTAGGTGGAAGATGTTGTGTATGCACCTTTAAGAGAATAACTGGTCTCAGACTGCAGTACCGGCAGTGACCACCCCTGTATAAAAGGCGCTATTGAGCCTCTGTTGTTTTAGGTTCACTATTGACTTCCATCGGCAAAGACTTATTTTGTTCCACTCCTGCTGGTCCGTGTCTCAATCATTCACGGACGTAATACTGGCGACGAGGATGGGATACGAACCTACCTACAGTCTGCACCACCTCCTGGGATCCATTCCTATAGCGAAGTGAGCAGAGGTCGAGGCCAGAAAGAAAAGAAAGTAAGAGGCAGTAGAAACGGGCGTCGACCGTGGGCATCCGCCCTGTGTTGCAGAGTTGAAGATTGCTGGAGAAGCTGTCGGATGCGGGGCCTGGTTCCTGTCGACGGTGCTTCAGCTAATCGGGCTGGTGGCAGGTAGTACACTGATCCTTCCTGGGCTGCGGCGGTCGCGAACTCGAGCGGGTGGTTTGCAACGGGGCCGAGTAGCGTTGTCGGGAAGAAGAGAGAGAGAGGGTGGAGCACACAGGGCGCGGCCGGTGCTACGAAGCCGGGCTGCGTATAGACCCGCGAAGAGGGAGGCAAGAGTCCCACAGGGTTGTTCCACGACGGGAAAATAATTTTAAAAAAAAATTAAACGCGCAAGAAACCGTGGAAAGCAGCGCTAACAACAGCAGGGAAGAAGGCAAAGCGCGGGAGGTGCCATCTTAATCAGCGGAGAAGAAGGCAAAGCGCGGGAGGTGCCATTTTGTTAAATCGGGGAAGAAGGCAAAGCGCAGGAGGCACCATTTTAGATTTGCAAGATGCCGAAGACTGGCTGTATCACTGCTTTTGATAATACAATAGAGGACTGGACCACGTATGTGGAAAGAGTCGAGGTATATTTCGAGGCAAACGAAATAGCGGAGGAGAAAAAGGCATCGATATTGTTAAACTTAATGGGCGCTAGAACGTACGGCCTATTGCGGGACCTGATTACTCCAGCCAAACCGAACGCGAAGAGTTTTAACGAAATTGTTGCTGTCCTACAGGAACACCTAAACCCTGCACCGCTGTTGATAGCAGAAAGATTTAAATTTCACAGGAGAACTCGGCACAAAGATGAGAGCAATGCTGAGTATCTTACGGAACTACGCAAGCTATCAAAGCACTGCCAGTTCAGAGCAGGACTGGCAGATACCCTACGGGACAAATTTGTCTGTGGACTCCTGAGTGAAGGAACACAGAAGAAGTTACTCTCAGAGAAAGAGCTGACGCTAGATAAGGCTTTCAGCGTGGCAGTATCGTATGAAGCAGCAGCCAGGGGAGCTGCAGAAATTCAACAAAAACCACAGGAATACGGCACCCACGAAATGACACGGGGATTTGCAAAATGTTATCGCTGCGGCAGAACTAACCATGACCAGAAGGACTGCTGGTCCAAAGACAAAATATGCAGGCAATGCGGGAAGATGGGACACATTGCACGAGTTTGCAGGTCTGGGAAGAAGATCAGCGACAACAAAAAGGCTACTAAGGAACCGTACAAGAAAGTACAAAAGATGACGGACAGTAGTTCCGAAGACCAGATGAGCGATAGTGAATCCAGGAACAGGAGACTAAGCTGTCTCAAACTTCACAATGTAATCGCAAAAGAGGATCACCGAACCATTTGGGTCACCCTCACAATAGTAGGGTCCCAAGTTAAAATGGAATTGGATACAGGATCAGCGCTAACCGTCATGAATCGACGAGACTACGAGCGGCTATTTTCACACATACCCTTGAGAGAGACATCCATCATCTTGACGACGTATACGGGGCAAAAAGTATACCCCAGAGGAAAAATAAGGGTGCCTGTCGAATACAACGGCAAGAAAATACGGAAATTGTATCTCTACATACTGCCAAATGGTGGACCACCGTTATTGGGACGGGAATGGCTCAGGAAGATAAACTTAGATTGGCACTCCATTCATGCAATGACGGTGGACGGTAAAAAAGATGAAGACGTCACTCCTGGACGATTGTCAACAATCTTAGCTAACGCCAAAGAGGTATTTCAACAAGAACTGGGCACGCTTAAAGGCGTAACCGCCTCGATAAAAATAGAAGAGAATGCAGTTCCCAAGTTTTTCAAAGCAGGACCGGTACCATATGCAATTCGCCCAGCCGTCGAGGCAGAGCTGGAGAATCTGGAGAAGGCGGGCATGTTGTCTAAGGTCGACTGGAGCGAGTGGGCGACACCCATCGTTCCTGTCATGAAGAAAGCGTTAAGCAATAAGTCCGGGGAGCCAAGGAAGATTCGCATCTGTGGGGATTTCAAGGTGACGGTGAACTCAGTCCTTCACACAGTACAATATCCTCTTCCAAGGATAGAAGACATCTTCGCCTCACTGTCTGGAGGGAAGCGTTTTACAAAAATTGACCTAGCACAAGCATATTTGCAGATGGAGGTTGAAGAGTCCTCTAGGAAGTATCTCACGATAAACACTCACAAAGGTCTTTACCAGTATCATCGATTGGTATTCGGAGTAGCATTGGCTCCGGCGATATGGCAAAGAGCGATGGAACAAGTCCTGCAAGGGATTCCGGGGACTCAGTGTTACTTGGACGACATCCTTGTGACAGGTGAAGATGACAGTGAACACCTTAACAACCTAGAACAGGTGCTCACTAGACTACAGGAACATGGGCTGTGAGCCAACCGCCCCAAGTGCGAATTTTTTAAGAAACAGATATCGTATTGTGGCCACGTGATTGATGAAGAGGGGTTACATAAGTCCCCTGACAAAATTGAAGCGGTTGTTAAGGCCCCAGCGCCTGAAAATGTGTCGCATCTGAGGTCATTCCTCGGATTGGTGAATTACTATCATAAGTTTTTGCCGAATTTGTCGACATTTCTGCACCCACTGAACGCCCTGCTACGAACGGGGGTAGCATGGAAATGGAGCGATGATTGTAAGCGTGCTTTTCAGAAGAGTAAGGACTTAATCACTTCAAGGGAAGTATTGGCTCACTACAACCCAGCACTGCCGATCAGACTGGCGTGTGATGCGTCTCCCTATGGCATTGGGGCGGTACTGTCACATAAATTCCTTGATGGTTTAGAGAGGCCGATAGCTTTTGCGTCATGCTCGTTAACTTCTGCCGAGCGTAACTACGCCCAGATTGACAGAGAGGCCCTCAGCCTAGTGTGGGGGGTGAAGAAGCTCAATCACTACCTGCACGGTCAAAAATTTACTCTACTAACCGATCATCAACCTCTTGTCTCCATTTTCAACCCTCAGAAGGGCGTACCGATAATGACAGCACAACGGCTGCAGAGATGGTCCCTTTTCCTAGGGGCACACCAATATGACATCGAGTACAAAGGAAGTAAACAGCATGGAAATGCTGATGGATTGTCACGCCTACCGTTGCCGACGGTGGAAGAAGAAGACCTTGCAGTGGATCCAATGGAGTTATTCCACTCGACCATAGTCGAATGTCTCCCTGTGACGAATGCAAACATAGAAAAGGAAACACGGAATGACCCGACACTATCACGGGTCTATGATTTAACGGTGAAGGGATGGCCAGCACATGGCGAACCACTGCTGCCAGCATTCTCGCCGAGAAGAGAACAGCTATCAGTGTGCGGAGGAACCTTGATGTGTGGATCCAGAGTAGTAATTCCACCTAAGTTGATGGATAGAGTGCTCAATGAGCTTCATGAGGGTCATCTGGGTGGGGTAAAAATGAAGAACTTAGCCAGAGCGTTTGTGTGGTGGCTGGGAATCGATAGAGAAATCGAAGAGATGACCAAGAGCTGTGCAGGATGCCAGAAGGTCCAAAACGCCCCACCACAAGCTCCTCTGCATCCATGGGAGTGGCCCTCATCTCCATGGCAAAGGGTGCACATTGATTTTGCTGGTCCCTTCATGGACTCGATGTTTTTAATTGCGGTGGATGCACATTCAAAGTGGCCAGAGGTAATAAAAATGTCCTCAACCACCACGGAAAAAACTATCACAGTTTTACGAACCATATTCACCAGGAATGGGCTGCCTGAACAGATTTGCTCTGACAATGGACCACAGTTTGTGTCTGAAGAGTTCCAGAGGTTCTTAAAGAACAATGGTGTTAAGCATTACACATCTGCCCCATATCATCCAGCCACTAATGGATTGGCCGAGAGGTTTGTCCAAACATTCAAGAAGGCTATCAAGGCAATGTGTAATGAAGATATACCCCTACAACACAAGGTGGACAACTTCTTGTTTGCCTACCGGAATGCGACACATGCGGTTACCAACCAAACTCCAGCCATGATGTTCTTCAATCGAAGACTACGATGCCGCTTGGATTTGGTTAAGCCAAATGTCCGAAGAGATGTGGAGAACAGGCAGTTTCAGAATATGAATGAAAGGCCGACCAGGAGTTTTAAGATAGGTCAACCAGTTTTGGCCCGGGACTACCGCACTGAGAAATGGCAGCCAGGAACGATTTGTACACGACAAGGACCTCTCATGTATACCGTGGACGTTGGGGAGAGCATTGTAAGACGCCATGCTGACCAGATTCTAGAGTCACTGGAAAACGTCAACTCCACACCACGATCTGATACACCTGGTAATGAAATCGACGTTCCAATTGCAGCTACCGCAGAACCGGTAATATTGGAAGCAGATGAACCAAACAACGACATTGATCCCAACTCAACATTGCCAGAAGAACCTGATACCCCAAAGAGGCCTCCTCAAAGGCTGAACTTATAATTGCTTAAACTTAACCAATGTATCTTGCAACAGTAATTGTGATTGTAATTAGTTATCATTTAGTTGTTAAATGAATGTTATGTACTGTTTATCTAAAAGGGGAGGAATTGTTGTGTATGTACCTTTAAGAGAATAACTGGTCTCCGACTGCAGTACCGGCAGTGACCACCCCTGTATAAAAGGCGCTAGTGAGCCTCTGTTGTTTTAGTTTCACTATTGACTTCCATCAGTAAAGACTTATTTTGTTCCACTCCTGCTGTCCGTGTCTCAATCATTCACGGACGTAATAGAAGAGGTCGCGGGTTTGGGAGGTGCTGCCGAAGAAGCCTTGGTGAGTTGCTGCAGTGCATCTTGTAGATGGTACACACTGCAGCCACGGTACGCCGGTGGTGGAGGGAGTGAATGTTTAATGTGGTGGATGGGGTGCCAATCAAGCGGGCTACTTTGACCTGGATGGTGTCGAGCTTCTTGAGTGGAGTGGCACTCATCCAGGCAAGTGGAGAGTATTCCATCACACTCCTGACTCGTGAGCTGGCCTCTTTGCTTGCTGTAAGTGGGCCTGAGGTAGCTGTTTTTTTATGTTCTGGCAAACTGTCAGCAAAGGACAATCCTTCAGGCTCCTGATACAGCAAAATCCTGCCACTGCAATATCATTTCAGTGTAAAGGGCTGCACTTCACTCTATGAAAACAAACACCTTTGAGTACTCCTATAGCTGAATACCAACACAACTGAGGCAGTCTTCATTGGAGCCCTAGCTTGTGAAATGAATAGGTGAAATGGATATTATCTTGTCTTGTCAACAAAGACAACAGCCCTGTATACTGAGCCTGCACAGTATAAACTCCGATGATTTAAAAAGAGAATTCTATTTGTTGGCAATGATTGAGTTGCCTTAGCTAATTTTTTTCACTTACTGCAGTTGGTTTTGTCACTTTTCTCTCTCCCCCTCTCGCCGCCATGCAACTGAGTATTTCCATCTCATAATATTCTCTTTTCCATTTCCGCCCTGCCCGCCGTGGCTCAGTGGGTAGCACTCTCTAGGTGGGAGGGGCTAGGAGTGAGCAGGTGTTACTGGTTGCCTGATTGCTGCAGGGCGTTGGAGTGAGTTTGTAAAAAGTTGGTGGTGTTTTTTTTTTCCAGGTTTTAGGGCCTTTTTGGCCCATAAACAACAGCCAGATGGCTGCTGAGGGGTCCGGTGTGCCAGGCCCCTCCGAGGACAGTGTTCCCAAGATGAATTTAATTAGGGGAGAAACTGTGGTTGGAAGGGATAGAAAAAAGCCCAAAGATTTGGGCCGGGACCCCAGGAGGTTTGGAAAAGAAAACATGGTGGTGGTTCAGTGCGAGGATAAGGAGATACGAGCTTGGGATATTATCCAAGCGGTACATGAGGACTGTGGCGAGGGAAGCTGCTTTGCCTGCCGACCAAAGCCAAATGTTGGGTTCGAGGTGACGGTCAGTGGCCGAGAGGAGGTGGAAAGACTTTTACTCAGTCTGAAAGTTGGCGATAAGTTCTTGGAGGTATCTCTGCTATATTCGGAAGAGGTGGTGGTCTCATTCTTAAACTTGCCCGTTTATATTGAGGATGATGTGCTAATCAAAAAGTTGGAGTCGTGGGACATTAAAATTTGCTCAGCAATAAATATCCAGGAACACGGGTAGCAGATGGAACCCGTTACGTAAAGGTGCGGTTCCCAGAGGGCGTGAAGTCATTACTGTACAGCATGAATTTTGAGACAATGGAAGGAGTGCAGTACTTCCGAGTACTGCATGATAACCAAGTGAAGGTTTGTTATTATTGTCTTGGACACGACCATCTTGTAAGAAACTGTCCAGACTTGTACTGTTATAATTGCGGTGAGTCTGGACACATCGCTCGGCGCTGCAAGGCGGCGAGCTGTGGGGTGTGTCACAAAGGCCCCAACCACTGTGAGTGTGAGGCAGAAGGAAGCTCTATGAGTGATGAGGAGATGGGAGAAGGAGCAGGAGGTGTGAGTGGAATGTCCGGAGGAGTGGAGCAGTTGGAGGACACAGCTGGTAAATTGAATGAGAAAAGAGCACAGGAAGAGGCAGAAAATTGCGGAGCAGAGAACAGGATGGAGATGGTGGAAAACACACCAAGTACAGTGGAAAAGAACAAAGACAGCAGCGGGCAGCAAGGGTCAAGTGCAGACTTGAGCCTTTATACGGTTCAGCTCTCCCTAAAGAATCTGGTGTCCGCGGGGGGAGAGGAGGCGGGAGCGGGGTGCGTGGTAAATGTAAGTACTCCAAAGAAAGACTGGGAGTCGGACATCTCGGTGAGCAGGAGGGGGCAAGACAAGAAGAGGGTGCAAGAGGCAGGAGCCTTAAAGGGGCAGCAGGACGGGAGCAGCGAGAGAAAGACACCAGAAGGGAGCAATATAAGTGCGCCATTGTCCCAGAGAGAGAAGGTTCAGAGAGCAAGGGTCAGAGGTGGAGATGAGGTTGAAGGGAGTGGCACTGTTGGAGAAACCGCGATAGCAGGAAGCCTCTCTATGGGAGATGATGGGCTCGATTTTCATTGGGCCGTTGAGGCGGGATTGGAGGCATGTGGGGGATTAAAATCGCGAAATCGGGGGGCACGAACCCATCCCGCCCCCAATCCGCCTCCATGACAGTTTCAAAGGAGGCGGATACCCGACCTGTGCTGGGAGCCGCCTCCCCGAGGGGATTAGTGCCAATTAACTGCCTGTTAACAGGTAGTTAACAAGCAGTTTTTAGCCTAATCCCTATTTTTATTCCTGAAGTGTGGGATTCCCGACGGGCTGAAGGGCTTGGAGGGTTCGAGATGTCCGGTGTTCAGGTGAGTGATGTGTGCATGAGTGCAGAGGTAAGTGTGTTTGGTGTGTGTAAAGTGTTTAAAGAAGTTTTACTTGCATGTACTTATCTTTACAGCCTTCCTTCCTTCAGGTCTCGGGAGTCCCTCATCTCACCGGCACAGAAAGCAGAATGGCCGCGAGCTGTCAAAAGTTGCAGCATTCAGCTTTCTGTTCTGGAGAGATCTCTAAATCAGCCTGAGAGGAAGGAATTAACTTGGAGTACAGATTGTCAGTGTTTGACAGCTTCAAACAGCTGTCAAACACTGATATTTCATCTGTCAAAAGCTCTTGACAGATGAAATGTCAATCTGTGACGTCACCTGTTGCCAGGTGGCCCTTAATTGGCCTGCTGGGCCCGCTGGGCTGGCTCAACAAGGTCAATCAAGGAAAAATCGAGTGGGTTGGCCACAACTCGATGGAGGCAGGACTACAACCCCAAAAGTTGTAGTCCCGCCTCCTACACGCCTCCAGTATCAAAATCCAGCCCATCTGATGGGGAGCAGGATTATGTATCTGACGGGGAGCAGGCACAGAGGCTTACAGAAGAGCTTGAGAGTGAGGAATTAGAGGGGGACAGAGACATGGAAGTGGGGGGTGGGGTGGCATCATGTGGAAAGGGAAAGGTTAGTGAGGAGCAGAAGGAGGGAGAAAGGGCAGCTCCTTGGCGCAAACTTAATGCAAGGAAGAGGCTGAAACAGCAGGGAAGGTTCAAACAGGAGGTGAAAAAGAGTCGGAGGCTGCAGGAAAAAGCAACAGTTGGCCGAAAAGTTGGGAAGGAGCATGAGAGAAGGGAAGGGCCAGAGATTTAATGATGGGGAGATTATCAGACATACTTCCCTTCTTCGGAGCCATGATTACATTGGTCTCGATTAATGTGAACGGACTGAGAGGTGAGAAGAAATTGCAGGAGTTGTTGCAGGGTTTTAAAGGCACGGACTTGTGTCTGCAAGAAACCTTTTGGGATGAGGATATCCTAGAAAGAGTTCAGAAGGTTTGGAAGGGAGAGGTGTTTGCAAGTTGTACAAACAATAACCGTGGAGGGGTGGCTGTTTTGGTGAGTCTGTCCATAAAAGAGAACATTGCCTTGGTGGACAAGGACACCGAGGGGAGATTTTTACGGCTAAGGGAAGCGTCGCGAGATTTTTCGGGTGTTATTCACTGAAGTGGCAGAGGTGGAAAATCCTTGTATAGTGGGGGATTTTCATGTATTTTTATCTCGGATGGACATTTCAGCCCAGATGACCTTTAAGGATGATAACTCCAGAGGGATGATTGTAAAAATGATGGCAAATTTAAATTTGAGAGACTTATGCAGGGACCAGAACCCCATAAAAAGTGAGTTCTCCAGAACAGGTTGGGTGGGTGATGTTTTAAAACAGAGCCGAATAGATTTTGTGTTAATGCAGGAAGGGTTAAGTTCTGAGGTGATGGAGATTTATTATTAACAAAGTATTTTTTAGTGATCACTCGGCTTTGGTTCTTAGAATTAGGAACAGCAGAGTTCCGATCGGTTCGGGATGTGGATTTTAAACAATTAGTACCTGAAAGAAATTGCTTATAAAGAAGAGATTTTAAATATAATAAAGAATGCTCGGAAGGAACCTTTGTTCTTGAAAGAAAGAAGAGTTTGGTGGGACAATTTCAAATATGAGGTAAAAGTTTTTTCGGTATGTTATGGGAAAAAGAGAGTGGCAGCTAACCGGCTTCGAGAAGAGAATATAAACAAAAGGTTTACGGATGTCTGTAGAGCAGTTGACGGAGGGGATAAGGGAGCTGAGACTAAGTTCCGGGTGCTAAAGGAAGAGTGGGAATTATTGCAAGCTGAAAAATGTAAGGGGGCCATTCTCCGTGCAAAGGCTAGAGATGCATTGGAGGGCGAAAGATGCACTAGATATTTTCTAGAGCAAGAAAAGCTGCGACAGAGATTATCATTAATTGGAGAGTTGAAGGTTGGTGAGAAGATCATTCATGAAAGTGGGAAGATTTTAGAGGCGGCTAGCAGCTTTTATCAAGAGTTATATACAAAAGAAGGCATTTCCAATTTGGCGATGGAGAAGGTTACTGCTTTTATTGAAGAGGGTTTAAAGGAGGATGAGAGAAGCATGTGTGACAAAGAAGTAGGATTAGCGGAAATAAAAGTAGCAATAAGTGGAATGAAGTGGGGGGAAAGCCCAGGGTCCGATGGACTAAGTGCAGAATTTTTCGAGATTTTAAGTCCATTGCTCTTAGAAGTTTTTAAGGAAATTAAAATTGAGGGAAGCCTGGCCCCATCTATGAGGAGAGGTGTCATAAGCTTAGCTTGTAAAAATAAAGGGGATAGAAGGGATCTGAAGAATTGGAGGCCCATCACATTATTAAATGTGGATTATAAGATCTTGGCGAGGGTTATGGCAAATCGTTTGAAGGAGGTGTTACCGGAGATAGTTTTGCCCTCTCAGTCCTATGGAGTCATAGGCCGGGACATCGCAGACTCTGTGGTCTCAATCCGAGATGCGATAGAGCTCATGGAAGAGAGTGGGAGGGAGGCTTATGTATTAAAGATAGATCAAGAGAAAGCCTTTGATAGGGTCTCTCATGAGTTTTTATTGAAGGTTTTGGAAGCATTTGGTTTCGGGGAAAATTTCATTCAGTGGATAAGGATTTTTTATTCAAACATATTTAGCTGTGTTAAATGTAATGGTTTTTTATCCAAGTATTTTCCGATACAGAGATCAGTGAGACAGGGTTGTCCCCTGTCCCCATTGTTATGCACATTGGTAGCAGAACCATTAGGTTACATGATGCGAAAGAAACGAGGTGTAGTTGGGATTGTGGTCCCCAGTTCTGGGCTGGTGTCGGTGATACACCAATATGCAGATGACACAACCTTAACATTGAGAAATGGGGAGTCAGTGAGGAAAGCTATGGAGGTAGTGGAGGAATATTGTAGAGCTTCAGGAGCCAGAGTGAATTATAGTAAGTCCCAATGCCTGGTTGCAGGAAGGGGTAGGGGGGAATGGTTGGGGGAAGTCCCTTTTTAAGGTGGTGGAGGTTTTGGAAGTTCTGGGGGTGCATATGGGGTGCAAGAAAGACAGGGATGAAGTGGGTCGATTAAATTGGGAACCGAAGGTTATGAAAATTAAAAAGATTTTGGGAAGATGGGAAAGAAGGTGGTTGAAAGTGCAAGGAAGAGCGACAGTGGTGTCTGCTCTCCTGCTATCTAAGCTATGGTACTTATTGACTGTGGAGGATATTCCTGAGTGGGCGGAAAAAGTCCATCCGAGAGGCTTGTGTGAGGTTTTTATGGGAAGGGAAACCAGCCTTGGTGGCATACAATACCATCATTGGACGGAGAAATCAGAGAGGACTCAATTTCCCAGATATTGATTTGAAGAAAAAGTCCTTTAGAATCAAATGGGTGAAGAGATTTCTTCAGAAGTCAAATACAAGTTTTTGGAAGAGTTGTTTTGAGCATTTTTTAAAACAAAGTGGGATAGGAGGGCAGGGGATATTGTATATGGAATACAATAATATGTTTTTGAAATCGATTAAACTTCTCCCTAGGTTTTATAAGGGGGTTGTAGAGACTTGGGCCCAATTTTTAAAAAGTGTGCAGTTTATGCCCAAGGGGGCTGAGGAATTTTTAGAACAGCCCTTATTTTTGAACAGGTGGGTCAACATCGAAGGAGAGATTTTATTTAATCAAGCTTTTATAAAAGCTGGTATTATATGTGTGAAAGATGTATTATACGAGGTAATTCCGGGTTGGTTGCCGGAAGCGATAGTGAGGGACATGGTGTGGGAGGAGGATCAGGAGGTAGAGGAAAAAGCAATAGGGATCATGTATGAGAAGATTCTGAGGGCAATGCCACAGGTTTGGATGGAAGAAATAAATGTGGAAATCTCCAAAGAAAGTAAAATGCATCCCGCTTTTCCAAGCTTTCTGCTGGAGAAAGGGGGAGAGTTGGTCCAATTTGACAACTGTAATACTTGAGATTTCTATGCGGTATTTAGAGAATGGAGATTCAAGACACCTACTGGTCAGGAGTTTTGGCAGAGTATATACCCACAGCTGGACTTCAACAGGATTTGGAAGGGAGTGTGGGCGAATTTTAAATGTCCAGAGCGGATTGAACTGGATTTCAAATGGGCTCATAACCGGATTTTTACCATGACGGTCTTGTGCAAGGTTGGACGAGTGGAGGGGGCAACTTGCCCAGTGTGTGGGACACGGGATGAGACTCTGTCCCATTTACTGGTGTTATGTCCACAGTTAAATGATTTTAAGTACAGGAAACTCTTTGTTATCCAGGACCGGCGTGGTGCCAGTTTATCAAAAAGTCCGGATTACAGAGAGGTATAGTTAAAAGGTACAAGAGCTCCGTACACAGCAACAAATCCAGGCTTCCACGTTGCTTAGCAACATGTGCAGGAACTCCGGCCACAGACCAAGCGTCCCTGTTGCTTAGCAGCAAGTGCAGGAACCCCAGTTACACAGCCACAGGTCCAGGAACGGCCGCTAATATGAAGTAAAACTTACCTGAACCTACTCCTGAATTTTGCCGGTTAACAGAGATTTCCGGTTATTCAGGTGCTGGTAAATCGAAAGTTTCCTGTACTATGTTCGACAGTTGTGTGGAGTTTTTTTGCTGGGTGGGGACCGAAGAGCGAGAATGGGAATCCCGTGGGACTCAATTTTGAGATGGGAATTGCAGGAGAGTCTGCCCGAGTCTAGCGGAGCGGCAATTAATTTAATGTTCAGTTTGGCTAGATTTGTGATTGTGCAAAGACGGAATGCTCTGTTTTTTATGGGGAGGAAAATCAATCTAAAAGAGTATTTTAAATATAAGCTAAAAGATCATTATATGGTTCTGTGGATGTTTTATTCAGAAAGGAATTTAAAGATAGTATTTTACAATCAATTTTTAAAGTACAAACGATTAATATATGTTACAGGAGACAAATTAAACTTCAGGTTTTGATGTTAAAATGTGGTGGTGGAATGGCTGTGCAGAGCGGCGGAATTGATTTGTATGATATAATGAAATGATCACGATGTTGTAAATGTTCTTAATGTTCAATAAAGTATATTTAAAAAAAAAAGTGGGTAGCCCTCCTCGCCTCTGGGTCAGAAGGTTGTGGGTTCAATTCCCACTCCAGAGACTTGAGCACCAAAGTCTAGGCTGACACTCCCAGTGGAGTGCTGCACTGTCGGAGGTGCCGTCTTTCGGATGAGATGTTAAACCGAGGGCCCGTCTGCTCTCTCGGGACGTAAAAGATCACGTTGCTGTTTGTGGGAGCTTGCTGTGCGCAAATTGGCTGCTGCGTTTCCCACATTACAACAGTGACTGCACTTCAAAAGAAGTACTTCATTGACTGTAAAGCGCTTTGGGACGTCGTGAAAGGCGCTATATAAATGCAAGTCTTTTTTTAATTTTCTGTTTGTGCCTCTTTGCATCTGCTATGTGTTTGTGTATCTTCTGTCTGTCTTGGTGTGTTTTTCTCTCTCTCTCCCTCGTTCTCATATTACCCCTTGCTCTTCACTTTTCTGTCTCCTGTCTATTTTTCTTTTTCTCTCCTCGTCCATTCTCCCTTTCCTGTTTCTCCTTTTTATTTATTTTTTTATTTTTTGCTCCCTCCCCCCATTTCCTCCCTCTCTCTCTTTCTTCTAACTCTCCTCCATCTTCTAAATAAGAACATAAGAACATAAGAAATAGGAGCAGGAGTAGGCCAATCGGCCCCTCGAGCCTGCTCCGCCATTCAATAAGATCATGGCTGATCTGATCCTAACCGCCAATCCACTATCACAGAACCATCTCCTGAATCTAACAGAATTAGACACATGAAATAGGAGCAGGATCAGGCTACACGGCCCCTGGGCCCGCTCCGCTACCCACAGGGCCATGACCGATCCGAACCTAGACTCATGTCCAAATTCCTGCCCGCTCCCCGTAACCCTTAATTCCCTTTACTTCTAGGAAACTGTCTATTTCTGTTTTAAATTTATGTAATGATGTAGCTTCTACAGCTTTTTGGGGCAGCATATTCCATGGACCTACCACCCTCTGAGTGAAGTAGTTCCTCCTCATCTCAGTTTTGAAAGAGCAGCCCCTTATTCTAAGACTATGCCCCCTAGTTCTAGTTTCACCCATCATCGGGAACATCCTCCCCGCATCCACCCGATCCAACCCCTTCACAATCTTATATGTTTCAATAAGATCGCCTCTCATTCTTCTGAACTCCAATGAGTAGAGTCCCAATCTACTCAACCTCTCCTCATATGTCCATCCCCTCATCCCCGGGATTAACCGAGTGAACCTTCTTTGTACTGACTCGAGAGCAAGTATGTCTTTTCTTAAGTGTGGACATCAAAACTGTACGCAGTATTCCAGGTGCGGTCTCACCAATACCTTGTACAACTGAAGCAATACCTCCCTATTTTTATATTCTATCCCCCTAGCAATGAAAGCCAACATTCCATTGGCCCTCTTAATCACTTGCTGCACCTGCATACTAACCTTTTGAGTTTCGTGCACCAGGACCCCCAGATCCCTTTGTACTTCAGTACTTTCCAGTTTCTTGCCATTAAGATAATCTCCTCCCTTTACAGCTTCTCTCTCCTCTCATCTTCCTACTCATCTCTAGTCTCTTCCCTCTCTCTCTCTCCTCTCTACCCAACTCCTCCCTCCCTCCCTCTCTCTCTTTCCTCTATCTCTCTTCCATCTTCTCGCCTCCTTTTTCTCTCCACTTCTCTCACTCCAGTTTCCCCCTCTCCTCTCTATTCTCTCTGTGCTCTCTTCAGCCAGAACAGTAACACTGCGATGCTTTATGCACACTGATCTCCCTATCCACCTCCTCTGTAACGTCTCCCCAGTAGCTGTTCCTGATTATTGTGGAGCAGTTAGTGTGAGTAGACCGCTGGGAGCAGCGGCCGCTGATTGCAATCCGATGGACTAAAATTGGCCTGGTCCTCTGCCAAGTTTGAGCGACCTCTTCGTAAAGTGTGCGATTTAAATAACCTCGTCAATCAGAGGGTTAGATCCTCACTGAACCGCAGTTCTCCAAGGTGGACGCACGGTCTCGGAAGGCCGGTGTGTTTTACACGGAAGGCTGAGAGTATTTAGAGAAATGCAAATGCACGCTGCTCTGAGGAATGGAATTTTATGACCCGTGAAAAGCTTTGAATTGTAATGAAAGTCTGATAAGTCACTGGTGTAGTTACTTTGATTTTCCCCCCTTGCTTCATGCATAATGTGGGGGCAGACACAGCAGATCTGTGCAGGGCTGAAGAGGTGGCTCGTTTCAGAAAAAGGCGACATTGAAGTCAATTCCCATCACAGTGATTGACATGAATCAGTCATTCATGAAAGAAAGGCTTATGAAATAATACTGAGCGGCCTGCGACTGGGCCCGTGCCCGAGTATTTATACTCTCCCTGGACAGCGCCACCCGTAGGCCGCTCAGTATTATTTCATAAGTCTTTCTTTCATGAATAACTGATTTAATACTGAGCGGCCAACGGGTGGCGCTGTCCAGGGAGAGTATAAATACTCGGGCACTGGCCCAGCTTGCGCAGGACATTCTTAACAGGAACTAGTGAAGGACACAACTAGACCTCCATGTTGTAAAACAGTTGATTAAAGCTTTGTTTAACGCTTAGACCAAGTGCCGAGTAGTTTTCATACGTCAGTGATCGTCCAGTATCAGCTGACTGCACACTTACAATGTTGTAAACATGAGATTTATTCCCTTTCTTCAATTTCCACCCTCCTCCATCCCATAGCACCTACTGCCCTTCAAATACCTCGCCCAAGTGGCCGTCCTGCAGTTCTGAGACTAGACCGCGAGTTTGGTAGGCTATTTGACTGAAGGGGGCTTCACACCCACGCCTGATTCTGTCTCCAGGCATCTTCCAGCTGACGTCATTGGAAAATGATCAGAATCAGGAACCGTGACTGATTTATTTTTCTCCTGCTCTCTTTGCCCTAATCTCTCTAACCCAGGGCACTGTGACCAATCTGTAGTGGCCACTTTTTCAGCACCGAGTCTGCGGGGCTCGGTTCCCGGTCTGCGGGGCTCGGTTCCCGGTCTGCGAGGCTCGGTTCCCGGTCTGCGGGGCTCGGTTCCCGGTCTGCGGGGTTCTGTTCCCGGTCTGCGGGGTTCTGTTCCCAGTCTGCGGGGTTCTGTTCCCGGTCTGCGGGGTTCTGTTCCCGGTCTGCGGGGATCGGTTCCCGGTCTGCGGGGTTCCGGTCCCGGTCTGCGGGGTTCCGGTCCCGGTCTGCGGGGCTCCGGTCCCGGTCTGCGGGGATCGGTTCCCGGTCTGCGGGGCTCGGTTCCCAGTCTGCGGGGTTCGGTTCCCAGTCTGCGGGGATCGGTTCCCAGTCTGCGGGGAGTTGGCTGATCTCGGCTGGGCCACCGGTTTGTACGGAACCATTGACCTCAGCACCCTCCCCTGGGCTCGAGAGGGCAAAACATACGAACAATGGCGGACAGGTAAAGACCCTCTGGACCACTGACCCTGTCCCACACAATTGTGATACCTTGTGCATCACAATATCTACTCTCCACCCCACCCGAAACCATGTGATCTCCTGGGAGAGGGAAAACCCCAGGCCGATTTGGGGGAAAAAAATCTGGGAAACTCCTCTCCGACCCATCTAGGTGATCGAAACTAGTCCAGGAGATCACTCTGGCCCTGAGTTCCCTGCCTTCGATAAGAGGTGATCTCCGCCCCAGCCAGAAGCAGGTCCTGCTCTCGCTTGAAGGAATTCAGCGTAGCCACCACACGAGCCGGCAGCCTGTTCCAGAGGTCCACCATTCTCTGGGAAAAGAACCACCTCCTGACATCTAACCTAGATCTGGCCTTATACAACTTAAATGTGTGACCCCAGGTCCTGCCCAACCTATTTTTTGAAAATTCGTTCATGGGATGTGGGCATCGCTGGCAGGGCCGGCATTTACTGCCCGTCTCTAATAATGCCCCTTGAGAAGGTGGTGGTGAGCCGCCGCCTTGAAATCCGTGTGGTGGAGTAGGTGCTCCCACAGCGCTGTTGGGGAGGGAGTTCCAGGATTTTGGCCCAGCGACGATGAAGGAACGGCCGATATATTTCCAAGTCAGGATGGTGTGTTTAATTGGAATAAACTTGTCATAAGTCGCAACTTCTACAAGAAGTAACTCAGGAAGTACTACTGGACGGCCAGCTGAGGGTGCCGTCCGAGGAGTATAAATACTCGGGCGTGGGCCCAACTTGGCCAGAGACAATCTGGAAACAGGAAGCTAGTGACTACTAACTAGACCTCCATGTTTTGTTACAAGTTGATTAAAGCCTTGCTTTATGTTCAACCAAGTCTTTATTACGTCAAAACTGCCAACTGGAACACAAGCTATTCCTTTCATTATCTTATAAACCTCAATCAGATCCCCCCCTAAATCTGCGCTTCTCTAAAGTGTAGAGTCCCAACTCTTTTAACCTATCTCACTGTTGCCTCACAGCGCCAGGGACCCGGGTTCGAATCCGGCCTCGGGTGACTGTGTGGAGTTTGCACATTCTCCCCGTGTTTGCGTGGGTTTCCTCCGGGTGCTCCGGTTTCCTCCCACAGTCCAAAGATGTGCAGGTTAGGTTGATTGGCTATGATAAAAAAAATTGACCCTTAGTGCTAGGGGGATTAAATACGTGGGGTTACAGGGATAGGGTGGGATATGTGTTGGTGCAGGGATTACGGGGATTGGGTGGGATATGTGTCGGTGCAGGCTCGATGGGCCGAAATGGCCTCTATCTGCACTGTGGGGTTTCTGTGAATTCTGTGAATCTGTGAATTCTGTGAACTAAGATGCTTTAAAGAAACCCAACCGACTGTTTCCGTTCCCGAACGGGGTCCAGTGACCCCTGATGGAATGTATCCAGTGCCCACACTGGAGCGCCCAGCTGGCACTTTCCCTGTCAAGGTTCCCACTTACCGAATGCCCCCCCCCCTCCCAGGGTGCGGAATTAGCGGGTGCCGTTGTGTGCCGATGGCGGAGGGTGGGTGGGAGATACTGAGTTCAGTGACTGGGGCACCGATCAAGCAGACTTTGTGTGGAACAGTCCAAGCAATGTCTTAAAAGACAAAAGTCTTGCATTTTTACAGCACCTTTCGTGACATAAACATAGAAGATAGGAGCAGGAGTCGGCCATTCGGCTCCTCGAGCCTGTTCCGCCATTCAGTGAGATCATGGCTGATCATCCAAATTCAGTACCCTGTCCCTGCTTTCTCCCCATATCCCTTGATCCCTTTATCCTTAAGAAATATATCTAACTCCTTCTTGAATATATTTAATGAATTGGCCTCAACAGCCTTCTGTGGTAGAGAATTCCACAGGTTCACCACTCTCTGGGTGAAGAAATTCCTCCTCATCTCAGTCCTAAATGGTTTACCCCTTATCCTTAGACTGTGACCCCTGGTTCTGGACTCCCCCGCCATCAGGAACATCCTTCCTGCATCTAGTCTGTCTAGTCCTGTTAGAATTTTATAAGTTTCAATGAGATCCCCTCTCATTCTTCTAAACTCCAGCGAATATAAGCCTAATCGACCCAATCTCTCTTCATACGTCTTGGGACATCCCAAAGCGCTTTACAGCCAATGGAGTACTTTTTGAAGTGTAGTCACTGTTGTAATGTGGGAAACGCGGCAGCCAATTTGCGCACAGCAAGATCCCACAAACAGCAATGTGATAATGACCAGATCGTCTGGGTTTTTTTTTGTGATGTTGAGTGAGGGATAAATATTGGCCAGGACAGCAGTGATAACTCCCCCTGCACTTCTTTGAAATAGTGGCCGTGGGTTCTTTTACGCCCACCTGAGAGGGCAGACGGGGGCCTCGGTTTAACGCCTCACCCGAAAGACGGCACCTCCGACTGTGCAGCAGAGGCTCCCTCAGCACTGCATTGGGAGTGTCAGCCTCGATTGATGATCTTGACGACTTCTGTCTCCTGTGCGATGCCATCCAGTTGACGAGACTCTGGAGAGAGGCACGTTATCATTTACTTCCTTTACTAACAGCTGACTCTCAATGCAAGGTCCATTCAAAGTGAGCAGTACCGTATCCAAATAACTGGGTCAAAACGACCGGGTGGTTCGAAAGCATTTCCACACTTTCTGCATTAACTATGCGCTTGGATGATTTCAGCCCTTTTATTGTATGATAAATGAGCCTTATCTCTTGCAATAGCTTATAGTTTTGTTTAGTCTGCTGAATATCAAACGGAAACCAAACAAGCTGACACAAAAATGTCTTAAATCTGTGACACATATTCCCAAGGCCCGTAACTTGCAAAATAGCCATATTTATTCCAATGTTGGGAGGCCTCGTAAAAATCAACATTTCATTGTGCAGTACACACGTCTGCTGCATATATGACAAATAAAATTGAATTGAATTGAATTGAAAAATATCCTTTTAATAACTGCTTTATAATTCTACTTGATTGAAGGAAAATATGTTTAAGGGGTAAAAAATCTGAATAAAACATTTAAGACTCTCCGTTACACTACAAAAGAGGAAGAAAACTGGTCATTTCCTGTTTTCTTTGCTGAACTCGGCAGAGTTTTCCCCCGCATCTTTCAGTGTGCAAACTTTCCTCCCAAAACAGTGCGCGAGCTCAGAATGCAAACTGACCATAGGTGGAGATTCCTGTCCAGTCCAGGCATGGTCAAACCGGCCATAGGTGGAGATTGTGTGAGGGAATATACTATATAACCTTTTTAGAAAAATACACTGGCCCAGAAATTCGGGTCCCAACGCGTGAGTACACACTGGGTACTCGAGAGTAGGCCCAACAAAAGTGCCGGTTTCGTGCGAGCGCTGCGCGTGCGCGGGAAACTGGCACTTCCGTTCCCCTGAAAGAAGGGGTTGACGGGTGAAACGCGTGCGCCGGAGAGGCAGCACGTGCGCATCGAACTTACGGTTTTATTGCAGGGTTTCTCCGGGAGGGTAAGTCTCCAGCAGTTACACTTTTAAAAAGCAGGCGCAAGACCTGCTTTTAACAAGGTAAGTGGTGAATTAATTAAAATTAAAACATTTTTTCCACAGGTTTATTATTTTTAAATACTTTAAAGAAAGGTAAGTTTGTTTTTAGCCCTGTTAGAAAATGTAATTAATTTTTTCAAAAATTTAAATTATTGTTTAAAATCGTTATTTCATGTAATTTATAGTTATTTTAAAAATGTGATTTAAAAAAAAATTATTTGAAGTTTTAGTGATGTTTTGGGGCTTATAGTATTTATAGGTTTGACAGCTCTTCCTGTCAAACTTACGAATGAAGCATTCCCTGCTACCATTGGATCCCCATGGCCCACGTGATCCCAGGGGACGCTTCGAACTAACTGCGCCCCTGGGATACGCAAGCACTGCGCGCTGGCAGTTGGAGGAGGCCCAGGATCGGAATCCCACGCGGGCCCACAGCTCAACGGCCGGCGCGCTAGGTAAGTGCAGGTCGGAGGCTTGCACCTGTGGGAAGCCCCCGACCCGAATTTCTGGGCCACTATCTTGTGAAAGAATTCTGGCCTTGTTGAGATAAGACAGGGTTGACCCATAAGGAACTCTACCTTATAAATTCTTTAAAACATGACAAACTGGGTTTAACCCAAACTATGAAATAGCTATGAAAGAATTCTGGCTATTGAAACAGGACAAGTTGTTGACCCTGAATAAATAACCTTATTGATACAGAAGAATGGGATGGCTCCGAGGGGCTGACCTTTTGGGAACAAAACAATGGTCAACCCTGGATAAGTGATATAAATTAAACTTTGTAAAGATGACACATAAAATAAGGAACATCTGCCCTTGTAAAGATGACACACAAAATAAGGGACATCTGCCTTCACACCTGTATGGTAAAAACTCCCAATCACTGTTGCCGATGTAGCAGTAAGAATTGCGAGGTCAGCAGAAAGATGAATAGTGATATTTAACTTGGATCAGCAGAAACCTTATGGGATACAACTGAAAAAGGGTATAAATATTGAAGTCGCAAATGGGATATCAGAGTCACTTTAATTGGGCAAAGCGATTCTCGACTATAGAGGCGGCTCTGTGGTCTTCCATTCTTTGTACCTCGGGGATCAAAGGTATTTTGATATTGATGGATATCCTGTATAGAAAATTTTAAGAACTGTGATACTGTAGCGTAGTTAAGATTTAAAAGTAAGATTCTCTGTTAAAAAGATTGTATTTTTTCTCTTTTTAGAACTGTTAACATTGCGATTGACTGATTCACCAACTGTAAATTGCATGTCAGTTTTTTTAATAAATCTCTATATATTTTTAGAATTGTCTCACATAAGTCTTCTGTATCAATAACTCGCAAACCCAATCTCTGTACTCTCTTTGGTGAAGAGGTACATTTTCTGAGGGGAGATCTCCAGGCCCTCATAATACCCGGGACATTACAGTCTAGCTAAACTTATTAAAAGTGCTATCTGGAGGACGGTAACATTCTTGGGTTGTTCCTTTCCTTTAGGGAGAGATAGTCCGGACCTTTAGACCAAGTTAAGCGTCTTTAGGATTCAGCTACCTCAAACTTTAGTTGAAAGTGAACATCTGAGAAATGCGCCTGATCCGGGATAGCCCCAAAGGGGCTAGGACTAGTAAATATCCCTTCAGTTGCAGTCCAGGCCGAGACTACCAGAGTGAACATGAGTAGAGATTCCCGTCCAGCGAGGCTTGCAGGGGGAGGAGAGATTGAGATTCCAATGCAAACCTAGGCTGACTAAGCGACTGGAGATAGATTTCATGGTCAGCAGGAGAGCTCAACCCTCGGTTTAAGCTGCCCACTCAACAATAAGCTCCCATGTTGGCTTTTTGCTGAGGTTTGTCCTCACTGTTAACTCTGACTACGCGAAGTGGGGGGTCACATAGACCTGGCAGACACCTCTCAGCCTTGCTTACCCAACTCCTTAATAGCTCTATAAAGTGAAGTACTCCACATTCCTGAGAGTATTACTATAATTACCGTACAATTAATGTTATGAAGCCACAGTCAACCACTGAGAATCCATCAGGTCAGCAGCAACGCGGTGAAAATGGGGTCCTGTCTTAGCGTAACGCTGTCTTGGGAACGTCGAGCCCTAAGCTCAGCATTCCAACATATTCACTTTGGAACCGAGCTTCGAATGGTAATTCTGCTCTAAATATCCAGGAGACTTCAAATGTAGACATAGAAACATAGAAGATCGGAGCAGGAGTAGGCCATTCGGCCCCTCGAGCCCGCTCCGCCATTTAATGAGATCATGGCTGATCATCCAAATTCAGTACCCTGTCCCTGCTTTCTCCCCATATCCCTTGATCCCTTTAGCCTTAAGAAATATATCTAACTCCTTCTTGAATATATTTAATGAATTGGCCTCAACTGTCTTCTGTGGTAGAGAATTCCACAGGTTCACCACTCTCTGGGTGAAGAAATTCCTCCTCATCTCTGTCCTAAATGGCTTACCCTTTATCCTTAGACTGTGACCCTTGGTTCTAGACTCCCCCGCCATCGGGAACATCCTTCCTGCATCTAGTCTGTCTAGTCCTGTTAGAATTTTATAAGTTTCAATGAGATCCCCTCTCATTCTTCTAAACTCCAGCAAGTATAAGCCCAATCGACCCAATCTCTCTTCATACGTCATTCCTGCCATCCCAGGTATCAGCCTGGTGAATCTTCGCTGCACTCCCTCCATGGCAAGAACATCCTTCCTCAGATAAGGCGACCAAAACTGCACACAATACTCAAGATGTGGTCTCACCAAGGCCCTGTACAACTGCAGCAAGACATCCTTGTTCCTGTACTCAAACCCTCTCGCTACGAAGGCCAACATACCATTTGCCTTCTTAACCGTCTGCTGCACCTGCATGCTTACCTTCAGCGACTGGTGCACAATAACACCCAGGTCTCGTTGCACTTCCCCTTCTCCCAATCTATTGCCATTCAGATAATAATCTGCCTTCCTGTTTTTGCCACCAAAGTGGATAACCTCGCATTTATCCACATTATACTGCATCTGCCATGCTTCTGCCCAATCACCCAACCTGTCCAAATCATCCTGGAGTTTCTCGGCATCCTCCTCACAGCACACACACCCACCCAGCTTTGTGTCATCTGCAAACTTGGAGATATTACATCTAGTTCCTTCGTCTAGATCATTAATATATATTGTGAATAGCTGGGGTCCTAGGACCGATCCCTGCGGTACCCCACTAGTCGCTGCCCGCCACTCGGAAAAGAGACCCGAGTAGACAATTAACTCCTTTGAAAGTAGAGTTTTATTGGTGGTTCTAGTCCTGTGTACAGACTAGGATAATCCAGAGACGGACTAATTCCTGTTTTGTCTTCTGATATGTAATGCGTTTGTGCAAAGAAATATATGACAGTAATGGCATCAGCCGTGAGTGACTAAAGCGTAAATTCAGGGGCTAGGGTAATAAACATAGCTGGAGGTATCCATTAGCTAGAGTATAGAAAGATAATGGTTGATAAAGTCCGTTCTTCAAAGGAGTTAGTAACAGTTAGATCAGGAAGTCGTGTTTAAGGGAAGTAACTTTGTAGTAACCAACTACAAATTCCAAATTTGCAGATGTCACAAAACTTGGAAGTATAGTGAACAGTGAGGAGGATGGTGATAGAATTCAAGAGGACATAGACAGGCTGGTGGAATGGGCAGACATGTGGCAGATGAAATTTAACGCAGAAAAGTGCAAAGTGATACATTTTGGTAGGAAGAATGAGGAAAGTCAATATAAACTAAAGGGTACAATTCTAAAGGGGGTGCATGAACAGAGATACCTGGGGATACATGTGCACAAATCGTTGAACTTGGCAGGGCAGATTGAGAAAGCGATTAAAAAAAGCATACAGGATCTTGGGCTTCATAAATAGAGACATAGAGTACAAAAGCAAGGAAGTTATGATGAACCTTTATAAAACACTTATTCGGCCTCAACTTCCAAATTCAGTACCCTGTCTCTGCTTTCTCCCCATATCCCTTGATCCCTTTAGCCTTAAGAAATACATCTAACTCCTTCTTGAATATATTTAATGAATTGGCCTCAACTGCCTTCTGTGGTAGAGAATTCCACAGGTTCACCACTCTCTGGGTGAAGAAATTCCTCCTCATCTCTGTCCTAAATGGCTTACCCCTTATCCTTAGACTGTGACCCCTGGTTCTGGACTCCCCGGCCATCGGGAACATCCTTCCTGCATCTAGTCTGTAGTCCTGTTAGAATTTTATAAGTTTCAATGAGTTCCCCTCTCATTCTTCTAAACTCCAGCGAGTATAAGCCCAATCGACCCAATCTCTCCTCATACGTCATTCCTGCCATCCCAGGTATCAGTCTTGAGAGAGTTACCAACATAAGAAAATAACGGGCAGGAGAAGACCAGCTGGTCCATCAAGCCTGCCAACATTCATGATGACTGCAAACTCACCAAGGCTTCTTCGGCAGCACCTCCCAAACCTGCGACCTGTACCGTCTAGAAGGACACGGGCAGCAGGTGCATGGGAACACCGCCACCTCAAAGTTCCTCTCCAAGTCACACACCATCCTGACTCGGAAATATATTGGCTGTCCCTTCATCGTCGCTGGGTGAAAATCCTGGAACTCCCCCCGCTAACAGCACTGTGGGAGCACCTTCACCACACGGACTGCAGCGGTTCAAGAAGGCGGCTCACCACCACCTTCTCAAGGGGCGACTAGGGAATAGGCAATAAATGCTGGCCTTGCCAGCGACGCCCACATTCCGTGAATGAATAAATTAAAAAAGTAGTGGAGGCAGAATCCCTGGGTTTATGCAGCTACGTAGACTGTTATGAGGAGACTACTCAGACTTTCCAGATGGGCTTTCCTCATCTCCATCTGACCTGTGACCCACCATTGGACATGGCTCAGCAAGGACCTCCGGCTGGAATCATCGAGACGGCCTTCACGTTCATGGGGACTGTCGGGGACACCTGGACGTTGGGTCAATCCGGACGGCCACCGGCAATCCTTGCAACAAGTAATGCCAACACTCACCTGTCCGGGGTCGAAGGGCAACCTGCAGGGAAGGGAGCTCAATGATAGGCCGGCAGGTCAGAAGCAAAAAGGCAAGACATTTCACGACTGAAATGTTAATTGACCCTCATGAATAGCTGGAGATGATGCAGCTAAAACCAGAGTTCAAAGACAAAATTTACATGAAAATAACTGTAGAGGACATATAGATCATATTTTTATATATTTTTTATCCACACTTTTGGTTTCTCTCCCACATGGCAGCTGTCTTTCACTCTGCCAGCGCATTTCACACTTCATCTAGAGCCATCCTTTGTTTCTTTACCTGTCCTATTACTGTCTCGTCTCGCCTTGAATATCTCTTAATGTCTCTTCACCTCTCACTGACCTTCCCTTTTGTTCTTTCATCCCCTCCCCCATTTCCCAGCCCCCAAACTTGCTTTTTAATCTGTTTCATTTCCTGCTTTTTTCTCAGTTCTGATGAAGGGTTTCGACCTGAAACGTTGACTCTGGTTCTCTCCCCACGGATGTTGCCTGGCCCGCTGAGTTTTTCCAGCTTTTTCTGTTGTTATTATAGATTAAAAGGAGCTGGGTGTGGGGAACAGACGGGGAATGGTATGAATTATGTACAAAGGCACAATGCCTTTCATCAGCATGTAGTCAAACTCAGTTACAAACATCAACGTCGATTATGCTCCCATAGGAATTCAACTGAGGCTAAAACACATATGGCATTCCTCTTCTGAATTGGAAGTTGGGACTTTCTGTGCTGAGTGGTTGCTTTTCTCATTGGCATGCGGCACTCGCCTTCGCCCTCACAGCGCTGGCACTGGGCACCGCTCTAATACTGGCACAGGGCACCGCTCTAATACTGGCACAGGGCACCGCTCTAATACTGGCACTGGGCCTCGCTCTAATACTGGCACTGGGCATCCCACTAATACTGGCACTGGGCACCGCTCTAATACTGGCATTGGCCTTCACCCTCACAGTGCTGGCACTGGGCATTGCTCTAATACTGGCACTGGGCGTCACTCTAATACTGGCACTGGGCATCGCTCTAATACTGGCACTGGGCACCACTCTAATACTGGCACTGGGCATCGCTCTAATACTGGCACTGGGCACCGCTCTAATACTGGCACTGGGCGTCCCACTAATACTGGCACTGGGCGTCACTCTAATACTAGCACTGGGCATCGCTCTAATACTGGCACTGGGCATCGCTCTAATACTGGCACTGGGCACCACTCTAATACTGGCACTGGGCACCGCTCTAATACTGGCACTGGGCGTCACTCTAATACTGGCACTGTGCGTCCCTCTAATACTGGCACTGGGCATCACTCTAATACTGGCACTGGGCATCACTCTAATACTGGCACTGGGCATCGCTCTAATACTGGCACAGGGCACCGCTCTAATACTGGCACAGGGCACCGCTCTAATACTGGCACTGGGCCTCGCTCTAATACTGGCACTGGGCATCCCACTGATACTGGCACTGGGCACCGCTCTAATACTGGCATTGGCCTTCACCTTCACAGTGCTGGCACTGGGCATCGCTCTAATACTGGCACTGGGCGTCACTCTAATACTGGCACTGGGCATCGCTCTAATACAGGCACTGGGCACCGCTCTAATACTGGCACTGGGCGTCCCACTAATACTGGCACTGGGCATCACTCTAATACTGGCACTGGGCATCACTCTAAGACTGGCACTGGGCACCACCCTAATACTGGCACTGGGCACCGCTCTAATACTGGCATTGGGCACCGCTCTAATACTGGCACTGGGCATCAATCTAATACTGGCACTGGGCATCACTCTAATACTGGCACTGGGCACCGCTCTAATACTGGCACTGGGCACCACTCTAATACCGGCACTGGGCATCACTCTAATACTGGCACTGGGCATCGCTCTAATACTGGCACTGGGCATCACTCTAATACTGGCACTGGGCATCACTCTAATACTGGCACTGGGCACCACTCTAATATTGGCACTGGCCATCACTCTAATACTGGCACTGGACATTGCTCTAATACTGGCACTGGGCATCGCTCTAATACTGGCACTGGGCACCACTCTAATACTGGCACTGGGCACCGCTCTAATACTGGCACTGGCCATCACTCTAATACTGGCACTGGGCATTGCTCTAATACTGGCACTGGGCATCGCTCTAATACTGGCACTGGGCACCACTCTAATACTGGCACTGGGCACCACTAATACTGGCACTGGGCATCACTCTAATACTGGCACTGGGCATCACTCTAATACTGGCACTGGGCGTCACTCTAATACTGGCACTGGGCATTGCTCTAATACTGGCACTGGGCATTGCTCGAATACTGGCACTGGGCACCACTCTAATACTGGCACTGGCTGTCACTCTAATACTGGCAGTGGGCACTGCTTTAATACTGGCACTGGGCACCACTCATACTGGCACTGTGCATCACTCTAATACTGGTACTGGGCATCGCTCTAATACTGGCACTGGGCAGCACTCTAATACTGGCACTGGGCATCGCTCAAAACTGGCACTGGGCACCACTCTAATACTGGCACTGGGCACCACTCTAATGCTGACACTGGGCATCACTCTAATACTGGCACTGGGCATCACTCTAATACTGACACTGGGCACTAAAATACTGGCACTGGGCACTGCTCTACTACTGGCACTGGGCACCACTCTAATACTGGCACTGGGCACCGCTCTAATACTGGCACTGGGCACCGCTCTAATACTGCCACTGGGCACCGCTATAATACTGGCACTGGGCACCGCTATAATACTGGCACTGGGCATCGCTCTAATACTGGCACTGGGCATCGCTCTAATACTGGCACTGGGCATCGCTCTAATACTGGCACTGGGCACCACTCTAATACTGGCACTGGGCATCCCTCTAATACTGGCACTGGGCATCACACTAATACTGGCACTGGGCATCGCTCTAATACTGGCACTGGGCACCGCTCTAATACTGGCACTGGGCATTGCTCTAATACTGGCACTGGGCATCGCTCTAATACTGGCACTGGGCATCTCTCTAATACTGGCACTGGGCATCACTCTAATACTGGCACTGGGCACCGCTCTAATATTGGCACTGGGCATCGCTCTAATACTGGCACTGGGCACCGTTCTAATACTGGCACTGGGCATCGCGCTAATACTGGCACTGGGCACCGCTCTAATACTGGCACTGGGCACCGCTCTAATACTGGCACTGGGCACCGCTCTAATACTGGCACTGGGCATCGCTATAATACTGGCACTGGGCATCGCTCTAATACTGGCACTGGGCATCACTCTAATACTGGCACTGGGCACCGCTCTAATACTAGCACTGGGCACCGCTCTAATACTGGCACTGGGCACCGCTCTAATACTGGCACTGGGCATCGCTCTAATCCTGGCACTGGGCACCACTCTAATACTGGCACTGGGCACCACTCTAATACTGGCACTGGGCATCACTCTAATACTGGCACTGGGCACCGCTCTAATACTGGCACTGGGCATCACTCTAATACTGGCACTGGGCATCACTCTAATACTGGCACTGGGCATCGCTCTAATACTGGCACTGGGCATCGCTCTAATACTGGCACTGGGCACCGCTCTAATACTGGCACTGGGCATTGCTCTAATACTGGCACTGGGCATCGCTCTAATACTGGCACTGGGCATCACTCTAATACTGGCACTGGGCATCACTCTAATACTGGCACTGGGCAGCACTCTAATACTGGCACTGGGCATCACAGTAATACTAGCACTGGGCGTCACTCTAATACTGGCACTGGGCACCGCTCTAATACTGGCACTGGGCCTCGCTCTAATACTGGCACTGGGCACCCCTCTAATACTGGCACTGGGCACCCCTCTAATACTGGCACTGGGCGTCACTCTAATACTGGCACTGGGCACCGCTCTAATACTGGCACTGGGCCTCGCTCTAATACTGGCACTGGGCACCGCTCTAATACTGGCACTGGGCACCACTCTAATACTGGCACTGGGCGTCACTCTAATACTGGCACTGGGCACCGCTCTACTACTGGCCCTGGGCACCGCTCTAATACTGGCACTGGGCACCGCTCTAATACTGGCACTGGGCATCGCTCTAATACTGGCACTGGGCACCGCTCTAATACTGGCACTGGGCACCGCTCTAATACTGGCACTGGGCATCGCTCTAATACTGGCACTGGGCACCACTCTATTACTGGCACTGGGCACCACTCTAATACTGGCACTGGGCACCGCTCTAATACTGGCACTGGGCAGCGCTCTAATACTGGCACTAGGCACCACTCTAATACTGGCACTGGGCATCACTCTATTACTGGCACTTGGCACCACTCTAATACTGGCTCTGGGCACCGCACTAATACTAGCACTGGGCACCGCTATAATACTGGCACTGGGCACCGCTCTAATACTGGCACTGGGCATCGCTCTAATACTGACACTGGGCATCACTCTAATCCTGGCACTGGGCACCACTCTAATACTGGCACTGGGCACCACTCTAATACTGGCACTGGGCATCACTCTAATACTGGCACTGGGCACCGCTCTAATACTGCCACTGGGCACCGCCATAAGACTGGCACTGGGCACCGCTCTAATACTGGCACTGGGCCTCGCTCTAATACTGGCACTGGGCACCGCTCTACTACTGGCACTGGGCATCGCTCTAATACTGGCACTGGGCATCGCTCTAATACTGGCACTGGGCACCACTCTAATACTGGCACTGGGCCTCGCTCTAATACTGGCACTGGGCACCGCTCTAATACTGGCACTGGGCGTCACTCTAATACTGGCACTGGGCCTCGCTCTAATACTGGCACTGGGCACCGCTCTAATACTGGCACTGGGCACCGCTCTAATACTGGCACTGGGCACCGCTCTAATACTGGCACTGGGCATCACTCTAATACTGGCACTGGGCATCACTCTAATACTGGCACTGGGCATCGCTCTAATACTGGCACTGGGCATCGCTCTAATACTGGCACTGGGCACCGCTCTAATACTGGCACTGGGCATCGCTCTAATACTGGCACTGGGCATCACTCTAATACTGGCACTGGGCATCACTCTAATACTGGCACTGGGCATCACTCTAATACTGGCACTGGGCAGCACTCTAATACTGGCACTGGGCATCACAGTAATACTGGCACTGGGCGTCACTCTAATACTGGCACTGGGCACCGCTCTAATACTGGCACTGGGCCTCGCTCTAATACTGGCACTGGGCACCCCTCTAATACTGGCACTGGGCACCCCTCTAATACTGGCACTGGGCGTCACTCTACTACTGGCACTGGGCACCGCTCTAATACTGGCACTGGGCCTCGCTCTAATACTGGCACTGGGCACCGCTCTAATACTGGCACTGGGCACCACTCTAATACTGGCACTGGGCGTCACTCTAATACTGGCACTGGGCACCGCTCTACTACTGGCCCTGGGCACCGCTCTAATACTGGCACTGGGCACCGCTCTAATACTGGCACTGGGCATCGCTCTAATACTGGCACTGGGCACCGCTCCAATACTGGCACTGGGCACCGCTCTAATACTGGCACTGGGCATCGCTCTAATACTGGCACTGGGCACCACTCTATTACTGGCACTGGGCACCACTCTAATACTGGCACTGGGCACCGCTCTAATATTGGCACTGGGCAGCGCTCTAATACTGGCACTGGGCACCGCTCTAATACTGGCACTGGGCATCGCTCTAATACTGGCACTGGGCACCACTCTAATACTGGCACTGGGCACCGCACTAATACTAGCACTGGGCACCGCTATAATACTGGCACTGGGCACCGCTCTAATACTGGCATTGGGCATCGCTCTAATACTAACACTGGGCATCACTCTAATCCTGGCACTGGGCACCACTCTAATACTGGCACTGGGCACCGCTCTAATACTGGCACTGGGCATCACTCTAATACTGGCACTGGGCACTGCTCTAATACTGCCACTGGGCACCGCCATAAGACTGGCACTGGGCACCGCTCTAATACTGGCACTGGGCCTCGCTCTAATACTGGCACTGGGCACCGCTCTAATACTGGCACTGGGCCTCGCTCTAATACTGGCACTGGGCACCGCTCTACTACTGGCACTGGGCATCGCTCTAATACTGGCACTGGGCATCGCTCTAATACTGGCACTGGGCACCGCTCTAATACTGGCACTGGGCACCGCTCTAATACTGGCACTGGGCATCACTCTAATACTGGCACTGGGCATCACTCTAATACTGGCACTGGGCATCGCTCTAATACTGGCACTGTGCATTGCTCTAATACTGGCACTGGGCACCACTCTAATACTGGCACTGGGCACCACTAATACTGGCACTGGGCATCACTCTAATACTGGCACTGGGCATCACTCTAATACTGGCACTGGGCACCACTCTAATACTGGCACTGGGCACCACTCTAATATTGGCACTGGCCATCACTCTAATACTGGCACTGGCCATCACTCTAATACTGGCACTGGACATTGCTCTAATACTGGCACTGGGCATCGCTCTAATACTGGCACTGGGCACCACTCTAATACTGGCACTGGGCATCGCTCTAATACTGGCACTGGGCACCACTCTAATACTGGCACTGGGCACCGCTCTAATACTGGCACTGGCCATCACTCTAATACTGGCACTGGGCATTGCTCTAATACTGGCACTGGGCATCGCTCTAATACTGGCACTGGGCACCACTCTAATACTGGCACTGGGCACCACTAATACTGGCACTGGGCATCACTCTAATACTGGCACTGGGCATCACTCTAATACTGGCACTGGGCGTCACTCTAATACTGGCACTGGGCATTGCTGTAATACTGGCACTGGGCATTGCTCGAATACTGGCACTGGGCACCACTCTAATACTGGCACTGGGCGTCACTCTAATACTGGCAGTGGGCACTGCTTTAATACTGGCACTGGGCACCACTCATACTGGCACTGTGCATCACTCTAATACTGGTACTGGGCATCGCTCTAATACTGGCACTGGGCAGCACTCTAATACTGGCACTGGGCATCGCTCAAAACTGGCACTGGGCACCACTCTAATACTGGCACTGGGCACCACTCTAATGCTGACACTGGGCATCACTCTAATACTGGCACTGGGCATCACTCTAATACTGACACTGGGCACTAAAATACTGGCACTGGGCACTGCTCTACTACTGGCACTGGGCACCACTCTAATACTGGCACTGGGCACCGCTCTAATACTGGCACTGGGCACCGCTCTAATACTGCCACTGGGCACCGCTATAATACTGGCACTGGGCACCGCTATAATACTGGCAGCGGGCATCGCTCTAATACTGGCACTGGGCATCGCTCTAATACTGGCACTGGGCATCGCTCTAATACTGGCACTGGGCATCGCTCTAATACTGGCACTGGGCACCACTCTAATACTGGCACTGGGCATCCCTCTAATACTGGCACTGGGCATCACACTAATACTGGCACTGGGCATCGCTCTAATACTGGCACTGGGCACCGCTCTAATACTGGCACTGGGCATCGCTCTAATACTGGCACTGGGCATCGCTCTAATACTGGCACTGGGCATCTCTCTAATACTGGCACTGGGCATCACTCTAATACTGGCACTGGGCACCGCTCTAATATTGGCACTGGGCATCGCTCTAATACTGGCACTGGGCACCGTTCTAATACTGGCACTGGGCATCGCGCTAATACTGGCACTGGGCACCGCTCTAATACTGGCACTGGGCACCGCTCTAATACTGGCACTGGGCACCGCTCTAATACTGGCACTGGGCATCGCTATAATACTGGCACTGGGCATCGCTCTAATACTGGCACTGGGCATCACTCTAATACTGGCACTGGGCACCGCTCTAATACTAGCACTGGGCACCGCTCTAATACTGGCACTGGGCACCGCTCTAATACTGGCACTGGGCCTCGCTCTAATACTGGCACTGGGCACCGCTCTAATACTGGCACTGGGCATCGCTCTAATACTGGCACTGGGCACCGCTCTAATACTGGCACTGGGCACCACTCTAATACTGGCACTGGGCCTCGCTCTAATACTGGCACTGGGCACCGCTCTAATACTGGCACTGGGCGTCACTCTAATACTGGCACTGGGCCTCGCTCTAATACTGGCACTGGGCACCGCTCTAATACTGGCACTGGGCACCGCTCTAATACTGGCACTGGGCACCGCTCTAATACTGGCACTGGGCATCACTCTAATACTGGCACTGGGCATCACTCTAATACTGGCACTGGGCATCACTCTAATACTGGCACTGGGCATCGCTCTAATACTGGCACTGGGCACCGCTCTAATACTGGCACTGGGCATCACTCTAATACTGGCACTGGGCATCACTCTAATACTGGCACTGGGCAGCACTCTAATACTGGCACTGGGCATCACAGTAATACTGGCACTGGGCGTCACTCTAATACTGGCACTGGGCACCGCTCTAATACTGGCACTGGGCCTCGCTCTAATACTGGCACTGGGCACCCCTCTAATACTGGCACTGGGCACCCCTCTAATACTGGCACTGGGCGTCACTCTACTACTGGCACTGGGCACCGCTCTAATACTGGCACTGGGCCTCGCTCTAATACTGGCACTGGGCACCGCTCTAATACTGGCACTGGGCACCACTCTAATACTGGCACTGGGCACCGCTCTACTACTGGCCCTGGGCACCGCTCTAATACTGGCCCTGGGCACCGCTCTAATACTGGCACTGGGCACCGCTCTAATACTGGCACTGGGCATCGCTCTAATACTGGCACTGGGCACCGCTCTAATACAGGCACTGGGCATCGCTCTAATACTGGCACTGGGCACCGCTCTATTACTGGCACTGGGCACCACTCTAATACTGGCACTGGGCACCGCTCTAATACTGGCACTGGGCAGCGCTCTAATACTGGCACTAGGCACCACTCTAATACTGGCACTGGGCATCACTCTATTACTGGCACTGGGCACCACTCTAATACTGGCACTGGGCACCGCACTAATACTAGCACTGGGCACCGCTATAATACTGGCACTGGGCACCGCTCTAATACTGGCACTGGGCATCGCTCTAATACTAACACTGGGCATCACTCTAATCCTGGCACTGGGCACCACTCTAATACTGGCACTGGGCACCGCTCTAATACTGGCACTGGGCATCACTCTAATACTGGCACTGGGCACCGCTCTAATACTGCCACTGGGCACCGCCATAAGACTGGCACTGGGCACCGCTCTAATACTGGCACTGGGCCTCGCTCTAATACTGGCACTGGGCACCGCTCTAATACTGGCACTGGGCCTCGCTCTAATACTGGCACTGGGCACCGCTCTACTACTGGCACTGGGCATCGCTCTAATACTGGCACTGGGCATCGCTCTAATACTGGCACTGGGCACCGCTCTAATACTGGCACTGGGCATCACTCTAATACTGGCACTGGGCATCACTCTAATACTGGCACTGGGCATCACTCTAATACTGGCACTGGGCATCACTCTAATACTGGCACTGGGCACCACTCTAATACTGGCACTGGGCATCACTCTAATACTGGCACTGGGCATCACTCTAATACTGGCACTGGGTATCACTCTAATACTGGCACTGGGCACCACAGTAATACTGGCACTGGGCGTCACTCTAATACTGGCACTGGGCACCGCTCTAATACTGGCACTGGGCCTCGCTCTAATACTGGCACTGGGCACCGCTCTAATACTGGCACTGGGCACCACTCTAATACTGGCACTGGGCCTCGCTCTAATACTGGCACTGGGCACCGCTCTAATACTGGCACTGGGCGTCACTCTAATACTGGCACTGGGCCTCGCTCTAATACTGGCACTGGGCACCGCTCTAATATTGGCACTGGGCATCACTCTAATACTGGCACTGGGCATCACTCTAATACTGGCACTGGGTATCACTCTAATACTGGCACTGGGCACCACAGTAATGCTGGCACTGGGCGTCACTCTAATACTGGCACTGGGCACCGCTCTAATACTGGCACTGGGCCTCGCTCTAATACTGGCACTGGGCACCGCTCTAATACTGGCACTGGGCACCACTCTAATACTGGCACTGGGCCTCGCTCTAATACTGGCACTGGGCACCGCTCTAATACTGGCACTGGGCATCACTCTAATACTGGCACTGGGCCTCGCTCTAATACTGGCACTGGGCACCGCTCTAATATTGGCACTGGGCACTGCTCTAATACTGGCACTGGGCACCGCTCTAATACTGGCACTGGGCATCACTCTAATACTGGCACTGGGCATCACTCTAATACTGGCACTGGGCATCACTCTAATACTGGCACTGGGCACCACTCTAATACTGGCACTGGACACCGCTCTAATACTGGCACTGGGCACCACTCTAATACTGGCACTGGGCACCGCTCTAATACTGGCACTGGGGCATCGCTCTAATACTGGCACTGGGCACCGCTCTAATTCTGGCACTGGGCACCACTCTAATACTGGCACTGGGCATCACTCTAATACTGGCACTAGGCACCGCTCTAACACTGGCACTGGGCACCGCTCTAATACTGGCACTGGGCACCGCTCTAATACTGGCACTGGGCACTGCTCTAATACTGGCACTGGGCACTGCTCTAATACTGGCACTGGGCATCGCTCTAATACTGGCACTGGGCACCGCTCTAATACTGGCACTGGGCACCGCTCTAATACTGGCACTGGGCACTGCTCTAATACTGGCACTGGGCACCGCTCTAATACTGGCACTGGGCACCGCTCTAATACTGGCACTGGGCACCGCTCTAATAGTTGCACTGGGCACCACTCTAATACTGGCACTGGGCACCGCTCTAATACTGGCACTGGGCACCACTCTAATACTGGCACTGGGCACCACTCTAATACTGGCACTGGGCACCGCTCTCATACTGGCACTGGGCATCAGTCTAATACTGGCACTGGGCATCGCTCTAATACTGCCACTGGGCACCGCTCTAATACTGGCACTGGGTATCACTCTAATACTGGCACTGGGCATCTCTCTAATACTGGCACTGGGCATCGCTCTAATACTGGCACTGGGCATAACTCTAATACTGGCACTGGGCACCGCTCTAATACTGGCACTGGGCAACGCTCTAATACTGGCACTGGGCACCGCTCTAATAGTGGCACTGGGCACCGCTCTAATACTGGCACTGGGCATCGCTCTAATACTGGCACTGGGCACCGCTCTAATACTGGCACTGGGCATCGCTCTAATACTGGCACTGGGCACCGCTCTAATACTGGCACTGGGCACCGCTCTAATACTGGCACTGGGCACCACTGTAATACTGGCACTGGGCACCACTCTAATACTGGCACTGGGCACTGCTCTAATACTGGCACTGGGCACCACTCTAATACTGGCCCTGGGCATCACTCTAATACTGGCACTGGGCACCGCTCTAATACTGGCACTGGGCACCGCTCTAATACTGGCACTGGGCACCGCTCTAATACTGGCACTGGGCATCGCTCTAATACTGGCACTGGGCACCGCTCTAATACTGGCACTGGGCATCGCTCTAATACTGGCACTGGGCATCACTCTAATACTGGCACTGGGCACCGCTCTAATACTGGCACTGGGCATCACTCTAATACTGGCACTAGGCTTCTCTCGCACAATACTTAGGGTGTTGCCGTTCTCTGGCTCGGGAAGCTTGGCACTGACCAAGTTTTATCCTCTTTCTCTTCCAGCGCCTGTGACTCTTTCTGGGGGTTGGTTCCATCTCGCCCATATCTTTCCCAAAGGGCTTTTCCTCTTGAGGATGTGGCTCAAAGTTTTTTTTTATTTGTTAATGTTATTTATCAGTTTAATGTTTAATTTAATATTTAGTTTGTTTGTCGCTTAGCTGTAATGTTGCGTCTTTTGAATTATATTGCTTACTATTTAAATGATAAAAAAATCTCTCGAGATTACAGCTTTATTTCTGAGACTTTCGCTAATACTTAAACTCTAAGAAATGGCGCCAAAATACAAGTTCGCCAAGGGTGCCATTTCCCCAAAGACCGACCCTGCTTTTACGACCACCGGACGCCACGAAGCGCTTCACAGCCAATGAAGTACCTTTGATGTGTAGTCACTGTTGTAATAAAGGATAGTTCAGTTGTATTTATGTTTATGAGGGATAGAGTGCCATTGTTCACTTTGTATTGAAAACTGTATGTGATCAGTTGTGACATTTAGTACAGTATCTATTCTCTTTATAGTGTGCCTTGGAACAATGTGATCCTGCTTATATTGCTCCTTACCAAGAGTTTTAAAAAACTTTTCTGTTGCTTTATGTACAGAGTTATTGATTTGTACAAGAAATGTTTGGGGAGACAGTATTTTAAGCAATCTTCTGTTGTTCACTTGAGTAGTAAATAATTCAGTCTTATGGTTATAATCACCTTATTTTTTCTAAAAGTGGAGTATAATTTCTTCAGAGTATAACACAATTTACAAGCAGACTTTTGTCAGCAGATTTGAACTTAGGTATGCGCTCATCCTTGTAGGTTTCACTCCTAAAATTTAACACAATAGCTTCTGCGTTTTTTTACACACTGTTCCCTCCTTATTAAACTGAAAATGGCCTTTGCCTTATATGGTAGTCTCCGGTCAATGCACCGTCCTTCAGCCGATTCTTACGCTCACAAGTTTACATTTCTCTATAACATACATACATTAACATCCTTTCGTGTAGGTTGCAGTAGTATGTAGTGGGATGTTTGTACTACTGTAAACAGCCCAAGGCCTTACTTCAATCTTGAACACAGGCTGTTGCAAGGGTGATCTGTAATTCCTTCTCTCTCTCTCGACTGTTGCTAGGCTAAGGTATCTCTCGCTCCGATAGAACTGAATCAGGAGGAAAGTCACAGTTGGAAAAAGTTCCTGTGATCAGATATTAAACCATGCCCCTAGTTGCCCGTGGATGTAAAAGATCCCATGGCATTATTTGAAGAGCAGGGAGACCACCTGGTGCCTTGACCAACATTTGTCCCATTACCAACCCCACCAGACACAGGCACTAATCTTACCTGTTGTTCGTAGAACCTTGCTGTGCACAATGTGGCTGCCGTGTTTGCCTACAAAAACAAAATAGCTTGAAAGAACTTGCATTTATATAGCGCCTTTCACGACCTTAGGAGATCCCAAAGTGCTTCACATAGAAACATAGAAAAATAGGAGTAGGATTCGGCCCTTCGAGCCTGCTCCGCTAGTCAATATGATCATGGCTGATCCTCTATCTCAATACCATATTCCCGCTCTCTCCCCATACCCCTTGATGCCTTTTGTGTCTAGAAATCTATCTATCTCCTTCTTAAATATATTCAGTGACTTGGCCTCCACGGCCTTCTGTGGTAGAGAATTCCACAGGTTCACCTGATCTCAGTCCTAAATGTCCTACCCCGTATCCTGAGACTGTGACCCTTCGTTCTAGACTCCCCCAGCCAGGGGAAGCATTCACAGCCAATGAAGGGCTTTTAAAGTGTGGTCACCGTTAGAAACAAAATCCTAACGGGCTCAGATTGGGAAAAGGGGAAGTGCAACAAGACCTGGGCGTCCTTGTGCACCAGTCGCTGAAGGTAAGCATGCAGGTGCAGCAGGCGGTTAAGAAGGCAAATGGTATGTTGGCCTTCATAGCGAGCGGATTCGAGTACAGGAGCAAGGATGTCTTGCTGCAGTTGTACAGGGCCTTGGTGAGACCACACCTTGAGTATTGTGTGCAGTTTTGGTCGCCTTATCTGAGGAAGGGTGTTCTTGCCATGGAAGGAGTGCAGCGAAGATTCACCAGACTGATACCTGGGATGGCAGGAATGACGTATAAAGAGAGATTGGGTCGATTAGGCTTATATTCGCTGGAGTTTAGAAGAATGAGAGGGGATCTCATTGAAACTTATAAAATTCTAACAGGACTAGACAGACTAGATGCAGGAAGGATGTTCCCGATGGCCGGGGAGTCCAGAACCAGGGGTCACAGTCTAAGGATAAGGGGTAAGATGAGATGAGGAGGAATTTCTTCACCCAGAGAGTGGTAAACCTGTGGAATTCTCTACCACAGAAGGCAGTTGAGGCCAACTTATTAAATATATTCAAGAAGGAGTTGGATATATTTCTTAAGGCTAAAGGGATCAAGGGATATGGGGAGAAAGCAGGGACAGGGTACTGAATTTGGATGATCAGTCATGATCTCCTTAAATGGCGGAACAGGCTCGAGGGGCCGAATGGGCTACTCCTGCTCCTATCTTCTATGTTTATGAAAGCTTTCTCCACAATGAAAGAGAAACAGAGCAAACATTACTGAAGTGCGAACATTGACAGCAAAGTGTGACCCAAAATTGGGACAACAACTTGTGGGCAGGACTCTGCAGAAGATTTTTAAAATAATTATATTGATTATAAACAGCATGGTCCTGGAGGTGGTCACATGATTGGATGTCACGTGATCAGATGTCGCACGATCAAATTTCATTCTTTTTTAAAATTATTCATTCTCAGGGTGTGGGCGTCGCCGACGAGACTGGCATTTATTGCCCATTCCTAGTTTCCACAACTGAGTGACTTACTTGGCCACTTCAGAGAGCAATTAGGAGTCAACGACATTGATGCAAGACTGGAGTTTCTTTTCCTGCCTCAGCTCATCTGCTGCTGAAACCCTCATCCAAGCCTTTGTTACCTCTAGACTTGACTATTCCAACGCACTCCTGGCTGGCCTCCTCCGTTCTACCCTATGTAAACTTGAGCTCATTCAAAACTCCGCTGCCCGTGTCCTAACTTGCACCGAGTTCCGTTCACCCATCACCCGCTATGCTCGCTGACCTACATTGGCTCCCGGTTAAGCAACGCCTCGATTTTAAAATTCTCATCAAATTCCCCTCCCTATCTCTGTAACCTCCTCCAGCTCTACAACCCCCCCCCCTCGAGATCTCTGCGCTCCTCCAATTGTGGCCTCTTGAGCATCCTCAATTTTAGCCGCACCACCATTGATGGCCGTGCTTTCAGCTGCCAAGGCCGTAAGCTCTGGAATTCCCGCCCTAAACCTCTCCACCTGTCTTTCCTCCTTTAAGGCGCACCTTAAATCCTACCTCTGACCAAGCACTCCCTCAGCACTGCATTGAAGTGACAGCTTAGATTTTTTGAGATGAACAGGAAGTTCTCTCAGTGTCCTGGTCAACATTTACCACCGCACCCCTCCCCACCCCGCTCCCCCACAACTAATGTCACCAAAACATAGGTTTTGCTGTGTGTGGGACCTTGCAATGTGTCAATTGGCTGTTGGGTTTGCCTACATAACAACAGTAACTGCACTTCACAAAGCATCTGAAGAGCTTCTGAAAGATGTGCAAAGGCGCAACATAAGTTCTTTCTTTCTAACCATGAGGAACTAGTGATGTTAATACTTACAAAAGCAACTGAGATTTGGATCCGTCTACAATTCTTCAAAATACCTGCTCCAGAGCCACACTGGCCCGGACACCAGGAGACCTCCCTGCTCGTCTCCACGTAGAATCTTTGGTGGCCCCTTGAAGAGAAAGAAGGGGCCTCGGCTATTTTTTTTTATATTGTGTCCAAAAAACGGCACCTCCAACAATGCAGCACTACCTCAGCCGTGGCTCAGTAGGCAGCACCTCTCGCCTCTGAGTCAGAAGGTCGTGGGTTCAAGTCCCCACTCCAGAGACTTGAGCACCAAAATCCAGACTGACACTCCCAGTGTGGTGCTGAGGGAGTGCTGCACTGTCGGAGGTGCCGTCATTCGGATGAGGTGTTAAACCGAGGCCCTGTCTGCTCTCTCAGGTGGACGTAAAAGATTCCACGGCCACTATTTCAAAGAAGAGCGGATGAGTTCTCCCTGGTGTCCTGGCCAATATTTATCCCTCAATCAACATCACTAAAAACTGATTATCTGGTCATTATCACATTGCTGTTTGTGGGAGCTTGCTGTGCGCAAATTGGCTGCTGCGTTTCCTATATTACAACAGTGACTACACTTCAAAAAGTACTTCATTGGCTGTAAAGCGCTTTGAGACGTCCAGTGGTCATGAAAGGCGCTATAGAAATGCAAGTCTGTCTTTCTTTCTCGGTGTCAGCCTAGATTATGGGCCCAAGTGGTGGAATGGGACTTGAACCTCTCACCTTCTGACTCGGGCAGGGCGGGGGAGGGGGAGAAGTGCCCAGCTAGCGTTGTGATATTCTTCTGTTAGGCAAACTATCCAAATGTACGTTATTGTTATTGACTCTGAGGACCTATTGAAGCATGACTCTACAGCTGGTCTTGGCTTGTATGTATTGAGCTGTTGTCATTCAGAATGACAGATCTGGAGAGGCTGCAGAGCCTTGAAGCACATGGTGGGAGAAATTCGGTATCGCCCCGTTTCGGGGGCGCTAACTTTTAAAAGTTGAAACTTAAAAAAAAATTCGGGGGGTTTTGTGCTCCAGGAAGGAGCCAAATCAAGCACTTCACTTCCTTCCTGGAGCGCAACGGGCAGCAGGCGGGATGGCGGGTGAGCAGCGCTGCCGCGTTGGAAGGCTCCTTCCCTCCCTTAAAGGGAAGGGCCGTCGCTGCCGGGGAAATCTTACCCGGTCCCCAACGGCAGCCGCGATCAGGCCCAATCAGCCTGATGCACTGCAGTAGAGTGCCGGGCTGATCGATGGCTGGCGAAGATAAATGAAAGCAAAAAGAGAAAGAGCCTTTCAGATTTTTTTTTTTTTTACTTACCTCGGCCACCTCGTCTTTAATTATCGCCACCGCCCCCCCGAAGCGCCCGGCCTCCCGATCAACGCCTCCTGCAGCTGCCGGTGTTTTCGCTTGGCGCTGCTGCAGGGGGCGGAACCGAGGTCGGGGGTCCGCGGCGCAACCGGGGCGATGCGGCCCGGCAATGGCGTCACGATCTCCGGGCGCAGGAGACCGGGGCGCAACGCCTTACCGCCGCCGCGAAGCTCCCGCCGAATACAGCAGCAGTCCATCTTCTCGCCGCGCTCGGTTGGTAAGCGCTTAGCGCCCCGTTATCGCCCACCCGGAGGCGATAACGAGATGCGCCAAGGAGGCCAATTTCGAGGCCGTTGTATTTAACAGAGGAGCAGCCAGTGTCACTGGTCTCTGGCAGTTGCCAAGCCACAACCAGCTTATAATGTTGTGTTCATTTATAAGGGAAGTGTCTGCTTTGGCATTGAGTCAGGAGATCGTGGGTTCAAGCCTCACTCCAGACACTTGAGCACATATATAATTATAGAGTGCCTTTCACAACCTCCCAAAGCACTTCACAGCCACTTTTTGAAGTGTAGTCACTGTTGTAATGTAGGAAACGCAGCAGCCTATTTGCGCACAGCAAGCTCCCACAAACAGCAGTGAGATAATGACCAGATAATCTGTTTTAGTGATGTTGATTGAGGGATAAATATTGGCCCCGGACACTGGGGAAAACTCCCCTTGCTTTTCTTCGAAATAGTGTCGCGGGATCTTTTACGTCCACCTGAGAGAGCAGAGAGTCTAACATCTCATCCGAAAGACGGCACCTCCGACAGTGCAGCACTCCCTCAGCACTGCCACTGGGAGTGTCAGCCTAGATTTTTGTGCTCAAGTCTCTGGAGCGGGGACTCGACCCCACGACCACCTGACTCCAGAGGCCAGAGTGCCGCCCGTTGAGCCGCAGCTGACGCTGACCAGCAGTCTGTAAAGCAACGTCCAGAGTAATCGTACAATACCGCTGGAACAGCTTTAGCGCATTCGGAAACACAGCCGCAGGATCGTCCCGTCTGGCAGCAGAAGCAAAGGCCCACAAGCACCGCGAGTTATGAGCCGCCATCACGGGAGTTTTGGGAGATTGGCGCGTTCTTTTTTCGGAGAGGTGCACGCGACTTGTCAAAAAGCACTCACAAAAGGCTGAAAAGAGCACTGACCGGAAGATTGACGCATCACCAGCATTACCCAATAGTGACAGTGGACGCAGTAGAACCAGGAAGCGGAGTGACTGCTGCCAACGACCGGAAGCTGTGCAGAAGGGTACGGTGCATTAATCTGGAAGCCCCAGCGATGTTTCTGCTTTTCTTTTTAACGAGCCCCGCTCCCGTAACGGACCGGAAGCGCGCTCGCGCAGAAGGCTTCCGCGCAGCTTCCAGTTCGTTAGCAGCAGTCCCGCGTCCAATGAGGAAAGGGTCAAGCATCTTGAGCGGGGCCTTTTTTTGGTCGGGAATGTGACATGACCAGCCTTTGCCAAATGTAATCCAACCAAAGTCCTGGAACAACCAAGGAGCAGGGCCACTGACTGACAGAATTTACAGCACCGAAACAGGCCATTCGGCCCAACTGGTCCATGTCGGTGTTTATGCTCCACACCAGCCTCCTCCAAACCCATACTTCATCTCACCCCATCAGCATATCCTTCTATTCCCTTCTCCCTCATGTGCTTATCCAGCTTCCCCTTAAATGTATCTATACTATTCACCTCAACCACTCCCTGTAGTAGCGAGTTCCACACTCTCACCACTCTCTGGGTAAAGAAGTTTCTCCTGAATTCCCCATTGGATTTATTAGTGACTATCTTATATTGATGGCCCCTAGTTCTGGTCTCGCCCACAAGTGGAAACATCTTCTCTACGTCTACCCTATTGAACCCTTTCATAATCTTACAGACCTTGATCAGGTCACCCCTCAGCCTTCTCTTTTCCAGAGAAAAGAGCCCCAGCCTGTTCAGTCTTTCATAAGAACATAAGAAATAGGAGCAGGAATAGGCCACTTGGCCCCTCGAGCCTGCTCCGCCATTCAATAAGATCACGGCTGATCTTGGGCTCAAAGCCACTTCCCTGCCCGCTCTCCATAACCCTTCACTCCCTTAGCTTGCAAAAATCTGTCTATCTCCACCTTAAATGTATTTAATGACCCAGCCTCCACGGCTCTCTGGGGCAGAGAATTCCACAGATTTACGACCCTCTGAGAGAAGAAATTCTTCCTCATCTCAGTTCTAAAAGGGCGACCCTTTATTCTGAAACTATGTCCCCGAGTTCTAGATTTCCCCACGAGGGGAAACATCCTCTCCGCATCTACCTTGTCGAGCCCCCTCAGTATCTTACATGTTTCAATAAGATCACCTCTCATTCTTCTAAACTCCAATGAGTATAGGCCCAACCTGCTCAACCTTTCTTCATAAGTCAACCCCCTCATTTCTGGAATTAACCTAGTGAATCGTCTCTGAACTGCCTCCAATGCAAGTATATCCTTCCTTAAATAAGGAGACCAAAACTGTACACAGTACTCCAGGTGTGGTCTCACCAATACCCTGTACAGTTGTAGCAGGACTTTCCTGCTTTTATACTCCAACCCCCTTGCCTTTTTGATTACTTGCTGCACCTGCATGCTAACTTTTTGTGTTTCGTGCACAAGGACCCTCAATTTGTAATCTCTCTCCATTTAAATAATAATTTGCTTTTTTATTTTTCCTGCCAAAGTAGATAACCTCGCACTTTCCCACATTATACTCCATCTGCCAAATGTTTGCCCACTCACTTAGCCTGTCTATATCCCTTTGCAGATTCTTTGAGTCCTCTGCACAACTTGCTTTCCCACCCATCTTTGTGTCATCCGCAAACTTGGCTACATTACACTCGGTCGCTTTATCCAAGTCATTAATGTAGATTGTAAATAGTTGGGGCCCCAGCACCGATCCCTGTGGCACCCCACTAGTTACTGTTTGCCAATTGGAAAATTACCCATTTATCCCGACTCTCTGCTTTCTGTTAGTTAGCCAATTCTCCATCCATGCTAATATATTACCCCCAACTCCGTGAGCTCTTATCTTATGCAGTAACCTTTTATGTGGCACCTTATTGAATGCCTTCTGGAAATCCAAATACACCACATCCACTGGCTCACCCTTATCCACCCTGCTTGTTACATCCTCAAAGAACTCCAGCAAATTTGTTAAACATGATTTTCCTTTCATAAAACCATGCTGACTCTGCTTGACTGCATTATGATTTTCCAAATGCCCTGCTACTGCTTCCTTAATGAAGGACTCCAGCATTTTCCCAACGATAGATGTTAGGCTAACTGGTCTATAGTTTCCTGCTTTCTGTCTCCCTCCTTTCTTAAATAGGGGTGTTACATTTGTGGTTTTCCAATCCGCTGGGACGTCTCCAGGGAATTTTGGTATATTGCAACCAATGCATCCACTATCTCTGTAGCCATTTCTTTTAAGACCCTGGGATGCAGGCCATCTGGTCCAGGGGACTTGTCGTCTTTTAGTCCCATTATTTTACCAAGTACTATTTCCTTAGTGATAGTTGACGTAAGAAAACTACTAGGCACTTGGTCTAAGCGTTAAACAAAGCTTTAATCAACTGTTTTACAACATGGAGGTCTAGTTGTGTCCTTCACTAGTTCCTGTTAAGAATGTCCTGCGCAAGCTGGGCCCGTGCCCGAGTATTTATACTCTCCCTGGACAGCGCCACCAGCAGGCCGCCCAGTATTACTTCATAAGTCATTTCCACATGAATAACAAGATTCATGTCAATAGTGATTGTCTTTAGTTCCCCCATCCCCGTGGCCCCTTGATTGTCCATTATTGGGATGTTGTTAGTGTCTTCTACCGTAAAGACAGATACAAAATGTGATAATAATAATAACTTCCGGGAAGTTATGTGCACACCACTTCCTGTGAACTCTGAACTGTGAACTCTGTGCATACATCACTTCCTGTGCATACGTCACTTCCTGTGTTTGGACTAGTATAAATACTGAACTGCTCAGTATGGTAAAAGGGCTTCACCTAGAGGCATGGTGAAGACCGCTCTTGTATATAGTTTAATTATAAGTTGCTTAAAGCTTACTTTAAAGTTCCTTGATGTGTGAGACTCTTTTGTTACATCACAAAATATTTGTTCAGAATCTCTGCCATTTCCCCATTCCTAATTCCCCAGTCTCATCCTCTAAGGGACCAACATTTACTTTAGCTACTCTCTTCCTTTCCTGATAGGTAAAACCTCTCAGTTCTGGTATCATCCTTGTAAATCGTTTTTGCACCTTCTCCTGTCTGTGTCCTTTTTGTACTAAGGAGACCAGAACTGTGCGCAGCACTCCAAGTGTTGTCGAGTTCATTTTTATCCAGAATTTTGCTTTGGGGATTGAATTCCCAGATTCCAGCCATTTCTGCAGGGAAACTGTTTATCTTGGTTGGGTTGAGGAGTGACTCCGGTTCAGGCCCCAAGACCAGGCTGCAGGGTCACGTTAACATGACAAACCCAACGTCGCATGCTGTGTTGCCATGACGACAGATGGTTTTAACAGCAAGACTTTAGGTGGAGACGGGAATCCTTCAGCTTGCTTAGTTAAGACTTAAATATTATTATTACAACAAAGTCTCCAGCTCTTTAGGGGTGTATTTCAAGAACAAATCCTTTTCTTCAAAATGTTAAAAAAGAAATAAAACATTTCTCTTCTGAACTAGGCCCAGGCTTCTGTTTCTCATTAACAAAAAATGATCATTTTTCACCTCAGGTTCTCTGCTATTAAGTGCGCGCACGTCGTCCACTAAAAGAATTAGCCATTACTTGAAAACATTGTGGAATTCAGTATTTATAAAGAAGAAACGTATATAAAAAAAATTACCGCCCTTTCCCCTCCCTCCCTCGAACACTCCACTGAATTGCAACCCCGAAATCCAAAGCCGCCTTTTCCATTGTAATGCTAAAAACAAATGCTCCAATAGCGTTATGGTTTTAGTGTATTTAATGCTGCATTGATAGGGTAGGCACTGTTCTAATGGGAGGAGAGTAACACAAAGGGGCTTTTACATTGCTGCGCTACTATTAGGAGGCTGACACCATGCCAGTGGGAAGACTGCGAGAGAGCATCACGTGCAGACATGTCAATCTTTACCAGCTGACAGAAATTGGGCTGCTCAGGTTCCAGAAGATTCTGAAACCGTGCGCACTCACACGGACGGCGCTGGGCTGCAATCCGGCGCGGCGCTGCGGGCCAGTGGCACCCCGGGTTACCTCGGCTTGTTCGGTGCAGGTAATAAGAACATAAGAAGTAGGAGCAGGAGTAGGCCATACGGCCCCTCCGTCCTGCTCTGCCATTCAATAGGATCATGGCTGATCCGAACCTAGACTCACGTCCACTTCCCTGCCTGCTCCCCGTAACCCCTAATTCCCTTATCTGCTAGGAAACTGTCTCTCTCCGTTTTAAATTTATTTAATGTTGCGGCTTCCACAGCTCTCTGAGGTAGCAAATTCCATAGATTTACTACCCTCTGAGTGAAGAAGTTTCTCCTCATCTCAGTTTTGAAAGGGCAGCCCCTTATTCTAAGATTATGCCCCCTAGTTCTAGTCTCACCCATCAGTGGAAACATCCTCACCGCATCCACCCGGTCAAGCCCCCTCACAATCTTATATGTTTCGATAAGATCGCCTCTCATTCTTCTGAATTCCAATGAGTAGAGGCCCAACCTACTCAACCTTTCCTCATAAGTCAACCCCCTCATCTCCGGAATCAACCGAGTGAACCTCCTCTGAACTGCCTCGAGAGCAAGTATATCCTTTCTTAAATATGGAAACCAAAACTGTACGCAGCATTCCAGGTGTGGCCTCACCAATACCCTGTATAACTGAAGCAAGACTTCCCTGTTTTTATACTCCATCCCCCTTGCAATAAAAGCCAAGATTCCATTGGCCTTCCTGATCACCTGCTGTACCTGCATACTAACCTTCCGTGTTTCATGCACCAGGACCCCAGATCCCTTTGTACTGTAGCACTTTGCAGTGTCTTTCCATTTAGATAATAACTTGCTCTTTGACTTTTTCTGCCAAAGTGCATAACCTCACACTTTCCAACATTATATTCCATCTGCCAAATTTCTGCCCACTCACTTAGCCTGTCTATGTCCTTTTGCAGGTTTTTTATGTCCTCCTCACTCACTGCTTTCCCTCCCATCTTTGTATCGTCGGCAAACTTGGATACGTTGCACTTGGTCCCCTCCTCCAAATCGTTAATATAGATTGTAAAGAGTTGTGAGGTTGCTCTGTGCGACTTGCAAGACTGTGTCACTGTGTCGGCCGTGGCTCAGTGGGTAGCACTCGCTCCTCTGAGTCAGAAGGTAGTGGGCACAGAAATCCGGGCTGACACTCCAGGTGCTAGTGCTGAGTCAGCGCTGCGCTGTCGGAGGTGCCGCCTTTCGGATGAGACGTTAAACCGAGGCCCCGTCTGCCCTCACAAGTGGACGTAAAAGATCCCGCGGCATTATTTCGAAGAAGAGCAGGGGGGAGTTCTCCCCGGTGTCCTGGGCCAATATATATGCCTCAATCATCTATCACTAAAAGCAGATGATCTGGTCATTATCACATTGCTGTTTGTGGGAGCTTACTGTGCGCAAATTGGCTGCCGCGTTTCCCTACATTACAACAGTGACTACACTTCAAAAGTACTTCATTGGCTGTAAAGCGCTTTGGGACGTCCGGTGGTCGTGAAAGGCGCTATAGAAATTCAAGTCTTTCTATAGAAAACACGGGTAGGAACTGCACCTGAGGGCAATGTTAAATGGATGGAAATGGAGAGGAAATTCAGGGGGCTGCAAAGAATATATAGCTCCATAAATGCGCAGCCTATGAGATGGCTCCAGGCCTGCCCCTTTAAGTGTTGCAGCTCTGTGAGATCAAAACAGACAGAAAAAAAATCTTGTACATTTGGGAAAAGTGTAAGCACTTTTAACACAATCACTTACTTCATGTCAACACAGGGACATGAGGTATGTTTAGATAATAAACTGATTAATGTTTAATAACTATTGTGCGGCTGTGACTATATGCCTGTGAAATGCAATACTGTAATATTTAAATCATTTGTAGTTTTTTCATGTTCAGTTGTTTCCTTGTACAGTCCCCACTCAAACCTTCATCGGTGCCACTTGGCTTACTGCTGAGTCAGAAGGTTGTGGGTTTAAGTCCCCACTCCAGAGACTTGAGCACACAATCCAAACTGACACTCCCAGTGCAGTGCTGAGGGAGTGCTGCACTGTCGGAGGTGCCATCTTTCGAATGAGATGTTAGACAGAGGCTCCGCCTGCCCTCTCAGATGGACGTAAAAGATCCCGTGGCCACTATTTCGAAGAAGAGCAGGGGGGTTTCTCCCAGTGACCTGACCAGCATTTATCCCTCAATCAACATCACCAAAACAGATTATCTGGTCATTATCACATTGCTGTTTGTGGGAGCTTGCTGTGCGCAAATTGGCTGCTGTGTTTCCTACATTACAACAGTGACTACACTTCAAAAGTACTTCATTGGCTGACAAGCCCTTTAGGATTTCCCAAGTGTGTGAAAGGCTCTTTACAGGTGCAAGTTTGATCCCTTTTTATATGTTGGTCCTCTTAACGATTGTGCAGGAATCACTGTCCTGGAAGAGTATTAAAGAAAGACAGACTTGCATTTCTATAGCGCCTTTCACCACCTCAGGACGTCCCAAAGCGCTTTACAGCCAATGAAGCACTTTTTAACGTGTGGTCGCTGTTGTAATGTAGGAAAAGTCACAGCCAATTTGCGCACAGCAAGCTCCCACAAACAGCAATGTGATAATGACCAAATAAACTGTTTTGGTGATGTTGGTTGAGGGATAAATATTGGCCCCAGGACACTGAGGAGAACTCCCCTGCTCTTCTTCGAAATAGTGGCCGCGGGATCTTTTACCTCCACCCGAGAGGGCAGACGGGGGCCTCAGTTTAACATCTCATTCGAAAGACGGCACCTCCGATAGTGCGGCACTCCCTCAGCACTAGGGAGTGTCAACCTAGATTTTTGTGCTCAAGTTCCATGGAGTGGGACTTGAACCCACAACCTTCTGACTCAGAGACGAGGATGCTACCCACAGAGCCACGGTTGACACACACATTGTAAAAGAAATGTTGGCACTGAGACACATAGAGGCTGTACAGTACCAGATGGGAGTGAGTCGTTCCCTTTCACCCTGTGTGTACTGTACAGGTACAGGAGCCGACACTGAGACACACATGGGCCATACAGTACCAGACAGGAGTGAATCATTCCCTTTTACCCTGTGTGTACTGTACATGTATAGGAGCCGACACTGAGACACACATGGGCCATACAGTACCAGACAGGAGTGAATCATTCCCTTTTACCCTGTGTGTACTGTACATGTATAGGAGCCGACACTGAGACACACATGGGCCATACAGTACCAGACAGGAGTGAATCATTCTCTTTTACCCTGTGTGTACTGTACATGTACAGGAGCCGACACTGAGACACACACGGGCCATACAGTACCAGACAGGAGTGAATCGTTCTCTTTTACCCTGTGTGTACTGTACATGTACAGGAGCCGACACTGAGACACACACGGGCCGTACAGTACCAGACAGGAGTGAATCGTTCCCTTTTACCCTGTGTGTACTGTACATGTACAGGAGCCGACACTGAGACACACACGGGCCATACAGTACCAGACAGGAGTGAATCGTTCCCTTTTACCCTGTGTACTGTACAGGTACAGGAGCCGACACTGAGACACACACGGGCCGTACAGTACCAGACAGGAGTGAATCGTTCCCTTTTACCCTGTGTGTACTGTACAGGTACAGGAGCCGACACTGAGACACACACGGGCCGTACAGTACCAGACAGGAGTGAATCGTTCCCTTTTACCCTGTGTGTACTGTACAGGTACAGGAGCCGACACTGAGACACACACGGGCCGTACAGTACCAGACAGGAGTGAATCGTTCCCTTTTACCCTGTGTGTACTGTACAGGTACAGGAGCCGACACTGAGACACACACGGGCCGTACAGTACCAGACAGGAGTGAATCGTTCCCTTTTACCCAGTGCGTACTGTACAGGTACAGGAGCCGACACTGAGACACACACGGGCCGTACAGTCCCAGACAAGAGTGAATCGTTCCCTTTTACCTGTGTGTAGTGTACAGGTACAGGAGCTGACACTGAGACACACACGGGCCGTACAGTCCCAGACAAGAGTGAATCGTTCCCTTTTACCTGTGTGTACTGTACAGGTACAGGAGCTGACACTGAGACACACACGGGCCATACAATCCCAGACAAGAGTGAATCGTTCCCTTTTACCTGTGTGTAGTGTACAGGTACAGGAGCTGACACTGAGACACACACGGGCCGTACAGTCCCAGACAAGAGTGAATCGTTCCCTTTTACCCTGTGTGTACTGTACAGGTACAGGAGCCGACACTGAGACACACACGGGCCATACAGTCCCAGACAAGAGTGAATCGTTCCCTTTTACCCTGTGTGTACTGTACAGGTACAGGAGCTGACACTGAGACACACACGGGCCATACAGTCCCAGATGGGAGTTGCCTGCTGACACTTAGGCTTGCACAGGCTGGATGGGAGCTTAGGTCAGGTGTTGGACACAAGCTGAGTTTCCGGTAATCAGAGTCGAAGGTGCCTGGGGTGAAGCTCTCTGTGGTACTATAGCGATGGTGAAGTTGGCTCCCACTGTGCTAGCACAGTTAGATTCCTATTTATATCATTGATGCTTTCACCTCTTCATATATTTGGGTTAATGCAGCAATTTATAGCTTCTCATCCCAGTTTCAAATTATCTTTACTGGTTGAGCGCACAAAAAGGAATCAAATAAGACTTTCTTAATGGAATAAGAGGAAATGTGTTCCTTCGCTTGTTAAGAGGAGTTTGTCTACGCTGATGTTTTATTTATCACGCAGTTTATTGATTCCAGTAATTTTTTTGCAGGCTACATATAGCGAGGAGAACTTTGAATAAAACATGAAGTTGACTGGTACAGTATAATCAGGATAGTGCAGGGGGAGCACAGTCAGAGAATCGTAGAATGGTTACAGCACAGAAGGAGGCCATTCGGCCCGTCGAGCCCGTGCCGGCTCTCTGCAAGAGCACTTCAGCTAGTCCCACTCCCCCGCCCTTTCCCCATAGCCCTGCAAATTTCTTTCCTTCAGGTGCTTATCCAATTCTCTTTTGAAAGCCGCGATTGAGTCTGCCTCCGTCACACTCTCAGGACGTGCGTTCCAGATCCTCACCACTCGCTGCGTAAAAAAGTTTTTTCTTACGTCGCCTTTGGTTCTTTTGCCAATCACCTTAAATCTGTGTCCTTTGGTTCTCGGCCCTTCCGCCAATGGGAACAGTTTCTCTCCAACTACTCTGTCCCGACCTCTCATGATTTTGAACACCTCTATCAAAATCTCCTTTCAATCTTGTCTGCTCCAAGGAGAACAACCCCAGCTTCTCCAGTCTATCCATGTAACTGAAGTCCCTCATTCCTGGAATCATTCTCGTAAATCTTTTCTGCACCCTCTCTAAGGCCTTCACATCCTTCCTAAAGTACGGTGCCCAGAATTGGACACAGTACTCCAGTTGGGGCCGAACCAGTGTTTTATACAAGTTCATCATAATTTCCACACTTTTGTACTCTATACCTCTATTCATGAAGCCCAGGATCCCGAAAGCCTTTTTAACTGCTTTCTCAACCTGCCCTGCCACCTTCAATGATTTGTGCACACATACCCCCAGGTCTCTCTGTTCATGCACCCCCTTCAGGATTGTACCATTTAGTTTATATTTCCTCTCCTCATTCTTTCTACCAAAATGCATCACTTCACACTTTTCTGCATTAAATTTCATCTGCCACGTGTCCGCCCATTTCACCAGCCTGTCTATGTCTTCCTGAAGTATATCAGTCTCTTCCTCACTGTTCACTATACTTCCAAGTTTTGTGTCATCTGCAAATTTTGAAACTGTGCCCTGTACACCCACATTCAAGTCATTAATATATATCAAGAAAAGCAGTGGTCCTAGAACCGACTCCTGGGGAACACCACAGTATACCTTCCTCCAGTCTGAAAAACAACTGTTCACCAATACAGGTAGACTACCCTTTATCCGAATTTCCGAAAACCGAAACCCTCTAAAAACCGAAGGTTTTTTCGTTCAGCGTAAGTCGTGCGCACGACATGACCAGAGTGGCGCACGACTTACGCTGAGCAGGGCAGAGGGTCGCTGAGTTCCCTCCTGGGTAGGAGATTGCAGGCCGAGCCAACCCAACAATACAGCGGCCCGTCCGATAGCTGCAGCGGCCTGTCCGATATTCTTTTCTCCCCCCCGACTCCCCGCCGACCCCCCCACCCTTTCGGATAAGGGATAGTGTATCCTTTATCCGCACTTCCGAAAACCGAAATCCTCTGAAAACCGAAAGTGTTTTCGTTCAGCGTAAGTCGTGCGCACGACCCCGACCCCTGCCGACCCCCACCCCTGACCCCCCGCCGACCCCCACCCCGACCCCCACCCCCGACCCCCCCGCCGACCCCCACCGACCCCCACCCCCGACGACCCCGACCCCCACCCCCGACAAATTTCCCAGTCTTATAAAATACCTTCCGAAATCCGAAATTTTCCGAAAACCGAAACACGGCTGGTCCCGAGGTTTTCGGATAAAGGATAGTCTACCTGTACTCTGTTTCCTGTCACTTAGCCAATTCCGTATCCAAGCTGCCACTGTCCCTTTTATTCCATGGGCTTCAAGTTTGCTGACAAGCCTATTGTGTGTCACTTTGTCGAATGCCTTTTGGGAATCCATGTACACCACTTCAACCACATTGCCCTCATCAACCCTCTCTGTTACCTCATCAAAAACCTCGATCAAGTTAGTTAAACACGATTTGCCTTTAACAAATCCGTGCTGGCTTTCCTTAATTAATCCACACTTGTCCAAGTGACTCTTAATTTTGTCCCTGATTACTGTTTCTAAAAGCTTCCCCACTACCGAGGTTGAACTGACTGGCCTGTAGTTGCTCTTTACATCATTTTTTGAACAATGGTGTAACATTCGCAATTCTCCAGTCCTCTGGCACCACCCCCGTATCTATGGAGGATTGGAATATTCTGGCCAGTACCTCCGCGATTTCCCTCCTCAATTCCCTCAGCATCCTAGGATGCATCCCATCCGCTCCTGGTGACTTATGTACTTTAAGTACAGCCAGTCTTTCTAATACCTCCTCTTTATCAATTTTTATTCTAGCAAGTATCTCCACTACTTCCTTCATTACTATGTCTATGGAAGCATTTTCTTCCTTGGTGAAGACAGATGCAAAGTACTCATTTAGTACCTCAGCCATACCCTCTGCCTCCATGCGTAGGACTCCTTTTTGGTCCCTAATCGGCCCCACACCTCCTCTTACTATCCTTTTACTATTTATATGCCGATAGAAGATTTTTGGATTACCTTTTATGTTGGCTGCCATTCTTTTCTCATGCCCTCTCTTTGCCCCTCTTATTTTCTTTTTCACTTCTCCTCTGACCTTTCTGTATATAGCCTGATTCTCAGATGTATTTGCAATCTGACATCTGTCATACACACTCTTTTTCTGCTTCATCATATTCTCTATCTGTTTCGTCATCCAGTGAGCTCTGACTTTAGTTGCCCTGCCTTTCTCCCTTGTGGGAATGTACCTCGACTGTACCCGAACTATTTCCTCTTTAAAGGCAGCCCATTGTTCCACTACAGTTTTGCCTGCCAATCTTTGATTCCAGTTTACCCAGGCCAAATCTGTTCTCATCCCACTGAAATTGGCCTTCCCCCCCCAGTTAAACATTTTTACTCTAGATTGCCCCCTGTCCTTTTCCATTGCTAATCCAAACCGTATGATATTATGATCACTGTTCCCTAAATGTTCACCTACTGACACTTGCTCCACTTGACCTACCTCATTCCCTAGAACCAGATCCAGCAATGCCTCCTCCCTCGTCGGGCTGGAAACATACTGTTCAAGAAAGTTCTCCTGAACACACTTCAGAAAATCTTCCCCTTCTCTGCCCTTAATATTATGATCCCAGTCTGTATTAGGATAGTTGAGGTCCCCCATTATTACTACTCTATAGTTCTTGCACCTTCCTGTAATATTTCTGCAAATTTGCTCCTCCATATCTTTATCACTATTTGGTGGTCTATAGAATACACCCAGTAGTGTAATGGCACCTCTATTATTTCTTAACTCTAGCCATATAGATTCTGTCCTTGACCACTCCAGGACATCCTCCCTCTCCAGCACTGTAATATTCTCCTTAATCAATACTGCCACACCACCTCCTATCTTTCCTGAACACCTTATAACCAGGAATATTTAATACCCAATCCTGCCCTTTTTTGAGCCAGGTCACAGTTATTGCCACAACATCATATTCCCATGTGGCTATTTGTGCCTGCAGCTCACTTACTTTGTTGACTATGCTTCGTGCGTTCACATACGTACACTGTAAACCCATCTTAGACCATCCTGTATTCTCTCTTAGTTGGACCCCACCTAATACCTTACTATTTCTTACTCTAGTGCTCTCTGCCTCTCCCAATCCTTTGAGCATTTTATTTCCCCTTTCTAGTGTTACATCCTGCTGCCCAGTGTTAGAACAGCGAGAGTACTTTAGCCACAGATCCTTTTAAACTCCTGTGTACATTTGATGCGTCTCTACTGATGGTGAGGTGGGGTCAAAGTGTCTGTCAGTGCAGATGGGGGGGGGGGGGTCGGAAGGTCCATTATTGGAGGGGGGGTGGATCGGAAGGTCCATTGTTGGAAGAGGGGTGGGTCGGAGAGTCCATGGGGGGGGGGGTAGTGTTGGAGTGTCCATTGTCGGTGGAAGGGGTTGGGTCGGAGAGTCCATTACTGGTGGAGGGGGTGGGTCGGAGAGTCCATTACTGGTGGAGGGGGTGTTGCAGAGTCCATTGTTGGTGGAAGGGGTGGGTCAGAAGGTCCATTATTGGAGGAGGGGGGGGTGGGTGGGTTGGTTGGAGAGTCCATTGTTGGAGGAGGGGGGTGGGTCGGAGAGTCCATTACTGGTGGAGGGGGTGGTTGGAGAGTCCATTGTTGGAGGGGGGTGGGTCAGAGTGTTTATCGAGGAAGTTGGGTTGGGTTTGTGTGTCCATTGTTGGAGGAGGGGGTGGGTCAGAAGGCCCATTATTGGAGGGAGGGTGGGTCGAAGAGTCCATTGTTGGAGGAGGGGTGGGTCGGAGAGTCCATTACTGGCGAAGGGGGTGGGTCGGAGAGTCCATTGGTGGAGGAGGGGTTGGGTTGGAGAGTCCATTATTGGAGGAGGGGGGTGGGTCGGAGAGTCCATTGGTGGAAGAGGGGGTGGGTCAGAGAGTCCATTACTGGCAGAGGGAGTGGGTCGGAGAGTCCATTATTGGAGGAGGAGGTGGGTCGGAGAGTCCATTGTTGGAGGAGGGGTGGGTCGGAGAGTCCATTGTTGGAGGAGGGGTGGGTCGGAGAGTCCATTATTGGTGGAGGGGGTGGGTCGGAAGGCCCATTGTTGGAGGGGGGGTCAGAGAGTCCATTATTGGAGGAGGGGGTGGGTCAGAGAGTCCATTACTGGCGGAGGGAGTGGGTCAGAGAGTCTATTGTTGGAGGAGGGGTGGGTTGGAGAGTCCATTGTTGAAGGAGGGGGTGGGTCGGAAAGCCCATTATTGGTGGAGGGGGTGGGTTGGAGAGTCTGTTGGAGGGGGTGGGTCGGAGAGTCCATTGGTGGAGGAGGGGGGGGTGGGTCAGAGAGTCCATTGTTGGAGGAGGGGTGGGTCGGAGATCCCATTGTTGGAGTAGGGGGTGGGTCGGAGAGTCCATTGGTGGAGGAGGGGTGGGTCGGAGAGTCCATTATTGGAGGTGGGGGGGGGGGTCGGAGAGTCCATTATTGGAGGAGGGGTGGGTCGGAGAGTCCATTGTTGGACGAGGGGTGGGTCGGAGTGTTTATCGAGGAGGTAGGGTTGAGTTTGTGTGTCCATTGGTGGAGGAAGGATATGGCTGAATTGCCTGTGGCTGTGCAATGTGCTGCACTATTCTATGAAAAGAAGAGAATGTAGCCGAGAAAAAAAAAAATTCTGGAGGAAGCGGGTGAGCGTGAAGGGAACAGACTAGAGGGAGAAAAAAAACCTCTTGTGACTTATCCATTCATGGACAAAAGCCAAGATCCCCTCCCTCAGCTCTCGTCTCCAGCTCCCTGATTTCTAATTAGATTCTGTCAAACATTAAAGTCCTCCAATTATGTGAAGGAGTCAGTCAGGCTTGGCCTAGTTTCAGTCAGATGACTTTTCTCTTCTGTGGTGCACGAGCAGTGAGGATGCCAGTGAGCTGCACGCTGCCAAATACCTCGAAGTAACGAAACAAATCTTCTACACTGTCGATCCCGAGTGTGTGCATGCGCGCGCGTGTGTAGGAACAAGAGAAAAAAATAAGGGAACAAAACTGGAGCGACTTAGAGGGCCGAAATAAACGGGACATGTCTTTAAAATGCGAAAAGGATTCGACCGGGTAGAAACTATTTCTTCTGGTGTGGGGGGGGGGGGGGGGGCGGGGAAATTAAGAATGAGGGGACATTGGAGCAACTGAGTAAAACCGGCAAGCCCATTTTCACAAAAAGGTTGGTAGAAATCGGGAACTCTCTCCCCTAAAAGGCTGGGGGGACAGTTGGAGCTTTCAGGACTGGGGATCGATAAGATTTTTTTCCCGTTGGGTGAGAGAATCGCGGGCTATGGAGCTAAGGTGGGACAATGGAGATAGGGGTGCAGATCGGCCGTGATCCAGCTGAACGGCGGTGCAGGCTCGAGGGGCTGAACGGGCCCCCTCCCGTGAATAGGGGGCGGCGCATTTTCACCCTGCTTGTAAGAAAGGGGGAGGAATGAATTTCCTTTCTCTCAAACCCCCCCCCACATGCGCACACATGTACACTCATATCTGTGCTGTGAAAGATAAAAGGGGTGTATGTTGTTTTAATGTGCTGGAGCTTTCGAAAGCAGTGCTGGATGAACTCTGTGTGTGTGTGTGATTGGAGTGGATGGTGAAATTGTTCTATATTTAGTGTGCAAGAGAAGGTGGAAAACAAAAATCTTAGCACCTTGTTTGGTGACTTGCTGAGGCAACAGTATGGCCAGAGAAGGCAAGCATCTTTTATTCTCCTCAATCAATATAGAAGATATTTCTGCACTTGTGTGTTTTTTGCCTCTCACACAGACACACACACAGGTCCAGGGTGTTCTGTGTTGGAAGGATGTGCGTATGGGAGCTCATTAATAAAAGGCTATAGTTAGCATCTCCTCTCTCTCTCTCTCTGCAGCTCTCTGTGATGCAGCGCCTGCCTGGTGTCCACAGGCGCCGCTGAACAATGCCTCAGAGCCCGGTTTCCAGCGAGGATGAGCGGCGGAGCGTCTCCGAGTATCCGGGGGAGTCCGAAAGCGACAGCTCCGGGGACGAGACCATGCGAGGAGGCAACACCGTCACCACCATCACCGCCACCCCGGCCCCGGCGCCGAAACCCAAAGACCGGAGCATCGACACCGACTTCACCATGATGGTCTTTCGCATTGGCATCCCGGACCTGCAACAGACGGTAAGGCAGCCTCTCATTTGGGGGGGGGGGGCGTCAGGGCAATTCGACCGGGTGAGGAGCACAGGCTGGGGGTGTGTGTGGGTGGGGGTGTGTGTGGGGCTTGACATTGTAGATTGGAAGTGTGCATGCCATTCTGAGCATCAGTATTGCAGGCTTGCAGTTTCCAGCCTCTGCAAGCCCAGTGTCCCCAGAGCTGCAATTAAGCTGGAAAGTTCAAGCGATTCAGCATCCAAGTTCTTTCCACTCTCTCTCTCTCTCTCTCATTCACAAAGGCAAGGAACGCCACTGCCTCAGGAAGGAAGGAGCTTCAAGCCCTGGTTCGGTGGCTCGCACTCTCTCTCTCTCTCTCTCTCTCGTGCGCCTCTGGGTCAGAAGGTTGTGGGCATCAAGACCCACTCCAGGGACTTGAGCACAATAATCCAGGCTGACCCTCCCGGCGCGGTGCTGAGGGAGCGCCGCACTGTCAGAGGTGCCGACCTTCGGATGAGACGTTAAACCGAGGTTTGGGCGTAAAAGATCCCATGACCACTATTTCGAAGAAGAGCAGGGGATGTTCTCCCTAGTGTCCTGGGCCAATATTTATCACTCAATCAACATCACTAAAAACAGATGATTAAGGTCATTATCACATTGCTGTTAGTGGGAGCTTGCTGTGCGCAAATTGGCTGCCGCGTTTCCCACATTCCAACAGAGACCACACTTCAAAAAGTACTTCATTGGTTGTGAAGCGTTCTGGGACATGAATGCAAATTGAGCACAACATTGTGCACGGGGAAAAGCCTTGCACTCCTCCCCTGTCATAGCAGTCACTAGTCCAAGCAGTCGCTCTCTTCAGTGTGAGCCTAGTCACTAACCAGCGACCACCAGGGTGCTCCTCCCTCTCCCTCCTCAGTCCCCGGGTACCCAGGGGCCATTCAGCAGCTGAGTTTAAACATCACTCCCTCTGTTGTCTGAAGCGAGCTGCAAATGCGCACAGAGAATCTCAGAACAAATTGCCACCAAACTCGGGGGAAAGTTGGGACTCAACTAAACGCAGTGAAATAAAAACACCCCTGGAGGTTAGGTAGGAGTTTACGAATTAAACCATCTTTGATGAGTATTGTGTGCAGTTTTGGTCGCCTTATCTGAGGAAGGATGTTCTTGCCATGGAGGGAGTTCAGCGAAGATTCACCAGGCTGATACCTGGGATGGTAGGAATGACGTACGAGGAGAGATTGGGTCGATTAGGCATATATTCGTTGGAGTTCAGAAGAATGAGAGGGGATCTCATTGAAACTTATAAAATTCTAACAGGACTAGGCAGACTAGATGCAGGAAGGATGTTCCGATGGCTGGGGAGTCCAGAACCAGGGGTCACAGTCTAAGGATAAGGGGTAAGCCATTTAGGACTGAGATGAGGAGGAATTTCTTCACCCAGAGAGTGGTGAACCTGTGGAATTCTCTACCACAGAAGGCAGTTGAGGCCAAGTCATTAAATATATTCAAGAAGGAGTTAGATATATTTCTTAAGGCTAAGGGGATCAAGGAATATGGGGAGAAAGCAGGGACAGGGTACTGAGTTTGGATGATCAGCCATGATCTCATTAAATGGCGGAGCAGGCTCGAGGGGCCGAATGGCCTACTCCTGCTCCTATCTTCTAGGTTTCTCTGTTTCTTTGATCCGTACGGCTGCTAGTTACTGTACCTCTTGCGTATCGTTCAGTCTATCCGTGCTTTCCCGTTGAACGTATGTTTTTGATATTTGCGTTACACGTCGCGATTTAAGATTGCACCAGTTTAATGGGTCACAGGCAATGTTCCCCGCTAATTTTTTTTGGTGTGCGGTCCCTTTAACTGGCCGCCGCCGCCGCCCATTCACGTATTCGCGCCCGGGCGGTCCCTTCCATTTTGAAAGGCCGGCGGGACCGCCAGCGGTCACCTGGCGAAAGTGTGCGCCCCGCCGTCCCACTCTCGCGGGCAGTCGGCACGCGCTGCACGTGTACCTGTGCGTGTTTAATGAGCGGGCACGCGCGCGGCCGTTCCGCGTCTGGCCTCGGGCTCAGTCCGTGTGGAGGTGGCGTAGACAGCATGGGGTAGAGACACCGACACCGATTGGTTGGGCCTGTGGCGAGAGTGTGGAACTCGCTACCACAGGGAGTGGTTAAGGCGAACAGCACAGATGCATTTAAGGGGAGGCTGGATAAGCGCATGAGGGAGAAAGGGATAGAAGGATAAGTTGATAGGGTGAGATGAAAAGGAGTGGGAGGAGGCTCGTGTGGAGCATAAACACCGGCACAGACCAGTTGGGCCGAATGGCCTGTGTCTGTGCTGTAAATTCTATGGGGGAATAGATTTAAAGTAATTGGTAGAAGGATTAGAGGGGAGTTGAGGAGAACGTTTTTCACCAAGAGGGTGGTGAGGGTCTGGAACTCACTGCCTGAAAGAGGCAGAAACCCTCATTGCATTTAAAAAGTACTTGGATATGCGCTGGAAGTGCCGTAACCTGCAGGGCTACGGACCAAGAGCTGGAAAGTGGGATTAGGCTGGAGAGCTCTTTGTCGGCCGGCACGGACATGATGGGCCGAATGGCCTCCTTCTGTGCTGTAAATCTCTCTGATTCAATGTCATTCTATGAATGGCCTGTTTCCGTATTGTAACTTCGATGTGTCACGCTTTAAAGTGTCAAAAGTATTCTAAAATAGAAGAGAAGGTCAATCATTTCCTGCTGGTTTGTTCTGACCTGGAGCGAGGAAGAGCCCCGTCCATTGGCAAACCGACCCCCCTCACCAGCAAGCATGCAGCCTCCGACTGGCCTCCGCATTCACTCCGATGAGATGCTGCAGCCTTAAAGGGGCAGGCAAGCTCACGACACAAGAATACTGCATTGCGGCACAACGCTGTTGTCGCTATCGAGCCGCGTTACCGTCTGAGTTCATCGGATTGTAGAAATTTACGGCACAGACACAGGCCATTCGGCCCATCGTGTCCGCGCCAGCCGAAAGAGAGCTATCCAGCCTAATCCCACTTTCCAGCTCTTGGTCCCCGGCCCTGTAGGTTACAACACTTCAAGTGCATATCCGAGTACTTTTTAAATGTGATGAGGGTTTCTGCCTCTACCACCCTTTCAGGCAGTGAGTTCCAGACCCTCACCACCCTCTTGGTGAAAAAAGTTCTCCTCAACTCCCCTCTAAACCTGTTACTTTAAATCTATGCTCCCTGGTTATTGATCTCTCTGCTAAGGGAAATAGGTCCTTCCTCAAGAAGGAGTTGGATATATTTCTTAAGGCTAAAGGGATCAAGGGATATGGGGAGAAGGCAGGGACAGGGTACTGAATTTGGATGATCAGCCATGATCTCATTGAATGGCGGAGCAGGCTCGAGGGGCCGAATGGCCTAACTCCTGCTCCTATCTTCTGTGTTTCTATCCACTCTATCTTGGCCCCTCATAATTTTATACACCTCAGTCAAGTCTCCCCTAGTTACGGCGAGCATCTGAGCCGTGATCTTAAAGGGACAGGCCAGGTTGGCACAGCACCACCTTAGCAACTCAAACGTGTTTGAGCGGGGCCTTGCGTTACCCGTAGCAAGAACACGGGAGATGAGCTATTGTACTCCTGAGGCCCCTTCTTGTGGGTTATAACACACGCAGAGCACACTTCAATGCTGATCTCAGCGAGGGCAGTGTTAGCTGCCTGGCCTGCTGAGTATTTCCAGCATTTTCTGTTATTTCAGATTTCCAGCATCCGCAGTATTTTGCTATTATGTTAGATGCCTACTGTTGCCCTCGGTCTAGTGCTCCCTTTAATTATTATTTTTTTGGATGCACGGCCCCTTTAAGCGCTTGCGCAGTTTATCCTATTTGAAAGCCGGATCACTGGCTGCGCGAGAGCTGCAGAGCGCCGCATGGCTGGGCTGCCATGCAGCTCAAAGGGAACGCTGCCTCAGTCCCCATGTGTTGGTGAGTGCACTTAGCGAGGATTCCCAACCGTCGGTGCAAAGGGAGAGGAAGGGATCATGCTCCGCTGTGATGCTTGCCATGTTCAGATAGTGTCCACTCTCCCTTGCTACGATGGCTACGGTCGTGTAGTGGCTCTGCACTGGGTCCTGGACTAATTCATCCTGAGGACACGTGTGTTCAAATCCCACCATGGCAGTTTTGAGAATTTGAATTCAGTTAACTCATTTTTAAAAGGGGAGGACGGGATTGAGTCGGCTGTGATGCTGACCATGGTCGAATAGCGGGGAAAGCCGCCACCTGATTGGAGCACTGGGGAGGTGGGGTAGGTAACCAGGCGCCTTGGAACCACATTCCTAGCAAGAGCCAGCCTCTTCAGGAGAGATGGGGGGCAGGCAGTGTGAATCTGTGCAGGTGCTAAAATACATCCAGCACTCGCAGGGTTAAAGCAGTAACCTTCAATCGTGGGTAAGGAGAGAGTGGGAGCTTTTATATATACACGCTCACACTCACACTCACACACACTCACTTACACACACACACACACTTACACACACACTCACTTACACACACACACACACACACACACACACACGCTCACACACACACACTTACACACACACTCTCACTTACACTCACACACACTTACACACACTTACACACACACTCTCACTTACACACACGCTCACACACACACTCACACACACTTACACACACACTCACTTACACACACGCTCACACTCACACACACTCACACACACTTACACACACACTCTCACTTACACTCACACACACGCTCACACTCACACACACTTACACACACACTCTCACTTACACTCACACACACTTACACACACGCTCACACTCACACACACTTACACACACGCTCACACTCACACACACTTACACACATGCTCACACTCACACTCACACACACTTACACACACACTCTCACTTACACTCACCCACACTTACACACATGCTCACACTCACACACACTTACACACACGCTCACACTCACACACACGCTCACACTCACACTCACACACACTTACACACACGCTCACACTCACACAAACTTACACACACGCTCACACTCACACACACGCTCACACTCACACACACTTACACACACACTCTCACTTACACTCACACACACTTACACACACGCTCACACTCACACACACTTACCCACACGCTCACACTCACACACACTTACATACACACATACACACTCTCACTTACACACACGCTCACACTCACACACTCACACACTCACACACTCACACACTCACACACTCACACACGCTCACACTCACACACTCACACACTCACACACGCTCACACTCACACACGCTCACACTCACACTCACACTCACACTCACACACACGCTCACACTCACACACACGCTCACACTCACACACACTCTCACACACGCTCACACTCACACACACACACACACACACTCTCACACACACGCTCACACACTCACACACACACACACACTTTCACACACTCTCGCACACACTCTCGCACACACTCTCGCACACACTCGCACACACTCGCACACACTCGCACATACTCTCGCACTCTCGCACGCACTCTCGCACACACTCTCGCACACACTCTCACACACTCTCACACACTCTCACTCACACAAACTCACACACACACTTACACACACACTCTCGCGCACACTCTCTCGCGCACACTCTCGCGCACACTCTCGCGCACACTCTCGCACACACTCTCGCACACTCACACACACACACACTCACAAACTCACACACGCTCTCGCACACGCTCTCGCACACGCTCTCGCACACGCTCGCGCACACGCTCGCGCACACGCTCGCACACACACTCGCACACACTCGCACTCACTCACACTCTCACGCTCACTCACACACTCACACTCACACACACACTCACACAATCACTCTCTCACACAAACTCGGCACTTGAGGGAAATAAACTTGCAGGGCTACGGGGCTAGAGCGGGGCAATGGGACTGACTGGATTGCTCTACAGAGAGCCGGCACGGACTCGATGGGCCGAATGGCCTCCTTCTGTGCCGTACGGCTCTATGACTTCCAGGAATTGATTACCCGTCCATTAGTCTGCACGGAGGTGAAGCGTTTAAAGTTTATTCATTTCACTTAGTGACATTTCAGAGCTTTCCCACCACCTGCATCAGCTTCTAATCGGAGCCTTGGAGAAGGAAGGGGGAGGGGAGGGAGCAAGCCACAGCTCTTCGAGAAAATGCAGTGACATCTAATTTGCTATTCCACTTTTGCGCTCGCCTACACAGAGAGAGGTGGATCACATTTCAACACATTTACAAACTAGCTTTATTACATTATTACAGTGCGGGCTGCCTCTCGAGCGTGGCAAGGGCGCAGACAGACCTCGTGGAGGGACTGTGAGGACTACCCAGAGGGAGGGAGGGAGAATCTCAGACTGCCGCTGTTGATAGCGTTCAGATTGAGCTGTAACTCCAACCCCTCTCCCCATCTCCAAATTAAAAGATAGAAAGAAAGAACTTGCATTGCTATAGCGCCTTTCACGACCTCAGGACATCCCAAAGCGCTTTACAGCCAATGAAGTACTTTTGAAGTGTAGTCTCTGTTGTAATGTGGGAAACGCGGCAGCCAATTTGCACACAGCAAGATCCCACAAACAGCAACGTAATAATGACCAGATAATCTGTTGTAGGTGTTGGTTGAGGGATAAATATTGGCCGAGTACACCGGGGAGAACTCCTTTTTTCTTCTTTGACATAGTGGCCGCAGGATCTTTTACGTCCACCTGAGAGAGCAGGTGGGTTTAATGTCTCATCAGAAAGACAGCACCTCCGACAGTGCAGCACTCCCTCAGTACCGCACTGGGAGTGTCAGCCTGGATTTTTGTGCTCAGGTCCCTGGAGTGGGGACTCGAACCCACAAACTGCTGACTCAGAGGCGAGAGTGCGGCCCACTGAGCCACAGGCCGGCACCACTAATCTGCTCCGACCCCCCCCACCCCCCCACAACGCTCCGTGTGTACATACAGCGCCTAGGTGTGGTGTTGAGTCAGAGGAACCAGGAGAGGCCGAGGTTGTATCCCTGTTGAGTCAGCTTTGGTCCTCAACGTCCCAGGCCTCGGAATAAGCGGGAAAGCGTGCATGTTTGAAGAGGACCGGGAAGGCTCAGATGTGGTGCCCTCCCTGGTCAAATAGCCAGCAGGCACTCGGCCTACACATGAAGAGTGGCCACTGGGGTGAAGAAGCAGATGACTCCCTGTGGAACCAAGAGTCAGCGACTTGGAAGATTATTGCATGGCTGACGAACGATTGAGGTTTTTTGAGGGAAATCTGGATGAATAACATAAGAACATAAGAAATAGGAGCAGGAGTCGGCCATTCGGCCCTTCGAGCCTGCTCCGCCATTCAATGAGATCATGGCTGATCTTCTGCCTCAACTCCATTCACCGGCCCTATCGCCATATCCCTTGATGCCCTTACTAGTCAGAAATCTATCGACTTCTGTTTTGAATATACCCAATGACTGAGCCTCCATAGCCCTCTGGGGTAGAGAATTCCAAAGATTCACCACCCTCTGTGTGAAGAAATTTCTCCTCATCTCAGTCCTGAATGGCCTACCCTTTATCCTGAGGCTGTGGCCCCTGGTTCTAGACTCCCCAGCCAAGGGAAACATTCTCCCAGCATCCACCCTATCAAGCCCTGTAATAATTTTGTATGCTTCAATGAGATCGCCTCTCATTCTTCTGAATTCAAGAGAATACAGGCCTAGTTTACTCAATCTCTTCTCATACGACAGTCCCGCCATCCCAGGAATCAATCTCGTGAACCTTCGTTGCACTCCCTCTATGGCAAGCCGAGGCTAGGGACAGGACCCGACATGACTATGCTCTGGAATACCCTATCTAAATATCCCCGCCTCTCTACCTCTTTCTCCTCTCCTTTAAGACGCTCCTTAAAATTACCTCTGTGACCTGTCCGAATAACCTCCCTATCTCTGTAATCTCCTCCAGCCCCACAAACCCCTTGAAATATCTGCGCTCCTCTAATTCTGGCCTCTTGAATATCTCTGATTATAATCACTCGCCCATTGGCGGCCGTACCTTCAGCTGCCTGGGCCCTAAGCTCTGGAATTCCCTCCCTAAACCTCTCCGCCTCTCTATCTCTCTCTCCTCCTTTAAGACGCTCCTTAAAACCTACCTCTTTGACCCTCGCCTGCCCTAATTTCTTATGTGGCTCAGCGTCAATTTTTTGTCTTCTAATACTCCTGTGAAGCGCCTTGGGACATTTTACTACGTTAAAGGCGCTATATAAATACAAAAAAAAACCTTGTGCACAGCAAGGTCCCACAACAGCAAATAGGAACAGGAGTAGGGCATTCAAGTAGATCATGGCTGATCTGTACCTCGACTCTATTTACCCGCCTTAGTGCCTTATCCCTTGCTACCTTTACTGAGGAAAAGTCTATCGATCGCAGTCTTGAAAGCTCCAATTGTCCCCCGGCATTCACAGACTTTTGGGCAACAATTTGCATTTATATAGTGCCTTTAACAGTAAAACGTCCCAAGGCGCTTCACAGGAACGTTACCAAACCAAATCTGACACCGAGCCAAAGAAGGAGACATTAGGACAGGTGACCAAAAGCTTGGTCAAAAAGGTAGGTTGTAAGGAGGGTCTTAAAGGAGTAGAGAGAGGCGGAGAGGTTTAGGGAGGGAATTCCAGAACTCAGAGCCTGGACGCCTGAAGGCACGGCCAATGGCGGGGCGAAAGAAGTGGGGGGGATGCACAAGAGGCCAGAATTGGAGGAGCGCCGAGATCTCGGAGGGTTGTAGGGCTGGAGGGAGGTTACAGAGATAGGGAGGGGCGAGGGCCATGGAGGGATTTGAAAACGATGAGAATTTTTAAACCGAGGCGTTGCTGGACTGGGTGCCAATGTCGGTCAGCGAGCGCAGGGGGTCTTGGTGCGAGTTACATATCGGTACCAGTAGCAGTTTCGGATGAGCTCAAGTTAACGGAGGGTGCAAGGTGGAGCTAACAAAGGTGTGGATGAAGGTTTCAGCAGCAGATGAGTTGAGGCAGGGGGCTGATGTTACGGAGGTGGATGTAGGCGGACTTGGCGATGGAGAGGATATGTGTTTTTTAAATTTGTTCATGGGATGTGGGCGTCGCTGGCAAGGCCAGCATTTATTGCCCATCCCTCATTGCCCTTGAGAAGGTGGTGGTGAGCCGCCATCTTGAACCGCCACAGTCTGTGTGGTGAAGGTGCTCCCACAGTGCTGTTAGGGAGGGAGTTCCAGGATTTTGACCCAGCGACGATGAAGGAACGGCGATATATTTCCAAGTCAGGATGGTGTGTGACTTGGAGGGGAACTTGGAGGTGGTGGTGTTCCCATGCGCCTGCTGCCCCTTGTCCCTCTAGGCGGTAGAGGTCGCGGGTTTGGGAGGTGCTGCCGAAGAAGCCTTGGCGAGTTGCTGCAGTGCATTTTGTAGATGGTACACACTGTAGCCACAGTGCACCGGTGGTGGAGCGAGTGAATGTTTAAGGTGGTGGATGGGGCGCCAATCAAGCGGGCTGCTTTGTCCTGGATGGTGTCGAGCTGCTGTTGTTGGAGCTGCACTCATCCAGGCAAGTGGAGAGTATTCCATCATACTCCTTACTTGTGCCTTGTAGATGGTGGAAAGGCTTTGGGGAGTCAGGAGGTGAGACACTCGCCGCAGAATACCCAGCGTCTGACCTGCACTTGTTGCTACAGTATTTATGTGGCTGGTCCAGTTAAGTTTCAGGTCAACAGTGACCCCCGCAAACGTGGTAAAAATACATCCACTGTTGGGTCCCTCCCGGAAGCTCAGCTCGGGGTCAAATAAGCCCAGGGTGCGATTTAACCCAATTTAAGCATTACCACTCTCACAGCCAACCCTACCGATATGTTGCTGACTGTTCTCCATGGCTTGTTGATCCTTACTGGCCTAATCAAAGTTGCTGTGTGGGCTGTAAGCTTTGGAACCCTCTCTTAACTCACCTGTGACCACACACGTTCCTGGGTGCTCCTCCCTTCGTTACCAAGTGGCCATTTGTAAAGTAGGGAAGTTATGCTAAACCTGTATCGAACCTTGGTTGGACCACACTTGGAGTACTGCGTGCAGTTCTGGTCACCATATTATAAAAAGGATAGAGAGACACTGGAGAGGGTGCAAAAAGATTTACAAGGATGATGAAGAAAAATTAAAAACTTGCATTTATATAGCACCTTTCACGACCAGCGGACGTCCCAAAGCGCTTTACAGCCAATGAAGCACTTTTTGAAGTGTAGTCACTGTTATAATGTGGGCAACATGGCAGCCAATTTACACACAGCAAGCTCCCACAAACAGCAATGTGATAATGGCCAGATAATCTGTTTTTGTTATGTTGGTTGAGGGATAAATATTGGCCCCAGGACACCGGGGAGAACTCCCCCTGCTCTTCTTCGAAATAGTGGCCGCGGGATCTTTTACGTCCACTGAGAGAGGGCAGACGGGGCCTCGGTTTAACGTGTCACCCGAAAGACGGCACCTCCGACAGTGCAGCACTCCCTCAGCACTGCAATGGGAGTGTCGACCTAGATTTATGTGCTCAACTCCCTGGAGTGGGACTCGAACCCACAACCTTCTGACTCAGAGGCGACAGTGCTACCCACTGAACCACAGCTGCCAAATACCAGAAATGCGAGGGTATACACATCAGGAAAGGATGAACAGGCTGGGTCTCTTTTCCCTTGAAAAGAGAAGGTTGAGGGGTGACCTAATAGAGGTCTTTAAAATTATGAAAGGTTTTGATAGAGTGGATACAGAGAGAATGTTTCCACTTGTGGGAAAGAGCAGAACTAGAGGCCATCAATATAAGATAGTCACCAAGAAATCCAATAGGGAATTCAGGAGAAACTTCTTTACCCAGAGAGTGGTGAGAATGTGGAACTCGCTGCCACAGGGAGTGGTTGAGGCGAACAGTATAGATGCATTTAAGGGGAGGCTAGATAAGCATCCTTGGGAATCGACATCTGGGAATCCCTGGCCCAAGACCGCACAAAGTGGAGGAGAAGTATCCGGGAAGGCGCCGAACTCCTCGAGTCTCTTCGCCGGGAGCAAGCGGAAGCCAAGCGCAGGCAGCGCAAGGAGCGCACGTCAACCCAAGCAACCCACCCACCCGCCCCTTCAACCACCGTCTGCCCCACCTGTGACAGAGACTGTAGGTCCCGCATTGGACTCATCAGTCACCTGAGAACTCATTTTTAATGTGGAAGCAAATCATCCTCGGTTCCGAGGGACTGCCTAAGAAGAGAGAAGAGAAGAGATAAGCGTATGAGGGAGAAGGGAATAGAGGGTTACGCTGATAGAGTTAGATGAGGAAAGACAGGAGGATGCTCGAGTGGAGCATAAATGCTGTCATGGACTGGTTGGGCCGAATGGCCTGTTTCTGTGCCGTACAGGAAACTTTTTTATCCGGCACCGACGTGGTGCCGGTTCATCAAAAATTCCGGATAACCGAAAGCTATAGTAAAAGATACGGAGCTGAGAGCTCCGTATAAAGCAACAAACCCTGTTGCTTAGCAACAGGTTCAGAACAATGGCCACAAGTTCCAAGCGTCTCTGTAGCTTAGCAACAGCTGCAGCCACACCCTTGCACAGCCACAGATCGAGGAAGGCAAGTAATAAAACTTAGCTGAACCTACTCCTGAATTTTGCCGGTTAACAGAAATTTCCGGTTATTTAGGTGCCGGGAAATCGAAAGTTTCCTGTATATCCTATGTATTAGAACAGGACATTTACATTGGAACAGTGAATACACTTCAGAAGTACTTCATTGGCTGTCAAGCCACTTGGGACGTCCTGAGCTTGGTGAAAGGCGCCATATAAATGCAAGTTCTTTCTTTTCACTGCCATGCACCCAGCGACATCGCCGTTGGACTCGCAGCCCAGTGTCTCCGCACCAGAATGGGGCATTGTGGGACGCCGCTACCTTGGCCTAAATTACTTCTCCAGTTAACGGGCCACACAATTAGATTAGAGCACGGCCAAGCTGACTGCTCCAAATAATAAAAGAGACAACCTCTCCGAGGCGGTGTTAAAAATACTTCCCCCACATCTCCTCTCCTCTCGAAATAGTGACATTAGTGCCTGCGGACAGACGATGATAGAGTAATGCAATTTGTAGCAAGTCTCTGCAGGTTAATATTGGGGGAGCTGTGACAGCGGAGGACTGAAGGCTTGGACAGCTGGGACCCAACAGTGGATGTATTTTTAACACGATTTTTGGAGGAACCCTCGGAAGGCTTCGGTTGCGGCGAGCCGCTGGTATTTATAAAGGCTCCAGCACAGCACATTAATCAAACCCAGCACTTCGCTGCTAGCTGAGAGTTTATTTTTAGCTTGGAGGAGAAGGTGGCCAGAATATGTGAGCACTTTCTTGTTGGAAGGAAATAGGGGTTGAAATGAAGACTGAGAGTTTTCGTTCTTGTGATTTTGTTCCTGCTCTCACTCTCTCTCTCTCTCCTCCACCCCACACTAGTGTGTGTGTGAGTGTGTGTGCATTTTTCCTTTATCACAGTAGCACCCCGTCTGATCAGAGACAGTGGCACATGATCTTGGAGCCCGACATAATTGACTCTAATAGCTGGTTGCTGCTGAACTGCAAGTGAGCTGGGGATGGGGAGGGGATGGGCGGAGATCTGCTCATTGTTCTGGGGGGCTGGGGGGGGGGGGCTCACGTTTAACCAGAGGTGTCGGCAGCAGAGGCAGGAGACTGAACAAAGCCCCCTCGCCGACCCACCCTCCTTCCCCCTTTGCCTCCCCCCCACCACCCCTCCCTGAGCTGTCCCTCCGTCAAATGCTTTCCAGACACGAGTTGGAAAATGAAATGATTTGATGGCCAACCCTGTCGGCCTTTGTTCGGTCTCTGATATCGGAGCAACTTTGATTGGCTGTTTGATATGTAGAGCGATGGGGACTCACGGGCCCTGGCTGCAATCTATTGGCAGAACAAGGAGCCATCAGCAAGCTGTTGTGGTTGCCGTGGCGACTTGGATAATTGGCCGCAAACAGCTGTTTCTGTAGTAGCGCCGACTCAACCTCTGATTGGATAGTATTTAATAACGCCACATTCAGTTGTATATGGACTGCGGGAACCCGGGATAATTCAGAGCTAGATTAACGTCTGCGGGTAACTTAATTAAAGGCTCCAGGAGATGGTGTGACAAAGGGAATAATATAACCTTTCAAGTCTGTACAGAGGGGCTGTATCGCTCTCCTCTGAACTGCATGATGAAGTCTCCGCTGCCAAGTGCTAGCTCTCTTCCCCCCCTCCCCCAACATGGGGCTACTATCTTTCCTTCGCGTATAGAAGATTGAGGGGTTTAATATGATTTAAAGGAGTTGATAGGGTAGATATAGAGAGAAGCTATTTGCTCTGGTGGGGGGCGCGGGAAGTCCAGAACAAAGGGGCATAACCTTAAAATTAGAGCCAGGCCGTTCAGGGGTGATGTCAGGAAGCACTTCTTCACACAAAGGGTAGGAGAAATCCGGAATCTCTTCCCCCCCCCCCCCCCGCCAAATAAAAAGCTATTGAGGCTGGGAGGGAGTCAAGGCGGGTAAATGGAGTTAAGATACAGATCAGCCGTGATCTCATTGAAGGGCGGAACAGGCTCGAGGGGCTGAATGGCCTCCTCCTGCTCCCGTGTTCGCCCAGTTCAAAACCGCAAATGCTCGTTGTGCACGAGTTGCCCTACTTTTTGTACGTGAACAGATCCAGTGGTTTAGGTGTGAAGAGATAACCGATCCACTTGTGCAAGTGTGAACAGAAAACAGATCTAGCTGTATAGGTGTGAATAGAAAGCTGACTCAGTCGTGTAAGAGTGTGAACAGAAAGCTGACTCGGTCGTGTAAGAGTGTGAACAGAAAGCTGACTCGGTCGTGTAAGAGTGTGAACAGAAAGCTGACTCGGTCGTGTAAGAGTGTGAACAGAAAGCTGACTCGGTCGTGTAAGAGTGTGAACAGAAAGCTGACTCGGTCGTGTAAGAGTGTGAATAGAAAGCTGACTCAGTCGTGTAAGAATGTGAACAGAAAGCTGACTCGGTCGTGTAAGAGTGTGAACAGAAAGCTGACTCGGTCGTGTAAGAGTGTGAACAGAAAGCTGACTCGGTCGTGTAAGAGTGTGAACAGAAACCTGACTCGGTCGTGTAAGAGTGTGAACGGAAACCTGACTCGGTCGTGTAAGAGTGTGAACAGAAAGCTGACTCGTCGTGTAAGAGTGTGAACGGAAAACTGACTTGGTCGTGTAAGAATGTGAACAGAAAGCTGACTCGGTCGTGTAAGAGTGTGAACAGAAAGCTGACTCGGTCGTGTAAGAGTGTGAACGGAAACCTGACTCGGTCGTGTAAGAGTGTGAACAGAAAGCTGACTCGTCGTGTAAGAGTGTGAACGGAAAACTGACTTGGTCGTGTAAGAGTGTGAACAGAAAGCTGACTCAGTCGTGTAAGAGTGTGAACAGGATCCCGGTCCAGTTGTGTATATTTTAATACATGCCATTTTCAAAACCTGGTCTTCAGTTACCGGAACTACTGGGCGTCCTCCAGACTAACCAGATTGTGCTGTTCAGACCCTCGCCTCCCAATCACCAGTCAGGTTCCAGGAGACTGAGTGATGTCCTGCGCATTAAGTATCACATGATTATACGACGTCAGCTGTTTTGTCACAATATATCAGACTGAACAGAAATGATACTGTCAATCACACCGAGCCATCACACACCACTGTACCACACCGAGCCATCGCACACTACTGTACCACACCGAGCCATCGCTCACTACTGTACCACACCGAACCATCGCACACTACTGTGCCACACCGAGCCATCACACACTACTGTACCACACCGAGCCATCACTCACTACTGTACCACACCGAGCCATCGCACACTACTGTACCACACCGAGCCATCACTCACTACTGTACCACACCGAGCCATCGCTCACTACTGTACCACACCCAGCCATCGCTCACTACTGTACCACACCCAGCCATCGCTCACTACTGTACCACACCGAGCTATCGCTCACTACTGTACCACACCCAGCCATCGCACACTACTGTACCACACCCAGCCATCGCTCACTACTGTACCACACCGAGCCATCGCTCACTACTGTACCACACCGAGCCATCGCGCACTACTGTACCACACTGAGCCATCGCTCACTATCACACCGAGCCATCACACACTACTGTACCACACCGAGCCATCACACACTACTGTACCACACCGAGCCATCACACTACTGTACCACACCGAGCCATCGCTCATTACTGTACCACACCAAGCCATCACACTACTGTACCACACCGAGCCATCGCACACTACTGTACCACACAGTGCCATTGCACACTACTATACCAGGTGCTGTCGCGCAGTTAGTCATGGCGATTACTTTTACACACTGTGTTCTTTCCACAATTCAAACCCAATTCACCCGATGACTCATTTTGACACCACATCAGGCCAGGGTTTCATCCTTTCCACTTAAAGGAAGAATTCAAAACAAATATTACCAAAACCCTAGTGCCCTCGTAACCTGCAGATCACGAGCTGGTAAACAGTCTTCGCTCAGCAGATGGAAGGCAGTAGGTTTTTACATTCTTCAATGCTTGTTTCTGAAATGATTAAAGCAGGGGCTTCTGTAATCTCCTCCAGCCCAACAACCTTTCAATAACCCTACGTTCCTACAACTCTGGCCCCTTGGGCATCCATAACTTCCGTTGCCCCACCATTGGTGGCCGCGCCTTCAGCCATCTAGATCCTAAGCTCTGGAATTCCCTCCCTAAACTTCTCCGACCCTCTCTCCTCCTTTATGACTTGGCTTAAAACCTACCTCTTTGACCTCTCACCTGTCCGAAAGTTTCCTTCTTTGGCTCGGTGTTAATTTTTGACTGATTACACTCTTGTGACGCGCCTTGGGTCTTTTTAACTACCTTTAAAGGGGCTATATAAATACAAGTTGTTGTTGTTGTTGGCACAGTTTCCTCCAGCCCGCAGACTTCCCCCAGAGACCGACTGGCTATCGGGACAGATGAATGTGGAGCACTCTAACTTTCTAAAGCCAGCTTTGCCCGGGGCTCTGAGGTGTTTTGTGGGCTCCTCGTCTCAACCCCACCCCACCCGCCCCCACCACCCACCAACAGAAGCTTGACACAATTCAGGACAAAGCAGCCCGCTTGATCGGCACCCCATCCACCACCTTAAACATTCACTCCCTCCACCACCAACACACCGTAGCTGCAGTGCTGTTAGGGAGGGAGTTCCAGGATTTTGACCCAGCGACGATGAAGGCCAATATATTTCCAAGTGGTGATGGTGTGTGACGTGGAGGGGAACTTGGAGGTGATGGTGTTCCCATGCGCCTGCTGCCCTTGTCGTTCTAGGTGGTAGAGGTCGCGGGTTTGGGAGGTGCTGCCGAAGAATTGGGATGAGGAGGCAGTGACAGCGAGATTCCTCTCTGAGACCAAATCCAGGGACCACTTGCACTGCGAGTTGCTGCAGTGCATCTTGTAGATGGTACACACTGCAGCCACGGTGCGCCGGTGGTGGAGGGAGTGAATGTTTAAGGTGGTGGATGGGGTGCTAATCAAGCAGGCTGCTTTGTCCTGGATGGTGTCGAGCTTCTTGAGTGTTGTTGGAGCTGCACTCATCCAGGCAAGTGGGGAGTATTCCATCACACTCCTGACTTGTAGATCCTCCAATCACATCTTCACTCGTGCTTTTCCCGTAGCATTGAGGGCTCAGCTCGCGCCCGCTCTTCACCCATCTTCACACGCATTCTGCTGTGGGTTAGCCGTACTCCTCTGCTCTGCAGTTAACTACCATTTTAAATGAGATGTATATCTGATAATAAAAGGTGGAACAGGGAAATGGAAAAGCAGAGGGGGTTTGATGGGTAGAGGCCCCGCATTAAAAGGAGTAAAACACGATGGCTGAAAAAAGAAAGAGCTGAGAAAAAGAGCTAATGCGAATTGGGATGAGGAGGCAGTGACAGCGAGATTCCTCTCTGAGACCAAATCCAGGGACCACTTGCACTGAGACACCAAATCCAGGGACCACTTGCACTGAGACACCAAATCCAGGGACCACTTGCACTGAGACACCAAATCCAGGGACCACTTGCACTGAGACACCAAAGCCATAGACCCCTTACATTGTAAGACCAAATCCAGGGACCACTTACATTGTGAGACCAAATCCGGGACCCCCTACATTGCGAGACCAAATCCAGGGATCACTTACATTGAGACCAAATTCAGGGACCCCCTTACACTGATACTTAAAATAGGAATCAGAGTGCCTCATTATGGGAAATGGTCACAATGGCGAAACCAGCTTCAGTGAAGGCCAAAGCGGGTAATGGATGAAGATATCCTGGTGGAATCAGGTGGAAACTGGCGATGTGTTATTGTCGGAAGCTCTTTGCAGGCAGTCTGATGAATGTAACCAGTACAACACTTGGATCCACCTGGTCTTGTGCCAAAATCCCAAGGTCTAGTGTTCCTGATGTCTTTTACTCTGTGAAATGTAGAGATGTGAAAGAAGGGAGGAAATTGGGATCTAGCCAGATTGAAGGTTGATTGAATGAACAATTCATGAGCCTGTTTCATGAGTTGTCTTTATGAAGTGAGAACATGAAATGAAAAAGGAAGCGTCTAGTGACAGTGGCGTTCTCAATGGTGGGTTTTAACCCGTAGTCACTAACGCCTAAACCTAGCACCCGAACCGCAACCCCTAACCCCAATCCTAGCTAATAACTGCTAACACTAAATCGTGCAGTGTCAGTAGCGCGATGCATGGCAGCCATGTTGTGGTGTCAATAGTCATTACGATGTCACCGATAATGCAGGTTGGCTGAATTACCAATAGTCACTCTGAGCCCTGGGGGGGGGGGAGGAGGGGTTGGGGGGAAAGGTCATCTGAAGAAACATTGACAAAAGCCAGAAGGGCAATACTTTATTTCAACAGTAAAGGTTACAGAGTAAAGGCTGCCATGGGAAGGAAGAGCTCCGACATTACAACAGTGACTACGTTTCAAAAGTACTGCACCTCATTGGCTGTAAAGCACTTCGGGACACCCTGAGACCATAAGAACATTAAGAATTAGGAGCAGGAGTCGGCTATATAGCCCCTCGAGCCTGCTCCGCCATTCAATAAGATCATGGCTGATCATCGACCTGAACTCCACTTGATTCCCCTAGAGTCCAAAAATCTATCGATCTCAGCCTTGAATATAATCAAAGACTCAGCATTCACAGCCCTCTGGGGCAGAGAATTCCAATGATTTACAACCCACTGAGTGAAGAAATTCTTCCGCATCTCAGTCTTAAATGGCCGAGCCCTTATCCTGAGACTATGCCCGCTAGTTCTAGACTCTCCAGCCAGGGGAAACAACCTCTCAGCATCTACCCTGTTAATCCCCTTCAGAATCTTGTATGTTTCATTGAAATCACCTCTCATTCTTCTAAACTCCAAAGAGTACAGGCCCATTCTAAACAATCTCTCCTCATAGGACAACCTGAGGTCGTGATAGGAGCTATATAAATGCCAGTTCTTCATGTTTTCCTCCCCCTCCTGTAGAGGCCCCAGAGATAATGCTGACAAAGTTTGTGCAGCAGGGAGTATCCTGTGCTTGAGGCCAATAATCACCGAGGCTGCCAGTTGTGCTTGTATAAGAGATTAAGAGTACTAGAGTCATCGGGCTGGATTTTGTCAATGGGAAGCTTTTGGAGGAGGGGCTGCTGCTGGCCGGCTTTCAATCCCGCCTCCATCAGCTTCTGGCCAACCAGCGGGATTGTCACCTGATTGACCTTGTTAAGCCCGCCCAGCGGGCACTGCAGACCAATTATGGGGAAGTCAGTGACGGAGCACGTCAACGTCTGACGTGCCATCTGTCAAGATTTCTTGAAAGAGGAAATGTCAGTATTTGACAGCTCTGTGAAGCTGTCAAACACTGACATTCTGTGTAGATTGATGAGTCCTTGTGTTCAGGACTCATCAAACCTTTCAACTTTGCAGAAATCACCTGGCTGTTGGTTCGGAGGATCCAACAGCCAGTCTGTGGAATCTACAATGAAGATGTCGGGACTCCGGATCCAAAGAGGCTGAAGGCTGTAGGCAGAAACAAAGGTAAGTGAACATTTTCTAACACTTTACACTCACCTTACATACTTACCATTCCACACTTGCACCCATCACTCACCTCTACATCGCACTTTCAGACCCCTCCGACCCCCGCAGACCTCCTACTCACCTCCTCCACCTTGGCGGGGTTCCCCGAGGTCGGAAAGCCTGCACTTCGGAACTAAAAGTACAGGTAATCCTATTTTCTGTCTGTTAACTACCTGTTAACAGGCAGTTAATAGGCTTTAATCCCTTTCACACCTCAAGGAGACGGGACCCGGGGCAGGACGGCTTCCCGCCTCCTGACAAGAGGGCACGGAGGCAGGTTGGAGGCGGGTTTGCCGCCGCCCCCAAATCCTGCAACTTTACCGGTAGTCCCGCCTCCATGCCCGCCTCCTTGGGGCTGAGAAAATCCAGCCCATAGAGTCATAACGGCACAGAAGGAGGCCATTCGGCCCATCGAGTCCATGCCTGCTCTCTGTAGAGCAATCCAGTCAGTCCCATTCCCCCGCTCTATCCCCGTAGCCCTGCAAGTTTATTTCCCTCAAGTGCCTATCCAGTCTCCCCTTGAAAACATTGAGTGTCTCCGCTTCCACCACTTCCGTCGGCAGCGAGTTCCAGGTCCTCACCGCCTGCTGCACAAAAAAGTTTTCCCTCACATCCCCCCCCCCGTATCTCTTGCCCAAAACCTTAAATCTGTGTCCCCTGGTCCTTGTACCACCAACTAGTGGGAACAGCCTTTCCCCGTCTAGCCTATCCAAACCCGTCATAATCTTGTACACCTCTATCAAATCTCCCCGCAACCTCCTTTGCTCTAATGAAAACAAATCCAGCTTCTCCAACCTGTCCTTGTAGCTAAGGTCCCCCCTCCCCAGAACCATTCTGGTAAATCTCCTCTGCACCCTTGCAAGGGCCTTCACATCCTTCCTAAAGTGTGGTGACCAGAACTGGACGCAATACTCCAGTTGTGGGCTAACCAGTGCTTTATAAACTCTTCAGTATAACTTCTCTACTTTTGCACTCAATACCTCTATTTATCAAGCCCAAGATCCCATATGCTTTGCTAACCACTCTCTCAATATGTCCCGTCACCTTCAGGGGCCTATGCACATTAACTCCCAAGTCCACCCTGTCCCTGCACACTCTTTAAAACTGAGTCCAAAGAAGTCCAACGTGACCAGAATTTCAGCTGGCTCAGTCTCGGGGCCCATTCTGACGCTGTACCCTCTCTGTTGGGACTCGTCTTTCTCCTGTTACGCACACATTCCAGGGCGATGCACTAGAAATGTTAAACATGACGAAAGATGGGATGGGGTTAGATAGAAGCAGGCTGCTTGCAGTGGCTGAGGGGTCGAGGCAAGGAGCTGTCGATATAAGATTAAGAGATTGAGATCGGGAGCAGGAGAAACCTCTTTACACAGAGAGTTGTGAGGCTGTGGAAGGAATCGTAGCCGTAAATAAAATCTAAACGTAAGTAAGTACCGTTATAAAAGATGTGCGGGTTAGGTTGATTGGCTATGATAAATTGACCCTTAGTGTTAGGGGGATTAAATACGTGGGGTTACAGGGATAGGGTGGGATATGTGTTGGTGTAGGGGTTACGGGGATCGGGTGGGATATGTGTCGGTGCAGGCTCGATGGGCCGAAATGGCCTCTATCTGCACTGTGGGGTTTCTGTGTCTGTGTGATTATCTATTTCTAATAACTTTTGCTGAATGTGGCCCACGCCAAGTGCCAGAATATTGGATCCAGCCCGCCAACCAGTTTGACACCCCGGATCTGCCGGTTTTATTCCTTTTTTAAAATTTCCTCTCGTCTCTCCCTTCTTGTAGGGCTCCGCATGCTGGCAGGGGTCGCACGTTTTAATCCAGTCTGCGACATTCTTACCGTGGCTCGGTGGGTATCACCCTCGCCTCTGAGTCAGAAGGTTGTGGGTTCAAAGTCCCACTCCAGAGACTTGAGCACAAAAATCCAGGCTGACGCTCCCAGTGCCAGTGCTGAGGGAGTGCTGCACTGTCTGAGGTGCTGTCTTTCGGCTGAGACGTTAAACCGAGGCTCCGTCTGCCCTCTCGGGTGGATGTAAAAGATCCCAAGAAACTATTTTTCGAAGAAGAGCAGGGGCGTTCTCCCCGGTGTCCTGTAACCAATATTTATCCCTCAACCAACATCACTAAAACAGATTATCTGGTCATTATCACATTGCTGTTTGTGGGAGCTTGCTGTGCGCATATTGGCGTTTTCTACATTACAGCAGTGACCACACTTCAAAAAGTACTTCATTGGCTGCAAAGCGCTTTGGGACGTCCCGAGGTGGTGCTGGGCGCTATAGAAATGCAAGTCTTTCTGCATAGGCTGGGTCTGTTTTCCTTGGAACAGAGGAGGCTGAGGAGAGACCTTATTGAGGTGTATAAAATTATGAGGGGCCTAGATAAAGTGGATAGAAAGGACCTATTTCCCTTAGCAGAGGGGTCAAAAACCAGGGGGCACAGAGTTAAAGTAATTGTTGGAAGGTTTAGAGGGGATTTGAGGGGAAATTTCTTCACCCAGAGGGTTGTGGGGGGTCTGGAACTCACTGCCTGAAAGGGTGGTAGAGGCAGAAACCCCAACCACATTTAAAAAGTACTTGGATGTGCACTTGGGATGCTCTAACCTGCAGGGCTACGGACCAAGAGCTGGGAACTGGGATTAGGCTGGATAGCTCTTTGTCGGCCGGCGCGGACACAATGGGCCGAAATGGCCTCCTTCCGTGCTGTAACTTTCTGTGATTCTATCTATGATTCTATGATTTCCTATCTTATCCCCAACCAATAGTATTGGCTTTGGATCCTGTGCACAGTCTTTTCCTGGCCCAGCTGACAGCCAATATCAGAGAAATGGCATTCCAGGAATATTTGGCATCGCTTCTCTCGATCCATAGAGTAACATAGAGTAACATAGAAGATAGGAGCAGGAGTAGGCCATTCGGCCCTTCGAGCCTGCTCCGCCATTCAGTGAGATCATGGCTGATCATCCAAATTCAGTACCCTGTCCCTGCATTCTCCCCATATCCCTTGATCCCTTTAGCCTTAAGAAATATATCTAACTCCTTCTTGAATATATTTAATGAATTGGCCTCAACTGCCTTCTGTGGTAGATAATTCCACAGGTTCACCACTCTCTGGGTGAAGAAATTCCTCCTCATCTCAGTCCTAAATGGCTTACCCCTTATCCTTAGACTGTGACCCCTGGTTCTGGACTCCCCCGCCATCGGGAACATCCTTCCTGCATCTAGTCTGTCTAGTCCTGTTAGAATTTTATAAGTTTCAATGAGATCCCCTCTCATTCTTCTAAACTCCAGCGAGTATAAGCCCAATCGACCCAATCTCTCCTCATACGTCATTCCTGCCATCCCAGGTATCAGTCTGGTGAATCTTCGCTGCACTCCCTCCATGGCAAGAACATCCTTCCTCAGATAAGGCGACCAAAACTGCACACAATACTCAAGATGTGGTCTCACCAAGGCCCTGTACAACTGCAGCACGACATCCTTGCTCCACCACCACTTCTCTCCTCTTGTCCTTCTTTGGTCCCACGCAGGTCCTTTCCATCATGGACATTGTGGAGGTCTCACTTGACGTCGGTTCAATATTTTTCTTTCTGGGGACAGGTTGGAGGCTTTAATTTTTTACTAGTTCATCAGAATGCAGGAGAGAATTTCAGAGTTACTGTCTAAACACCCTGTCGTGACCGGGCCTGAACTGTCTCCTCAGAATTGGATTTGAAAGCTGAGTTTTTAATTGACGAGTCTTATGAAAGTGTTAGTTGTTGGAGAAGGTTCTCTTTCTCTTCATGGTTGCAATTTTCTCTTTGGGCGGGCGGCGAGATGTGTTAACACATCTAGAAAACACTTTATAGCCTTCCGGGCTCGATATCGAGTTCAACAACTTCAGATCATAACCTCGGCCCCGATTATATTTTTTATCCACACCTTTGGTTTGTGACTTTTCCTTTTTCCTCTCTCTCCCACATGGCAACTGTTTCTCTGCCAGCGCGTTTCACACTTCATCTAGAGCCATTGTTTGTTTCTTTACCTGCCCTATTACCATCTCGTCTTGAATATCTCTTAATGTCTCTTCTTTCATCCCCTCCCCCATTTCCCAGCCCCCAGACTGCCTTTTGTTTCATTTCCTGCCTTTGCTCTCAGTCCTGACGAAGGGTTTCGACCCGAAACGTTGACTCTATTTCTCTCTCCACGGATGTTGCCTGGCCTGCTGAGTTTTTCCAGCATTTTCTGTTGTTATTATTTCTATAAAACACTTGACTGGAGGACACCAGAGACCCAGTTGAGTTTTTCTGGTGCCAAGCCGCAAATTACCAGATTTATTGGGTTTCAGTTCACGCTGGGGTTTGGACTTATCGCCTCACCCTAAGCACGACAATACGATCCCATCATCTGAGGGGTTGTGATAGATCAAATAAGGAGAAACCGTTTCCAGTGGCAGGAGGGTCGGTAACCAGAGGACACAGAGTGAAGATAATTGGCAAAAGAACAAAGATGAGGAGAATTTATTTTTCACGCAGCAAGTTGCTGTGATGTGGAACGCGCTGCCTGAAAGGGCAGTGGAAGCAGATTCAGTAGTAACTTTCAAAAAGGAAATGGACACATACGTGAAAGGAGAAAAATTGCAGGGCTATGGGGCAAGAGTGGGGGGTGGGGAGCAGGACTAATTGGATAGTTCGTTCAAAGAGGCAGCACAGGCACGATGGACCGAATGGCCCCCTCCTGTGCTGTAAGATTGTATGATTCTATTAGGCTTGAAAGCCCCAGGTTCAACTCCTGGCCTCTGTCATCTGGGATAGCGCAGGGGGCACGATGGTTGGTCCCTGGCCTCGGATGAGCTAAAGTTAACATTTGCTATGCAGTGACGATCCCCCCTTGCTGGAGAGCATACGTCGAATGGACAGCTCATACGACCTGGGGTTTATTCCGCGCTCCTAGTTACGCTTGACGGGACCGTGAGCCGCGTGCGGGGAGGGGGAGGCGGGTGCGGGAATCAGCGCCGCATTGCGGCAGCGCAAACTCCGACCTCCGTTCCCGCTGAGTGAGGCTGGACTTGCCCTTGCGCCTGGGCTGACCCCTTTGAGGGACGGGCCACTTGAGTGAGGGAAGCGGAGCGCGGCCAACAGCAACCTGGAACCTGTACCCTCGGAGAAGAGGGGCGGGGGGTGGGGGCAATAAACTAGGCGGGTGGGCATGCGTACCAACCCTGGTGCCGTGAGTTTCAAAGCGCAGTCATTACATGCCAACACTGTCCCTTTAAGAATGAGTGTAAACATATCAAATAGTCCACAGCAAGTCCATACCTCTCGGTGTAATAGTGATATTTATAGGTATAACACTGTTGAATAAGGTTGTTAGAGATGCTTGAAAATGAGACCACAGGATTACATCTCCCCTCCCCCACAAAATTTACCATGGCAGTCTTTTGTCCATAATTCATTTTGATATTTCACTTTCCCTCAGACAGAATTAATTTTCTCAAAATCCTTACCTGAGGTAATTTTATCAGTTCTTTTGTCTTAAAAATTTTTAATTCTTTTTTACTCTGTTTTAACAGAAATGCCTTCGATTTAACCCCGATGCCACGATTTGGGTTGCTAAGCAACAGGTGCTGTGTACTTTAAACGAGAGCCTGAAGGATGTGCTAAATTACGGCTTGTTCCAGCCAGCCAGCAATGGACGGGATGCCAAGTTTCTGAATGAAGAGAAGCTACTACGAGAATACCCGCAGTCCTTCGAGAAAGGGGTGCCTTACCTGGAGGTGAGGGCGCGGGCGCCAATGCTCGTAGGGGCGACTTGGGTCAAGCTGCCAGCCTGGCACAGACGCGTTGTGGCGCTAATCTCTTGCGTCCTGTCCATAAGGACCGTGTCCTGGTTGGACACGGAGGCACACGTTCGATGCCAAACTTGAGACTGATGTCCGTGAGCTTGTTCACGTAAAGGGTTCAGGAAAGAAATATTTGCACTTGCAGACACTCCCAGTGCGGTGCTGAGGGAGTGCCGCACTGTCGGAGGCGCCATCTTTCGGATGAGATGTTAAACCGAGGCCCCGTCTGCTCTCTCAGGTGGACGTAAAAGATCCCGCGGCCACTATTTGGAAGAAGAGCAGGGGGAGTACTCCCCGGTGTCCTGGGGCCAATATTTATCCCTCAACCAACATCACCGAAACAGATGATCTGCTCATTATCGCATTGCTGTTTGTGGGAGCTTGCTGTGCACAAATTGGCTGCTGCATTTCCTACATTACAACAGTGATTATACTTTAATAAAAAGTACTTCCTTGGCTGTAAAGCGCTTTGGGATGTCCTGAGGTTGTGAAAGGCGCTATAGAAATGCAAGTCTTCCTTTCTTTCTGTAGCGCCTTTCACAACCTCTGGACGTCCCAAAGCGCTTTACAGCCAATGAAGTACTTTTTATTAAAGTATAGTCACTGTTGTAATGTAGGAAATGCAGCAGCCAATTTGCGCACAGCAAGCTCCCACAAACAGCAACGTGACCATGACCAGATAATCTTTATTAGTGATGTAAGTTGAGGGATAAATAGTGGCCAGGTCTCCATGGGGAACGCTCTCCTTAGAAGTAGTGCCATGAGGAATCTTTTACATCCACCTGAGCGGGCAGCAGATGGAGGCCTCGGCTTAACGCGTCATCCGAAAGATGGCACCTCCGACAGTACAGCACTCCTTCAGCACTGGCACTGGGAGCGTCGGCCTGGATTGCGCGCTCAAGTCTCCGGAGTGGGGACTCTGAACCCACGACCTTCCGACTCGGGGGTCGCGAGAGTGCGACCCAGTGAGCCGAGGTTGAGACTAAAAGCTAGAGCAACAGCTTCCTCCACATCGGCTGCTGAATTGAATAACCCACCTCAAGTGTTCCCTAATCATTTAATCACATCACTCCAAATTTATTCCTACAAGCTTCCACTCTGCTTCAGACAATCATCCAATTTTGTACTTATTTGATTCAGAGAAGCTGTTCCTCTCTGTGCTTGCGGTGCTGAATTCCATTCTTGAGCCCTGGTGGTGTAGAGGCTGCAGAATTATCCTAATTTCTGTTTTTATAAAAATCCACTAAAAGACAAAGCAATCACAATACTGCCCACTTTAGAAAAAATACAAAGCCTGCTCCAAGAAGGGATTGTCCAGTCAAATAAAGCACCCCAGAGCAACATTTGCAGGATCATGATGACACAAAGCTGGGTGGGAGGGTAAGCTGTGAGGAGGATGTCGTGAAACTCCAGTACGATTTGGACAGGTTGGGTGATTGGGCAGAAACATGACAAATGCACTATAATGTGGATAAATGTGAGGTTATCCACTTTGGTGGCAAAAACTGGAAGGCAGATTATTATTTGAATGGCAATAGATTGGGAGAAGGGGAAGTGCAAAGAGACCTGGGTGTTCTTGTGCACCAGTCGCTGAAGGTAAGCATGCAGGTGCAGCAGGCGGTTAAGAAGGCAAATGGTATGTTGGCCTTCGTAGCGAGAGGGTTCGAGTACAAGAACAAGGATGTCTTGCTACAGTTGTACAGGGCCTTGGTGAGACCGCACCTTGAGTATTGTGTGCAGTTTTGGTCGCCTTACCTGAGGAAGGATGTTCTTGCCATGGAAGGAGTGCAGCGAAGATTCACCAGGCTGATACCTGGGATGGCAGGAATGACGTATGAGGAGAGATTGTGTCAATTGGGCTTATACTCACTGGAGTTTAGAAGATTGAGAGGGGATCTCATCAAAACCTATAAAATTCTGTCAGGCCTGGACAGACTAGATGCAGGAAGGATGTTTCTGATGGCCGGGGAGTCCAGAACCAGGGGTCACAGTCTAAGGATAAGGGGTAAGCCATTTAGGACTGAAATGAGGAGGAATTTCTTCACCCAGAGAGTGGTGAACCTGTGGAATTCTCTGCCACAGAGGGCGGTGGAGGCCAGGTCATTAAATATATTCAAGAAGGAGTTGGATATATTTCTTAAGGCTAAAGGGATCAAGGGATATGGGGAGAAGGCAGGGACAGGGTACTGAATTTGGATGATCAGCCATGATCTCACTGAATGGCGGAGCAGGCTCAAAGGGCCGAATGGCCTACTCCTGCTCCTACCTTCTATGTTTCTATGTTTCTATGCATGCGTGCAGCCACAGCTGAATAACTTGGCGAGGGAAGAAACTTCAGTTTTGTATTTTATCGTCATGAGTTCGCGAGTGAGCTTGAGTGTTTGTCAGCTGTTGCCAGAGACCTGGGCCGAGAAGAAAGTGAGACCTGTCATGGGGAGAGTTGGAGCCTAATGGGTAGTAGGGTCTGTTATTAGGGAACTGGGCCCGAAGGAAAGGAGAGGGCCATTTATAAAGGAGTTGGATCTGAAGGAGAGGAGGGCCTGTTTTGAAGAAGTTGATCCTGAAGGAAAGAAAAGCCTGCTATGAGGGAGTTAGGCTTATAAGTAGGGGCCCACGAGGGAGTTGGGCCTAAAAAGAGGTCCCACGAGGGAGTTGGGCCTAAAAAAAGGTCCCACGAGGGAGTTGGGCCTAAGAAAAGGTCCCACGAGGGAGTTGTGCCTAAAAAGAGGGGCCCATGAGGGAGTTGGGCCTAAAAAGAGGGCCCACAACAGAGTTAGGCCTAAAAAAAGGTCCCACGAGAGACTTGGGCCTAAAAAGAGGGCCCACGAGGGAGTTGAGCCTGAAAAAGAGGGCCCACGAGGGAGTTGGGCCTAAAAAGAAGGCCCAGGAGGGAGTTGGGCCTAAAAAGAAGGCCCACGAGGGAGTTGGGCCTAAAAAGAAGGCCCACGAGGGAGTTGGGCCTAAAAAAAAAAGGTCCCACGAGGGAGTTGGGCCTAAAAGAAAGGAGGGCCCTTTATGAGGGAGTTGATCCTGAAGTCAAGGAGAACTTGTTATGAGGGAGCTGGGTCTGAAAGATACCAGCAGTTGCGATCAGCCTGAGAGAGTCTGTCATTGTACTGGAGGAAGGCTGTGAGGCACTTACGGCTGACGTCATGAGCTTCTGATGACAAGCCATGAGACTGGAGCAACTGCAGACTTCTGATGTGAGGAACTTGGGCCTTGAGCAGAATTTGAATACGTTTATTTCCGCACCCCCCCCCCCCCCGCCTCCTTGGGAGCTTTGGGTCAAAATTTGCAATTACGTCTTTGGATTTTCTGGCTTCATGAATTAAGCCTTCTTGATAAGGGAAGCATTAGGAATGGATTAAATAATAGAATGCTGAATTCATGTTGTGGTCACACACACACACGCCACGGAGCAGTTGAACAGGGCATGACTTTATGCCCAGTTCTCTCACCATGCGATCCCAGTGTCACCGAGAGGTGATTGTTGGGGGAAGGGGCAAGTGTTGTGAAGGGAGTGGGCGTTTCTCAATGAAAGTCAGAGGCTTGGAGCCTGGGTCACTCCAACCAGCTGTTTTCAGCCTCAGCGGCGGGTGGGGGGGAATGTCAATACTGACAATAGCTGGTTGGAGGGGTGAGTGGGGATGCATGATGAGGGATATAAACCAATAACAGTGAATACGTTGGGGAAATGTCTAATACAGACAGCTCTCTGACGCTGATATGGTCTTGTACTTTCCTTACAGTTCCGTTACAAAACGCGGGTTTACAAACAGACGAACCTGGATGAGAAGCAGCTGGGGAAACTCCACACAAAGGTCAGCTCCTTTTTAATCCAACTTTCTGGGGTTGGGGTGGGTTCCTGAGTTGATCACCCGAGCGGGGTGTCGTAGTGATGCGTTGTTGCACAAGGGGCGACTAGGGACGGGCAATAAATGCTGGCCTTGCCAGCGACGCCCACATCCCAGGAACGAATATAGAAAAAAAAACAAGTTGTTGTTGTTGATTGCCCCCTCCCCCCTCCTGAATCGGCCGCCGCTCACTCGGATACGCTTCCTCGGCCATCGGACCCCCTCCGCTGCCTCGCATAAAACCGCCGTTCCTCACATGCGAGCCTGCACGGTGAGTATCGGAAGACTCTCTGTCCGTGGGGGGCATCACAACCTACCACACTCCCATTTCCCCCCCCCCACCCCGCCAACTCCCGTGCCCACACTTTCGGCGGGTATTGATGGGCAATGATGAAGAGTAGAACCCCGGCTTGTTCTTTGCCCCTCTCCAGTCTGATTGCAGTAGCCACACTCTGCCCTTGCCCCGACCGAGTGGCCTGGTACTGCCACCGCCTGTGGCTTTAACCCAAAGGACCAGCGGGAGAGATAGTCGCAGGGTTCTCACTGAGGCACAGGCTGTGCTGCTGTTGCGTAGCGTGTTGCTAACATACGGAATTGACGGGTCAGAAAAAACCAGCTGGTCCATCAGGCCTTGGCCCACACTCATGATGGCCAGAGCATCGTAACTAGACACTTCATTCCCCCACCTCGGGCCCACTCCCGGAAGCCATGTAATTTTTCTCACAGAGGGTCGTGAGTCATAGAAACATAGAAGATAGGAGCAGGAGTAGGCCATTCGACCCCTCGAGCCTGCTCCGCCATTTAATGCGATCATGGCTGATCATCCAAATTCAGTACCCTGTCCCTGCTTTCTCCCCATATCCCTTGATCCCTTTAGTCTTAAGAAATATATCCAACTCCTTCTTGAATATATTTAATGAACTGGCCTCAACTGCCTTCTGTGGTAGAGAATTCCACAGGTTCACCACTCTCTGGGTGAAGAAATTCCTCCTCATCTCAGTCCTAAATGGCCTACCCCTTATCCTTAGACTGTGACCCCTGGTTCTGGACTTCCCCCGCCATCGGGAACATCCTTCCTGCATCTAGTCTGTCTAGTCCTGTTAGAATTTTGTAAGTTTCCATGAGAACGGCCTGGCTCTGATTTTAAGGTGATGTCCCCTTGTCCTAGACTTCTCCCCCCTCCCACCGCCCCCCCCCCGCCCACAAGCAGACAATGTTTCTCTCTACCCTATCCAAATCCTAAAAACCTCAATCAAATCTCTGCTTAACCTTCCATATTCCAGGGAATACAAGCCTAGTTTATGTAATCGCTCCTCATAAACTAACCCTTGGAGCCCCCGGTAACATGCTGCTGAATCTGCTCTACACTCCTTCCAAGGCCGATACATCCTTTCTAAGGTGCGGGGCCCAGAACTGCACACGGTATGAAACCACACATGGACCAAATGCCACATCAGGGTAAAAAAAAACTCCTCCCTATGTTGAGGGCAAAATCCAAAGGGCACTGGGATAGAATTACTCAGATCGCTGGGTGTAATGACATCATAAATATGCAATTCTTCACCTCCCCCCTCCCTCATCTTCCTGGTTCCCACGTCATAAAAAAATGACGATTATTTTCAACAAAATGTCAGCTTGATCTGAGCAGGTTTAAATTATTCCCTTTGAAGCAGTGACGTGCTGTCAGCTCTAAAGCAAATTCATCTTCCCCTCACGTTTCCCTCCCTCTTGCTATGCAGCCACTAATCTCTCTCACTCTCCCCCTCTCCCCCTCCCTCTCAATCACTCAACCTCTGGCCAGAATCGGGGGGGCGAAAACGCTCCACTCGCACAAAGGAAGACGGTTGTGGTGGATTGAAGGTCAATTATCACAGCCCCAGGACATCGCTGCAGGGGTTCCTCAGGGCAATGTCCTGGGCCCAACCATCTTCAGCTGCTTCATCAGTGACCTTCCCCTCCATCATAAGGTCAGAAGTGGGGATGTTCGCTGATGACTGCACAGTGTTCAGTGCCATTCGCAACCATGAACGAATTAAAAAAAAAAAAAAATCCATCAGAACGGCCCAAATAAGCCAACCTGCCAGCAAGACAGCTGCTCTCGGCAGTGGGTCAACAGATTATAGCGACCTCTCTGATCCAATTGTGTGACTTCTCTCCCCCCCTCCCTCCCCTCTCCCTTTCTCCCCTCTCCCTTTCTTTCTCCCCTCCCCCCTCTCCCTCCCTCTATCCTTTCCTCTCCTTATCCTTCCTCCCCTCCCCCTCTCATCCCTCCTTCTCCCTCTCTTCCCCATCCTTCTCCCTCCCCTGCCCTCCTTTTCCCATCTCCTTTCCACTTGCTCTCCCCTTCCCTTCACCCTCCCCTCACCCTCCTTTACCCCTCCACCCCCTCCTTTCCCCTCCCCCTTTCCCTCCCTCTCCCTTCCTCCCCTCCCCCTTTCTTTCCACCCTCCCCATCCCCTCTCCCCCTCTCTCTATCCTTTCCTCTCCTTATCCTTCCTTCCTTCCTCCCCTCCCCCTCTCACCCCTCTCCCTATCTTCCCCCTCTCTTCCTCCCCCACCCTCCTTTCCCCTCCCCCCCTTCCACTCGCTCTCCCTTTCCCTTCCCCCTCCCCTCACCCTCCCTTACGCCACCAGCTCCCCCTCTCTTTCCCCTTCCCCTCCCCTCCTTTCCCTTCCCCCCTTTCCCTTCCCCCCACCCCAACCGCAGCTGAATTAGAACTCCTTAAACAAAACACGAGAACCGTGATTAGCTTGACAGAACTGCCCTTAGAGATTGCCCGCTATTTAGAGAGCGTACAGTGGCGATTCACCAGGATGGAGCCAGAGATGAGGAAACTACATTTATGAAGGGAGATACTGGGCCTGCATCTACTACAGCAGAGAAAGGCTAAGAGCAGCTTTAATGGAGCTTTTCAAAAATAAAATATATGAAGGGTTTTGGTAGCATGAATAGTAAAAGATTATTTCCTCTGGTTTGGAGGCTCATGGGAAAAGGAGTCATCAATTTAAAGTTGTCCCTAATTGAGTGAGGAGAGAGGTTCGGAGAATTTTCCTTACACACAATGCTGTTGGACTGTGGAATGCTCCGCCACAGGGAATGGTTCAGGCAGAGGCCGCTGCATCGTTGAAGAAAAAACTGGATAAATATTTGAGGCAGAGGAAGATACAGAGCTGTGGGGAGAGAGCGGGGCAGTGGGATTAGTTTAGGATTGATACAGGGCTACGGGGAGAGAGCGGGGCAGTGGGATTGGTTTAGGATCGATACAGGGCTATGGGGAGAGAGTGGGGCAGTGGGATTGGTTTAGGATTGATACAGAGCTATGGGGAGAGAGCGGGGCAGTGGGATTAATTTGGGATTGATACAGGGCTATGGGGAGAGAGCGGGGCAGTGGGATTAGTTTGGGATTGATACAGAGCTGTGGGGAGAGAGCGGGGCAGTGGGATTAGTTTGGGATTGACACAGGGCTATGGGGAGAGAGCGGGGCAGTGGGATTAGTTTGGGATTGATACAGGGCTATGGGGAGAGAGCGGGGCGGTGGGATTAATTTGGGATTGATACAGGGCTATGGGGAGAGAGTGGGGCAGTGAGATTAATTTGGGATTGATACAGGGCTATGGGGAGAGAGCGGGGCAGTGGGATTAATTTGGGATTGATACAGGGCTATGGGGAGAGAGCGGGGCAGTGGGATTAGTTTGGGATTGATACAGGGCTATGGGGAGAGCGTGGGGCAGTGGGATTGGTTTAGGATTGATACAGGGCTATGGGGAGAGAGCGGGGCAGTGGGATTAGTTTGGGGATTGATACAGGGCTATGGGGAGAGCGTGGGGCAGTGGGATTAGTTTGAGATTGATACAGGGCTATGGGGGGAGAGCGAGGCAGTGAGATTAGTTTGGGATTGACAGGGCTATGGGGAGAGAGCAGGGCAGTGGGATTGGTTTGGGATTGATACAGGGCTATGGGGAGAGCGTGGGGCAGTGGGATTGGTTTAGGATTGATACAGGGCTATGGGGAGAGAGCGGGATTGTTACAGGGCTATGGGGAGAGAGCAGGGCAGTGGGATTGGTTTGGGATTGATACAGGGCTATGGGGAGAGAGCGGGATTGTTACAGGGCTATGGGGAGAGAGCAGGGCAGTGGGATTGGTTTGGGATTGATACAGGGCTATGGGGAGAGAGTAGGGCAATGGGATTAGTTTGGGGATTGATACAGGGCTATGGGGAGAGAGCGGGGCAGTGGGATTAGTTTGGGGATTGATACAGGGCTATGGGGAGAGAGTGGGGCAGTGGGATTAGTTTGGGGATTGATACAGGGCTATGGGGGGAGAGCGAGGCAGTGAGATTAGTTTGGGATTGACAGGGCTATGGGGAGAGTGCGGGGCAGTGAGATTAGTTTGGGATTGACACAGGGCTTTGGGGAGAGAGCAGGGCAGTGGGATTAGTTTGGGATTGACACAGGGCTATGGGGAAAGCGCGGGGCAGTGAGATTAGGAAACTTGCTGCGAGGGGTTGGGGGGGGGGTTGCAAAAAAAACACTCGGGCGGAGACGGATTAAACCTCGTCCCCTGATGTCATGGTGACCCTGAGAGTTTGTGAACTCTGACCCCTGCTAATGGTACGGCACAGAAAAGGTCAGTAATCCCCCTCTGTCACTGCGACATTGGAGGAGTCAGTCATTCAGGCTGGGCCAGGTCCAAGAGGTGAAAGGGCAGTGCCTGGCCCACTGCACTGTCCAGTCGCCCCTCAGCCAGGGGGCCCTGGGTTTGAACTCAAGAGGTGAAAGGTCACGACCTAACCCACTGCCCTTTATTTTTCTAAGAATCCTTCCTTACTCCTGAATATTAGTTTGGTTTAAAGCAGCCCCTGTGCTCTTTTTTTTCACACAGGCCAGTTTGAAGAAGTTTCTAGAATACGTTCAACATGGCGCAGCTGAAAAGATGCTTAAACTCTTGGATAAAGGGCTGGACCCCAACTACCATGATACAGAGACTGGGGGTAGGTTTCAATATTTACAGGAGCTGGAAGAGCAGATCTGTACCAAACCATGGTTGAGGGAGGGGGGTGAGGTGAGGTGGGGAGGAGAGGAGGAAGGGGGGGTGGAGGAAGGGGAGGTGTGGGGGTGGAAGGGAGGGAGGGGTAGGGAGGGGTGGAGGGGGTGGGAGGGGGGAGGTGAGGGGGTGGGATGGGGAAGGGGTGGTGAGCAGGTGGGATGGGGAAGGGGGAGGTGAGGGGTGGGATGGAGGAGGGGGGAGGTGAGGGGGAGGGGTGGGATGGAGGAGGGGGGAGGTGAGGGGGAGGGGTGGAGGGGGAGGGATGAGAGGGGGGAGGGGAGGGGGCGGGATGGAGGGGGGAGGGGGTGGGATGGAGGAGGGAGGGATGGGAGGGGTGGAGGATGGAGGAGGGAGGGATGGGGGAGGGGGTGGGATGGGAGGGGTGGAGGAGGGAGGGGTGGAGGAGGGAGGGATGGAGGAGGGAGGGATGGGGGAGGGGAGGGATGGGGGGAGGGGAGGGGGTGGGATGGAGGAGGGAGGGATGGGAGGGGTGGAGGAGGGAGGGATGGAGAAGGGAGGGATGGGGGAGGGGGTGGGATGGAGGAGGGAGGGGTGGAGGGGGGTGGAGGGAGATGGGAGGGGGGAGGGGGGAGGGAGGAGGGATGGGAGGGATGGGAGGGATGGAGGAGGATGGGGAGGGGAGAGAGGGAGCGGTGGCGGGATGGGGAGGGGTGAAGGGGGGAGGAAGGGGAGGGGGTGGAGGGGACGATGGGAGGGAGGGGAGGGGAGGGAGGGATGGGGAGGAGGGGGTGAAGGGGAGGGGTGGCGGGAGGAGGGGAGGGGTGGAGGGGTTGATGGGGAGGGGTGGAGGGCGGAGGGGAGGGGTGGGGTGGAGAGGGGATGGTGGTAGAGGGAGTTGTGGAGGGGAGGGGAGGGAGGGAGGGGTGGATTTGGGAATGAGGGTTCACATTACCCGAGAACCTCAAATGTTCTTTCTGCACAACCAATGAGTCCAGCACACGATGAGTTAAAACAGCTTTTTGCTGAGCGTGGGTTGTAAAGTGTGTCAGGGAATTTTAAAGCAAAGGGTATCTTCACAGGAAAGTAAATAGTAGAATGTGTAAGAGTCATTCGGGCGCGTCTGCAATGGTCTGGAATGTGCCAGCTTGGTCACTTGTGTTTAGGAGACTGGAAAGAGTTTATGACGGCAATATAACCATGGTGATCAAATGTTTAGAAGAATTAAGTGCCTGTTTGTTTAGTTTATGCTGTTATTATCTTGTCATTTGTATGTATCTTTGTACTATGATTTATTGGTGGTGTGCATGTAGTGATCAAAGGTGAAATTTGGTTTAAGATTGTAAGACTGTTTAGCAGCTCACTCTAGAATGGTGAAGTGTGAAGCCTCCGCAGCTCGCTGGTACTGGTTGTGGATGGTATGAGGTTTCAATAAAGACCGATCCTGCGTTGCTACTCCCGAGTGTGTGTGTAATCTGGCATTTAATGTAAAGAGACAAAAAGAGAACAAGAAAGCAGTCCAACTGGGCGGGGGGGGGGTAGGAAAGTGGGGGAGGAGGGGGAGGAAAGCGGGGGAGGAGGGGGAGAAGGAGGGGGGAGGAGGGGGAGAAGGAGAGGGGGAGGAAAGCGAGGG